>NC_024308.1:8788993-8822723 GCF_000523025.1 Cynoglossus semilaevis
AAAGGCTACACCATAATGAAAATGCAGACAGCAAAGACCCAATGTGAGCGAGACCCATTTAGCTCCTTGATAAGGATTCCTGGCACTTCATACTGTGCTTTTGGAAACTAGGATGGATGGATTTTTGTAATTATTATTATTATACTTTTGTAATAAGTAATTTTAATTAAAATGAAAGGGTTAAATGACTCTAGGAACAGCATGACATTGTCCTCAATTCATCATTGGAATGTGTTCACGGTGTCACATTCTGATCCAAAGTTTCTCTCTGCACAGCTGAGCAGTGCTGCTGTTAAAACTTACAGCCTGATAATAAAGAGACCGTAGTCAGCTCAAGGCTGCCGTCTCAGGAGACTCGCTATATTGCACCACCCATATGTATTATGTACTAAGGCAGGTCCATGTAGGGCCAGTGAGTAGAGTGTGTTTCTCTACTTTACCTACAGGTGAGAAAATAGTCTTAGTATTGTATAAGTCCCTGTGTCTGTCATTGTAAATTGCCCGTGTTGAGGAGCTCAGTCTGCAGTGAAAAGGTTTTTGGGGACATTTTTGAAACATTTGGTTTTTGCAGATATGTAGTTATTTTTAAATTGTTTTATGTACATCCGTACTAAAAATTGCTAATTTGACCAGAGATCATTTCAAATATTGTGCATGTAATTAGCATGTAACTAATGAAATGATACACGGTACACTGCACTGTTGTACTGTTAGCAGTACAACAACTACTTACTCCCTGTTTTTGAGAATTTAAAGGATGATTTCAAAGGTATTTAATCCTGACCCTCAAGTTAATGTGACGTGTCAATTAGTATCAGGGTGATGATGAATTATTATGTGGAAATGTAATTTTCATTATAAACAGTTGCTTGTTTGGTGTCTGTTCTTATTGACCTGAACCTCATTGAACTTGACAACAGTGTAAATACACACTCACAACAACTCCAAGCCTCAACAAACACATTTGTACAAACAACCGTCCCAAACAACTGCCTAGAAATGTCATGATGACAATATAATGGGAGCAACCACTTTGGCAACAATAGTGGCTGTTGTGTGGAGCTGTAAAAGTACACAGAGGCGTCACTCCCAACCGTCTTATGTTTCACTTCTTTTGATAAATTAAATAGGGCACATCTTGTTTTTTGTGTATTAAACCAACTAAACAGTTTACTGTTAAGGAGGAACACATGGCCAAAGAATTCATTTTGTTACTGTTTCCTCAGCGATGTCCTCAGCTGCACATGCAGGACAAAAGTGTTTCTAGAACCTTTCTCTCACAGAATTGTTTCTCAGAGCAATGAAACGTCGATCATTTAAACCTTTTCTGTCCTCAAAGTGTCCAAAAACGGGCTCTTCTCTGACTGTTTGTGTGACGACTATTTTAGTGGAATAACAATGTATAAATGGATAATTGGCTTTCTACAGACAGTACCTCTGTCCTTTCAACAGACGAGAGGACTTTCAAGTGTGACCAATGTGACGCCACTTTCAAGAGGAAGGACACGCTAAATGTCCACATCCAGGTGGTGCATGATGGCCACAAAAAGTACAAGTGCGACCTGTGCGAGAAAGCCTTTGTGACGCCGTCTGTCCTCAAGAGCCACAAAAAGGTAAATAGAAAAAAAAGATGAAGAAGATAACCCTAATCTCAAACTGAGATTGAATGTCCGCTCGCCCCGTCATTATGTCCTGAAAATGACTTCAGGGAAAACTTTATTTATTTGAAAGGCAGGTGCAACATAAAAGCAAATGACCTCTCTGCTTGACTGTTCCAATGCAATTACTGAAAATGGACTCAGTTTGATTACAGTAATGGCAGTGTTTAGCCGTGGCTATAATTGAAATCATTTTCATTGCAATTTCATGCTGGTTTGTGCTATCTACCTGTGAGCAACTTTGAGCTAATTTTGGACTAATAGGGTTTTTCCTTTTTCGGAGATGTGGAAGTTGACACTCGTCATCTCTTTTCAAAGAATATCTGTTTGTTTTTGACTGTTGTAGAGGTGTATTAGGACAACAGTCAAACTGTATGTTACAGGGGTATTTGACACCCATGTCATAAGATGTGTTGCGGAAAAATAGTTTTGGTGAAACAGACCTGCCTTACAGCAAGAAGGTCGCTGCTTTGATCCCTGGTCTCTCTGCATGGAGTTTGAATGATCTCTCCCCTGTGGGGTTCTCCCTAAGGCCATGAGTTTCCTACCACAAAAACATACAGGATGAGGTCCATTAGTCACTTGAATTGACCATCGTTATAAGTATGAGCATGAATGGTCGTTTGTCTCTATATGTGGCACTGTAATGGACTGGTGTGCTGGGGGGGGGGGGGTTAGGGGGGTTGACCTGGCTTCGCCCAGTGACTGTTAAAATTGTCTCCAGGTCCAAAATAAATGACTGGATGAATGATACAAATCAGAACAGGGCCTAGCAGGTTGGCTGGACATGTGCATGTGGGTATGATTAAAAGGCAGCACAATCAGTGAAAGTTAATTACATAAGCAATTAAGCACAGTTCTGGTGGCAAGTTTGAACTGAATGCCTGTGACTGAGGATGTGGTTTGTACACAACTGTAAACTTTCTTGAACTACGGTATCTTTATTTTGCAATGTTCTCATGTCGTCCGAACCCATTCAGTCTCTGTGATTTCTAAAAAAAAAAAAACGACCTCATTGAAATTCTTTTTTCAGTGGGACCATGAGAAGTTGTCAAAGGGCCATCTGGGATGGCATAGGTTTTTGAAGAGGTTTAATCTCTTTCACCTATGGAGGTTTTTGGTTTTCATTTACTTTGATGAGAACTTTGTAGAGAGACAGGACACAGACCCAGTTGTGGAGCGACATGTGCTTAATAGACAAAAAGTCAAACTTCTAAATGACTGCCGTAGGGTATTTTTATTATCATCAATCAAACTGGAATTTTAATAAAGGTGAAATAACAGTCCAGTGTGTTTGAAAATACTTTTCTCTTTTAAGTCCGGTCTCATTCTGTGTCTGGTCAGAGTGATGCAGCTGATCTCCCAGTGTCTAACCTGGTGGAGCGATGCATTCTGACTGTTTCTGCACTTGAGGTTTGCAAATCAATTCCTGTGTTGATTAGAAATGGCAGTTAGTCCATTAGCTCTGTGGGGATTTCAAAGCTCAAAACAGATCTCGCAGCAGATTATGAGTCCCAAAACTGACAACGTCCGGTATGGTTATGGTCCAAGATTGAAACCAAACAGCATCTTGGCACGGAGCAAAAAGAAAATGTCTAAGGATCAGTACAGTTGAGGAACTGTCCCTCCCGCTGCTGATGGGGTCTGGAAGCTGCTGAGAGATCTGGCCCTGATCAAAGTCAGGTCACAGAGGAAATGACAACTTGCTCCCTGAGTCTTTTTTATGTTCACAAGAACCACTTGCGTACTGTTGTTGAAGTTTTATTTCATGTACACGGTAATGCCCTGGACAAACATTGTCCCTCCTAAATCATCATGAGTAAATATTGCAGTACCTGCTAGTCATGTTAGAGGAGTACTCGTGTATTTTATACAACAGGTTAAAATGATTGTCTCAGACACGGAGGTGATTCAGGAGGAGACGAGGAGACTGAATGATAGACACGGAGTAAAGTCAAAGTCCCCAATAAAGTAAAGAAGCGTCCGTCTTGGATTCACACGAGGAGGTTGACATTGGCAGTGCCAACAGCAAACAGCATGTCTCACACTCCCTAACTGACATGTGACAGCTGACTAATGATGATTAATGAGTCAGTGATGAATTGGTTAAATGCCACACACACATCATGCGGTGGTAAAGATGGCAGGAGAGGAGACAGAGTTCAGATGGAGTGAGAACAGGCTGGGATGAGAGGAACAGAGCAGATCACTGAGCAGACAGAGGTCAGAAAGGCCACGTCAGCAGCGTGGAGTGACAAAGGTGATGCTTTAAGGCACATGATCATGGCTGATGGGAGTGAGTAGAAGGTGTACTGTATACGGCTGTAGCCTTTAATAATATTCTCTCAGTTTTTACTAAATGTGATGCCAGGTGCTTTGTACTCCATATATGAGGTCAGTGATTGCATTGTTTCTACAGCTTTCCATGTGACGCTCCGCGCTATTTTAAAATGTCATTTTTGTGAAGTGTGGTCATAAAGGACAGCGAGTTTGGTTTAAGGTGGTCCCTTCATAGGATTACACTTGTGCAGTGCACGACGTTTCAGCCATGTTTCCAGAGTCTGACCCTCTCTGCTGACCTGTTGTCAGTCACTGCTGGGAACAGGAAGTGGCTCAGACCTGATGTAACTTAATGTAACCCACCTCCAACAGTTACCACTGACAGCCCATATCATCATATCTGTCTAGCTGTCTCTAAAAATAAATCCCACACCAACTGCAACTTCTCTATACTTCCACACTGGGTTTCTCTATTCTTCCTTACCACCGTTCTCATCTTCATCTTTGTGGTATACAATCAGGTTTCGCCTGAGTTCATAGTTAGGCTTATAGGGCAACTGTTTTTAAGCAATAGGTTCACTGGTTAGTGTAACAGCAACTAACTAACTTCCTCCTCCTCCCAGACTCCAAACACATGCAGATTGGAGGTTAATTTAATTTTTTTAGTTAAATGATTATTTGTGGCTGTGTGATGAACTGGCCAACTTTCACGGATGTCCAATGACTGCTGGGATTGACTACAGCTTTCCCGGCAGCCCCTATTAAAGGATTAGATGGTCAAAAATAAATCAGTGGATAAAAACTAAAGTGCATTACTGCCTAAAACCCAGGCTTGAAGAGAATGCAGGAGGTACATTCACAAAGATGAACTTAAATCATTTGAAGACAGTCCAGCTGTCAATGGCTTCACTGCTTTGGATAAAGTGATGTGGTTAACGTAGAACCTGCAGAAAAGAAAGATCATTTTAAAGTGAATTGAAATATATATCTCTATTTCAGGGTGGTTGTGAGTACAACTCTTTTTTTAAAGTCCAGATAAGTCTATAAAGTCCAGCTTTAGGTGGTCACATTTTACTTTATAACTCAGGACAGATGTGGGGACGAAGGTTACACATGTTTCCTTTAATGTCAACCACATGTCAGTTCTGTCATTTTTCTGATGCAGACACACACCGGGGAGAAGGAGAAGATTTGCCCATACTGTGGACAAAAGTTTGCCAGCAACGGAACTCTGAGAGTTCATATCCGTAGCCATACAGGTGAGTGGTATTTATACATTTTTAAGAATAATAAAAGCTGTGTTTTTGGCACAAGATAGCAACTAATAAAAAAAACCATCTAGCCAACAACATGTGTAACACTGTAAACAGTTCAGGTAGTCAGGAGAAATCTCTGTGCATGTGACCTTCTGGCTCCTTGGCTGTACTTCATGATATGGCGTTCTCATATTATAGTCATAGCCACAACAGTCGGCAGCTCTCGATCAAAAAGTGCTCCATGAAACGCTGTCTGAAAATGTTACGTCTGCTTAACTTTTTTTTTTTTGCAAAAACACCGTGTGTGTGTTCTCTGAGTTCTAGTTCCACTGATGCACCCAAAAACACCGTGTGTGTGTCCTCTGAGTTCTAGTTCCACTGATGCACCTACAGTATAGAATTGAAAAGACCTTGTTGGTGTTGCACAACACAGCAGCACAACTGTGCACAAGTGCAACTGTTGACAATGGAGAGGTTTTCTGTGGTCAGACGAAAGAAAAGAAAGAATGCACGAAGGCATTGGTGATGTAAACCTGCCGCAGTCTCCACATTTTTGACTATGTTGCAGGTATCAAATTCCTGACCTGGGTTATGTAACACACACACACACACACACAAATACGATTATTATATGAAACACTAAAAGACTTTCTTTTGTCCTGTTCTCCAGTTACCGAGGTAAATCACCCAACAAATAAATAAATGAATTGAACTCCTCTGCCCCTTATACATATTGCAGTCTGACTTTAAGGTCTATAATGTAATATTGTTAATCTCAGGTATATAAATACACTTGAGCTGTCCAATTATTACATACATATATTAGGATTATTAACAGGGTAACGGTGAATGAAGCATGATTAATGATATATTTATATATGCAAAGTATATTTTCTTTCAATTTTTTGTTTAATCCTAGCAAAATATTTTATTATTTTAAATATATATAAAATATCTCCTATTTCCTATTAAGTGCATATTTAAACAATATTTATATATATATATATATATTTAAATCCTACTTTTCCACAGACATGTGAGGTTTTGCACATTGTGATTCTTGGCTTTCGGCTGTAGTTGGGCTACACGTTGGCTTTGTTCTTGTCTACAAAAATATAGCCCTGGATGTTCATTAAACTGCCTTAACCTAGAAAGCTACACATTCCTGTGTGTTTCCGTACCAACCGACTGTTGCAGAGGTTTGGCCGGGACACAAACAGACACACACACACAGACAAACACACACACAGACCCACATTCTCTCAGGGTCCGCAGTTACTTTTTCTCAGTCCCACTAATTGAAAGTCAAAGTTTTGTAAAGTTGGCTGTGTGTGTTTATTTATTGTGTGTTTTTATATTTCATGTGTTTGTATCATTGAGGAATGTGATAATAAATTGGCTGGTGTTTATCCCTCACAAAGACCCTCCGTTTATAAAGTAAGGAGACAGATTTACAGCCATTTAGGGTTTAGGGTCATGGGTCTGGGTTTCTTCTTGGACTGCACTTTTTCCCGCAACTCCTTTCTTTCTTTGTGGTGTCCCTCTCTGCTCCCACCCCTCCCCCAGCATTCCTTTCTTTTGTTTCTTCTATATGAATACAGTTAGAATTGGGATGCAGCCCTCAGTCCTATACAGCTCCCTCTCTTTTGGTTGGTTTGTCCTTCTCACATACACACAAAGCTCATGTCCACAGAACACACAAAGGTGCAAAACACTGTTGACAACATGTGCAGACACACACACACATAAATACACAGACTCACACAAACACACACTTTTTTATTTTAAGTTATTTCAAAAATGTACCTGTTTATTTTATACTTTCCATAGCCTGTATTCCTACAAGAAAGGAAAAATTCCAGTACCAGTACTAGTACTAGTTCTGCTAGTCCCACTACTAACGCAAGAAACAGTTACTAACAATCTGTTAAAGACTGTTACCGCCTGGTCCATATTACTACGGTGAACCAGTTGCGAGGAACTTTTACTGTTTGGTTGAACTGCTCCATGTCCATGTTACAAGAATACAGAACATTTATATTATATTAAGAGTCACAAATGACTTGGTCTGAATGTTGGGACCAAAACATGTTTCTTAAGACATTTTATGATCTTATGAGCTTATGTGACATTCATAAGGTGTGCTCCTCCATCCATCCATCCATCCATCCATTCATCCATCTATTCATTTATTCATCCATTCATTATTTATCTTCTATGGCATCGGGGGTGCACCACGAGTCGGGGGTGCACCACGTATAGAGACAAACAACCATTCAGACTCTCACTCACACCAAGACTGTGGGGTATGGTCAGTGTAGAGTGTGAGATTCCCAGGGTTAAAAATCTTCTACAAGCAGTAAAGAAATATTTACTCAGCTGCCTTGTCTCTCTGTGTAATACATTTTGTTTTCTGCTTCGTCATTAAATAATTAACAAGGTTTTTTTTTGTAGGTCTGCGGCACTTTTAACACAATAAGTGCAAATCAGACAACAGTTAGAGCAGGTCAAACTTTTTGCACAGAGCACAAATCTTTCTTTGCATTTGTATCAATAACTCACAGCCTTCTATCCAAGCTAACATAGCTAACATTTAGCTCGTTGGTCTGTCAAACATGTACTATTTATTCTGTAATCATTCAGATTAAAACTAAAAAACATTTGAATTGTATTTCCAATAATCCCACCTTTCAACCTTTCACTAATCGTAGCTCTACTACACAGTTGATACACGTTATTTGGAAGAAAATGTTTTGATTTAACCAAAGCACCTGGAGCTTAAAATACCATCTCAGTGCCCAGCATGACTCTGGGCTTAATCCTCCAAGTCAGATGAAAAAAAAAAAGATTACAACATACAATAAATATATGTCAATTTAATTTAGGTTTTCCTGGCGTTACCACTAAGGACCATGTTTTTATTGAGCCTGTCTAACTCCTGTATTTGTTGTGAACATGTAGCAAACGTCTGGTCTGATTTTTGTTTTACAACTTGATATTAAAACAAGCTGAACCGTTAGTTGTAACTGAAAATAGTGGAACCTGATTGGGTGAACCATTATCATAGAAAGGTTAATTGTAAAAGTTGCATCATTTCCAATGTTGTGTGTCAATATCATTTGGTCTCTGTGGCACCTTTCCTCATTGGTGGAGGGCAGTGAGTGACCACTGTTAAGCTGAACAGAAGGAAGCCGGGAATTAATTTGTGACGAGTCGCACTAATGCCTTTCAGACATAAACCTCGAGCTACAAAGCAAGCTCTGTAACAAACACAAGGCTGAAACGACGATGCCAGCCATCTGCTAACCAGACACACGAAACACAGGAGGGGTGCCAAATGGATCGATTAGCAGACAAGAATTGTGAGGGTCACAAAGGGGGGTTGGGGGGGGCGGGTTGAGAGAGACACCCCAAGGTCAAAGAGATAGTATGTTGTTGCAGCACATGCTGAATCAGTTACCCTCTCCACCCTGACACTGGACTTAGGATAGCTTTTTAATGTAACATGAAAAGCACCATCATTCAACTTTAAAGGGAGCTTCAGGTGTTCTGACAGGCTGCAGATATTTCAAAGGCGTATTGATTAAAATACATTACTCAAACTGTAGGTCCTAATGGGATAAATAAACAATAAAAGTGCAGCGGATCACAGGTCACATGTTTTTCCAGACGATTTTCCAGACCCAGTGTAGCTCCTTCTGTACTTTACACCCAGCTCTGTTAATGGTTCCATCTGTAGTACTCTTTCTGGACTTGACACCAAAGTGCTGCTAACAGACTGGTCTGAAAAGAAAAAAGCCAAGTTCCCCTTTCTCAATTTTGCGGAAAAATTCAGATATTTTCTCCCATTTCTTCCCTGACCCTCACCGAATACGTGACCATGGTGACTGTAAATATTTTTTTTCTTTCATGAATTACTTTTATCTTGTCTGATTTCTGTTTAAACCTGTGATTAGGTTGCTGAGATAGAGGTTACCTCCTATCGTTTCTGTAGATAAGTCTTCAGCTATCTAGCTTTTGGATCATCCTTTTGGTAAACAGATCCATGTGTCAGATGACATTCTGTCACATCTTCTCCGACATCAGTACGGCATGCTCAGATAGCATCTGTAGAAGTTCTGGCTAGACTGCATTTGATCCAGCTGGACGAGCTCTGTGTTCCTCCACTGTTACCTTGTAGAGGCATGTTGAAGTCTAGCCAACATCTGAAGTGAAAAGTCAGTGTGGGTCAACAGTTATTGACCCCGGTGAAGGTCACCAGGTCGAACGGTAACTAGGAAGTGTCTTTGGTAGAAATACTTTTTTTTATTAGGTTTTACACTGTCCATTCACAAATATTATATAACTCAACTTGTTTGGACTAAGCTGCAGACAGAAGAATACAAATTTAATCCAAAACCTCCATTTAGAAAACACTACATTTCCAAGAGAAAGCGTATATAATTAACCAATATTTTATAAATATAACACCAACAAAACAAGTAGCCTCTAAATTGTGCGGAGCATGAATTAAGCAAACACTTGAGATTAAAGATAATCTACATGTAATCTCCTACGGACCCAGATTTTCATCCTTGATTTATTCACGTTCTGCAACAACACTTCAAATGTAAAACTGAATTCTACATTGGTGAGGTCGTCATCTCGTGCTGGACATTTGTTGACGTTCTCTTTGGTTGTTCTGTAGGAGAGCGTCCGTACCAGTGCCCTTACTGTGACAAAGCCTTCAGCAAGAACGATGGACTGAAGATGCACATCCGCACACACACGCAAGTAAGTCTCCACTGAGGGCAGCAGATCACGTCACATCAGCTCATAGGTGGGAAACACTCACACACACTTTCTCAGCTCAATACATTAATACATCATGGTGAGGTTTGCCTCACAGTGAATAAATGTCTTTTTAGAGTACACTCAAGTCTTCTCCACGCTGGTCTTCATTCTAAAGCTCGAGCTTTAGCCAAACATGCTAAATGCTTGCTTGCGTATAATCACAGTTTCTGTCCAGTTGATGGGTAACCCATAGGAATGTCACATGGTTCCACTGCTAAGTGGGAATTCGGTTCTTAAACCTTCCATTGGTCAGTTCAAATCTTATTTTATATTATACTGAGAGAGATGGGATTATTGCTCACTAAACATTCATTCATGTTTTCATGACTCATCATGTGGTAGAACAGATGTCAGAACCGACATGTCATACACCAACATGCCTTCGAAAAAAAAAATCCTCATATGACGACATGCTGTTTACATAGAGAGTTACCAACCAACTCAGTCTAAGTCCCTGGCCCTGTGATGCAGCGTGAGCACCATGCTTTACAAATACCCACTCAATTACCAGGACATACGAGAAGTTGGCTGCTCCAGGTAAAACAACAAACAAACGTGTGTGTATATTCTTGGAATTCCCCTTTGAGGAGAAAGTGGCAACATTCTATGGGATGCTAGGGTCAAAGGTCAGCAGCAGAACAGCTGCTAGAGGACTAAGGTTCCCCAGGTACAGATGTTCATTGTTATCAGAGTTGCAGCAATGCATTCTGGGGATCAACACATTGACAATAAGTCTGCCCATGTGTTTTCTGACATATAAACTCTGACCCCTGAGAGTTTTATAGAGCGCACACACACATCCCCCCCCACACACACACTCACTCACACACTCACACACACAGTGAACCTGATCTTTACTCCCTTTTGTATCCAGTGTCGTCGGGCAGTTTTTGCCCTGCCCACCTGATAGTGCCTTTCCCAGGACCCTCACTTCCTGCATTCACCCTGTTCCCATGGCAGCTAAGCTTTAAATGAGCAGAGCGTTCAATATCGGCCAGATTTGTCAAAAACAGACACACAAAGGGAAACTGTTTCCCTCCGCTATCACTTCTCCATGCTTTTCTTCCTTCTCACACTGTGTTATTTAGGCATTACTAATAGACACACCCATCCACCAATACCACGATGACACAGGCAGGCACACACACACACACACACACACACACAGCCGTCGTAAGTACTTAACTTCACGTAAAACGCTAAAAAAAAAACAAACATAAAAAGCTCACGCAGCTAGCTTAGCTATGCTAGTCAGGGTGAACGGTTCAGTGGGCCGCAGTTGGCCCGCGGGACGCCAGTTGATGATCACTGCTGTATTACATTGATGGCCTCAAGGTTAACTTCTCTACCGAAGTAATTACTTAAATACATGGTCATTACGTCGAGACGATATCAGATGAAAATACATAGAAGGATTCGACACGCACTGAACGTTATCTATTTATTTAAAGCAGGCCAATGGAAAGCGTGTTTGCAGGATGTTTTTTTTTTCTTTGAATGACCTCTTTGTTTCTGTTCGTCTCTGCAGGAGAAGCCGTATAAATGCAGCGAGTGCAATAAAGCGTTCAGTCAGAAGCGAGGGTTGGACGAGCACATGAGGACACACACAGGAGAGAAACCATTCCAGTGTGACGTAAGTGTTCACCTGCCTCGGCTGCAGCCACAGGATCTCTAATAAACACAGCTTTTTACTTCATTGTTAAAACAAAACCCAGGTGAACAACTCTTCCTGCGTTCTACATCCTTTTTCAAAGGACATTGGCATGACGGCCTTTTATCTTCTACTTGTACTATATATATACATGTATTTGTAAATAATCACCGGTATCAGGAAGACATTTTCATGATTGGCACATTGTTATTTTAGCTTTAGGATATTGAATAAGCTCAGATGAGAAAAAGTGGATTTTTTAATGAAGTGGAGGGAGACTGGAGAGGCAGTTTCACCAAATGACAAGTCACTGAGGGTGGAGGAGGGCGGGGGGGGGCTACAGTATTTGACCAGGCTGCTTAAAACAACCCTTGGCTGTGAGAGCACACTGTGCAAATGTTGTTTACGACCAAGGATAATATGCTGAGCTAAGTTTAGATCAGTGAGCAGCAGTTTTTTATGACTACAGAAATACCTTTAGCTCTGGCAGAGGAGCTCAGAGGAAGTCCGAAGGAGCAGCGCAGTGTGACATTGACATTTTAATTTGTAGGGAGAGTAGGGAGCAGGTGGAGGAGAAGCTGGAGGGGGGAATCAAACAGTCATGTGAATGAGAGTGAGACAGGTGGAAAGGTTTACACTGTGAGGAGTCAAGGGAGGTGAAGGTGCTTTAGTTCATGTAAGGAGACTCAAGATGTGGGACAGAAGAGCGGAAGTCAAGTCATTTTGTAAAAATAGGGGGGGAAATGGAAGAAGCCGAAAATGCTTAAGAGACGATGGCAAAATAGAAAAAACAAAACAAAAAGCTGAGCAGAGGTTGAGGATGCTGCGATTAGTTCGGTTGTGACCAGGATGGACAGGATCTGAAATGACAAGCTGAGAGAGGCAGCCAAGATCTAACTGTTGGAAGTCAGGGATTCAAGGTCAAGATGGTTTGGACCTGTGCTGAGGACTGATAGTGGACATGTTGAGACGGAAGCTGCCAGATGGGAGGAAGAGAAGAGGAGAGGGAGACCTTCAGTCTTCAGTTGGATAAAGATATGAAGAAATTAGGTGGAGAAAAGTATTTATTCAACAGTGCAGTTCCCCAGTATTTTTTAAAAACAGTATTTGAGTTTCTTACAAACAGCACACTTTGCAAATTGTCACAATTCTTTCTCTGCTACAGGTGTGTGACCTGTCCTTCAGCCTGAAAAAGATGCTGAGTCGACACAAACTCACCCACAATCCCAACCGACCGATGGCAGAGTGCCAACTGTGCCACAAGAAGTTCACCAGGAACGATTATCTCAAGGTGCACATGGAGAACGTCCACGGCGAGACCGAGAGCTAAGCGTGGCGGCTGAACCTCTGGAAACATCTTGAGTTTTCAATCCTGCAGATTGATGTGTGAACAGGCACAAAAGAAAGAAGAAAACCTGCCAGACTGACTGTGTTTCACTGAGTTTTGCTTCGGTCGTGACAACATGATCAAGTGGCGCAAAACGGGCGTTTCAAGTTTTTTGTTTCACGTCTATCGCGTTTGGTGTGAACGCAGCAGAAGGAGTTTGAGTGTTTGAAGCCAGCAGTGTCTTTGACCGACCACAGTAGTCCACATTGAATTTTTATCTGACAAACTGTAAACACTTAAATGTATAGGGTTCATCTCAAGACTTCAGGCTGAGACCTACGTTTACATTCCTCTTAGTTCGTTACAATAATGAAGACAATGTAATGAATAACACAATATTTTAAAAGTCATTGGATCACGTTATACATGTAGTGCAGTTGTCTTCACTGACCTTATATCTATCTATCTCTATATATATGTACACATATATAGATATGTATGTGTATATATATCTGTAGATATATATTTATATACAGTATACTGTAAGTAAACAGTAGCTACCTCCGCTGCAGTTGCAGGATAAGTCCACGTAGGAACACTGAAAAGAAAGATTTGCCAGTTTTTAAGTGACATAAGCCATTATTAAGGCTTTAGTTTATTATTATTATTATTATTATTATTATTATTATTAGGTTCTTTTTGGTGTTTGTTTCGAGTGAGTGAAAGCAGTATCATCAGAGAATGTTCCTCCTGGTTAACAATAAGAAAGAATTAGCATTTGACATAAACTTGTTTTAAAACTGTGTCACATCTTAAAGCGGCTGTTGAATTTTGTGACTGAAGATGAGTTGTATTGTTAAATAGACCAGTTGTAATTATTCATAACACAGTGTTTATAAAGGTACAGAAGACCGAGTGTTGTCAAATGAGCTGGAAATCTTCTTTTTTTTTTAAATAAAGATTTATTAACTCTTTGATCGACTTTACAGATCGATGTAGTCTGAGGTGTGAGGTTGGTGTGTCCGTCACCAGAACACAATGACCTCAAACAGGATGGACAGGATTCTTTGCATTAACTGATTTAAGTAAGAATTGTGTTATTAATAGTACTTTTCTATTATCTGTAGTTATTTTTATAATTTTTTGTCATTGTAAATGTGTGGAAATGAGTTTTAATTTATAGAATTTATTTGCCTGATCGGCGTTTTTGAACATTTATTTACTCCAACACTTGATTTTCAACCCATCAAACTTCAGATTTATTACGGCCCATGGTGTGAAGCCCACACAGACAGAATTGAACTGACCTCCAGTCCAAAGTCAAAAAGTCAATATCCAAGCCGACCTCGGTCGGTGTCGAGTTACAAATGTCGTGAAGGGATTCTTGGGGGAATCGTGACACAGAACGTTCAAGAAACTTTCTAACACAGACTGAAATATAATCCAAAGTGGATTATACAGTTATTAAACCTAACTGATTGATATTTTATTGAAAACATTCAGAGGTTAGTGATTGAAGTCATAAACCTACAGTAAATACTACTGTATTTTCTACTGACATTTTCTACTGTTTTAAATCTAAGAATTAAACAAAGAAATGTATTTTTTTTTATTAAAAATACAACAATTTTTAAGCTAGGGGACCCATGAGGGGATATAGTCTTTGGCAGTCTGGTAAATAGACGAGCTATTCTAACTTCTGATCCCTGAACTGAGGGGGAAAAAACCAAACCAAAAAATTACAGAGCTGAACTTGTGCTTTTTATTCTTTTTCTTTTTATCCTACTTTCTGAGCAGTGCGGTTTTGAAGGGAGATGGAATAAATAAATCAAATTTAACTTGTGACAAATGTGAAACAGCAGTGAGCAGTGAGTCCTGAGTGAATTTAGGGAAACCTTACACCACCACCAGGGTCTGTTTCCTGTCAGGGGAGCGTGGATATACACACCTTTTATGTGTTGATTTTGGCCTGGCTTCATTGAGCAATCACTCAGAAACACACACACACACACACACACACACACAGCCAAACACAATCAAGCATTCTAACCACATTTTAAAAAAGGCCTCCTGTGTGTGAAAAGTGTGAAGAGGGACCAAGAAAAGTCTGTGTCTGTGTTCTTTGCTAGACCTGACTGAGACCACACACACACACACACACACACACACACAGTCTGTGTCTCGTACGCAACTCACATAGATGTAATACACCCCCTGCCCACCTACTCTAACGTTCATCTCTGCCTAGTCCTAATCCTCATCTGACCATAATTCTAATCCTAAAACTAATTTTAAAGCACAAACTATTCATGTTCTCCATGGGGACCAGCAAAATGAGCCCACAAGTGTAGCCTGGTACACACACACACACACACACACACACAAGGCCATATGCAGAGAATAATAATACCCTCTGACTATCAAGGAGCATCATGGGAGGAGAGCAAACAGCTGCAGCAGCTCAAACACATTTCTCTTCCTCAGGAAATTATTGTTTAAACAAATGGAGTGAAAAGTTGTCCTTGTTCTGCTGACGGTGACGGACACACAACAACAAAACCGCCGTCTCGTGCAGATGCTCTGATCCAAAATTTAAATATATGATCAAGCTCCGTTAAAAAAAAACAATTAATATGCAAAACCAAAGAAGATCAATATTGTTTTGTTTTTGTTTTTTACGGCAGTATAGGAAACGTAACAGCAAAAACCCACAGGATGTAATGAAAAATAAAACACACAAAAATAACAAACATAAAGAGAATTCTTTAAAGAGAGTTTATATAAAGCTTTGATTTTTTTTTTTAAATGTTGAAGTAGTACTATACTCCTTACAGACGATTATGAAGTAATCGATGCGTAAAACCATTACTACACAGTACAGGATAAACCTTTATCTGAGGTCGGTCGTCCCTCATGGAAACAGTTTGAGTCGACGTGTGGTGAAAATCAGGGATTTAAAACACCTGGATCAAAGCTGTTTTTCACACGCTCTGGGTGCAGCAAACACAACACAAGAAGGTAGCACAGCTACAACTCCTTTGAAATAAAATAGGAGAGGAGAACGCACATCTGCACACCACCTCACCGCCCGCTGCCCCCCCCCTCCCTCTAGGCCATCAGCAGCAGCAGATGATTATTAACCGAGTGTCTTCCTGCTGCCTTGTTGAAGAGCTGATAAAATAGGGAAGGGCACAGATCCGTTTCCCCCATGTGCGCGCTCCTCCAGACATTGGCCTTGATCCCATAACTCAGCAGGAGCCTGGCCCTGTCACACTGCAGAGTGATGGAGCCTGACCCAGGGTCCACTGCAGCCACGGCCTTTACATTCTAATATACAGTCTCCCCCCCTCCCCCTTGGTAATAAATCAAGGCAGTGTCCACAGGAGTTAAGTGGCGAGAAAGACGAGCGGAAACTGACTACTGTTTGCTGCAGTGAAAAATCAAGATTAAAGTGAAGCCGTCAACAGTGTAATTCCTGGATGAGGTTTTCATGTGAGGAGGGGTTTAAAGATGAGTCGTTCTTATTATTTTTAAGACGCTTTAAGAAACAGGACATGACAGTGGTCAACCTGGCACCGTGAACCGTTTTCACACTGCTACTCAATACGGTATTCTCTGCCTAGCCAAACTAGTTTCACTCCACGTTTGCATGTACACTTCAAAGTAATGGGCTGTCGCTCCTCAACTAACTCCCATTACCTTGTCCAACCTGGAGCTGGGGCGTAGATCTCGAAGCGAGTAAAACCATAGCAGCTACTTCACTACTGATCATACGTTCATGTCAGTTTAGCGATCGATCAAAATAAACATGCACTGAATCCCTTTCTGTATGTGAACAAAACAGGTGTGTATTTGCTGCATTTTAACTACAACTGGATCGAATGCTTTATTAATTCTGGAGTCGATTTAGAATCTGTGAAATTCAAGGATGTCCAACCGTTGCTGAAAAGGTACAGAAACTTTATTTTTATTTTATCTTTTTGTTTAACAACAGTTTTGGAAACAAGTCAACTGTTAGAAATTTAAATATTTTTAACCTGCGATTTCTTATCCTGCATTTTATCCAAACTGATACCATGGGGTAAATGACGCAAAAAATAATTCACAACATGTCACCCAGGCAATAAATGAGGGTCAATTTCTTATCCTGCATGTCACCCAGGCAATAAATGAGGGTCAAATTGTAGCTTATTCTTACAGCATGTCATGGGTTTTAAAACAAACAGTAATTCTAGATCGGAGTGGAATAAATTCAGTGTACGTCTGACTGCTGATGTTCCAGGAACTAAGCACTTTAGTGGGGCCGTGTTTGGACTTGAACTTGAAGAGCTCATGTTTGGAGTTTTAGCTCAGGTCACCTCTGCAACAGCTTTTGATTCCACGGCTTTGTTCTCCAATCAGAAACCAGTTTCAGGTGGAGTTTCATTAAAAGCATGGCCCGAAATTGGATCCATGCCTTTGTGTGAACGGTGAACAGCAACAGCTCACATGCTAACTGGAAGCAGATCATCCTACACTGCATCAATGGCCTGTGCTATATGTGTGTGTATGTGTGTGTGTGTGCATTTTCCTGCAGTGCATGTTACAATATGTGACAGTGTATCTGAGCTGGTGAAATACTATAGCTCTGAATATCACCTTCCCTGCAGATGTTCTGACATCTAGTATATCCAGCGTGCATGACATCATGTACCCTTCAGAAACCTCTTCCTGCCAAGGAAACACCCTCGCTTGTAAAAAGAAGAGCACGACAGCCTCGGACTGAGCATCGAGCGTCCGGATCTGGAACGCTGTATTTTCAGGTGTCCAACTGACATCACAGGTGATGTTTACAAGCACACAATATGTTGGACTAATTCTGCTCTGAGCGGCAGGGCCTGGTCTGGAGTTTTAATACCTGTACCTGTGCATCAGTCTTTCAGCCAATCACTGCTTCGTATGAGTGCTTTTAACGCTTTAAAAGGACTAAAAATGCTAGGGTGGCTGTTGTACTCCCCAAAAATATCATTTTGGGTGGGTGGAGCCAATCCCAGTGTTACTGGTCGATGGTACGTACCTGAGTTACCCCATCACACATTAGAGAGATGGTTTTGAACAAATCTGTACATTTCTCTCTCTTTGTGGCCTATTCAGATACAGGACCCAGACCTGGGCACAGGTTTGAAAACAGCACACATACCAAGAGGCCTTCAGATTGATCTGGGCTGTTGTTTCCTGCTGGGCTTTCACAACTACCCAGCCAGATGTCATCCAGATGCTGCTACTTTAGAAAAAAGTACTAGGCACCCAATAAATACCAATAAATGAATTCAAGCCAGGATTAGAAAGTTCAGGAGGAAACATTTCCAGGTTGTTGAAGTCACAGTAACGTCACAGTGGGCCTTGTGAGGTACTTGTATGTCTGGCCCAGTTCCTCTGGAAACCCATCCTGACATGTGTCCTACTTGATAAAGTGTTTTAATGGAAGAGAATTTCAAACTGAAGTAATCAAAGGAGGCTGTAGAGACAGGTTTAAATGTCATCTCTTCAGAAGAGCAGTTCAGTTGAGCAGGTATGAGGCCACCGTGGTGACAGAGGGTCAGGCTGGTGTTTTGGTTGGTGGAGATTTAGGACGGGGGGAGGGGAGGGGTGGGCAGAGGGAGGCTAAAGTGGTGTTGGACAGATGAAAACCACATTTAGTTAAGTGGTGAAAAGGATGACAGGTGGCTCAGGCCCCGGTGCAAGGTGGCCGACCAATCACAGATAATCGCGCCTGAGAGGTCGAAAAGCTCAGGAGGAACTGAGGAGTGAGTGAAAGGCTCTGATGTCAACTTCACTCAGTCAACAATGGAAATGAAATTCTGTGTGTGTTCATCTTCACCTGTGAGGACACAGTTTAAAAAGGGTCTCCGTCTGTTACAATTATAAAAGAATTTTTTTTTTTAAACAAAGTTCTTTTGTTTTCATCTCTCAACACCCTGGTCCAGCCTCCTGCGGTCTCTGTTTCCGTCTCAGATCAAGTGTGATCCAGATCTTCCACCCAGCAGAATTTTCTGCTCTCTCTCCTCTGATGATGTAACGTTCCTGTACGACACATGTGAAGAGGATGCTTGTTTTATCTCCTTTCTGGTGACATCTGATCGTTGTTTTATCTCTGGCTCTGAGATATAGTGCGCTCCTCCTCACTCCGTCAGACTATCAACCTGCCCAGGGAGCGTCTGATGAAGGTCCACCTTGTCCAGATGCCAGACATTCATCAGGAAAACAGCATGTCAGATGGCAAGGACAAGGGAAAGATACTGTAGAGCCATAGTCAGCCAGGGTCGAAGCCTCATAAACACTGTAGCGTATGTCCCCCCGGTGTAGATCTGCAAACTATGTTTTGTGGGATTTTTTTTTTTTTAGCTGTTTTTGTTTTGTCCTTCACTGGAGTCACTAAAGACTTAGTCAGAGATTTGTCACAATGCACAACACTGCTGCCCCCTGACCTGTGGTTACTCCAACACAGGCGTGGGCAAACTTTTTGAACTGAGATAAACTACATGAAAAGTCATGCACAAAGGCTAAAATGCTAATATGCTTTTATAATTTTATACGCCATCTATTGGGGAAATCTGGGTATTGCAGGGAAAGGCAGAAAGATTAAAAAGCTGAATGGGCCACATCTGGGCCCCGGGCCTTAGTTTGCCCATGTCTGCTCTAACAGATATGATAACTCTACGTTGAAATAATTCAAGTGATAAACAGATATGAGTTCCAGATCAGGGTCAGTGCAATACATCCTGTTGATCAAACTATATTTACCACAATACACACTTGTTTTTACTGTACTTTTTTTTGTAAACTGAATAGTTTACGCAGGTTTAGACTTCAGAAAACTTCCAACAGTATCTAAGTATAGAGTTTCATACATATGCAAACCAGGCTTGGATCCTCATCTGGGTCTGTTTGAGCTTCTTAACCATGACAAATTTTCTTCATCCCTTCTATGTAAACTGCAAACATCCCTGAATATCTGCTGCTAAAATTTGCACGTTATCTACGCCAAAGGTCCAAATCTGGCTCATGTCTTTGTCTACCTGGATTTAACTGGGATGCAGGTTAGGTTTTTCACAACTTCATATTCATTGTGTCATGTGGTAAATTACAAAATAATACATTCTACAATTTTCTAAAAGAAAGTCAGTAAATTATGTGGTTGTTCCATTTTAGCAAGGTTGGATTTTAGTCACATTTCCCTGCAACTTCTTTCAAAATATTATTCATCAAAAAACCTGAGCGTCACCTGTGTGGCGATACAAGCTTAAGTGCAGAACAAATAGACTGGGCAATAACATACACAGCAAACAGGAAGTAAAGTGAAAAGTGATAGAAAACAAATGACAGACAAGAATTATAGGAATAGGAACGTCACACCTGCCTGTTGTCAACATGGAAATAATGAATGAAAACATCATCAGTGTCAGACTGGGAGAAAGTCACATCCACTGAGCCGCTGATGTATTCAAGGGGAGGCATGGGGTCAAAAACAGGGGCACGGGGCAGAAGACTGGGATCAGACCAGAACTGACGACACACATAATAGGCAACAGGAAAACAAGCAGGGAAGTAGGAAAACTAGAAAGTCTTCCATAAGCAATCTAGCACTGAGGAGAGTTAGCTCGTGGCTTATGTAGCGGATGGCTAATAGACTGCAGCTGGTGGGCCAAGTAAATAAAGGCTGTTGATTGACAGGGAGGAGCTGATGAAAGGCTGCAGAGCTGCACATCATGACACAGGTTTAAAGGAAAGACGGCATTAGCCACAACAAAGGATTGAACAGAGTGACGTTAGAGCAGCTGTTTACTGAAATGAAAGTTCATCGTCCTAACAATTAATGCTTTACTTCACATTAATATATATTTTTATCTTCCTCAGAACGAGGATAAACAAGATGCTAAAGGTTCACTTTTCAACATCGCTCTGCTTTCTGTTGTCTCTCAGAGCCATTAAGGGTTTTCCATCACTACTCTCTAGGTTCTTTAAACTGAGATCGTGTGTGTAGGACATGTCAGTGAGGCAGCACCTCGACGAAAGATCTCTGAGTCAGATAGCAGCCCCGGCAGTGTTGACTGCCTTTATCATCCATGAGCTGTTTGCACAAGATCATACGTTAGAGCCTTTCATCCAGCGTTCATCTACGTCATGTGAAGTCCACGGCCTTTTTGTTCGGCTCCAAGTCGGAGCAGGACGTACAAAGAGAGAGGATCTGAAAATTCAAAGGCAAAAATGCTCTGCGTGCTCTTGCCATTTTATAATTCAATCTTCAGACTGGTTGCAAGAAGAAAATATACATAGTTGGAAGTCTTGCTTGTTCTTCATTTGTGATGTAAATGTTTCAAACTGTAATTCTTTAAATTCTGTGGAGTAACATCATCTTTACAGTTGGCGGCTACTGACCTTTGAAACAATGGAAACTTATTTAGAGGCCATTATTTAAACATAAATAACAAATGTGAGCAACAATTCAAAAATGAACAAATAGCTAAACCAAGAAATCGTACCAATCATAAACAGTACTGTAGTTTTAACACAGATTCTTTTATTTTAAATTTCTTAGATTTCCTAAATTGTATTGAGACAAGTTTTTTTTTAATTTTTAATCCTAGAGATACAGTTTATCCCTGTAACAAACCCAAGTTTAAAAAAAAAAAATTAATCCTAGAGTTACCTAGAGAGATACAGTTTATCCCTGTAACAAACTGAGTAAGAGAAGAACTTAAATACAGAATTCTGATGACAGTAAAAAAAATATCATGGTTTCAGCTTGGTTGGACTTGGTTTCAGCTACAGGTGGTCAAACCTCGTCAGAGAACAGACGTGGGCCTTACACAGAGAGGCAAGAGAGCAAATGCTGGATGCTCAGTGAAAATGAGGCTGAAGGTAAGAAAAACAAAACCATGGAAACCAGGTATTTCTAACCAGCTTTCCAAGAAGAATCCACAGGTGAAGGTAAGTTGACCAGACACAGTGGAGAGGACGCAGCCGTCACCTTGTCAGGTGACAAACACCGGAGACAGAGTTTGGTGGACACGGGGGTGTGGACAGAGCTGGGAGTGAGACACAAAAATATAAAGGGGAAACACATGAAGCATAACTTAGCTGACTGCTCTGCATCTGACACTGACAAAGGCCCCCGAGGGGCCCGCATGGAGACGGTGAAGTCTGGAATTGAGGTCTTAACAATTGTGTGAAAGACAACTTTACTGCCCACTGCAGCTCTGCAGCAGGGGACAGGTCTTTTTACCATCCCACCACAAATCAAAACAATAACAGAGCTGTCTCCTCGTGCCCTTCACAAACAGCCACTGTGCTTTGTAAGCATATGTTTGTGATTACATGTGTATATAAAGTAAGTAATCCAGAGCAGCAGGGTTCTTCACTGCAGGATTATAGCCGCTAGGAACCTTGAACATGACACCGTACTCTTGCAGCAACTTGCTGAGTTTTAAAAAAAAATGTTATTCCCACACATAAAAACATGTTTTAAAAAAAAAAAAACGTTATTCCCACACATAAAAACATGTTTTTTAAAAAAGTCCTATGAAAAATCAAATGAAATGTCATTATCCTATTAGGAGTGAGATGTTGTCTACACAAGGGGAAAAGGCTCATTTGCATATAAGAGACCACCACAGAAAAGGCTGGTGACGATTGATTTAAGACGACATTCAGGAGGAGAGCTAGGAAAAGCTTTAGCAGCAAAACACAGACATTCCCTCACTGGTTTGTAACGAATCTGAATCAAAACTACGAGCTAATACCAGGGGCTGGGTATCATAAGTGTTTCTATCATTCTGTTTTAAAAGGGAAGCCTTTAAAATAGACCCAGTTGAACTGAGAACATGCAGTACTGTGTAGAGTATAAGAAGGTCGACCAGGGGGAAGGTGAGACGAAGAGGAGGTTTGAGTGTGAGAGACACATGAGGTCACCAAGTGATAAAAAACAAATTACTGGTAAAGGATGAGAGAGTACATGCACACAGCTGAGACCATCAATCTGAAAACATGAAAACATGTTGTTGCATGTTGTTAGTGTGAGCCGCAAACCACAAGTTGGACGTCATTGTAAAAAGACACAGAAATATGTTTTCCTTTTGTATTTCCTTTTTTCTACCTATTTGTACTTTGTGCGTTTAAAACTTTGTAAAAGATTTACTTAAAACGAAAAAGAAGGCCTTGTGGAGGATGACATAGACAGATAGAACCTTATTAATCCCTCTAGTGCCCTTCGGGAAATCTATCTATCTATAGAGTGCCCTTCGGGAAATCTATCTATCTATTTCTCTATCTAGGAATTTCAAAAAAGGAAAATTTTACTGCCAACAAATACGTCCCAGCGAAGCTAAAACCAAATCACCACCACTCCTGCTGTTAAGTCTTGTCTTGTTTTCTCTCTGTTTGTCTCCTACAATTAAACGCTGTTTTTCTCTTTGCTCACAAACACTGATACAGAGTCTGCGGGGTCCGACCAGTGAAGTAACTACATATTTCTTCCCAGTAATAACATAGCAGCAATGGCAGCAACCAGTCTGTCTGATGCCCTGAGGACACGTGACGATTGGAATTTCCCTCCGTAACACGCTGTTGTTAAGTGCACAGATTTGATTTTGATTTGATGTGGAATATCCCAAAGTGGAGTTTGCTTCAAAGTGGAATGAGAGCCAGATTATCATAATGCTGGTGGTCTTTGATAAATCATCAGAGGCCTCCAACAGAACAACACTTTAAGAGTCTTTTTTTTTTTTGCAAATAATTAACATGTTTTTATGCTGTATGAAAACCAGGGAATTTACAAACACAGTATCAGTAATTCTCTACTGTACACGAAATGTATTGAAAAAACGGCACTGTGTGAGTGTCGCTGCTGAAGTGAAATAAAATGATCAGTTCTATTTGGTCTGCCGACTGACTATGACACAACAATGTCCTTGAACACATCACATGGAGCCTCTGTTTACTTCTGAATGTATTGATAATAATCTCACCTATCTGACTTCTGTGACTGTGAACATTCTTTACTGTAGGATCAGAGTCAGGAGGGACCTTTAAACGTGAACCCAGGTTTTAGAGCTGTCAGAAAATGTCAATCCCACATGGAATGTTATGAGAAATCCCATCATCTGAGGAACCAGATGTACTTCACGTGTACGTTTTGACTTCAGAACTTCAGTTCAGAAGTTCATTGTTTATTACTGTGCAAAGAAATGTTTCTCATGTCCTGTCCTCACACAGTGAATCTCCCATTTGGATTTTTCGAATGAGTGACTAAAGAGACAATAATAAAAAACCTCCTGGTTAACAAAGAGAAAAGTAAAGCTGAGAACCACTGAGTAAAAGGAAGATTACGAGGGGGAGTATGTGAAGGACTAACATCCCAGTTACTCCACAAGCCGGAGCTTACACTCAGAGCTACAACCCTCCCTTCAAACAGATGGTTAGGGTGCATTTCTCCAACTCCAATCCCTGACTTATGTGGCAAGGCATTCAGGTCATCAGTAATTACAAGCCCATTACTCCCCTCCCCACACTGCCCCCTGCCCTCCCAACCCCCATCCTCTAAATGATCTGTTTTCAATGAGTTGAACAATTTCCACGCCTGTTCTGAGAAAGAACCACGAGCCTGCGTACAAGGTTAAGCTGACGGCGGATGAACAGCCACTGACAGCGTCTTCCACTAATGTCAATTTGGTACCGAACATAATGAACGCATCCATGAAACTGTGTTCTGGAGCTGGAGGGTTTATTCAACCTGTCCTTGGTCCTCGCTGTTGTCCCTGCTTTAGGACCACCTCCATCTCCCTAGTACCTAAAAACAGTGCCCCGCCCCAACATGTGTCGATGACGGCGGCTCAGCAACCCCAATTATGGCCAGTTGTTTGGAGCAAAAACAGTAGCAGCGCAGTCTGTTCCACTACACCTGGTCAACGTCAACATTTACTCCAGAATACTCTTCATCAAGCTCAGAACTGGATACTGAACCCTTCTCTAGGTTAACTACCCACCGGACTGATTTGGGAATGAGTGCTCCCAGTGAAGTCCGTCTTGTTGGACTGTCTGAGCAGCCGCTCCAAACATGTTTGGTGAGACATGGACAAGTTTGTGACTGTGAGGTGAACAAGCCTCTGCTGGTTCCCACGGACTAACCCATAGTCATCACTAATTAAAAAAAAAACATAAATAAAAACATCACCCAGATCACTAGGGTTCCTCAAAGTTTCTTTTAGGCCAAGGAACTCCACACCGATGAACCTGGGACCCCCTACTATAGAGTTTATATGGTTTAAGATTGTGTTGACCCTTTCAGGACCCCCTGTAAAAGACCTCCACTATACATTATTTAAGAGAGGGCAGTGAGTGGCTCAGCGGCAGCTATTACTCCCCAGGTGCCTACAGAGCAGTGAGAGGCAGCACCTAAATCCACTTTAATGGTGCAAATGTTAGTAAAGTTTCCCCACAGACCAACTCCTCAGTAATGACCAGCAGTCACCTGTGATATATGGACACAAGACGGATGCTAGCAAAAGGGGGGGGTACAGCAGAGCATGGTGGCTAATGGACGCAGGGTTGCGGAGTGATGCTCCGGGGGCTTAGTGGAGCTTTGAACTCAGACCACAGTCCGGGGTCAGTCGGAGGAGGGAAGGGTTTATTGGGTACCGCTGAGGTGCTAAAAGAAAGAAAGCGGGAACCAATGAAAACCAATATGCAGTGAATTGATTTTACATTTAGAAAAATAATAAATGCCTCTAATGACAGACACTCGAGCCAAAGATCTACGACATCTGGCTCAGCTTATGGAAGCTGTGATTGAAGCGCCACCTTGCATCAGTTTTGGGGGCTCACAGGTGTAGAAAATGCAATCCACTAGTTTGGGAACGCTTCAAAAACTGGGCTGTATTAGGTTACATTTAACTAGATTTATTTCTGCTGGGACGACAAACACCATCCTAATGCGATTTTTTGAATTTATGTGACTACTTTGCCCGAATGGTATGGCCTAAAACAGGGGTGTCAAACATACGGCCCACGGGCCAAAATCGAAGTCAGTCTGGCCCGCGTAATGAGTTTTGAAAAAATATGTAAATCATTGATGTTCTGGATAATTTTGTTCTAAAATTATATTTCATTAAATATGGTTAAATAATAAATATCTTTTACAGCCTTCTCTTCTGCTGTCACCCAGCAGGTCATAGGAACGGCCCAGCCAGAGTATGAGTTGTGTGTTTTTGAAAGAAGGATTACTACACAAATGAAGGATTGCCCCAGTCACGTACACCAGATACATAAAATATATCTTTAAAATCTCTGCTTCGGAGGAAACCTGATGATGTTTCCCCGTGGAATGTGAAGGTGACCATAGTTCCCTGTGAGCACACACACACACGCAGCCGGAGTGAAGTGGAGTCAGACTCCTGACGACCAGATGACACTAATCCTCACAGACCATTTTAGTAGAATTTATGGCAACCATGCTGTAAGCAGCTTACGGTGGTGAAACACATACTCATAACAGTGATCGGTCCAGCAGTTTGAGGTACATTAGTCATGTAGGATATTGTGTTGCCACTGGGACTGCACGTCCATAAAAGGCACTGCAGTTTTTGCATTAGTACTAGGGTAAAGGGGCTCAAGGGATCAGACGTTTACGCCTGTAAATTGTGTCATAAAAATACACAACCTGTTAAAATGGACTTAAAAGATGATTGATGTTTATCAGGTTTTTGAGGATTTTAAAAAAAAGAAATAAGGGATAAAGGGAAAATTGAACATTTAAAAATGTAAATAAAACTAAGGAAGAAACATTTTAGTCAATAGGGTTTAAATTAGTGTCTCCAACTACCACCTCTGATGGGGAGGGTCATGTCACAAAAGACATTGAACTGTACATTTAAAATCAATATGTGGACCACCACTTTGGCCACCCCTGAGGAAAGGAAATAACTAATGGTGATTCTACTTCACTTATTCACTCTTGATCAATATGGCTGATGTCTCTCCATCAGTGCCTCTGTAGTTCAGATATATCATTATTATTTTGAAAATAAACTATAAAAAATGATAAATACATTTACATCTGGTCTTATTGAGTTGTTGATATAAGTAAACAAAAAAACAACTTGCATTTGTTTCGCAATGCCCTCATCTTCCTGAAGGACAGCTTCCAGGTCAGTTATATATTACACCATGAAACATTTATAGACGAGGTAATAAGAAAAGGGCTTTTTTAATATAGACAACCAAAGGTGCAGGAGCACAATAAAGAAAAAGCCGTAATATCCACAGCACAACTCCAATATTTTGCTGTGCGTATGTTTGTGCCGTCTTGTAAATAATGGATGTGTAGAGCTTTTCATATTTTTTAATGTATTTGCATCAGAAGGACTAACTTCATAATAAAGGTTCTCTGGACAGGTCAAAGGTCATCACCTTGAAAAGACAGTCAAACAATTCAAGATACTTCTAAACTTCACTCTTTCTCTGCTGCACACTGCACCTTAAAAAGGTGAAGGTTTGTCCCCCCCCCCCCAGTGACCACAGACAGACTGAGGATCATTAGGACCCTACACTAGATGTCATCTCTGTGGACACAGGTGACAGAGGAGTCCAAGTCAATGTCTATGGTCGTCCATGCTTGGCTCCACTGGCTCTGGTGAGAAAGTGTTGGTAGAACAGACTACAAGACCAAATGACCAGGCTTAGTATAATAAACCTACGAGTGCAGGGAAAGTAACAGAGGAGGGGAAGTCAACTTCCTTCCCAACTATGCCTTTGGGAAAACTAAGCAGACACTTGAGAACCAAAGGGTTGTAATGAGGAGCAGTTGAAGAGGACGCTGATGGAAAGAGACACGATATTCACCCGCAAACACATGTTACCTTTGCACTCAGGAGTGAAAAATGTAGTTCTCTCTTGTGAAGCACTTTAAACAAACTTTTGTGAAGTAGAACTTACAAAATACACAGTACAATATGTACACATTACCAAAGTCAACAGTAGATTGGAGTAGTACTAGCAGAAGGGTTCAGGGCAGTCAGTTTGCTCAGTGATGAAGTAGCCACAGGTGGTCAGAACTCGACTGTGGTCATTCACAACATTAGCAACAAGGCTAAGTTTTAAAGGGACACTGAGAGAACACACACCCTGTCTCCCAACATGGGAGACAGGGTGAGGTGGGAAACAATAATGACTGACAGGTGTTGGACAGGTTCAAACTTTAAGATCGCTGTTAACGTGAGACCTGCTGACAAAACCTCAGTCAACGTAAATAAATCAACGCTCATGTTATTAGAGGATGCCATTAAAACATCAGTCAGTAGAATTTTACATTTTAAAAGGCATAAGAAAGCATAAACAAACTAGAACTTTAAATTACCCCAGGGAGAAGTATTTCAAGTATTCCGAAGAGTTGATCTTAAACAAGCCTTTAAGTCCAATCATTAAAGTAAAATGTCAAACATAGCCAACGTTCATTCTTCAATGACCAGCACAGAGCAGTACCTTATTACAGCTTTATGGAACAGGCAGACAGGTACGACTCAAAAACAGAACATTAAATCACAGCTCCAAACATCCTTATGATCTTGATCATTTCAAAGGCAGGTTTCACAGGCGGTGGAAACAGGACGTAGACGGGGATCAAGGACATAAAAAGTAACGATGAGGAAAAGACAAGACAAGACAAACCAGCAGAGAGTGAAGAGTGCTGACAGGTTTACATTAAAACAGGGGGAGGAGCCCTCACCAGGTGAGACACGTTTCATGTTAACTCCATGAGCTATACGTATCCACACTGAGTTTGCATTAACAAGCAGAGGTGAATGATCAAACTATGTATTGTTTGGATAGACTGGTAGTACGAAGCTATTGCAAAAAAAACCCACAAGATATATTTGTACATGTTACGAGATGTTCAATATAATGCACATTTTCATCACTTTCTTGAAACTAAACAGAACAATATCCAAGGCTGGCCACTAGGGGAGGTGTTTGTATGATGGAGAATAATTAGTAGAATTAGTTTGGGCAAATTCAGATGTGAAAAACAATCCACCTTAGAAGGTACAGATGTGGAACATGAGGTTAGTGAAGAACTGAGAGCAGCTCTGCAGTGTGATGGCCGTCCATTAGCAGATGAGCCGTGGGATGTGTGTGTGTGTGTGTGTGAGAGAGAGAGAGAGGATGTCAGAGAGGTGTGATGAGTGTGGGGAAGTTGGGGGCAAAGAGCAGGATGTTTTTGTTTGTGTGGGTGTTTGGGGGAGAAGCATGGAGAGTGTATGTGTGAGGGAGGGGTTAATGGGCCATGGGGGAGTGAGGGAGGGATTACGGGCAGAGTAGATGATGGGGATACAAAGCAGGGACGTGGGGGGTGGAGCAGTCTGTGAGTCGAGAAGTTTGAACTGCCCTGGTTACAATGGAGACAGAACGTGGGCTCCCACAGAATCTCACAATTCTTCTACCAGGACCGATGAGTTTAGAAAGAGAATTTCACTTCATAATAAAGACAGGTTGAGTGTTACAGGCGGGTGAGTGTCTCCCAGAGGGCAGGAGGGCAGACCATCTGTGTGCTCCATGACAGGAGTCCTTGCTGATGTGAGTTGCTCTCCTGAGACAACATTTCCTGTAAATGTAGTCAGTAGAAGTAGCGAGGCTCCAGTAATGCACTGAGTGGTTCTCACCACCTTCTTCAGTTCATTAGGATGTCTGCTGACGGAGGCACTGGTGAGACCTGCTCCTACCACATGTTCATCCCCAAGAGTTTAAGGCTGGTGACCCGCTTCACCTGTGGACAGTCGACACGATGCGGTCTAATCAGAGTGCTCTGTGGTACGCTGGTTTTAGGGTGATGGTGGAAAGCAGTGGTGGTCTAACCCGTGGGGCCTGGGACCCCTTTGTAAATCCATAGACAACAAAATGTGTAAAGAAACGTTCATTTTTATAATGCAACTGCTTCCTTTAATTCACTATTCAACAACAATTCTTTTTTTGTTTAACATAAGATATTAACAAACGTGAATAGCTACAAGCAGAACAGCTTGACAATGCCAGGTCTACACAGATTATGAGTCGTCATGCCAAAGTCTGGGTCGCCACACGAGGTGTGTTCAGGTGCCATCAGAAACTTGAGAGTTTGACAGCAATTTCCTGAGGCCCCACTTAGAATTCCTGGAGACCCCCCTCCCCAGGGGGCCGTGGCCCCCACTTTGAAAACCACCAGTCTAACCAAGCACGTTGGGATCTGCCCATCAACCAGCTGCTGATGGTAGGACTAATACCCAGATCAGTAGGTTGGCTGATTAACCCAGAGGAGCTGAAAGTGTCGGATGGTGACCTCACGTCCAAGAATTGCATTCTGACATAGTCCAGGTGTCAGAGGACAGACCTCGTCCACTGCTGCTGCTCATGCTCAATACAACTGATAATGATAGGGTTGAGGGCTACTACTCTGCTATCTTTGAGGGTGTTTTGATATCAATTTCTCATGAGTTAGCTTTGACTGTAGCCAGTAAACTACTGTCAGTAACAGGAAATGACAATGACACAACATGCTTTTAGCCAATCACAGTTGACTTGCAGTTGTTATTCTAGGAGCTAACCTTTGGCTTTTAATTGTTACATTTTAAGTGACACTCATCAAAACTAATCTGTAATTCTGCAACATGACAGAATGTGTGTGTGTGTGTGTGTGTGTGTCCATGATCCTGGGAACGATGTGTGGTGTTGTGGCAGCAGTATCCACCCTGCTGCCTTTTCCCTTTCCCAGGCCTCGGCTGTTTTTGGAATTATTATGATCTTCAGTTTGTGCAAGAGTCTAGCCTCAGTATCAACTGTGGTTGTACTGCTATGGTGGTACTACTATGGTGGTACTGCTATGGTGGTACTACTATGGTGGTACTACTAATTATTATTATTATTATTATTATATCTAGTAATATTAATTATCAATCACAATTTTCTGCACACATTAGTTCTTTATAATTCATTGGAGTCAGTAGATCAGTACATACAGTAGGTGTGGCTAAATGGATGTCACCTGAAGGGGCGTGGTCAACAAAACCTTTGATGATGTGGCAGATAGTGAAAAAGTACCAAAAGAATGATTATATATTTAACATGTTCTGCTAGAATCGTTGCTACAGCAAAGCACAAGCCTAATTTTAGAACACATGTACGCTATGTATTTTAACATTTGTGTATAGTTGTTGTATCACTTGCCTATCTAAGAAGGTCCTGGACTGAATGTTCAGTTCAGGTCCAGACCACACCCAGCTGAAGTTGCCCAGCGTGCGTGTCGTTCAGTAGTTTGCCTCGGTTGTGCTTTCATAAACTTTAATGTGCACCGTGTTCAATATGAGACGTTAGTGAGATTATGACAGTACCAGCCCTGCACACACCCATCCTTACCACCAGGCTGTGAGGAGCCTTTATTACTACAGTAGCTGTAGTAATAAAGTACATGTAATTTTACCCTCGTGACTCACATAAAAAAAAAAGAATTGACACGTTACTTTCCTTTTGTGTTTACGTTTGCAGTACTGCAGTAATATGCTGCACCACAAACCAACTGTAGAGAATAAAGACAGGAGTGGTGTTTACTATTAAAGGACACATGAGCATTTTTCAGATTTAAAACGTGGGACTATTTTCTGCACCCCCCCCCCCACTAAACCATTTTTGAATTCATAGCATTACAGTGATAATTCCTTTGATTACATTTTGAGTGAGTGTGTGAGCATGTGTGTGTGGAAGAGCACGATCATGGGAACGATGTGCTGTGGTGCAGCACCAGTGGCGAGTGTGTTCCTGTGGACTTTCCTTTCCCAGGCCCCACCACCGCCGTTCCAGTGATTACTCTTCATTTAATCATGTCATTTTAAACTCCTGACTCACACGGAAAGACCCGACCTGTTATTTTCATATTTGTGTTTGTGTTTGCAGTACATAGTACCACATCTTCTTATCACTAATTACATGTTAGGTAGTTTCTAATCAGCGTCAGATCGTCACATCAGGATGGCTAAATCACTTTTACAACATCTTCATCTTCAAATTTTGGTTGGTAACATTTTACCAAAATGTATATTTTTAGCTCTGGTGTCAACAACTTCTGCAAATATATTGGTTACTTCTAAGACATTTAAGGCAAACATTGAGTCCCTTTAGAAAAACAACAACAAGAGCAGAAACAGTGTCACCCTGAATTCAGTTTTCCAGCCAAGGCTTCTGTCTTTCTTGAGGTTGTGCTTCTACCTCTCTTTACTCTCTACTAGGTATTTTGCAAATAAAAAAACCCCCACTATAAACAACGTGTGACTGCTGGAACATTATTAAAATAGAATTACATAATTGTAGCACAACAAATACCCTTCCCCCGCCCCCTCCCAGCAGTCAGTGAGTAGTGAAGAAGACGCCTCTTGGATGAACAGATGAAACATGTTCTAGAGACTAAGACAATCCAGTCGACCTTTACTGAACCACTTCAGATAAAAATGGCTGAGATGAAGACCGGGATCCTACAGAGTTTGTTTTTGTAGCCACTGACTAGCTTCAAAGCTCTTATTGACTAAGAGTCTTAACTTTTTTTTTTAACTTTCTTGCTTATACATTTTTCCCATGCCAGAGTATTAGCGTGGATGAACATTCATCACATTTGCTGTCACTGCTCCAGTGTGTGTGTGTGTGTGTGTGTGTGTGTGTGTAGTCAGCCAGATATTATGTTGGCTCTTGCGTCTGGTGACATTACTGTCATGCGGACTGACTTGGCCAACTTAGCTTAGCTTCACCAACTTCCCATTAATGTACTGTGATTACTTTACAATCATTTCAACTAAAGTCAAGCTGAAGTGATGTGGTTTTTCTCTCTCTCCAAGATAGAAAGTCAGGGAAACACTCTTAGTTGACCATGGAAGACTATCAAATAAAATATAAAAAAACATGTCCCCCATTATCCTTTTAAAATTTCAACTAAAAAAGTCATATTTAATATATAATAATAATAATAATAATAATAATTTATACTGGCATCTTGTGCATCAACTCTTTTCAAATCATCCTTAAAACATCTCACTCAGAGTGTGATATATTATTTTAATATTCTTTCTTTTTCCTGGCTTTTATTAATGTAATATTTTGCCCTGTTTATTCCAAACATGTTAATGTAAGAATGAATTCACCCATCAGTCACACGAATCACTGTGGTCTGGTGGTGATACCTGTGTTTACACAGGAGGAGGGGGAGAGAAGAGAGAGCAGGACTCCCCCCTGGAGACCCACTAATTCAACAAACCACAGTAATGAGGGCCAGCCAATCAGAGACAGAGTGCCATCCTGCTGACCAGAGACAATAGTAGGAGTGAGCCTAAATAAACAAGTACACTTTTATAAACAAGGCCCCGGAAATGCAAACTGCAGGGATCAAGGATATCGATTATCACTGACAGTTAAATCCAAAGAATAATAGGGTTTCAAAGTTTGTGAAAAGTTGAACAGTTGTTTTAAACTCTATTATCAAGTTACAATACCGTTTTGTTGTATATATATATATATTTTCTTTTTTCAGAAATACTCTGGTGTCACTAACATGCCAAACCAAACAGGAGTAGACCAGTAGTAATACAGTAGGAATAATTCATTTATGCCTTGGATCAAAAGCAAATAATTATATATATATATATATATATATATATATGTATATATGTATATATATATA
>NC_024308.1:8822747-8864133 GCF_000523025.1 Cynoglossus semilaevis
GACAAGACCAAAACATCTAAATAACCAGTGAATCTTTTGATGCTGAGACATGGACGGTGATGATTAACCTTCATGTCTGTGTTCAGTGAAACATTGCTTATGTTTATTTTCTCAAAATAACCACGGGCATAACAAGAGAGAGAGAAAGAGAGAGACACATGTCAAAAAACATACTGAAATTTATAGGCAACTCTTCCAGTATGAATGCTGGATGGACATGTGAAGGGGAAATGGATTTCCTTTGAACGTTTAGCTTGGCTTTGTTTCATTTGTGGTATTGAAAACAAGTCAAGACATTCGGTCCATTGGAATCAAATGAGCAACACTGGAAAAAGACAGTTTTAAGAGGCTGGAGAGAAAAACTCCAAACCATTTCCTCAACATATCCTCATCTTAAGTCTAACAACTCGTTTAAACAGATATTTTTACAGCCAACACTGAGCAGGTCAAACGTACAGTAACACAGCTCACTGCTTACAGATTGATATCTGATGATAGAAATACTTATAAGATTCTTTGGAAAAAACATAACCATGTTGGAAATATCCATATAATATTCCAGTAAATGTCCAATAAAATCTATCTATTCATCAGGTTTCTACGACTCCATCATAGATGCTGGCTTCTGCCCTTGTCATTGAATGGGAGTATTAGGGCAACAAACCTCTATCATGTTACTGTGTTACAGCACTTCTGTCACAAGCTCCATGTTCCTGTCTGTGGTCGACCACCAGGTCAGGTGAACCCATCAGTTATTTCAGGTATCTGCACAGAGACACTTTTGATAAAAGGCATACATGTTTACCAGTTGGACTGATGTGTGATAAATGTCCTTGACTCCCCTCTTCAGATGCAGTTATGAAACTGCACAGAGGCATTTCTGATTAAACCAGCCCTATGATGTACTGCAGGGGGGGATGAGGGGGGTATATTTATGAAGACTTTTAATCTCCCTTTTGACAACTGCCTCACATGAGCCAACAGGCTCATCTTGCACACATCGGCCTAATTCTTCTCCTCACTTCTTTACATGAATTACTGTCAGAACTTGTCAGCAGACTCATGGGATTTGTTTCCAGTCTCAGCTCCAAAGTCCAGCAGATACTGTGGCTTAGAAGATCAGAAGGCAGTAGTGCTAATCCATCCCCGTCTGTATTGTGATTAAACACGGCAGCACCAACGACATTGGTCTGTAAAAACTTCCAGTACTTCTGTGCTAACTTCTAAGATTTTCATTCAACCAGGTGTGAGAAATGGAACGGATCTCTTGGAAAGCTGACATTTTATGGGATGCTACCTTCACTCGCTGACTCTCTGTTCCCATTCTATAATAAGTGGAGTGGAAAAGAGGAGCCAGGAAGATTCAGCAGTTACTGTGTTCCTGAGGTTCCCATCTCTATAAAACCCTAACGCCGAGAAGCTCAGGAAGCTAATTGGAAGAGATGTGGGATAAATCCCAGCCTGGGGGAATTGTGCTAATTTTCCACTTGCAGCTGACCTAATAATAAAGCCACTGGAATTATTTTTCAGTAAGCGTCAGAAAGAGTCTTAATAACCCACACACCCTGGGACCTGACTACACAATCAATATTTTATCTTCTGCCGTCCGTGCCCCGTTCTGCTTATACAAGCATTAATATCAGTACCGATCACAGCACAGGTGGTACCTGGGAATTGAGCCCGCTACCTCTGCCTGACAATTATATTGTTCAATTACACTGTCTACCTGGGGAAAAGATCGTGAAAAGCACAGACAAGCTGGTGTTATGGATTACCTCCAAAGCAGCAGTCAGAGCTCCTGTGTGTATTTGACCAAACTAATCCCTCTGTTTGGAGAGTCTTCCTTCTTCTGACACCACCTTAATCACGTTAGCCTCCTTTTTGTGCTCTTCTCACACAAACACAGCAACAATATTTAGGTTCCCTGACCCTGTAGTATCGTACAAAGGTCGCCCATAAATTTAAATTACGTTGTTGTTCATTAACAATATACAGGGAATACAGAGAGGGAAGACAATTCTTCACTGATAATAATACCACGGCTATTTACAGTATATGTAACAGTAATACATTTTAACAATGTATTAGTTTACAGTACCTCTCACATATTCAGGCTGCAGAGACATAAGTATCACATGACTAACCTAGAAAACACTGTATATATATAATATAAGTGTGTTTTTTGCTATAGACCGGGGGTGTCAAAGTCTTTTTCCTTGGGGGGCCACATCAACAGTACAGTTCCCCTTGAAGGGACGATTCTTAACGGCAGACTGTACAGATACAGTAACTACTCCATAACGTATTAAACGTTTCTCAATTGATTATAATTGTTAAAAAGTTACAAATATTGTTCATTGCTGTGTAATAGAAAAATATTTTTTTCGGGCCATACAAAATGACTTGGCTTAAGTTTGACAAATATGCTATAGATGGTCTATTTGCCTTAAGCTTGACAAATATGCTATAGATGGTCTATTAGTTTGAAAAATATGCTATAGATAGTCTATTTAGACCTTTGTATTAAATTTGCCATACAACTGTCCTCTCCAGGGCTGTGTATGTATACTCCCAATAAGACAGCAGTATGTAAAGTTGTACTTGGTAGCAATGTCTAGACAATGACTAGAAGTATTGAGTAGCCATGTTGTTTTTGGAGGAGCTCCAGATCCCACTTGGCTGAGATGAGGGTGGGGGTGGTTGTCATTATAAGAAATGAAGCCTGTATGAAGCTGTCTAATGTTACCTCTGGGTGTGGCCTCCTCTCTGCCTCAGCTGGTTCTCTGCATCTCCATCAGTGTTTCCACTAAACCTTCGAACATCTAAGCGCAGCGTTTTGGTAGTTTGGAATAATCAAAAGCAACTAAAGTCCAAATGAAAGTGACTGTAACAGATGCAACCAATGACATGGAAAAACCTTCCTCGGAGACCAGTTCATAATACTTTTAATGTTCTTGTTTAACAACTGAAGGAAGTGCCCCCACCCTCTTTACCCACACCCCCCCGCCCCAAATCCTGACCTGCCAAGAGCGAGGATATCCCAAAGTTCACAAGGAGCAGCAACATCAATCTTCTTGTCCCCGAGGAAATGTGGCTTTTTAGGAGAGTGTGTGAGCCAAGCCACGACTGTGTCAGAGCGCACTGAACACACGGGGCTCTGCCTTCACTGCCTGCTCATTTGGCCAAAACCATAAACACTGAACACAAAATGCAACGAGAACAATCAGCTCTAATTGGGGTTTTCAGCGTGCACTTTTGACCCCGCCGAACAAATCAACCAATCATCGGAGGCTGTACGGATCACCACAAAAATGCTTCAAACGCTTGGTTAGTGTTACTGTAAAAATGTCATCCGGTTTGGATGACATTTGGTGTGTACGGTGAAGCAGCAATGTTTCACACAGTCAAAAACTCAAACACTTATGGCTGTAGTTAATTTAGTTCATCATAGATTCTCTATTTAAAGGTTAAGTATTTACTGCTTTAATCATAACTAGTCTATTACTTAGTTGAAATAGTCTACACTTTGTCCAAACTCATTTTTCCAAAAGGCAAAAAAAGTACTTATTTTAAACTTTTGAAATGTTTTTTTCCCATTTTGAAGTACTGACTTTTCATACTTTTTTTTTTCATTTATATGTTACTGCTATACTATACATGTCCACTTGGATAGAAACCACAGGGCTCCATCTTTTATAAAAAATATATATAATAATTATACATATATATATAATTTGTGGCATAGTGTTGTTAAGAGCAGCGGTTCCTAACCTTTTTTGCGCCAAAAACGGCTGAGCTTTTTTGACGGACCAGCCTTTAAGGTGCTGTGGATGAACAAGACATGTGACCGAGGCAAGCATCCTGACATGTATCAAGTGTGAGTCAGATGCGGCTGAGAGAATCTGGTCATTATTCAAAATAAAACATTGTTCAGAATCAGATAATAAATAAAACGCATCTAAGAATGTAACTTATGCATTCTTTCTGCACGCCCCAGTACCAACTGACCCACGGACTGGTCTCAGAATAGCAATGAAATTATATAAAACACTAAGTTAACTTCATGTTATAACATGTTACATTAAACAGAGGTAAAATCACATTTTTGGAACGCTCCTGCTGCAGTTGTTCATTTTGCCCATCTATGTTGCACTAAGGTTATGAGCGTCTCACCAGTCCTTGGCCAGGGCTCTGTGGTGGTTGAACATAAACTACACTGGACGACAGAGGAGACTGATGTGGAGCAGAGCCAGGCCAGACCAATCCAGAACCATGTTCTGCTGAATGAAGCCTGGCTGAGTTCCTCACAGTGTTTTGACAGCAGGATAATGTATGTCTTTGTAAAATTCCAATATAAGACGCCATAGTAACAGAATACAGAGTTATGCAGACGGCCTGTGCCATGAATACTGACATAAGCCTCGAGTATCACAGATGGTGGCTTCTGCACTGTTTTAAGGAATTTTTCAGTCACTACTACAGTATAGTCTTGAGGGTTTTGATACAGCGGAGTACTGCATTAAATACTGCATTAATATAGCATTAAATAGGATTAAACAGTGGAAATCTGTAACGTCTGAAACAGTGGTTTGGTTGATTTCTAACATCTACCATGTTACATGTTACAGGTTTTTTCTTTATCTTATATTTTTTAGCAGTATTTATATGTTTTTGTTTAATATAAATACTTCATAATGCAACAGGGTAAACAGCTAAATAAATAACAATTGAAAAAAAAAGCGTTGGAAATAAATCATAATAATTAGCACAATGGCAAAATTAAAATCTGTTTGTAGAAGATTTGTTTCCATGTAATAAAACTAATTCATTAAGAGCACTGAGAAAATGCCTTTTATAATTGTGTTAAGTTGATGAAGTATTTGGGTTTGGATTATCTTGACAAAGAATTCTCATGTGGTTTAATGTGTTTCTTATGTGGACAGTTTTATCTTCTTTAATAAAAATGTTATTATATTTTTGTTTTTAATTGATGTATATATATATACTGTATATATATATATATTTCTTTGCTGTTTTATTTTTCATTTCACAGGAACATGGACATGTCACGCGTCTCTTCCAGTGAAAGGTTCAGCCAGTTCCACTTGCTCTTGTGTATTTTTAGTGAGTTGCATAATGAAGTCTAGGATGGATTTGATGGATTAAAAATCTGCAGGGTGTCAGTAGCACGTTGGAAGACAACACTGCACCTCCATGACACCTGTGTGTTTTAAATTTCACACCAGCTCACAAAGCACTGTCCTCTTTTCCCCATCTCCCCCATCTTCCTCCTCCTCCTCCTCCTCCTCCTCTCGCTGTCATGTAAACGATCCTGCTGTTTGGGTTTCCTGATATCCTGGTTCCTCTCAAAGAATCCATGCTCGACAGAAATAGAGTTCAGAGCAGCGGAGCTGTTTTCTAATTGATTTTGGATCTGACCTTCCTGTAACCTCGGAGAAAAACAATTGCCTGACTAACCCGAAGAACCCCGCCCCCTCCCCCACCCAACGGACGGTGTCAGAAAAGCCAACTTTATCACACTCTCCACCTGACAGCAGCAAAACAAAAGCCAGACAATAGAGCCACAAAACAAGAGGATGTGTATGAGCGCTGCGTCCCAGAGGTGGTCCGTCCCAGAGGGGCCGCGAAAACAACAAATGACCTTAAAGAAAATCCTATTATAGTGTTGTCAAACCAAACCAAATCCAAGCCTTTGCGTACATGTTTAAGACGGAATGTGTTAAAAATGTTTCAGCCACGGATTTAAAACTTGTGACATTAACCAGATGAACAGAAAACAGACCAATACTGACAAGATTCAATGCAGAAGAATCCAAAAACATGTCTGTCCCTCTCTGATTGGTCACAGGAACAAGTCAAAGAATCGTGGTTTAGATCAGTGTCAGTGGGGAATGCTAAAGAAATGAACAATCTAGTGGACAGAATTAAAAAAAAACTGACCAACACTGAGGTCAGTCAGTTTAGGCAGATGAACAAAAACAGTGACAACAGTGTTTTTTCTTCTGCTGCCAAAACAATGATGTTTTCCCCCTGCCGTTCATTTGTTAAAGTTCACTGTTTACTGCAGCTTTTACGAGTGCAGACCTACATGTATGTATTGATATATTGAGGTTATTAAAATGATCTACTGTAGGACTGAATGCTGATTTTTTTTTTTTTGACCTACAGTATATAGCGACGTGATTGGCCCGGCACCTGTTCACTATACAAAAGGCTGTTGAAACCCAGCAGAAGACTGAGCTCCCTGTGCATCAGTGGCAGTGAAGTGTAGCTTACGCCATTCCTCTTAAAGTAGAGAGAAATCAATTAGGAGAAGGGTAAAGAGGTGAGCCAGAAAACCCCAGCTGGGAATTGGCCCTAAAAACAACTGTGCCAACAGAGAGATGACACATGACCTGAGCGTCATTACTCTGTGATTAAGTACTGTATGTGTTCAAAGGCAAATTTGGTCGGAATTAGAGGGGCTGGGTTAGGGGAATGAATAAGACTACGGTTGGATGCAGCTGCACAAATCTGAGTGTGACCAGCAACTGACCTGCATATAATCTTCAAAGGTCTTTAGTTTGATGAAAAGCCTTGTAAAAAAAACTAAAGGTGTTTAGCTCTCTCACTTTAGACTCTCTCTCTCACACACACACACACACACATCTGTTTCTTTGCTGTCCTCTCAGCAGTGTTTTCCAGGCCGCAGCAGGGAGTTGGTTTAATTATCAGATACCAGCGGTGGATGAGTAGAAGTTTTTGGAGAAACAGCTAAATGTAACTCTGCGTCACACTTGGGAAGTCTGACAGAACTCCGAAAGTCCGGGAGAAAAGCTGGGATTATTATGACTTCACAGTTTAAGGCTCGTCACTGATCTTGGTGTGTGTGTGCGTGTGTGTGTGTGTGTTTGATCGGCTTAGAGGGTCTGTCAGACCAAACTGCTGAGTGAATGAAGGCCCATAGAGTCAAGGCGTCGCTCATAAAATATATACTGTATATATGTATAATTACACCGCAGGTCAGATTTTGCCCCTGGGCCTGAGTTTGATACACGTGCTATAGATGGTCTATTTAGACCTTTGTATTCCAATTGCCATACAACTGTCTCCCAAAGTTTAGCTTAAAATGATAACACAAAAGGGTTTTGTATTTATGAGTTTGACACTTGTGATTCAGACTAAAGTATTGATCAGATATCCATCCATCATCAGTTGTTTCTGTCTTCGCGAGTCTTGTTGCAGTACACTGGTTCACCATCAGTGGTCTGTGCTTTTTCAGCATATTTTAAAGTCACCGCACTATTTACAGACTTCAAACCCCTTCACATCTAAACTTCCTCACCATCCAAGGTTCTGTGAGGCTGTCCTCTCCAGGATGAGCTCAGCAAGATCTGAGTCACCTTGAACCAAGTCACCTTGAGTCGCCACATGGAGCATGTGACTGCTCCAAAGACCTCCTGGAAACTTCTCGTCCCCTCTGTCACGCTAGAACTTTTGTAGCTAACTTAGAAAATCCCAGTGTGTTTGAAGTTGGAGTCAGGTGTGGGGTTTATAGCAGCACAGGGAGAGGGGGCTTTCTGGACGGTGGAGCCGAGCTCCCCAGCTCTGCAGGCGAACCTGGCAATGTTTACACAGGGTAATGTGTGTATGGAGCAGCTTTGGGCCTCTGTGAAGAGTGTCCATGACTGTACATCACAGATCCACAGCTCCAGAGGGGGGGGGGGGGAGGGAGGGGGGTGCCCTCTACTCCCCCCAAGGCTGTTGTAAAGTAGAGGGAACGTTAAAAAGCTAAAGTGCTGTGTTGTCTGGAAAGCAGCTTCGCTGGAACAAACACACCTGCCTGTTATACTGGGCTGTGTGTGTGTGTGTGTGTGTGTGTGTGTGTGTGTACTTTAGCAGAAATATAAACAGTATATATTAGAGAAAAATAACATCTGTTCGAGATCACAAAGAAATGTCATTTTTGTGCCATGTTAATGCAGAGAATTTTACAAAGTAGGTTAAAATGATTTTCTGATCAAACATGGCTTCACTTGCCACGATCTAGAACCTTCTTTTTCCATGTTTTATATTTATATCATATTTGAGTGGCTCTCAAACCGTGGTACGCGTACCAGTGATGGAACGCGAGTGCTCTTTAGTGGTACGCAGTGAAAATCCACATTTTCACATTTTCATTACTGATGGAACGCGAGTGCTCTTTAGTGGAAAATCCACATTTTCACATTTTCATTGTTTTTCATTAATTGAATAAATCTGAAACAAACCATGGACAATTAATACAACACTGAAACATAAACATCTTTCTAAACATCTCTCCTGTGGTGGAAGCTAACAGTGAAGGCCTCTGCTGCTATATTCTAATGTTGGTCATCATGGTGGTACTCAGAGAGATCAGTGTTTTCTCAGGTGGTACAGATATATATATATATACCACTGATTATATTATTAATATTTTTCTTTATTTAGAATCAGATTTACCAGGGATGTGTACATTAGGATACTGTAAATAAAACTAAAACCCTACTTTATTTCACTTTTACATTTTAAATCTTATCTAAATCTAGAATTTACCAGCTGACAGAGTATTAAATCAGTTAGTGCCTCTTTTCACGTACTGTACTTCAAAAATTCTATGAAATGATGCACATCCTGCAGCAGTTCACCAGTAAGTCCGGTGTCACCTTTGGTTAAAAGTTATTACCTGGACTCTCTGTATATTACACAGGGCAATATTTACAGTCTTTGGTTTCATGTTAAAAATGAAACACTACAATTTAAGAAGGAAGTTAAAAGCGAGGGTAGATTTTATTACATGAGTCTATTTTGGCAGAGCTCTGATCTGCACAAGATAAAATATTGATTTTCTTAATGGATTTTGATGCAGGAGTTTAAGATATTCGAGCGCGGCCCGGCGGCCTACCAGCAGACATGTTTTGACTGATATTAAGGATCCATTTCTAATGGGTTTTAACTGGTGTCTGTACTGAGGCCGCGTCAGCATCACATACATAACAACCACAGACATGTCATCCATGACAGGTGATTTGGAGTTAGCATGCTGCTAACACTATTTTCCCTGGTTTGATACATGGAATGAAGGCAGCGGAGAAGTAAAGTTACACTGGGACAAAAAGAGGACACAGACTTCAGTCTCAATCCAGTTAATGATTAAATACAAAAAAACAACAGACAGTGCTATTGTTGAGCCTCCCCTACAGACAACTGTAAGCTATTACTTCAAAATTACACGGGGGAAAAAAAAAGAAAAACTTAGGACAAAACTTGTATTTCCATTGAGCGAGGGAAATAAAATGGCAAATCACTATATTAACTTATTATGGCACAAATTTAAAAAAAAAAAGAAACTGAACAGGTCTCTAAATAGTTCCAGCCACTTTGTAAAGCACTGGTCTACAGGGAGTGGGTCAGAGAAGTATGGTATATAAAAAGAAAAAACATAAAAGACCAAGAACCTTTTCTACTCAGTGTTAGTGAGACACAGAGAAAAAGGGCGGGACATTAGCAACCAACTCCAACTCACTGGACATGATGCACAACAACAACAACAACAACAACAACAACAACAACAACAACAGCCCACACCACACTGCCACTGCTGACTCACCATGGCCAAGTGGCCACGAGTGCCATCGCACTCTGTCTTTTAAAGCACAACCACTGATGAGGCAGACGACAGTCACCTGTGTCTGCCTGGACCGGGGAGGGACAAAGACAGAGAGAGAGAGAGAGACGACGATAGAGAGAGAGAACGACTCCACAGACACAAAAGACACAGCGGCGTTGTTGGGCCATAACAGTGTGATTTATGAGCAGCTTTTATGAGAAGGTCCTTGGTGTGCAGACAATGCAGGATGGTGAGGCCCTAAATTTAACTATTGACTTCTCGGTCCACACAGGAAACTACAACAAAAAACTGAATTGTACTCCGCAGTGAGAGAGCGTCCTGTAAAACAGTGTTGTCTGTGGAGTTTTTTTTTTTTCTTGCATCAGTGAGTTTAACGGGTTCTTTGCAACTGAAAAGCATTGTAAAAAAAAAAAACACCTTGTCAAAACTGCTCCAAAGTTATTAGAGCCCAGTTAAAGGCTTTCTGGAGGAACATTTTGTACAGAAGTATAAACTGAAAGACTATATTCCCCCAGCCGTAGGTGTACTGCCTTTAGGACAGTATTGTGTAGAAAAACAACTCCATCTTTACAGCAGTTAGCCTGCATGAAACGACAACGACAGTATAATATTTACATAATCCCTACAGTCTGTCCTTCTGATCCTCACTGTCCACCACCTGGACATTGTAAATATAGACTTATCAGATTTTCACAGAGCAGTGTGTACGAAGGTTCTGTCACTGATGTAAAAAATATGTTCAACTACAAATGTTGGTTCGGTGTTACAGTATCAGAGGATCTAATTTATCACTGCATTGTTGAGCCGCCATTAAAAAAAGAAAACAAGCTGATTTTCTTCACTATCCGACATCAAAAACAACAAATCCAGAGTTTCTAGGAGCCCCAATCCTGCAAGCTGAACAAAAGCCTCCACCTAAACGCTCACTCAATCTGAAAACGACTACCATTTCAACCATGATCTTTCATCCTGCAGCAATTTTAAGCCAGGAGCAGAATGTGGCCTCCAGACAGGGCCCTAAATTCTGACCGGCCGCAGACAGAAACTGTAATAAACAATAAAAAAGAACACAGCGTAGATGGACAGGGAAGTGTGGTGATAAAATGTGTTTTATGATATCACTAGGATAGCCTGATGGTCGTGAAATATTGTAATAGTGTCGGGGCCAGAAATTCAGCCTTCAACTTCCCTTGCACTATTTCTCCTAAAAGGATCGTAAATTATTTTGGCAGGTGGAGTCTGAGCTGCGGGCCAAATAAGACAAGACCAACAAGAGGCTGAGGCTTTGGTGACGATTCACCTCCAGATCTGCAGGTTCATTAACAGCCAAATCCTCTGTAACCCAAAACGCAGGCACGAAAAGACGAGGGAATCAGACCAACTGAAGGAGAGCGGTGGTCTTCAGTCAGTGGTCTCTGTTCAGTAGTCTATCACAGTGACCACAGAGGGTGGGCACGGTGGTCACACTGCAGGCTGACAATTAGGTACAGTGTGGTTTGTGTAGCATCAAAGTAGGACAGGTGTGTGTGTCTGTTTGCGTGTGTGTGTGTGGTGAGCAAAGGTCATGGCAGTGAGGTGGAACAGGTCATTAAGAGGTCAGAGGTGACGGCGGTGTAATTAAACTCACCTGGTGGTCCTGTGGTGACAGTTAAATCTGAGGCTCAGCAGCAGTCAGTCGTTGTGGTTATCACCACAGCCATCGCTGCTTCTGCTAATGTCTACCAACTGTGGAGGACGACGGCAGCGTGGAGGGATGGAGCCTAAAAGACGACAATGGAAAGGATGAGATGGAATCCGGCTTCCTGTTCTATTTGGTACACATCACGGTGTAATACAGTAGGTGAACTACAGTTATCAACGACCTCAGGTCAGCTGAAAGGATAAACTCTCGGAACTTTTATCTCCTGATCAGCAGCTAAGGCTCTTCACACCACAGATCTGGTGTCTACCCTCTGACAGCAGGGGGCGACATACTGTATATATTCAACCCTAACCTTAAAATGTTTCAAAAGTGTCCAACAGCTACCAGAAGACAGGACAGGTCTCTCAGGTGTCTGGAGCAGCTTTGGTTGATTTAGAGTCAAGTATTGAACTGTGTAATGTTAACAGTTTTTTCCACCCTCAAAAAGGATCAATTTAAAAACTTTTCTTTTCCAACTTGAATGGAAACTTGTGTGGATTATTTAGCTTTGGTTTTGATGCAATGTTTTTTTTAAATCCTGAAACTGAGAGAACATTGGAAATGAATTCTATTTCGGAAGGAATTCTCTAATGGACAATACTGTTTGCAGTAGTATTTATACCTAAATTGAGTATATTCAAATACATATCTTTGTAATTTCCATCAATAACTACTTTATAAATCAACTTTCTTCTTAACTTCCCTCAGACTGGTCTGTTGCAGAAACCCCCTCTTATTTAGGGCTATATTTTCTACAGCTGAGAAAGAAGTCCTGGTAAATATGAGTAACTGGTCTCACAATGGCCCACGGAGACAAACCCACCCTGTTTAATGCAATAATAGCTGGAGGAGAATGACACACTGAGGTGCTTTATATTCTGTCCACGCAGAGGTCTTCACCCTCTTTTCAACACTGAACCCTTCAACTCCGCTCTCCCCTAATGTGGCTTTACAGGCTGTGACACACTAAGCCGACGGAGACGATGACCAAACATCAACAACAAAAAGTTTCCCTGTGAGGAGGGGAGCCAGTGGTCACCAGTCCATTCTGTGTCCTCACGTACGGTGACGGACGATGCAGAACATAACTCTACAATGGAGCCGGAGGAGGCCCCTTGATGAAGAAAGAGCGTAGTCTGCAGCCATAATACTGTAACTGTTGAAGAAATGTTATGATTTTTAAATATTACCTTGGTCTAAGTCTAAGTTTCATAGATTTTACTTCTTCTTAAATAAAAAAACCCAACAATTCACTGTTGCAATAAGACACCCAACTTAGTATCGATACTAATACTAAAGATCTGAATATATTCAAGCCCCTCGTAGCCGTGACTCCTACATCTTATATGGAGTCTTAGGTTGATATTCAAGAGAAGCACATATTCCCTGCCGTGAGTCCTACATCTTATATGGAGTCTTAGGATGATATTCAAGAGAAGCACATATTCCCTCCAAGCCGACATTCCTACAAAATCTACATACTTTCTGGTGTCAAGACTCATTATGCAAATATTGGCTAAAGAGACATTCAGTTGTTTGTCATTCCAGATCCTTCCAGTAGAGGGAGAAGGAAGGGAGAGGACAGGGCCAAAGACAGAATGGATTATTGTCCATCGAGTGTTATATTGTTAGAAAAAGTATAACTGTACATTTGAAGAACAACTATCTGTAGTATTCTAATATTCATGTGTTAAAGGTCATGTGATCCAGTGAGAAACGTTCCTTAGACTCTGGTATTTTGTTTATCTGACTGGTCAAAATTCAACCAACATCTAGAGTTAAGTAAAATGTTGATGTGCAGTTTAGTTGAATTGGTTATTACTGTAGTATTTATAACTATATAGTGTCTATATTTCCATGACGTATGAAGTATTGCTCTCCAATCATTTGTAGTTAACGTGGGTCTGAAAGCCAACAACTACAATAAGTTTCACATTAAAGTCCAGATCCTTATGTAAACGTTCCTAATTTGTTCTAGCCGTTGTTGATTAGGACTTATTTGATTAGTGAAGAGAAGTTCATGTTCAAACTGTGAAATTAGCAGCAAACAGTATGGCATGTGTGTATGTGTGTGTGTGTTTTTCTCCCAATGAATTTAAAGCCCAGAACTGCGTCGTCCGTCTGCCCTCGAGAGTCAACTATCGTTGAAATCCTATCCTATGATGTATTCATAGAAATAAAAACCACAGACGTTTCTTGCTCGTTTTACCTGTGAAGAGTTTTTGAAGAGGAAAAACATCACGTTTTCATGCCACGACCCAACAATTTCCACCATTAACTGAAACCACGCGCACAGGAAACGAGACTCTTCATACCTGTTAGCATGCCGTGTGCGGCTCAAAGGCCCGCTCATGTTCTTCCAATTTTCCCTTTGTACGGCCGTAGCAAATCCAAGTGATACCATTCCTGACAGAAATAAAAGAGAGGCAGTTGTTTTGACATGATGTTATGGTCACTAAATCTAATCAAGTCGTGTCGGTGGGGGAACGTTGATGCAGATTAAACGTGAAGAGAGTTGTTTCAAAGCCTTATTCCATACACCGGATCCAAGCTCGTACTGTAAACAAGTTCTAAGACTGTAAATGTTTTGGAAAAGCATCCGATTGTCAGGGCGTCATCAGACTGGATTTATCTTTATATCTCTGCCAAGTTACTCTAAATAGAATTAGGTTTTTCAACCTTTCAAAATAAAATAAAATATAATCAAACAGTGGGAACTCTTACATTTGCACTTAATTCTTATAAAGGATATGACTGGAACATTTTTGAATGAAGTAAATTAGTACAACTGAAGTACATTTTTTCACTCAGTCCCCCTGCAGCCCGGTACCAAATGATCTACGGACTAATACCGTCCCCAACCCGGAGGTTGGGAACCCCTGGCCCAAAGGACATATACAGTAGAGGCACTGCTTCACCACTAGTTGTGTGACAGTTCATTAGGTGATTTTATGGCGGCTGCTCCGTTCGTTCTACAGATATGGTTTAACTGTTTGGAAACGATTGCCTTCCACTGTAGCCCATACTGCTGAACTGAAAATGAGGGCCAGGCCTCAGCCCTGTAATGTAATCCGTCTAACAATTTCCAGAAGCTAAATGCAGTCGCACGCAGTCGGTGAATTCAGACACAGCTGCCAGCAGTTACTCCTTTTATCTACAGTATATGCTGCGTTTAAGCAGAGGTTGTAACACTAGCTGTGACTTAACTGCCGAGTATCAGTAGCTTTATGAGCAGGAATTGTTATCAGGTAACAGAAATATTGCCTGAGTTACCACCGTGGCTACAGAGAGAGCTTTGGAAATATCCAAATGCTTGCAGATGTGTACTGCGAACTTCAATCTGAAAATGACTCCACATTAGTTTTATCTGTGGACCTGTGAAGAAGCCCAACATTCTCATGATGTTCTTGGTCCCGGTGTTTAAAATACAGCTATATCCTGGTACTGTCCATGCTCCCTGGTACTTGGTCTTGTAGTAAAAAAATCTGACAATAGTTCCAACTCTGGACTAACTGGTTAAAAGTCAGATTTTTTTAATACATCTAAACACGAGGACTTCTGAACAAAGGAGTTCAATACAACACAACAAATCTGAACTGAGTGACAGGGCAGCACGGTGGAGCGGTGGTTTGATTGATTGCTTACAGCAGGTCGCTGGTGGTCGTCCCAGTTCAGACGTGGCCTCTGTGAACAGAGTCATGTCATGTTTTTTCTGTGTTGGGTTTCCTTTCACAGTCACCTACGTGTGGGTAAATGATCGTTCTCTATGACCTCAGGTGTGAAGGCAACTGAGGTGGACCAGGGTCAGGACTTTTATTTACTAAGAATGAACCTGAAGTCTGGGGCTGGTTTTTGACATATGAATGTTTCACAATTAAAATGAGAAATTAATTTATTTAATTGATTTCACTAGAAAAAGGATTTGCTGGCTGTTGATATAAAGGCACAGCCTGGACCACAACTGTTCAGAACTGTTCCCACCCTGTCGTTCATTAATCTAAGCCACCTTCACGCATCAGTCTGTGAAGTTGAAGTTTGGCTCCATGTTTGTTCTCATTTCACATGGTAACCAGGTGGATGATGTGAGGATTTGGTTTAGATGTTTATAAATGAATACAAAAGAGAATTTATTTGTGATTTGTCTTCATAATAATGCTCTAAAATAAAACTAAACTACTAAACTAAAAACAAAAAATGCACCACATGCTGTTACAGTCAGGGAAAGACGATTTTTAGCAGTTTTTAATTAAATAAAAAAACCCAGAAAAAAGTGAATAAAGTTTTTATTTTAACAAAATGACCTCATCACATACGTATGAGTTTGTGTCTGTGTGTGGGTGTGGGTGTGTGTGTGTGGGTGTGTGAGCCCCCGCGTCTTAATTGTCAACAGTATTATTTCCAGGAGGTCAGTGTGCAGCACAGATCATTTGAGCGTGAAGTAAAAACTAATGAAGGATGACAAACAACAGCTGGTGAACATAATCAAACCTGATGACAAGTATCAGGCAACCATTAGCTGCCTTTTACCAAACTGTGGCGCGGGGCGGCTCAAGACGCACGTTTGAAAGGACTCATGGAAGTGATTATGTGGTTGGCCCGTGGTCCTGGGAGGACCCTGACGGAGACGAGCGTGTCAGAGGGACCACGAGGCTTCAGCACTGATGAAGATCTGTTAAACTACCAGAATGTTTTAAAATGGTCCTGAAAAGACCAGATTTGTTTTTAACACACGAGTGGAAAGACACTGGTTTCTCTGTTTGGGGAAGAACTTTTTTACCGATATAATTTTTCTCAAGCGTTGTAATTAATATTGTATATAAAGTGTTTGAGTTTAGGAATATCTACCAGGTCAGATCAGTTTTCTGGAGGACTAGTCTAAGGTAAAGATCATGTGAGTCAGTTTTACGTTGGCACTGAACACACCGTGGCCTGAGGTGATCTCTTTAGATCAGTGAGCCAGATTAGGAGATGTTTTGACAGTGTCCAGTGACACTGGTCACTCTGGTCAGAGATTAGTGAGGTGACAGACCTCTGTTTCATATTTATGACAGCACAGGAATGATGTGGGTTCAGGAGAACCCCCCATGTCCCCCGTCCTCCCCACCATTTTCTGAACAACCTCTGGATTGAACAGGAACGTTGGGATTTTAACATCATTACTTATATAAGCAATTTATTAAAAAATAGCAATTTATAAATAATGACAAAATAATAGAATATTGATTTAAAAAACAGCAAAAGAGCTCTGGATACAAAACCACAAATCTCTTCTCAGTCTAACAACACCCTGGACAGATGAGGGGGACACACGTCACCAAGTCACTTATTAGAAAAACGGATCTTTTCAGCAGGCTGGGTGACTTTTTGTGCATTGTATCCTTAGTTTAATTGATATGTTGACTGACATATATGGCATGAATACGACAGTGTCTGTTTGAACAGCCTTCTGTAAATGAGTAGACAATAAAACTGGTTCACACACACACTTCCTGTTACCCAATGAATAAATGGAAATAGTATTGGTACTCAGTATCAGTGAGAACACAAATCAGTATACTCATATCAATTTGTAAAAAAAAAAAAAAAAGAAGAGTATTCTGTACAAGGTAGGACCCAAAAAAAGACTACTGATAAGATGTACTGTAGTACAATGTAATCTATGATCTGTCCATGTCGTCACCACTGGTTCACTGCTTCTTCTCTGTTCAGACGCCCTTGTCAAAAGGAAACTACATTTCCTGACGTCCTTCACTCCTCTACACCAAAGTAGACTGAGACGAAGCCAAAACACACATCGAAACATTCAAGACGCGTCAGGAGTGAGTTATATTCAACAGTGGCTATTATTAATATTAAATTACTAAATGTTTTAATGTGGGAGAGTGAGCCAACATTACAACATAAACCCATCACTTTCCGATGTATTTCAGACAAGGCCACGGCTTTAGAGGCGCCAGGTTTCTACGTTTCTACCACGTATTGAGATTTATTCGACAGTAAAAAGGTTGTAATAACCAGGATTTGATTTCTCTTAACAATCCCAACCTGAAATGGAACACACACACACACACACACACACACGCACACACAGCAGAAGGTACACACCAACATGAGGCTGAGGATTAGTAGGCTTTGTGGTCATCATGGAATTGATGTGGAATTAAAGTGCACACGCAGTCATTTGCAGTTTCCCTGCTGTGAATGTGGCTGAGTGAGTGAGCAACAACGTTCAAGGCCACGGCAGCAACGCAACAAAGTCTCCACAAAATGATGACGATGGTCACGTGACACGGCAACCAGAGAGGGGGAGAGAGAGGGAGAGAGAGATGGAACCAAGGATTGTCGTGAGAGGCAGGTGATTCCTCTGACTGATAATTCATAGATGCTCTGAGCAAACTATTCAACCACAAACACACCCACACTTAGCTTAGCTCTGGAGGCAAGAAAGAAGAAAAACAGACCTCAATATGAATGAAAAAACACAGCACAGTTGATCCTTGGGTATGTACACAGTAAATACATGAATAAAACCTACACTGTATGGGTATTTATCACACACCACGTGTGTATAAAACCAGAGTTGGCACAGTAAAGATGTATTGCTTTATAGAAGGTACACAAAAGCTGCAAACTTAACTTCCCTGAAGCAGTGACGGCTGCTGCCAAGCTGTTGGTTAAGTTTAATAGACTTCCTGGCAACGTATATACAGTATAAGTGTTTTTGGCTGAAGTTTTAATTCAATCAAGTTTTATTAACAATACTAAACACAAGAGGCAGATACAGAGTAGACATTAGGAAAAACAAAGAGCAATTAGGAAAACAACCTTGTTTTACACTGAGAGGTCAACACACCTGCTCCATTTATGAAGTCTGTAAACTGAGTGAATTTCCTCAGATCTCCAAACAGCTGCTTTGATTACGTTAGCTGAAGGCAGAGTCGCTGCCCTGGGCTGCATCAGCGCAATTGAAGTTCTGAGATTATTTATGAGGCTCTTGAACCGAAGCCATCTTTAAAATCCGTACAGTTATAAAAACAAGAACTTTACACGTTTGACAAGAAACATCCAGAACATTGACCGTGTTCAGGGTCAGTACTGTGTATGAGCTGTTGTTGGAGGAGGAGTCTGATAGTAAATATTACTACTAGGTAAAATACAACAGCCTAATACTTCAAGTACAGCAACAGGGAAGAGTGAAGTACAGGTCTAAAAAGAGAATGAAGAAGAGTGAGGTGTCCACAGGGTCAGGCTGGTTCAGGCCTGTCAGCCGGTGCACAGAGGTGCCGGTAAGGTTTGTTGGACGGCAGGAATGAATGAAGACTGGGACTGGGATGAGGGACTGGGATGAGTTCAGACATTTTTTACTGGTAAACCATTAGGATGAACATTAGCCTCGGCTCAGTCAAAAATGAAAAATGACAGAAGCCTTTCATTACTACATATATGTCTGAACAATATTTGGAAATGATACACTTCATAACCTAAACAGCTGTGTGAACCTTTACTTCTTAGATTCACATTAATGGACATACATACTGTCTATCACATACAGTACAGTACAGTACAGTACAGTACAGCACAGTACAGTACAGTACAGTACAGCACAGTACATGTTCACCATCACCCTTTATACCCCAGTATTCCCATCTTTCTATCGACATTGTTCCTGAATAACATTCTGTGTACAGATGACCTATGACCTCTAACCTGTTCTTGGTCCAATCTTTGGTCAAAAGAAAGAAATAAAGTAGTTGTGATGATGGTGGATTAAATACACACACCGTGATTCAATATGCTGTGCTAGAAAAACTATCCATTCCACTTTACAATAAATTTCAAACCACAGAGTCTTATTCTTTGCAGCTCCCAGCGACCTCGCCTGACTGTTCAGCTCCATTTCCCTTTCAGCTCGGGGAGAATTAGCATCATTTTACATTACAACTGTACAACTTCCGAAGGCTGTAGATTCATGTTGTCATCTCACTTGTTACTGATACACATACATTCTATGAAAATGTGCGAATAACCCACAGGGACAATCAAACCACTGCAGCAGTCACAATAATATATCAGATTCCCTGATAACACAATACTATAGCTTGGCAACAGCTAAATGCTATGCATCTTAAAATTAGTTCACTCCTCTGTGATCCTGTTTCTTTTGTCTATTAACATTTAATTTGGAGACTTAGATCCCTTTCAATAAATAATGAACATGGGAATTTAGTCTGAAAATAAAATTAAAAATGTAGTCATTTAGTATATATATATACTGTATATGCATATACTGAATATAAACAGTAATCAAATGCTCCTTTGCAGATCAGGCCGTTTGTGTACCAATATGGCGGTACTTGGACGCCCTCTCGTGGTATGCCGGGGAATATATCAGAATTACGTGAATAAGTTAGTTGGTAAATAAAGCCGTAATTCCATTAAAGAGCCCTTCTTTATAATATATTACTTTCGAACCTGCTTCATTTGCTAGTCAAACCATTGAAAACAAGTTTCTGTCACGTGTTCTTTTTATCGGTTTTGGGGTGAAAAGGAAAAACAATATGGAGATGCATCAAAACTTCAATAATTTATCAGGTTTACAGTCAAGGTTGTGACGTTTTTGAAGTTAAAAACAAATCAAAAGTATTTTTCTACAGCTCAGCATATGCAGACGATATGATGATAAACTGCTGGTGGTTCTGATGGACCCAAAACACAGACCTTCTGTTTAGAAAAGGTCAAATCTGTCTTTATTGACGGGGAGGACTGAGGTGCTGTGGAGTTTCCAGGACTTACTCAGAAGTTTTTATGACACAGTATTGCTGTCAGAAACATTTTTAGATAAGCATTAGCTGGGGAAGCGGAGGTACACCCAGGACAGGAAGACACCGAGCCTCCGTATCCTGGGTGTCTGGAGGAGATGAAGCATTTTATTGACACTGTGTCGAAAACTATTCAAGAATAACATTTCCTGAACGCTACTATAATAATGAAGGTCTTAAACATTAAATGCATGTGCACTATTTGTGCATTATACTTACAACTGTAATCTATTTCCCTGTTGGTGCTGGTGAGACCAAACACGAGTGTATACGTGTACAGTATGTTTATGCTTTAATGCTGTGCAGCTACTCTCACTGTTGACTTTACTGCCGTCAGCAACTTTATCGTTATTTTATTGCCTCTCACTTATTTAACAGCTTATTTAAAAGCATGTGCTCCTCCCTGTTCATTTGGATTCTTGGCAGCAACTTCACTCTTTATTGTTTTATTGTTACTCTTTATTGCATGTTTTTTTCTCTTATCCTTCTAAAAAAAAAAAAAAAATCAAAAATCACTGTGACTGTTTTTTTTTTCTTTAACTCTTACGTGTTATCTGTAATCCACAGGGGACAATCAAATCACTGCAACACCAACAATAACATATGGAAATGTTCCCTGACAACAGCCTCATGGTATTTATTTAAAATGAATCTATAATCCTCTTCAAACTGAACATAGGTCTGCTGCTGCTGCTCCAACATTGCAGTTTTCCTGGTGTGGGTTTAATGGCGTCTTACCTTATCTTATCTAACTGTATTTTCAAGAGCCAAACATTGCCATAGAGGTCACGTGGTGTCATAAACACTGTTTCTAGGAGACTTATCTTTGTATATATTAGGTAGTGATATTACTGCGTTTTATTAGTAATTAGTTATAGTAATTATAAGTATTTTACTTTTATCTGGTTTTCTGCTTTTAGCACAGCTACTCAATTTTAATCAAGTATTTTACTTTTATCTGGTTTGCTGCTTTTAGCACAGCTACTCAATTTTAAAAAAGTTTTTTTATTTATCCTATAACAACATAATCGCTGTACAACAGTCATACTTCAACACTACGCCACAACTCGGTGGTTCGATTGATCCAAACCAGAGTTAAATGCACTGTTTCACACAGGTTGGTGATTCCTTCAAGACTAATGGTTTCATACATGTCGGTGTTTAGAACAAGCTGCTACTCTCCAATCAGACAGCTGGGGTCGTTGTTCAGCAGTTTTTAAATCCTTGAGCGATTTTTTTCTATTTAATTCTAGTTTCCCTAAGGATAATGGACAGTATGTGTTGTTTGTTTAGGGACGTTTCCTGTGAATGTAACAGAATGCAGGTAGTTATTAAGGCATTTGCCTGATATTTAGTTTAAAAATAATGGTTTTATTCAGTGTTCCGTTCTGTAATTAGCGTTCTGAGACGGTAGCCTGGCTTAGCCTGACTGTTTAGGAGAAGTTTGTCAGGTATTTGCTCAGGAATGACTTTTGTCCTTGGTTGTGACATCACGTGTCATTCACACGACGCAAACATATCACTGGTGTTTCTACTACGTATGCTTTTATGACGACATACATATATATCTATATATACCTGTGTTGGAGACCACACAGCACTGTTGTCTAGAGCAGAACAGTTAGTTGGTATCTAAACTGCTGTCCAATAATGTGCAGATTTAACATGTCCCTGTTAAATCAGCCAGTGACAGATGACAGCCAACAAACAACTGGTCTAAAAAAATACACTGAACATTTTATATTTAGGAGATAAAAAGCAAAGAATTTCCATTATGATAGGACAGTAAAATTTCACAAACATTTTTACGATCTTATTTACTTTTATTTTACAATAATTCCTCCTAAACAAATAATGTTTGACTGCCTCTTTGCTCGTAACCTTGACAGCCATCTCAACACAGTTGGAGACTGATCCAGTTTAGACAAGTTGTCAGTGCTGAGTTTTATGGTTTTATGGATTACAAGTCAGCCTGTTATCCACAGTGCTGCACTACAGCTTACACCCATGTTACAACTCCCACACAAGTAGGGCAATATGTGTGACCCGCAGGAGACCCGGTGACAGCATGGCAGCGAAGGTGGCATAATGGAAGATGTGGTATCAGGAGTTTAACTCTCTAAAGGTTTAAAGTTCTTCCTAAATTCTAGGTTCTCATACTACTATGATCAGGAGTTTAACTCTCTAAAGGTCCTAAATTCTAGGTTCTCATACTACTACTACTACTACTACTACTAATAATAATAATAATAATAATAATAATAATGGTAATCATAATAATATGAATAATGGCATCAAAAATATTAAAATCCTCAGTCAGATTCATCAGTGCATGTTGCCCTTAAAATAATTTACATATTCTATTTAGCTAAAGAAAAATGCTAAAAGTTGACCATAATATTTGCTATATCCTCCAGTGTGGCCTGGGACATATAACACAGGGTGGTGAAGGTCTGTGTTTAAACTAAAAGTCAGGTGCTTCACTTCACTTCACCTAGTTACCTCCTCAACCGTCAGTATTTGGATTAATGTGTGGGTGGAGCAGGAGCATTTAAAGCTTTTATCCAAAGGTCAGATGGATAGCCGTCAGCTTATGCAGGACTCCTGAAGTTACACGGGGTGAGAGCATGTCTTGGTTCCAGCCACACAGGTTAGTTAATAAATGACGAGGTGAACTGTCAACTTGAACTCCTCCTTTTAGGCAGATGAGCATGCCTCAAAGCTAGAACAGGTTGTAATACTGCACAGAGGTCAAGGTCAGAGGCCAAAAGATGATTGGAACTGATTGTGTTGCAAGAAAATCATTATGATAATTGCTGCACAGGAGCCCAGAGAACCGATGTGAACATTAACAGATCGGCCGTCAGTAACCCAACTGATAAATACGAAATGTATTTGATAATCACTGCTGTGATATATTTTTAGCACCTATCATATAATAATAATAATAATTCCAACAACAACAACAGCACCAACAATTATAATCATACTCATCATTATATACAGATGTATTTATTCTTTATCATATTATAATATATATGCAACTCATCAGCCTTCAGCTTTGCTTTTGACACTGTTCTCTTTTTTTACTCTTTCAGCTTCAAAGCACTTCTGGTCATAACTTGTTTTGTGAGTCAAATTGTTATTAGTAAATACCCAGTTAACCAGTAAAATACAAAATTATTTTATTTTGTAATTTCGTTAGGGCAGATATGTGACTGCATCTTGTGTCACATGACATAAGTGTGTTGCTACGAGTGACACGCAGACGTTAGTTTGTTTTTTTTTCTATGAGAAAAGGAAGGGCGTGTAATTAAAAGCAGACATGGACATAAGGACATATTTCTGACCACCGCAGCATATATACATACATTAAATATGTATGTATATATGCATGAATGTATGTGCAGATCCTTGGCAAATGCAACACAGTCCCCCTGTGAACATCACATGGCCCCCATCACAATATGGTTTTGGAGCTGGGGGCTGATTTCCCCTGTTCTAAGTCACACCAAAGACACAGCTACTGGTCAAACAACGCAAGCTACAAATCCACGCTGCTTTACTTGTCGACTGACTGAGTCCAGGAGGCGACACTCTGTCCCATTCCTGTCACTACAACAGGTATAGACCACGTCCGTCCACTGGTCATTGCCCTGCTGCATTCCTCTCTCCAACACGACACCTACCCATTACCTCACCATCACCTACTATACCTCTGTCAACATTTCTACCATTCTTCTATCTGCACACCAGAAAAGGTTACATCTTTAATAACAACAAAAGCTAAAATATTGTTCTCAGCTCCCTACGTTTTTTTAAAGGAGAAACAATTTAATTATACTATAGCCTCCACACAATTTGTGACAGCAAAATAAAAAAAAACATATGAGCACTACAGAACTCGTGCAAATCAGCCCCCGCCCCCATACTTTTATATCATCTTACTCTGCAAACCCATCAAACGTCCATCACTTATTCTGCGTTTATGAGAAGGAGATATGGCCAAAACAGGACTGTAACCACACATTACTGATATGTGTGAATAGCAGTTAAAAATTAAACAAGCAACTCCCAGACCACAGTAAAATAATCACAACATCTTTAATGGTGTACTTATAAAAGAAGGGTCACTAGGTTGATGTTGGCACAAAGTCAACTCCACGGCAATAAGAGAAATGTTGGTAAAAACAATCATATAGCAGCAACAACTACTACTAATACAATAATAATACCTGTAATAATTAAAACAATTAAAACAACAAATAACATTAACCCTTCATATTAAAACAGAGATTAGTAATATACTTGAACGGTTCATAGATGCATACAGATGAAACTGTAGAAAGATAGTTGAAAAGTCTTCACACTCACATTAGCATCCTGTTGTCAAATATTAATTAACCTAATGCTTTTGGAATGTGGAAAGCACCCATGCAAACACAACACACAGACTCCAATACACACAGCCAGGGTTGAAAGCGAACGACTACTTCCTGAAATGACATCCTGTCAACATGGCCGTGACCCTCGGTCCAGACTGTTCCAACGTCACCGCTAAATGATGGGATGTTCACGCATTGAATTTTAAACGTTTGCCCCTAATTAAACATTTTGAGCAAAACAAGGAATATGTTTTCCAGACATACGAGGTGACTGGATCATTAACATGGGTTGATGTTAATGCCGCACACGAGTGGCAAATATTAAGGATCCATAACTAAAAACCCATCTGAAAAGACTTCTTTCGGGGGAGGAGGGGGACTGAATTATTCTGATGATTTTTTTTTTTCACAAACAAAAAAACAAAAACAACACACAAAGTGCATGAGCATTGACGTCAGTGAGGATGACCAACAACCATTGAGCCAGCCACCCACGTTCTAAATGACTAAATATACAATGGTACAGCAGTTCAACACTTCATGAAGAAGGAAACCAAACGATGGTTTGCTCACATCAAAAAGAACCAAGATGGGGGAAAAAAAGTTGCAGGTTTCTAAACCGACGAGGGGAGAAGTTAATGAGAAAGAGGTGAGGACAAATGAGGCGGCCACAGGAGGCAGGGTCAGGTGGATGAACGGGTGTGGACACACATGGGAGGGACTGGAACCCAGAGAGAAGAAACATGTTTAGACACAGCACTGCTGAAATAGACAGATGCTTTTAATGGGCAGCGTCATAAACGTAAACCTAATGAAGCAGATATAACCACGTGCAAAAATCAAAGGAATGTCAGGAGAAGGAACTGCACTGGAGAAAGTAGCAGCTTTGCAAACAATGTGCAGAACCTCGTTCAGAATTTTCCAGACCAAATCTGCATCTGGTATTGACCTAACACAAATCCAGGTGTGACTTTTGTAAAACTTTGATGACAGTACACAGGGCTACAGTATTTACAGGCTAAAAGTAACACGATCAAGGCCATGAGAGGGGTCACATGTGGAATGTAAGTGTTTGAGGCGGTTGATTCAGCGTCCATCCTGTCATATCTAATAAAACTGCTAAATCATTAGTTTAACGGACACATGGATTGATAAGGACTCCGGATGGAGAGTTTTTATACTGCGGCCCAGTGGCCAACTTTTACCTGAACCTCTGCTCACTTGTTCACTTTGCACATAATACGCCCGACCTTTAATCTGACAGCAGTCTCTCTCTCTCTGTTTCTCTCTCTCTCTCTGTGTATGTGTGTGGGGGGTGGTGGGTGGGTGGATGGGTGTGGGAGAGTGGGGGTTGCAGACTACTATAAGAGCAGCAGCTCACTCACTCTTAGAGTAACAGGTGAACCACCAACAAGAGAGGAAGAAGTCTTTCTGGTGCATTCAGGTGCATTCTGGGCTGGGTATGAAACATTACCATCTTTATTTTTAAAAAATGTGTTTTATTTGTACAACATGTTTTGGGTGTAAGGTCCGTTTAATATTTACAAAAAATAAAACTGTACTACTGTACTATACTACAGGAGCCTATCAAAAGTCAAAACTTGGCATCACATCATATGAGGTATCACAGTTTTACCTCATAAATGTTTTTACTCTTGGTGAGACAATGGTACCTTGTACCTTGTAATTTTCCTTTTTTTATTCCTACATAGTACCAATGTTTTGCTAATTACTAACTGTATGAAAACATACAGGGAGTTGGAAAAAGTTGCCTATTTCTAAACATTTATGTTTAATGTTTAAACTGAACTACTTCAAGAAACTCAGGCTAAGAAATTCACTGTCTCTCTTCATTAGTTAAATCAGTTATTTGTTTTAACTACTGTCAGGCCAAGATTATACTTTATTGCGATTAATTGCTTGATTTTATGCAGTTACTGTATGAGCAAAATATGGTAATGAATTGAAAAGTGGGGCACTTTGAATTAAAAGGTAACAGCATATGGACAAAAGTGATTTTGCTTGCAGTAAAAAAAAGGACTTTTTTACGTTGATTTGTCTGCGTCAATGATGTGTAGTGCATTTAAGTAATACATCAGGCGCAAAGTACTTTGGGTTTATCTGTATTGGTGGTGGTAAATTAGTTCTTTTTATGGACTGGGGTTGTTCTGAGTCACTGAGGTCCCCTGAGTCAGTATCATCAGCCACACAGATAATGACATTTCCTTGTACAGAGAAAAATCACCATTTTTAACAGGGAAACAATTTTGTTACATATGTTGTGAACTTGTAAAATAGTATCGTATTCAGAAATGTACTTTAGATTAAAATAAGATATTCCAGCTGACGTAAAGTAAAGTAAACCACTAACACATTTTAGCCTCATACTTCCAGGATCAGAGTCAGAGATAAGTTAAAAGGTAACATTTCGCCTGTGGTGCCTTGATGACTTTTGTCTTTAAATGTTCTTATCTGTAATGTTCAGTTAATGTTATCTGTGTGTTATGAATACTATATGATTATTCTACAAGTCTAAGACATGGCGCAATTTAAAACCAATTATACATGTTTCCCTCTCCGTATAGTCATACATGATCTGCAATTATGTTTTACAGATACAAAAATGGCTCCCAAGCCACAGCTGGATTCAGCTCCGCATCTTGGTATGTCCTCATGCATAACAGCTACTCCTACAAACATCACGTTGACCCAAGGATTCAATACATTTTTCTTTCCTCTCTCTCTCTCATTTTCTCTTTGTGATTTAAGACGGGGATTCTGCTGGACAAAAGCACATGCTGCCCTCATATTCCACTGTGGATCTGATCGATGAAATTTCAGAATCAGACCCCTGGGACCTTCCGGAACTCAAAGACACCGGAGTCAAGTGGTCAGGTCAGTGATGAGGGGATGGACACCGTATGAGATGTCAATACAGGTTGTTGGGTTGAATTTATGCAGCACTGCTCAGTCAATCAACAACACAAGTTCTTTTCACAATGTAATCGCCAACTCACAGTTCTAATGCTAACTGCACCTCATTGCAATGAATAGCCTTGATTCAGGGACTTTTAGGTGATCTAAATAACATTCTCCTGAGCGTCACATCTCTGTAGCTTGGTTCCAGCCCAGGTAGGATCTAAAGCTAACCATTAGCTATTACAGAATGAGGTAGAATTTTTACACTGTTATGTCACAAATTTTACCAGGTATTCCACATACATAGTTGATGATCTATGAGCAGTAGCGGCCATCACTGATGGTGCAAGGTGAAACGGGTTGTCTTTAAGATACAAGGTCAACGATTTGAACTTAGAGGATTTGACAAAATCTCCATCTGGTTTTAAGGCTGAATTTTCTTTCCACAGACCTGGACACGAAGGGGAAGATATTGCGGGTTCTCGCGGCCATCGTGAAGCTGATTCTGCTGCTCGGACTCCTCTATCTCTTCATCTGTTCTCTGGATGTTCTGAGTTCTGCTTTCCAGCTTGTTGGAGGTAAGGTAGACTGTACTTGTCTTACTTACTGTACTTCATCTACACACAGTGCCAACCAACCATATGCGTATGTAACAAACTTCTAGTCATGTGTTTCACCAAAACTGTCTTGTGTGAATGTGTGTGCGTACAGGTAAAGCTGCCGGGGACATTTTCCAGGACAACGTGGTGTTGTCCAACCCTGTGGCCGGCTTAGTGATTGGAGTGTTAGTAACAGTGCTGGTGCAGAGCTCCAGCACTTCCTCCTCTATTGTGGTCAGCATGGTGTCATCTGGATGTAAGCCTGCACACTAACATAGATACACACACAACTAAAAAAGACAGCAGAGGAGGGAGAAGAAAAAAGAAAATGTAAGAATAAAATGGTTGTTTTCTTAGTGCTGGAGGTTCAGTCTGCTGTGCCAATCATCATGGGAGCCAATATTGGAACATCTGTCACCAACACGATTGTTGCTATGATGCAGGCAGGCGATCGTAACGAGTTCCGCAGGTAAATATCCCTGTGCTTTATATAATAACAGTAACTGATTAAGGTAGCGTGTGGCTCATATACAGTATGTTGGTCTAATAAACTGGAGAAAGTAAGCCAAATAAGAGAGCGCCCAGGCAATGCCATGTTGTTGCATCTACAAAACAGCTGTTAAAACTCAGTGTGGCTGATCCTAAACACTGATACTTCCAGAAACGTCCCTGTTTCTGTTTACCTCTGCTGCGGACAAGCACAAAGTGAAAGGAGATAGCCCCGGAGCTAATGTTAGCTAATGTAAGTCTCCTGTGTAATTCAACTACGGAAGGCGCGCCAAAAGAGTAAAGAGCTAACGTGTAACTAGCCGTGTTACATGCACTGTTCGGAGAAAAAGCATTTATTTAATTAAAAGTGAAAAAGAAATCTTTCTGTGTAAATAACCTGTGGCTTATAGAGAAGTGCTGCCTATATATGTACAATGATTTTTTTTCTTTTTAAATGTAGTGGGTGGGGCTTATATTCAATCAATAGTCCGGAAATTACGGTAACTATTGTGCCCAGATGGACCTCATTTGGAGAGTCCCATTTTCAGATATTTTTTGAGCAGGGTTTCAATAATATACAATATTGAATCAACACATTTTCTTTGGGGAAAGATTTCTAACTGATGCTCCATTATCAGGGCTTTTGCGGGCGCCACAGTGCACGACTTCTTCAATTGGCTGTCGGTGCTTGTTCTCCTTCCTCTGGAAGTGGCCACAGGCGTCCTCTACAAACTTACTGCCCTTATCATTGACTCCTTCAACCTTGAGAGTGGTGAGGATGCGCCAGACCTGCTCAAAGTCATCACAGACCCTCTCACAAAGTCTATAATCCAGGTATCTAATTTAGAGTCAGTCAGATGACACTTCATTTGTCAAAGGATTTTTTTTTAAATCAGATTTTCTTTTTTTTGTTGTTGTTTCAGCTGGACAAGTCTGTCATCACTGACATTGCCACCGGTGATCCTGCAGCTAGGAACAAGAGTCTGATCAAAGTGTGGTGCAAGCAGAAAAAAAACACAGTAAGAAGTCAACATTACTCTCAAGTATTAGAGGAAGTTACTGGATTGTTCGAGTTCGGGTCGTTTAAGGACAAGTGGCAGGAAGGTGTTTGGTGTGACATCATGTCAGTGGAGAATGAAAAGAAAAGTTGTTTACGAAATGTAAAACTCGAGGTCAGCATTAGGCAGAAGAGGGCAGCAAAGAAAAATGTTGGGTTAGAAGACCCCCGACATGGTTTATTGTCGTTGTGAAAGAGGAAGTAAATCAGTAAACTAGTGAGTAGTGGTAAAAGTGAAGGAGATAAGGGAAAGAAGCAGATGATTTGCAGTGGCGATTCCCGAAAGGAGCATCCTGAAGAGGAAGTGGTATTCCTGAATATAATTAGAAAACCCAGAGTGCTAACATTAATGGACTTTTACATCATTTTTGATACATTAACTGATAGTTATTTTGAAATCATCTCTCGTGTCTCTTTTAGACTTTCTGGAACGAGACGGTAACAGAATGCCCCGCTGGTGGGATTTGCTGGGAGTCTGGAAACCTAACCTGGCTGGAGAAAAATCAAACTATTACAGATAACCTGGAAAGATGTACGTTGTGCTTGCAGGTCTTAGGAGAACAAAGAGAAACATTTCCACAGCAATTACAATCACCTGCACGGTGAAACAGGAGAGAGCCACCGAACAACAATGACATCTTTCATTATGAGTCTCAGATGTCCTCACAACTGCTACACTAGAGTCACTGAAGTGACTCAGCAAATGCCATTGCATGGCTCGTGCACAACCTCAATGGGTCCATTTACTATATCACTGAAGCGTGCATGTGTCATACCTCAGGCTAAAAAATACTTCCTCATGGTATACGGCCAGTAAAAGCTCAGCAATCACATTTAGAGACAGATTCTTACATATCTTTGAACCAAGCTGCAAATCGTAGTGCAAAAACTATTTGAAAAACATTTTGAAAGTTATTGTGATTCTCTTTTACAGGCAAACACATATTTGCTAATGCAAATTTGCCAGACCTGGCAGTCGGACTCATTCTCCTGGCTCTCTCCCTGTTCATCCTGTGTACATGTCTAATCCTAATCGTCAAGCTGCTGAACTCCATGCTGAAAGGACAGGTGGCTGTGGTGATCAAGAAGGTGCTCAACACAGGTATGTGTATTTATTTAAGGCCTGTTTGATAGTCGACACATTTAATGTGATAGTGATGCTCGTGATGTAATGAGCTACACAGGTACAGCAACATACCCTGGTGTGAGTTCACCTGCAGGTGTGACAGTCCTGCTGTGTGACCGGAAGATCAGGGACAAACAATATGCTGATAGAGAACGATAGAGAAGACGATACTATTTGTTTGTGGTACTGACATTGATCTGGACATTCTGCTCTTCTGTTTGACCGCAGACTTCCCCTTCCCATTTGCTTGGGTCACTGGCTACATTGCAATTATGGTGGGAGCCGGGATGACCTTCATTGTACAAAGTAGCTCTGTTTTCACCTCAGCCATTACTCCTCTTGTCGGTAAGTGTGCACGCCTTCATACCGTCTCTACGTTTGTTTCCACAGTTTCTATTTCTGTCTTTGGTTCAGTCTTCAAACTTTGGTTCAGGTCAAACAGGATAAATAAACAACTTGAAACTAAAAGCGTCGTTACGCTCCCAAACTAGCACAGATATGAAAAACATAAAGCGTTATAAAGTCGAACACCTCACCAAGCTCCAAACAGGAAGGTATAACAATGTAATGGGAAAAAACATTACAAGGAAGATTCTTGTAAAAACATCGTCTTCAAAAAGCAAGAAAAGAAGTATATAAGTCGAAGTAAGTCTAAAATATTAAATCCATAATGAATATCATCTTTGAAGAATTATATAAAATTTCAAAGATTATATAACAGCTCTGAAACAAAGCTAGCATATACAAAACCTAATAAGCTCAAGCTCAAATCCAGAAAAAATCCAGTGAAAAGATTACTTTCCGGTGCTGAGAAGATGTACAGTAACTTGTTGTTTGTTTTTTATTTTAATTAACAGGCATTGGTGTCATTAGCCTAGAGCGGGCCTATCCTTTGACTCTGGGCTCAAATATTGGGACAACAACTACTGCAATTCTCGCTGCTATGGCTAGCCCTGGAGAAACGTTAGCCAACTCACTGCAGGTAACACGTTTTTACATTTGATGTCAATGTTTGTTCCCCAACGTGGTTTATTTAGCTATGTCAGTTATTTATTCAAACTGAGTATCAGGAATCTGTGTTTTAATATTTTCAATATAGAGCTCCTGCATTAGTCCTTGATTCACTGTAGTATCTTCTAGTGGAAACAGTAAACCATTTGTCAACATTGTTCTTCTTTTCTTCTCTTTTTTTAGATTGCACTTTGCCATTTCTTCTTCAATATCATGGGCATCATACTCTGGTATCCTCTGCCATTCATGCGGGTGCCCATCAGGTTGGCCAGAGGTCTGGGAAACAGCACAGCACAGTATCGCTGGTTTGCTGCCCTCTATCTCGTACTGTGCTTCCTAATTTTGCCTCTCACGGTATTAGGCCTGTCTATCGCTGGCTGGCAGGTTCTTGTTGGTGTCGGTGTGCCCATTATTGTGCTGGTTATCTTTGTGATCATAGTCAATGTTATGCAATCTCGATGCCCACGACTTCTGCCCAAGTTCCTACAAAACTGGAACTTTTTGCCACAACCGCTGCGCTCCCTGGCACCGTGGGATAGGGTGGTGACATCAGCAATGGGCTTCTGCGGTAAAAGATGCTGTTGCTGCTGCAAGTGTTGCAAGTCCAAAGAGGACAAGATGGAAAAACAGTGTGCAGATCTATGACAATCCAGCCCTGTCAAAAGATGAGGACGCTGAGCAGGTTATCAAATCAACCCAACTTTAATATTTTCTCCTGAAAATTTAAGATGTAATGATAAGTCACTTTACTTTTATCATGTCACTAAACTATTGTTATGTACATTTACGTACCAGGAGCTGAGAGGTGGTTTAAGGGATGCTTGGTTTCAACTGTCTACTATATACAAAAAAAATTCTTTAAAAAAATTACTGTTTTCTATTTCTTCTAAAAACTACTACGGCCTAAAGGTAACAGGGAATTAATTTATTTTTGTTTACCAGTCATATCTTGGCTCTTGAAGAAGAGTTTCTAGTGCCTACCACGCTTCTTGCCTTTACACTTCCTGTACGATGTAAAATGCACTTATTTTATCTTCTGTTTGTTTACATCTCTCCAGCTAAGGTTAACAGATGATGTTTGATAAGGCTCATAGAGAAGCCAGCATTAGTAAACAAGCCTCCGTTGACAGCTCCAAAGAAGCACAAAGCCCAACAGATGAAAGCATTTTGTTAAATGTAAATATCGACATCACTTATTAATAATATTTAACTGTTTGTCACATTGTTAATACCTGGTTTCTGCTAATGGCTAGAGTTAGCATTGGACGGCCAAGAGTAATACGTATCTCACCAGTAATATTTGTGTGACATCAAAACTCATATTTTGTTGTGGTTTTTGATTGGGATTACCGACCAGTGGAAGCCCTAGATGTTTTTTGTATATACCTGCTGTTTTTGTGCATTGTTTAAATGTATTGTTCCAGTGACTTTCAAGTGGGATGGGCATTTCTAAATATTAAGACTTATCTTTATATTTTTAATATCGTTGCGAGGGTTCTTGGTGTAAGTTAAACACATGAACCTTCAAAGTTTCCTGTAGCATTTAAAATGTCATTATCTTTCTGTATTTATGACAGAATATTATAAATAAAATAATTTTTTTCCTAACATTTTTTTCTTTTCATTTTTACTTATTTTACGATCATTATGCTATTTAGAGACACAAATTCATGGTTGACATTCTTTCAAAACCAGATTAGAAGATAATGAAGACAACACAAAAATATCATCATTACCTTTTTTTAAGGTCATTTAAAAATAAGAGCAATACATATACAAATAAATATATGCTATACAAATAAAACTATACAACTATACAAATAAAATTAAGTTGACTTGATACTAAAGTTCAGTGAATAGACAAATTTGTATATAGACAAGCTGGCTAAATGACCAAAAACTGCTCCACAACTTCGACTGTGTTCTTCACAGAAAACACACACACACACACACACACACACACACATATATAAGGTTACAATGATGTTGACAGCAGAGATCAGAGTACAAAAGAGTAGTGATAAGGAAAACACTGATAAATGGTGTACCTGTAGTAGTAGATGTAAGATATACGTCATGACCCCTGATTTAAACAACCTCATAACCACCTTTAACCCAAACAAAAAAAAAAAGGAAAAATAATAATCTTGATGGTTGGTGCATTTTCAAATCTTTTAAATGTGAAAAGCTGGGCCAGTGAATCCAAACACTCCACTGCTGTCTACACTGGTCCAATCACAGCTGCACTCATCACACAAAACAAGAACGTTAAAGTCAACGAGAATGGTGTGGAAAGCATGTGCAGTAGGTGACTCAAAGTTACTGCGCTGATAAGACAATGTAACTTTCCAGTGATTAAAAGTAACTTTGGTTCGGTTTACTCTCAGAGATTTTCTCTCTGTCTTCACCTTGGTGCTTGCCCTGTATCAAAGCCCACATAAAGAATGTCAGATCTGTGTTACACAGAGGTTTCGACAGCAGTGGTTCCAGCAGTAAATAATATTATTCATATTACCATATTACTACTATCTACATGCTTGGAAAAGTAGAGCAAGGTTAGCTAACCTATTAAAAAGATATAACTGGGTAACTAGGTATCAGTTCAACACTATCTGCTGATATGTAATCTACGAACCCTTTCTTGTAATATAGAGCAAACCAACACTGTAAACACTGACTGTTGTCTAAAGTAAACTGTGTTTATCAAGGGTGGACACAGTAAAACAGAAACAGTTATCCTTGGAAAGAACTGGGAAATTCTTATGAAGGATCACATGCCTTGCCCTCCTGTCAAAGGCAAACTATCAGTAGCTGTTGGAGGTCTACAGAGTGGAATTTGTAATATGTTACATAGAAGTAACAGGTACCCTATGTGTATTTAGTAGTTGGTCTCTTTTGTTATTTGCAACTGAAGCACAATGCAGACCAGGACAAGGCCACATTTTTAATGGCTACAGTAAGTAGGTGACTGGAAGGTCAGAGGTCATTGTTTGTTGTTAATCCAAAACTTAAAAGTAAAAATATAATAATAATTTGGATTTAAGTTCCTGCAGTGACATCATTGATTGATTATTACTGAATTGAATTATTATTAAGACAAAGCACCAACACTGATCCCATACTTATCCATAATTCTTTTAACTTTTCAACAACTCTGAGCTCAGCAGAAACAGTGTTTCATACTTTAGAACAAAAACAAAGCCCTGTTTGATGACAGGTTTCTGTTTGTGACTCATGCTGTCCTCAGAATGCTCCTGGTATGAGCTGACTCTGTGTATCCGTGTCCAGCTGAGGACACTCAGTAGTTTTTAATAAGTCAGTGACGTGTGCAGTCTCTGTAGTAGTGGTTTTTCTGACCTTGGCAAATTTCCTTCTTTGGACTTTGCCCAGGTCAAATTAGTAGTGCTGGGAGCAGGAATCCTGATAACATTACAACAGCCACATCTATAATCCACCTGTGTCTGTGGTACTGGAGTCACAGCAGTCAAGAGGCAAGGTCAAAGTACACCATTAAAGGTCTGCCAGTTTATCACAGGGCCACATACAAAGACAACAGACTTCCACTCCTACATTCTTCTTCTTACCTTATCAATCAATCTAGTGTCCAACCAATCCAATTCTCAGTCTGCATGTTTGACTTTGGCTGAACCAGTGTCACTAGAAAACCCAGGGAGAACTCTAGCCATTCTCTCAGATATTCTAGTACATTCTCGTACATGTTTTTAACTGTGAGCTTTTTTTTTAAGGTTTTTTAATCCTTTGAACTAAAATATTCTTCCTTGTAATCAACTCTATTTAATAAAATGGAGACACACACAGTGAGCATCTGTCTAAAGGTGAAGAGATAAGTTCAACACCTACAACGCTATAATCTGTGTTAACTGGAAAAACTGGACTTTGGCAGTCTCTTCATGAAGACACTGATCTGTTGTTACTTCTGACAAAATGATGAAGGAAAATAAAAAAAATATCACATCGCTGTGGTGCTATACAACTAGAAAGACAAGCAAGGAATAAACACACATTGTAACGCACATGCGCATACACACACACACACACACACACACTGCTGATTCTCTCGAACTTCACCTACAGTTTATTATTCAACTGTTTATACTCTGTGTGGGGTTGTAATCTTACATAATCAGCATCGGCTGAAACTTTCAGGTTTCCATTTGATCATTTAATCAGGTGATAAGGCCTGGAATGATGTGCCCTTTAATCATTGCACCTCCTGCAATCTGTGATTAATACAGTCTTTATTAGCACTACTCCACACTGCAGGTCTACTGTTTATCTCTTTTTATCAAAGTATTTATCAAGGTCATGTTTTAAGTTAAAACAGTACAATAAAAGAGATGCAGTACAATTAAAAATAAAAGATTTCACACATTTCAATCTAACTGATTTAACTAGACGTAGCACAGCGTTACTTTCTGTTTCACAGGTGTTGTGCGTTGTGTGTGCTAATGCTCTCTTTTAATTTTTAACTCCTTCAACTACTGCCTTACAGGACACACCTATGTTCTGGTTAAATGTCCCCTGCTTTTACTGATCTAAGCAACGCTAGCACTAACTCGATGCAGACCAACCTCACCAACAGTGTTTCTCTGAGCCTTCATTAGCCTAGCCCTGACCAACATGGCTTCTTGCTCTCCTGTGTTGTCTTCTTCTTGTTTTTTCAATGTTGATCACCTCTCTGCCACTGATAGCAAACGGTATGTGTAATGTGGGGCTTCTTTGTAGCAATGAAGGCAAAGTACAGCAAATTGGAGACCCAGCGTCCAAACTTGGAGGCCAAAACTGTATAGCATTAGCTCACAACTATATTAAGCTGTTTGTCTTCTTTCAATTATTGGCTGTAAAATGTGGTTTCCAGAAAATAATATTAGCTTATATCAAAAACCTGGTCAAATGAGAGTGAACACAGAGAATAGTAGCACATTATATAGACCTTTGACTATGTTTATGAAAAACAAGGTTTCCTGACAGTTCAGAGAAGAGACTTATTGGTTTTCTTACGTATTATAACAGTCACCACACACTGCAGGACTGTCTTCGTTCCCCAACAATTATAAAAAGGCCTAGACATTCTGTTTGAATAAAACAAAGTCACCACTGAGGTCCTCTGAGCATGGCACCGTCCACACACACTGCTCCCCGGGTGCTTAAAGCTGCCCACTGTTCACTTTGGTGATGGGTTAAAAACAGAGGCCCAGTTTTGTTGTATCCCCGTGGTACAATGACAATACAGACCATAAAATTTAAATAATTAAAAATAAATAATTAAAAATAAATAATTAAAAATAAATAATGTATGCATTAGTAAATGTTAAATACTTTCAGGACCTAATTCCCTATCATCAACTTTGTTTGTTCTTCTCAATGGAAACATAGTTTTAAAAAAAACAAGTATATGAATGAGTTGCTCCTCATCATCCAACTCCCAACACATTGCTGACATTCCATGCAGTCCAAAATGCGAAAAAACAAGGAGTTGCAGCTTTATCAATTAATCAGCCCAAACCCTAACCTGTGACATCATTCTTTTCAACAACAAAATCCTGAGATATCTCATCCTGACTGGAAATAAAACAAAAAAACAGTCATTACCAGTTACTGTTTATCTTCCACACCACACCCACAGTTCCTGGCATTAATTTTCTAATACTTTATGACAACTTTATGAACCACTGGTCACCTCAGATTTTATCTATTTGCAGTTTGATTTCAACATACATGATGATGAAGCCCTTTGGTTATAAAGGTAAGAAATAGTTATCTCTTATGTGCACCAACTTTAAATTTAACCACTCACGAATACAGTATTGAATACAGTAGTACATCATAAAAATATCCTCAGTCTTCTACAGGTTTCTGAAACGCTGGGGACGTTGTAAGGTAAAAGACGAGCTGTCTTAAATTATACACTGAAAATTGTGTTTTCCAATAAAAACCTGGAAAATACAAGTATACATTTAAAGTGTCTTTGATGTAAATTGCAGTTTTATAGAGTCGGAACGGTGTTGGTCGTTGTGCATGATCTGGTCTCAGTCCCCACTGGGCGCTTTATTTTCATAATGCCACGAGATGTCACTGTTCCAACAGAGAACGAAGCCCAAACGGCTCCAAAACTCTCTCGAAACAGATAGCAGGAAAGTCTTAAAGCGTAATAAATGTTCATCCACTAATCATTGTTCATCAATGTTTCGCAAAATCTGTGATTTACTGCGTTGTAGTGTGTGCTGGTGCACTTATTATCACTGATAACTGGTGAAAATAAAGCTCACTTACCTATTTCCAGTGTTAGTTTGTTTGTGTCCAAGTAAAACAGCTCCCCTGGGAACAAGCACCTACAGAGGATCCGGTACAGACTAAAGTGTAACCGTTGACGTTTATCTCTATCAGGACCGAGTATACGTTTAAAAAAATGTAAACATTTGTATGAAATGTCTTCTTTGCCCAATCCCACTCTGAAACTCCGATATGGATTACAAAAATGTAGATAATTATTTAAAATAATTATTAGACTTTTAGAATTGTAGCCATTGCTCTCTCTCTTTCTCTCTCTCTCTCTCTCTCACACACACACAATAGCATTTTTACATCGCTTGATACAGAAGTCATATCTGATTGTGCTTACAGTGATTTTAAATATTTTCTCAAATTGATGTTTGAAATCGTTTTGTTTTTTTCAAAATTACAGCGTTACAGCCTATCAGTAGAGGGCAGTAAAGCAACAGTTATCCACAAACTTAAACGTACTGGGTATTTTGTTTTTGTTTTTTTAAATTAGGACATGTAATTGAGATACTTAAAAATGTTCGTTTTCACTCAGCTGCCTCCTAAATGTGGTGAATATATCCCTGATATTGTAGAATTGGTCATGGGCATGTTTATTTTATTTATATCTCAGTCTTGTGCCATTTTATTCTCTAACACTAACACTGAAGGCAGTCCAGTCTTAACAGAGGGTTTCATTCATTTTTATTATTAGAACTTACAAGTACTTTTAATGTTTTGCAATCCAGTAGACCACAAGAAAAGTCAAATGGATAAATCCAAGCAGTAGACAAGAAAAGTCAAATGGATAAATCCAAGGCATATGAGCAAAATATTAAAACATGGTTCAAACTGTGGGTGTAAAAGAGTCAAAAACAGTGGTAGAAATTGGGATCACAAAGAAGGTAATTAATATAAAGTAGGTCAATAGTGTTTGAATAAAATGGGTTGACTATTGTTTCGATGCTAAAAATGGAAAATCCATATCTTATATGGGGTCTGTGTCCCCATGCTTATTTAACATATGTAAATAGAGTTTGTGAGTCCTCATCTATGGTATTAAATGTGTCAACTCCCCCTACAGAAGCATTACCATCACCTACTGTTAAGAAGTACGCTACTTTTTTTAATTATAGTGGGTAATGACTTTTTTTCAAGCACAATTTTTTTAACACATCTCTAACCAGTGACACAAAAGTATTAAGGTTTTAACCTGCAATAGTCAATCAACCTCTGAGACCTGAGTCCATGATAATCCCACCACTGTCAAAATTATTCCCACAATTTCGGTTTGCAGTCTAGACACCTATGTGTCAGTCTGATTTAAAAGCACATTTTAGAAAACCTGGACTAAATAAACTGATGACATGTTTCACCATCTGATGTTTACATTCAATGTAATTTACAAAAACTCACATCACATCTGAGTGAGTTTGTCCTCAACTGAAAATGACATGTTGTAAACACCATTGTCCATAGTTTTCACCCTCGTCTCTTCATCAGCCTCCTCTTCATCTGTTCTTCTAGTTTTGCTGTAACAGAAGCAATTACATTTTACAAAAAAAGTTTTTAACTTGTGGTTAGTCTAATTATTTTGGACATTTTCCTTTTTCTACAGTGTTGGGTTAGAGGCTAAAATTTAACTGGAAAAACAATTGTATGGAAAGCAAAGAGTCTGAGCCTCAGTCATCCTTATGAATTATGACTATGAGTTAGTCAACCTAGCCTTAATTTTAGCTTTTGCAGCTTTTAAGCAACTTTTACGTTCATTTTGCAATTAAAATACCGTTTGCGTTTGACAATCGATGATGCGAGCAGAACGATGATGCCGGCAACAATGATACCCATCAGCACCCCAAACACAATGAGCCACGGGGGAGTGTCATAGCTGACTGGTGTTGCGAGGGTGGGAAGGATGCCGACAAACTCCAGGGTCTTATCAGTGAGGAGAAAGGCACTGTTGATGCGATGTCGGGACTTCCTAATTAGAAAAAGATAAAGCACAAGGAAAGTGTACACATTAACCAGGACTATGTCAGAACACAAGGCCTGTCAGCATGTGAGAACAATGATGGAACCTCAACCTCAGGTTGGTTCTTTAAAACAAAGGAGTCATTCTTCTTCTCTCAACTTATCTTATTTAAAGAACATTTTGAATGGTTTCCAGGGCAACGAACCACAATGAAGGTTTGTATTAACCATAAATTCCATGCAGTCATGTATGGACATTGTATTAACTCAAAGGCAAAACGTTACAGTATAATGTGCCATATTGGTCTGTTGTTCCTATAATGCTTTTTTGGCGTTTTGTGTTTGTCCAAACATTATAGATTTTACCATTTGCATTTGTTTACCCAGGAAAGAGAACACCAGCAGCTGGGTCATGTGATTACCTGATGGCCTCCTCGACTATATAGTTCTCCACCAGCTCTGTAGGGTTTCCTGGGGAAGTCACCACAAACCAGAACGACACTCTGTCCGTCTCATTACACACAACAATGTTTGAAATTCTGGTAAAAAAAAATCACAGAAAAAACATTTTAACCTTACATTTACAGAGTAACATATGAAAACGTTGACTTGTTGTAACATTGACTCACTCATACGACTGTCCTGTGTGAGACGTCCTCATAGCAAAAGCCAGCGTTGATTGGAAAAGGAACATTTCATTTTTATTCCAGGTGTACTGTTAAAAAAAAACATTTAGTGACAGAGTGACACGTCTGCTGATTTGGATATCTTCGTCTACATTATTGATATCCTGTGTTTACAGTATTGTATTGTATTGTGTTCTGTTAATGGTCTGGTAATGGTTAGCTTAAGGTGTAAAACCATGACCTTTCACTGCTTATTGAGAAACCTTTTCCAATGAAACGGTTTTGGAATGTGGGGTTGCTTTAAACAGGAATTATGTTCTGTCCTTAACAGCAGTTATAGACTTTTCTTCACTCCTTTGTCCATAACTAAAGGTTACAGCGCAAGAACAAACTGTACATACAGTATTAGTTTAATTTGATTATAGTTAACTAAACATGAGTTGCATATAAAAACAAAAAAATATATATAAAGTGAACTGATCGTATATGAATATTAGAACATACAGAGAAGAAACTATTGCTAAAATAAATTCTATTAATCTATCCAAATACTTAAAAAGTATGAAAACAAATTACTAAAAGTCATACATAAAAACATGTACATTTAAATCACAATGTAGCAACAGTTGCCAAAAATTCAAATAAAAATATGTTAAATATCAAATAGCCCCAATAGAAATAAGTAAAGTAAGTGGAATGTTGTTAAAAGTTGGCCTACATGGAAAATATACCATTTCAAAACGGAAATGTTGCTTTAGTGTTTAGCACA
>NC_024308.1:8864190-8927950 GCF_000523025.1 Cynoglossus semilaevis
GTTTGTCATAACATGTCAAAGTCAAAAAAAGCTTTGGATAATAAGGGCCAAGTTCCCAAATATAAAACAAAGTTGTCCGGAAGTTAACCTAAACATTTAGATGTAATTTACGTCCAATTATAGCACAAAATACAAAAAACACATCAAACAGCTCAAAAACCAAACAGATTTCTGAGATCACTGATAAAAACATACGTACAGCATCATCGCCCAGAGCCGTTTTTAAGCTGAGTCGAACTTTATAGCCGTTCGAAGCATCTGTGTTGATGGAATATATATTTATAGTTGTTAGAGAAAACACCACATTAACATTGAAGTCTATCTTTGTTTCTGTCTAAACACCAAAATTCTACATTTCTTTTGTATTATAGACTTAATGCAGCTACACAACATTACAGCTAGGAACGTTGTCTATACAATATGTGCAATATAAAATTATTGGTTGAAGCTTAATCAAAATTTTAGCATTATCATAACATGCAAACATCCTTAAAAAACATTGTTCTTACCTGGCTTACAGAGTTCTTCTGCACATGCAGATAATATAAAAAACAAGAAAAAAGTATTTTTCCACATTTCAGGGGAAAATGAAAACCAAAAACAACTAATCCAAGGCACAAAGTTCCCAGTATTACAATATGTGAGTCTTAGAGGTTAATCAAATACTTCACTGGATTATGTCTGACTTTAATGGTTAAGCCACAGGGAAGGAATAAACAGAAATGCAGTCAGCTACGCCTTCCCGTCACTCCATGGAGACCGTAAAATGAGCCCTCCAGTGAGCAAGAAAGAAAAAAAAAAAAACGCTGATGTTTATTCAAGCTTTTAACAAGCCAGATGAAGAAGAAAAAAGCAGAGCTCAATCTGTTCTCTCTACTGTCCTGCCTTTCTGTTGAATTTAGCCTTTAGCCTTTAGCTCATATCTGTCCAACAGGATTTAGATAAATCCATCTTAATTGCCTTCATTAGTGAGCTAATTTTGAACTTGAAAACACGACACATTCTTGTTTATACCATTACAATCATTCAGAATTAAGTATATGGAGGTGAATGTGTTCGACTACTGTAACACCACTGTGTTAGCTTCACTGGCTAACCAGTAACAAGAGATGAAGAGTAGATAAATTTAAGCAAAATTATGTTAAAATTATGACATTATTTAAATATATCATATATATTCTGCTTAAATAAAGGTTAAACATCTTAAAGGCTGTAATGATGAAATGCAATGTCTCAATTCTGGATAAAAAACAGAAATTTGGTGGGGGGGCACATTTAAAATGACAGAGGTCCAAATTATTATTTTAATGATTGTTGTTGATTTTTAAATGGTTTGTACTGTCAGAATAAGTATTTGCAATCTCAAGTGCTAAAATGAATTGTACATAAATCTATTTTAATTTGAATTATTATTGTAGCCAAGTATATGATCATGATTTTAATACGTTGTAAGTAAAACCCAGAGATGTTATTTCAAGCTTTGTTCTAATTGTAGATAGAAGGTGACAGCCACAGGATATAATGCCAAAAAGACATACCCGGAGATTGTTGCATGTTTAAGTTAACTCATCATCCATTTCAATATCGACTTAGCAGCAGTTAGCAGTTTAGTAAATTATTCAACCACAGATAGTAAAAGATTTCCAGCAAAGGCAATAGTGAAGAAATAAAGTCAAAGTCTGTAGAAAACTGTTTGCCAATGTGAAATCGGCAGTAAAACACAAACCACCCACACTGAGCCAGTACTTAAAATACTTTACTCGTCATTGTCACCACCATCAGAGTACAGAGTTCTAAGACCAGGAAAAGAGTAAAAACCAAAAACTAAAAGGTCAAAATTATGAACTGAAAAGTAAAAATGTGAGATTAAAGTGATGTTTTAACAGATACGATTACAGTTAATAATGACAGATACGATTGAAAATATTAAGAAAAAAAATACTACTGATTCACTGTTTCTTTTATAGGTAAGTAGTTACAACCGACTACTAAACAACTGGTTGAAATTATAAGATAAAAAATTAACAGAAATAGAAAAAAAATAAAGTACTTGATGTCTATGCATTTAACTTTAGGGAAAACAGCGGCGATTGGTGGTACATAATTGCACTGCAACGATCGATTTAAATACAGTATATAGATTCTTGTGGGTCATTATGGTTTAAACCCTCTTAAGTTATCCTAATAAGAAGAGTGTGTCATCACCCAGAATCAGTGCCTTAAACTGGTCTGATTCAGTTCAACTATAACTGGATTTTATCAACGTTACTGTAAGTCTGAGTATTTAGGACCATGGGGAGACGGGCAGGGAGGGAAGGATGAGAGCATGGCAGAGTAGCGTAGTGGAGTGGAGCCCAATGTTTTACAGCATGCTGAGGTTGGAGATGCTGCTGAATGAGATGCTGGAGCTGTGAAGAAATGAAAGACTAGATCAGCCAGTGAGGAGGAGGAGGACAAATTAAGATGAAGAGGAGAGTGGTAAGTATGAATATTAGCTGCTAGGAAAAAACCTCCGTCCTGCTTCTTTTTTACCTCCAACATTATTGTATGGTGTGACTAAGTGACTCTTTGTGTTGTGTTGTTTTCATTTGAATTTCCCATTTAAGACAACCTCCAAAAAGTTGTCAGTTGGTGATTTAAAAAAATAAATAGCAGCTTAATGTTATTTTGGCTCAGCTCTTTGTTCAAACAGGGATTAGGTGGGTGGCATCTGATGAACATCACATTTATCTGCAGCTCCAGCTGAGGGGAGTGCAGGTGTAACTGAGATGCTGCCTCTGCTCTTAACTGTGGCACCGAATCAACTGTGATTAAAAAATTCAACAATGTCATCATCAGTGGATGTTGTGTTTCCTACTTCTTTTAACCAATGTTTAATTGTGTCTTAGTGCCAAGGTCTTACTGGCATCATCATCTTCACCATGGTTACCATCTTTGTTATGCTGTACCAGAGCAGAGACAAAACGTCTTCTTCATCAGCGTCTTCACCTCCTTCCCACATCTTCAACACACAAAGTTTGTCCACACAAAAGCCCCAGAAACCCAGGACCGTTAAGTCAACACTTGGTGGCTACACCAGTGTCATGGACCAGGAGGTACGTCCTTAAAACATCTGTTCTTATACTGGATACATATCATGTTTGAATTATAAAGTCTTCTTCAGTCTTCCACTTGTGCACTAGCATCACTTCACTCTAGTCTTAATTTATCTTCAAACCGCATTTTCTATACAAAATGTTTTGGTTTTGGGTGAGGTGCCAACCACTGGGGCAGCACATTTACAGATATCAATATCAAGAGACAAATTAAACATGATTAAAGTGAAAACTGTGTCTGATTTGTCAAATCCTGTGAATGGTTTAATCCAGAGATTGTTGGATTGTTGTCCTGTTCAAAGCCAAGTGCTGCAGGTACAGGCCGACCGTGGAGGCTGAAGAGCAGCTCCCAGATCTGAGTGGTCGAGTTTGCTCTGAAAGCGATTATAAGTCCGGAGTTCCCCTGGGCATCGTACAACCAGGTTTGAACTGATAAGTTCAGAGTGAGCAGGTGGGCAATATTTGGCTGGGACGGGGACTGAGACGGTCTCCCCACCTAACCTGATTCTTCTTCTCTCTCCATGTCTACACAGTCTGTCAACTGTTGTAAACTGGAACGTTTCTGTCCTGATCCTTTTTCTTTGGCGATTGTCTTGTTTACTGAGAGCTTGTACGATGGAGATGTCCCTCTGCAGACTTAAAGGCGTAGACTAAGGATGTGTGCGTGGGTGTTGGCAGGTGTCAGGGACCACAGTGACGAAGCACATTTATTCTTATAATGAAGACTCTCACAGTGATTGTGAGCAGATGCTCCAGTCTGAATTCTAGGACTGTTCAAGGGTAATTTTACTCTTGCTCAGATTGTTTTTAAAACAGGTTTTCAATTACTATTTTGGAAGTTCAACTGCACACTCCCTCTATGCTGCAGTGGTTACACGTAACATGAGGTAATTGCACTCAAGGGCAAAGTGCACTGCTTCTGAAGGAGTGAGAGGTACAAGGGAGTGTTTTTGTACTGTTGGTCTGGGAGGGTGTGTGTTTGTTCAGTGAAGCATGTAATTCACTGCATTCATTTGTTGTCACTATACACACATGGAGTATTCCACTTTTGGAAATGATGCACACATACACACATTTAAAGAGTGTAGGGTCAGAGAGACAGGAGAAGTACATTATGAATATTGCAGTGGGAGAAAAGAGCCTGCAGTTATATCACATTTACACACACACCTAACGGTTCCATGAATATGAACCTCACCTGAATATTTGTTGTGGTTAGGCCTGAACTCACCATTTTTATTGCAGAAATTGTTGCTGAACATAACAGCATCACAGCAGTTTTAAACAGTCTAGCTAGCTTCACACAGACCTTGGTGTTTCAAATTGTTAACAAATACTGAATGCCTAATGAGGAAGGACAAATCGTTGTTCTTCACATGACATTTTTTTTCAGGTAAGCAAAATCTTTGGAATAAAAAGACTTTAAAATGCCAGGGTTTAACTTTTGTTGGTAGTCAGACTCCCTGCCATCCTCTCTGCTGACGATGTGTTTTATCGACCTTGCTGTTCTCCCTGTGGCTATTGGATTTTTACTACAGGTAACTGCAGTAACACCACAAAAAAAAACCTTCCTATGTGGATTGTAAAGAGTTTTGACCTTACCTTACCTTAAAACTCTGTTTTGAAATCACACAGTTTGAGACTTGACTTATGACTAATCTTTCACCTCCACAGTCTCTGAGGATCCACTGCAGCACGTGTGCACTTGTGACCAGCTCTGGTCAGCTGACAGGAGGCAACAGAGGAGAAGAGATTGATCGCTCCGAGTGTGTCATTCGTATGAACGACGCTCCCAGCGCAAACTATCAGCAAGACGTTGGTCGGCGCACTAGCCTGCGTGTCATAGCTCACTCCAGTCTGCAGAGGGTGCTAAGAAGCAAACAAGAACTGCTCAACACCAGTCAGGCGACAGTGTTTATTTTCTGGGGACCTAGCAGCTTGATGAGACGGGATGGAAGAGGTCACGTGTACAACAAACTACAGCTGTTGAAGCAGCTTCTGCCCAAACTGATAATCTTCACAGTTTCTCGAAGCAACATGTTCAAGTTTGATGAGCTCTTCAAAAGAGAAACAGGGATTGACAGGTAAATATTCACAGACTCCCAGCCCGCATACCAAATTTGTACAATGAAACATTTTAGACTTTTATACTAGTAATACAGTATATCTGTCTTGGTAAAAATAAACAAATAAACATGAGCATCAGAAATGCAGAAAAAAGACTGGAGACTCTGTTTGTTTGGCAAGGTTAACATATACAATCAAAACTTTTTTTTAAATGTTGTCACATTTAGCCAACTGACCTTCATTACTGTATAAAATAAAGCCAGGCCATATTGTCACTTACGTGGACTTGTCAACAGTGGTTCTTGTACATCCTGCATGTCTTTCAGGAGGATTTCCCACTCCTGGCTCAGCACAGGCTGGTTCACCATGGCCACAGCCCTGGAGCTGTGTGACAGGATCAACGTGTATGGCATGGTGCCTCCAGACTTCTGCAGGTAAAGTTAAAGTTATTTACAATACTTTCAATTGACTGGTCAATCAGATTAACCACAGGGTAGCTGTGGATTAATTAAAATTAATCATGACTTACAAACTGTTGTCCTCAGCTAGTTGACTGTGTGAGCAACAATAATTATTGTACAGTACAGTGAGCATCAGTCTGCCCATGCGTTAAGAAGTTTACTCACATTAATCTTCACTTATTTTATTCAACATTCATTTATTCTGGGATTAGGAAACACACTCATGAACAGTTTATATCGATTCTAGTGCATGGTAAACAAATATGGACATGTGCATATTTTGCACGTAAAATAAAATCTTGCAAATAAAAATATTCTGTGTATTGGCATTGGGAAAATGTATAAAAACACTTCACTGCTGTTTAGTATGCAACTGGAAAAGTAACTTGGCTGAAATCATAAAAACCTAGTCTGGCCCAGAGAAGTGTGTGACTTATTATGACATTCAGAGAGAATGAGTTTTTCACCGAGCTCTGTGTGACAGACCGTATCAGACTGGTGTGTAATGACTACAGCTGTTATCCTTCTTTTATTTGATCTTTCGTGTCTCATCGTTCTCTGTCTCTGCTTCAACCCCCACAGTTTCAATCTTTCAACCCAACTCTCAATTATCCCCAGGCTAGTTCCACAGCTTACATAGGTTTTACTCACAGACTTTTTGTTCCCCTCATTTTTCATCTTCCTCTCACCGTGCAGGTCCTCCCCCCACACCTCTGTGCCATATCATTACTATGAGCCCGGGGGACCTGACGAGTGCTCCGTGTATCTCTCCCACGAAAGGAGTCGACAGGGAAGCAACCATCGCTTCATCACCGAGAAGATAGTGTTCGCAAACTGGGCTCAAACCCACAATATCCACTTTTACCAGCCAAACTGGAGGCCCACGGCTCTCATCAGCAGAACAGACGGCTCGTACACACCTGCTCCAGCTGGCTCCTGAGACTCACTGCGCAGATGTTTGGGATGTGTGTTTGTGTGTTTGTGTGTGTATGGGTACAAATGTTCTGTGTAAAATCTGAATGCAGATGACAACAGTAGCAGAATAATCAGTTTGGCAGCAATGATCCAGAACACCAGCACAGGGGCTCAACAGTGTTTTTGAAGTGTACCTATATCAGGATGAGTGTCAACGCTGTGGGGGTTAAGTCTTTGTGGAGCTGATTAAAAACACTCTGACAGAGAACTCTTCAGAAGCTGTACTGCACGTCCATTTCCACGACCAGTCGACCAGTCTCACTGTATATAAGTGTGTACTCTGTATTTAAGTGTGAGGGGGTTCTGTGACCTGAGAGTTACAGTGGTGAGAAAATATCTTAAAGTTTTCTTAATGCACCGAAAACTATTATTTACTGCAAATGATTTGTCTTTTGTCAATTATGTGTCAGTGACAGGAACACAAATTAAATACTTAACAGTATTGTTTTCAACTTGATAGTCCCAGGTTTCACCACAAGTAGGTAAATTATGAGTAAATTGAAACCAGAAAAATCATTCATTTTTATAATTTATTCATATACCTTGTGACTATAAGAATATAAATATAAGAATATAAAGTATTTGCAGTACTAAAAGAGAGACTTAGTTGTGGTGAAACGAATTTCTATGTATTAGATGCTAGATACATTTAAGGATTTATACATAAAAAAATTAAAAACCGTTAAAAATACGTAATTCAGACCGTGTGGTCTTTGTAGAAGTGACTAACAATGTGCCACGAGCTAAAATAGTGTGGTTTAAGACCAACATTTAAAATCCTTTTAAAATTGTTAGAATTTACTTACTTTTTGAATGATTCATCAGATGGTCGATAAATGAAACTGTTCTTAAGAACAGAAACAAAGTCCAGTCCAGCAGAAAGATGTACAGAGGCAGCTAAGCTAAGACACAATCAGTAACAGGACGATGTCAAAACAATGGAGATGAGCTGAGCGGAAAGGAAAGACGGTGTCGCTTAGTTAGAGTTAACGAGTCACAGGTGGGAAAGATGAATTAATTAATTACTATGGGAGACACAGGAGGTGGAGACGGGTGGATGTGAGGACACGGCGGGATAACTAAAATAAAAATGGTTGATAACGTTTACTTTTTGCCTCTTTTAAAACACGTTTTATTAAACCTACAATGTTTCTCATACAGAAAGTTCACTCCTGTGGGGATTCTTTTGCTTTGAGCTGACATTATTTTCTCTCTTATAAATTATTATTTTTGTATATGGTAATTATGTGAGGTGTATTTACTACTTTAGTAGTAGTAAACTACTTACTACTTTAGTAGTAAATACACAGTTTTCCATAGGTACAGATGCAACCTGGTTTATTATACTGTATTTGCCTTAATGACATGAATACCTGTAAATATCCACAACTGTTAACAACAACAACAGTTCGACGACCTTGTTTTCTATATAAATAATAATAATAATGATGATAATAATAATAATAATTATAACATTATATTTTATTTTAATAACTCTTTTAAAAAAAACAAAATTCTCAGTCCATCGTAACAGTATTAGTACTGCTTTGTCACTGCTCAATGACGTGTAGTTTCACACTGGATCCACCAGGTGGAGACACAGTTATATATTATGACATTTCAAAGAACAAACTTAAGATAATATTTCCACGTCCTCATCTTACAAATGAGTGCATTCCATTCTGCTGCTGAAGGTAAATGACAACATGTATTTAAAGGGTTGTAAACCAGGGCGTCTGCACCAGCCTTTTCCATGACGTCTCTCACTGACCACAGGTGAATGATGAAGTAGTTTGTTTTGTCTCTGAGTGTCCTTATGTCCTGTCCTCTTCTCCACTGTCAACTTTAATGCCTCAGCTCCTTCCAGAGGAGTGAGTCACACTGCACTGTTTCTTCTTGGAAATTCATAAATGACTCCTTTGTCAAGTTGACAAAGACTTTACTCTGGCCAGTAAAATAAACAAGAAAAAAATAAAATAAATAACGTACATAAGTATCTTATCTCAACAAGGAGTTCTGAAATGTGTGTATGTGTGTTTCTTGTGACAATGACAAGTAAATTTCATTTCTACTCAACACACAGTATATCCTGTTAACTGAATCAGAATCAGATCCCTTTCTTACTAACGTGTTGTAGTCCAGTGCTCCCAGTCGTTCATCATCTCCTGCTTTAGTGGAGCAGGATAATAGTTTAAAATGTAAACATTCTAGATGTTAAATTGGGCATAGACAGTTTATTAAGCTATGGTTAGGTTAGGTTAACCACTGGTGATATACGGTTAGGCCGGAAGATCATGGGTTTGCATCCCTGGCTTTTGGTGTCGAGTAAACCTCAACATTCCACTGCTCCCCAGGTGTTGTTTATCCCCCAACGCTCCCCAAGGGATGAAATGAGGACACATTCTGCTGTGTGTATGTGTCTGTATATGTACAATGACAAATAAAGCTGATTTTGCAGTATACGCACAGCATTCGCTTCTTCTTCTCTGTATTTCAAACGTTGGTGTTGGACTCAATTAAAAAGTGCTGAATCATGGTACACTAATGCTACACACTGCGCACAGAGCAGTACAAATGAACGTTACATGTTAGAAGTCAACTTTACTTCATATTTTGGACAGGTCACTTACTTCAGTGTCCTCTCTTAGCTTTAGTATTTGCCACATTTCAAACCTCCCCACTCTTCTGCAGTAACTATTCCCTCTAAATGAGAGGAAAAGCAAGGTGACAGAAATGAAATCTAAATAATGTGTGGTTGAGTGGCACCTGTCCCACCTGTGTATCCAAGAAAATGTCAACCTCATTACATAGAGATGTTGGGAAAGTGAACAAATGGCTGCGGCTGCAGCTGCTGTTGGCAAAGAGCCCATAATATGGGCCATTTTCCCATTAACGGCCAAGTCTGTCTGTATCCCACCGAGTCAGAGAGTCTATTACTGCTGCATCATTTGGTCCAGCCAACAAAGTAGTCCCATACCTGTGTCCCACTAGTGCTGCCTGTCATTACTGTGTCGAGCAGATACTACATGACACCACACTCGGGGGTGTCATGTCATCAGGAAATCAGGTTTTTTTCAAGACTTATCCTGCTGGAAAACTTGTGGTCTTTACACTTCCTGTGGGGGAGAGTTTTCATTATCACGTCCAAAGGACAAGGTGTTCCGTTTCAGCACTCGGAGCAGACAGCAGCTATTAAATCACCGACTATAAAATTCAATTAGCGATAAAGCAGTGAACGAAAAGCATTTTTTTTCCATCCCATCACAGACTTTTAAATTCTGACAAACATCTCGTCACTTTCGTGGCTGAACACTCGTGCGAATAGTGTAATTACAACAAATTGTCGTTAAAAAAAACAACACAACAACATATGATGTACATATGACATATTGCAAACAACAGTGATGCTGATCACAGTATTTGCTTGAGGATGATTCAGAGTAAATGTAACACATGACTGACAGAAGGAAAAACACAAATATATCTGCGCCTCACTGCTGCCATAGAAAAAAAAGGGTTTTGATCCACGGCCAACGACTCTGTGCAGTCCAAACCATTAGGTTATTGTCAGTGCCTGAATAAGCAATTTTGTACCATCAGCATAGCAACAAGGTGGTAACATTATACCACCACTACAGTGTAATGGGACTGAAACGCCCGTGACAACCAGTGTCAGATAGACAGGGTTGTTCATGTTATTTCATGTTCAACCACATGTTGTTTTAGCACCTGTGTGGTCATAACAGTGTGGTTCTCTGCCCACAAGGATGTATACAGGATCTACAGTGTGAGTTCTGCCACAGGAGGAACAGGTGGCACAGATGTTTGTCTCCCTCCACAGGAGCACAGAGGAGAACACTCTCACCATGTTCAATGACAGTGACTGAATACACACTGTCATCTGACTGCCATTAAACAACACAGACAGAAGGTGGAGGCTGGAAAGAAGGACTGGCGTTGAGGTAAGGAAGCCACTTGTTGATTTTTGTACAATTAACAACTTTGTAACTGTTGAAGGTTTGAAACGGAATTTTAGTTGTTGAGTTATTTTAACTCAAATAGTCTTTCTATTTTTATTTATCAAATACTATAAAAATAATTGTGTGCAAATATATATCTAAAGTAAACATTTAGAAAAGGTGGTCAAATTCTGTTTACTTTTGTACAGATAAGTATAATGTACTTTAGTAGAGTTTTATACAATACCCTGAAGTAAAGTATAGTTAAGTATACTATAATACAGTACAATGCAGTGATGTATAATGTAGTATAAAAACAATAAAGTTCAGTACAGTTATGTAGTACAGTGTAGGCAAAGTAGTACATTACAATAGTGTACACTGTACTGAAGGGTGTAATATTATGTAGTATGGTATAGCAAAGTAGAGCTCAGCATACCCATGTTATATTAGGTAGTATAATGTAGTATAGTATACTGTTGTATAGCATAGCAAGTATAATCAAAGTAATATACACTGCAGTACAACTTTGAATTGATACTCTTTAAACTCATAATTTATACTGTGTAGTATAACACAGCACAGCATAGTACACCATAACAAACAGTTGTGGACTGCGGTAAAATACTGTGTTGTGTGTACGCCGTTGTAGTATGCAATGCTGGACACCATGAATAACACATTATTAATAATATATATATAATATAAAATTATTATTATTATTATATATAATAATATAATAATATATATAATATATTATATTTAATAATTTATAGACTACAGAGTAGTACAGAGCAGGAGAGTACTGTATGTTACCCTAATATGGGACAGTGTAGTACACACACAGTCATTTTTAGCATGATTAATTATCTAGGATCTGTGCTGACTCCCTGTTTTCTCTCTCTTTACTCTTTCTGCTGGTTACAGTTCCACCATGTTTTCCAACAACAGCACAGAGTCTGATTCTAGGTCGGAGCTGTCAGCCAAAGACATCAGCCAGAAGAAGCTCTCCGTTACTGCGTCCATCATCTCCATGACAGTGGGCATCTTGTCCAACAGCCTGGCCATCTTTATCCTGGTCAAATCCTACAAGCGCATCCGAATCAAGTCCAGGGCGTCCTTCCTGCTGTTCGCCAGCGGCCTGGTGGTCACTGACCTGTTGGGTCACCTCATCAACGGCTCCTTGGTACTTTCTGTTTACAGCTTTAACAAGAAATGGAAGACCTTTGACCCTCAGGGCATTGTGTGCAACACCTTTGGAGCTTCCTTGGTGTTCTTCGGTCTCAGCCCCTTGTTCCTGGGCAGCATCATGGCAGTAGAGCGCTGCATCGGGATCACCAAGCCGATTTTCCACTCCACTGTGTTCGCCCACCACCACATGAAAAAGCTGCTGGTTCTCACCTGGACTCTGGTTGCAGTCGTGGCCTGGCTGCCTGTGATGTTGGGGAGGCCCTACAAGGTCCAGATATCCAGAAGCTTTTGCTTCTTCCATCTGCAGGAACCCAGTGACTGGGTGGACGTCTTCCTGCCGCTGCTTTTCTCTGTACTTGGCCTGCTCACTCTGCTCATCTCCATTTTGTGCAACACTGTGACCAGCTGCGCTCTGCTGCGCCTCCGACTGTGTAAAAAGCGTCGGAGCAATGGAACTTCCTACCATATAGAGATGATCTGCCAGCTCCTGGCCATCATGCTGGTTTCCTGTAATTGCTGGGGACCGTTACTCGTAAGAACTCATGTTTAGACTCTTGTATTCTTTTTAGACCTTTTATTTCATTTTTTTGCATGTTGACCATTACTCTTATTGTTAATGCTAGGGATGTCCGATAATATCGGTTGGCCAATTTTATCGGACATCCCTATCATTCGATTATTATTATTAGCATAATAATTTAATATCCTTTATTGCTTTTTGGTGTAAGATCCTATATTGGTTTTCCTCCGATAATGAAAACCTGGTAATGCACTGCATGGGTATTGCCGAATATGCTGGAAACGCTAATACATTTACCTCAGTTTTGGGGACAAATGGCTGGTATCAGTTGATATCGGAAATTAAGTATTTGGACAATTTTGGCGTATACCAATCCCAATATCTAATTTGCTCAGATACAGTCAACCTTAAGTATGCAGGACGAACCCAAGCCCTCTGAAAATGCCTTAAATATATTTATGCCGTTCACAAAAACCTACACCAGAGGGTTATTATTTTGTAAAGTCATTCTGCACCTTTTTTTTTTTTTACTTTTAAGACCTTTAATAGATTGATTTGCTCCTTGGAGTTTAACCTTTCCACTGTTTTACTGTCACAAACTCACATCACAATAATATACTAGTGAAACATTTGCATACCTTAGAAATATGCAGAAATATGCAAAGTCAAGTGTGAATCATGAAACCTATTAATTAGGCATTTGCTAATTAAGGTCTGTTTTGAATGATTTATGATCACAGCTTCAGAAAACAGCATTCTGTGTTGAACTGATGAATCATCTCTGCAACTGTAGTTCTTCAGCAGCTTCTCACTGTTTCCATTGTTCTGCCAGATTCACGTGATCGTTGAGAGCGCTAAAACCAGACACGACCCCACCTCTCTCACTCTGCTGACCGTGATACGTATGGCCACCTGGAACCAGATTCTGGACCCCTGGGTATACATCCTGCTGCGGAGGGCTGTTCTGAGGAAAATCTTCACCTTTATCCACTGCTGCTGGGGCCCAAAGATGAGGGAAACTCACCGCTGGCAGTGCAACGCACTCCGCAGCTCTCTGGATACCAGCACCTCTGGAAACACGCAGGTTTTGTGCCACTGCAATGGAACGTTAGCTCCTTCAGATGTGGTGATTAAATCCATCACCTGAGAAATCAAATGTATTCTTAGAAAGGATTAACATTATTTAAATACTATAACATGTAGAAACCATGTGCAAGAAGCCTCTTTGGTAACCCATCACGAACCACTGTATTTGAAAACTATAACATGTATATCATTTTTGTAAATTATTATCTCGGCTGTAAGTGTTCATGTCAAAGTAATGTCTTCAATGTTTTATAATGTACTCTATGTTTATTGTTGATGGTGAAACTATTATTGTTGTCACTGATGTGTGTTTTTTTACAGAGCTCAGGTTTGACTGATACAGTATATGATACAGATTCATTATTATCTAAAACTGAAGTTCGATGTATTTTTCTTGCTTACAAACAAGTTCATGTTCGATGTATTTTTCTTGCTTACAAACAATAATTAAAATGATGCAAGTCAGTCATGTGTAAAGTTTCAAGGACAGTAGAAAATGTATAAAAACAAGTGAAGTAATTGGCCCCCACCAGGTAGAAAATCAATACAGCAGTGGTGTCATTATTGGCTGGAGCAGCTGGGTAGCTCTTTTTCCTGTTTATAAATGAATGCATTTAGAAACTATAAATATAACAAGTATTCATAGTCTAAAAATCTTTAGTAAGACATCACAGCTTGCACGTCTGTAAATTAAATAATACTTTACAAAAAAGTAGTGAGTGTAGAGTCTCACTGACGTTTCTACGTATGTTTATACACGTGCAGGATTTGGTGAATTATTACAGATTTAAAGAACACACACATTCAGGTTTATTCTGTTGATTAATAAACGCTGAAGATTAAACGCGATGTCATTTCAAAGGATATACTTTAACCCATGTTAGCGTTAGGGTTAAGAAGAGTTGCACAATACTAGACAATTAATACTATTGTTCAATTGTGTTTTTGAGACTAATTCTGTTTTAATGTCGTTGGATATGTTTTGCTTTTTTAAAAAACATTTTGAGATCGTGACAGCTGACAGGGTTTTGGCGCGTATCTGTATCTGTTCATATCTGGCGTCAGGACTGCTCTGCTCTCTCTTGGCTCGCTTACTCTTCTGCGGGATGTGCAAACTGGGGAGGAGGGATATTTCTGCACACCTCCTGAGTTACTTCACAGAGCTGCAGGAACACGGGGGAGGAGGAGCAGGAGGAGAGACCGAGGGACATCACACTCACGGAGCGTGGGTTAGAGAGCAGAAAGCATCCCGTCACTGGCTCCAGCTTCTCTGTGGCCGTCGGAGAGACTCTGCTGTGCACCTTCAGCCCGGGCTCCTCAGATGTAAGCGGATAAAATGCTGAAGTTCTTCTCTGCGCGGGATGACGAGAATGAAAGCCTTCTGGGAGCAATAACAGAGGGTAAGACGTGCATGGGTTTGAATGGGATGAGAAAAAAATCTAGCCCCCATTCACTGTGCCTGTGATGCAGGGGGAGGAGGAGGGATGCTGCTGATGTTTTCTACAGAAAATGATGATCCAGCATTTCACAGCGCGCCTGGTCAGCATCATCTCTCTCTCTCTCTGTGTGTATGTGTTTATATGTACAAGACCATCCTCCACCTCACTGATCCTCACCTCAGTGGAGGGTCCAGTGATGTAACGTGATGTGATGTGATGACAGTGAGCAGGCGGACTGAGTGTCGCATTGCCACCGGCGGGTCTGGACTAAACACTTACACGTGTGTTTAATGCGTCACTGTCCCAGAGGGAGAGCGGCAGCAGCACAGAATGTGATCATCGCTGTCGTCACTCCGTGGTTACAGAAGATACATTATTTCCATCATTTTGCAGATGGAACTGCAGTGCAGTAGGCTAGGGTAATCCTCTGGTCCCGTGTTTACTATGAACAGAACACGTTCACTCTCGCCCGTTAGTTTCTGAGTATCCAATACGTCACCTGACAAGGATTTCGCCTTTTTCTCGACTGTAACAGCTATGATGTGATTTCCGTGTTACGGAGAAGGCTGCTGAAAATACAAGGGTTTATGAATGGACTCACTACAGGACATTCTGCTGTAAATACAATTATTGCGCATACATACACGGCGATACGAAGGGACAGGTAGTACATATACGTTTTAGTGTTATTTATTGATTCAGCAAAAAAGTTCACATTAAAAACCACGAAAGTCAATAAGGAAACTTAAGGTAGGCTTTGTTGGGTTTTTAGTAGGATAGTAGGATATTATCCAAACACTTAATTTTCGATTCTGATATGCTGCCATCTAGTGACTTTCACTTTAATATACAGCTGTTTGTCCCCAAAACAATTTTTTGGGCACACATTATTTGGGGAAACCCAGGCATTGCGTTATCAGATTTTCATTATTAGAGGAAAAATTGATATGATTCTTACAGATATTACATAATATGCTAGGGGCATCCAGAGTTTTTAGATAATTTAAGTTCAATACCTTTCCTATTGGGCCGAAAATGCAACTCTATATCAGATATTTATGATGTGTGATGTCATCAATTATACATAATCAACCACTTTTGATTTAGAATTCAGCTTTGTTATAAAAAAATAAAAGCACATACACATCTTTGGTCTAAAATAAATAATCGGAAATCCAAAGGAAAAGACAAGAGCTAAATGAAACACAGTGAAAAAGAACACAGTGTACACTGAGCAGTAACAAACAAGGAGCAGAGAGAAAAAGAATTACACAGCTGTTCCTGGATGTAGAAGCATTTCAAACATAATGCACTATTATAATTTTTAGTAAAACATATTGCACTGTTGATATTTTCATTGAGAACAGATTGCACTATTGATATGTTATTGTCTATGTATATTCTTGTCTTCAATCTGATTGTGCTGCTATATAATTTGTTCCTGTAGCGTCAGTATTGCAGAAGCTCACAGCTAAACTTCATGTCCTGGAACTGTAACACTGGTTCTTGGATCGGACATCAAGGACGACTGTGTGCTAATGTTGTCTTTAGTGATGATTGAAAGCCGTGTGGAATGAAGGAGGCGATAATGGGCAATAACACACACCACTAAATGGCCACTTCGCACATGTGAACACAGCGTTTCCACCTAATGAGTCTGTGTTAATCAGCTCCCATACAGTACATGTGGAATGGAACGTCAGGAACGCAATGGAAGACGGTGTTCATAATAACGTTGTGCTTCTCTTTTCCCTTCCCCATGACAGATGAGGGAGACAACCCATCTCTGCAGGACTCAAAGCAGCAGTGGCTGAGCAGACCCTGCCTGCTGGTGCTCAAAGATGGGAACGTGTCAAAACCGGGACTGGGCTGTGGACAGATTAGACCCGACTCACCCTCTTTAGCTGCTTCTGACGCAACAGTCAGAACCCCTTTTGAGCCATGCAACCCAAAGCCCTCTCAACATCTTTCCAAAGTTGCTTCACCCTCCCAGCTGGAGGAAGGCAGCTGCACTGTGACCACCATCTCCTCATGGGGAGAAAGCTGTTTCGGGGAATCATCAAGCCCCCTGGTGCTGAGTCCTGCTGAGGTTGCCTGGCCAGAGGAGGGAGGGGCTAAAGAGGAGGAGAGGAAACCCCAGGCTCTTCCATCGAAGGAGGATTCTGTAGTTGAGGAGAAGGAACTGGAAGAGAGTGAGCAGGAGCAAGACCAGTACTGTAGCTCAGAAACTCCCGAGGAAGCATCTCTAGAAGCCCAGAGTCAGATAAACACAGCGAAATCTAATGGAAGAGATGAAACCAACAGCAGTAAGGCCCAGGCAGTAAGTGGCGACAGAGAATCTGGAGACTCCCCCGGGGTTCCAGATAATGAGCTCGACCCAAATCCTATGGGCGTTTCGTCAAAGGACAAAGGCAGCATCCTCGGAGAAGTGGCTCCTGTGTGGATCCCTGATGCTGAGGCACAGGTCTGCATGAAGTGTGGGACTAAGTTTACATTTACAAAGAGAAGGCACCACTGCCGAGCCTGTGGAAAGGTGAGTAACCTAGACTTAAACTGTTTTTGTTTTTTTGTTGATGTGTTGTGTAGGTTTTTTTTTATTTAAAAAAATGCAACTAAGACACCTCCCAAGTAAGTGACTTGGTGTTTGACGTGTCAAACATGTATGTGTGCATTTGTCCCTTCTGTGGTGTGTGCATGTGCATGTGTGTGTTGTTAGGTATTTTGTGCACTTTGCTCCAGTCTCAAGTTCAGACTTACACATCTGGACGGCAAGGAGGGACGCGTTTGTGTTTCCTGTCACTCAGCTCTCATCAAAAGTGAGAAGATATTCATTTCTTTGGTGAATGTTTGTGGGGTTTTTTTTTTACAAACAGACCTTGCACACATATCCCTTCATGTTCTCCTCAGGAACACCACCGAGGGGGAGGCGAAGGGTGTGGTTCGCCGACGACGTCGCCCAGAAGCAGTCAGAGTCTGCTCCCACCACGCCAGTTAGAGGTCCAACATTCTCGCCGCTGATGAGACATGCCCTGGGAGACAGGGTTAAAAGCTCTTCGCCGCAGATCAGGAGAAGCTCGAGGCCAGAAGGAACTTCAACCAGTGTAGGATAATCCAAAACATGATACTGTCAAATCATATTCCCCCTGGTTATTGTTAAACCTTGGAAACAATATCAGTCACGGTCCGGTTTTGAACAAGTTTGCCCCAACAGAGGCATTAAGTCAAGAGCTGTAAACAGCCCAGAGCAGCCACAACACTGGCACCCATTAAAAGTCATCACTCAACTCACAGCGGACAAAGCTATCCGTGTAAATATTGACGTTTTCCAGAGAATACAGAAATCCAAATGACAGACTAGTTGTTTAACTACACTTTGTACTTTCTTGCAAACTTTAACTCAATCAGAACCTCAGAAGATGAATTCTCAAAATTAACAAAATACATTAGTGTAATTCATTAGTGTCCAAGAGTTCTGACCGATTCCTGCATCAGGATAGATTCATTGCTCTGCTTTAACATGGTAAATAGCACTCACCAGATCTGGAGAAGAATAATCCTCCTCCCATGTTTCTCTATAGGAGGCCTGCGGTCCTAATGGCTGGGGTACCACGGCTTTAGTCAGCAACTCTTCCAACCTCATTCCAGTACATGGCCTTCCCCCAATCCTCACCTCTACGGGGGTCAAAGGAGGTGAGGCATTAGCAACTCACTACATGGGTGTAACTTTATAGATAATGTATGACCAGTGACACACATGTATCAGCAGTTTCTTTTCTTGTAAAGCATTGACACCATTTGTTTACTTCAGATTACACTGTGGAGGAGCAGCCCTCTGAGATCCTGCTCATACAAGAACTGGAGAGCAGCAGACCAAAGCCTCTAGTGTTCGTCCTCAATGCCAACCTACTTGCTATGGTCAAGTTGGTCAACTGTATGTGTTAATTAACACACATTGTTTTACTGTAATGCATGTCACGCGTGACATATACAGTATACAGTATATGGTGAGCATTTAATTAATGTAGGGTAATGACCTGACGTGGACACAGGAGGGCACTGTTGTTCGACTGTTGATAACTGTGGGGGTGGTTCGTAAAGGGTAAATACTGTATATACCTAAATAATATAATAAATATCTCCTTTATTTCGCGATTTTTCCCATTTCGCGGTGGGTTTTGGAACGGAACTATTGCCCAGGCCTTATCTCTGTTAAATAGAACTAGTATATAGAACATTTTTGCAACTCTTGTTGGGTTTAAAAACATCAACAGCTGAACATCAATTCTATGTTCATGAAGTAGTTGCTACTGTAAGCTGCCTGAAAATGTAGTTCACCATTCCTGTAGCCTGCTTTTCTATTTTGAATATTCATGTTCTCAACTACTTTGAAAGTGTCTTGTTGGATGTCTGTGAATTGTGTCTTGTCTGTGTTAAAGATGTGAACAGGAAGTGCTGGTGTGTGACCACGAAGGGGATGCATGCTGTGGGTCAGGTGGAGGTGGTGATCCTACTGCAGTGCCTGCCTGAAGAGAAAAGCTTCCCTAAGGACATTTTCAACCACTTCATCCAGCTGTACAGGGACTCACTGACAGGTCAGAGACACATGTTGTAGATCACGTGTCAAATTCGAGGCCCATGGGTCAAATACAACCCACCATGTCCATGCTGCTGAGTTTCTTAAACTGATCATTTTTTTCATTTTTATTACACAGAGCAATGTCTGTGTAACTTGAATAAATAACAATCAATTGCAGAAACATTTATTTATTTTGTAATGGAGAAATTATATCTATACCAGGCATGGGCAAACTAAGGCTGAATGTGGCCTGTTCAGCTTTTTAATCCAGCCAACCAAACTTTTCCAAATAATATAATTTATAATGATAATAAAATATTATCATTATACCTCTGCCTTTTCCCTGCAATACCCAAGTTTCCCCAATAGATTTCCCAAACTGAAACTTAGTTTGATACTCCTGCTGGAGCTGGACTTGTAATTTCTCCTGCTGGAGCTGGAGCTGGACTTGTAATTTTTCCCTTTTGACACTCCTGCTGGAGCTGGACTTGTAATTTTTCCCTGAATTGGCTTCAGTTTGAAAATTGAAATTAAAAAATATTTTTGAAAATGAATTCCATTCGGGCTCTGAAATGATAAAAAATGAAATGACCTGGATGACTGAACACTTTCATGAACATCTGTCCACTATGGTGTCATTTCTGTAGGAAAGGTAGTCAAACACCTGTCTTTCTCCTTGTTCGGCGGGAGCCTCCTGGGCACTGAGGAGCATGCAGGCTTTCTCTACGTGAACTCCACTCTCCAGTCCATTCAAGGTCTACCTCTGCCAAACCATCCCTACCTCTTTGGCCTGCTGGTCCACAGAGCAGAGGTGCCCTGGGCAAAGGCCTTTCCCCTACGTCTCATGCTTCGTCTGGGGGCTGAGTACAGATGTAAGATATGAACTTCTTTGTAACCTCGTGTCATTAAAGTGTTTAGTGTTTCGTCATCTCTCTCATTTACATTCTCTCCCTTCAGTTTATCCCTGTCCACTCTACAGTGTGCGCTTCAGGAAGCCCTTGTTCGGGGAAATAGGTCACACCATCATGAGACTATTAGTGGTGAGTGTGACGTTTTCTTTCCACTTACATTCATTACGGTAATTAATAGAAATAAAGCAGCACAGTGTTTGGGTCGCAGCCCCAACAAAATTCAGTATATTGATGCAACAATGAGACATTACAACATTATTTTTAATTTATTTGTGACCCACTTTCAAAAAATGTATGGTGTCTGCTGAGTATATATATATATATATGTATATATATTTGTGCTAACAGAATAGAAATCAAATAAGCTGTGGCTTTATTTTTGTGAAATTAGACATTTCAGTTTCAATATTGACCTTGGTTTGTTCTTCTCTCTCCCAGGACTTTAGAAACTACCGCTACAGCCTACCAATGGTACCGGGGCTCACTGTGGATCTCGAGGCTCAGAGGACCTGCATAAAGATCCCAACCACTGGGTATAATGAGGTAAACTCCAGTGTTTTTAAGTCTCTCTCAGTCTTTAAGGACTCCCACAGTGTGTAAAATTGATTTTTTTTAAATCTCCCTTCTTTTCTTGTCATTGTTCAATTGTCTGATTTTAGCTAATGAGGGCTTTGAATAAGTCAAACGAGCATGTGCTGGCCATAGGTGCGTGCTTTAATGAGACAGCAGACTCCCATCTCATCTGTGTGCAAGGAGACGGTGGCCAGTACCAGACGCAGGCCATCAGTATCCACAACCAACCTCGTAAAGGTACGAGGTACCTATGTACTGAAAAAATAATAATAATTAATTTATATATATATATAATTAGCCCAATTTTCTTATGTTTCCCCATGCTTCGTACCTTTGTGTGCTTATAAATACAATTGTCAAAGTGACATGAACAGCCACGTACCTTTGTTTTGTCGGTGACTTCGAAGTTAGCTCAGATGAATCCCTTCAGACATCATGAAAAAGAAGTGAGTCTGCCTGAACCCTGAGGTAATCCAGCAGAGCCTGAGTGTGTACTGTATCTGCTCCCTCGTCACCCTGACGACAATCACCTGTGCCGGTGTTTTCCTGCTAAAGCTCACAGACAAACAACTAATGATACTATTTACCAAAGAAATGGTTATTTATGAATAAAGATCCGTTGAGTTCAAATACGAAGTTTCATGTGAATTGACAAGACGTCAATATGAGTGTTTGTTTGTCCCGGAAGTAGTACTCATCGTATTCCGTGCGTTTTATTCTGCGATAGCCGGGCTAGCTTCGGTTTTGTAGTTTTAAAACATGTCATTTACTGATATTCAACACTAGAAGGTGGTGTAGCTAAATTAAAACTCGTTCTTTCTCGTTTTTTATTTTTAAATATAATTTTTGTCTGTTTGTCTGTCTGTCTTTGTTTTCAGTCACTGGATCCTGCTTTTTTATATTCAGTAGTGCTTTGAAAACATCTGCAGGATACCTGGCCAAGTCCAGCATTGTAGAAGGTAGGTCGTCCACTCAGAGGAAAGTTTAGTTTAAACTTCTGTCTCCAGCATAAATTAAAACAGTTAATGCTAATGCATTGCCTTCAGAATGCTGTATTGAGAAGGTGATGATGTTTATATGTTTGTCTATGTATATTTTAAAACGCCTGTTTGTCTAGGCGTATGTACATGTGTGAGTCTGAGTGTCAGTCCGTTGCTGTCTGTTTGTGTGTTTCTCCTGTATTGCTGTCGCCTCTCTTCAGATGGATTAATGGTGCAAATCACCGTGGAAACCATGGCAGAGCTTCGCCGATCACTACGGGAGATGAAAGACTACACTGTCACCTGTGGACGGCTCGACCAATCAGAGAGCCAGGAGCTTGTATGTGTGCAGTGGGTGGAGGAAAAATGCACTGTCAATAAAGGGTGAGTGTGTTCACCTGCTTGAAGTTCATGTTGCAGCTGTAGAACTGGGCTATTGTGGTCAATGACAACAGCAGAAATATCATGGAAAATCCACCTCAGTGCTGCTGTAAACATGGACACCAGTCTGTCAACTCGTTTGTTGACCTCAGGTCTTGGAAAAAACATTTCCAATTCACCAGTTTCACCATGATGTTTTTAATGTATGAATTGAAAGCAGTAGCTCTGGTGTATTCTGCTGCCACCAACAGGCTTGGATGGCCAGGCTACATTTTTATGGTCTTTTTCAATGATTAACAAAGCTGTATTTGAACATACTTATGTGGTGACCAGTACCTGTTTCCACCTGGTTAGCTTACATGTTTGTTTCTCCCCAGGGTCATTAGCCCCATTGATGGCAAGTCAATGGAATCTGTCAAGAGCATGAAATTGTTTCAGAAGTCCGAGTACAAAGAAAATGGAAAAATCATCCGCTGGACTGAGGTAAAATTAAGGATTTAAGAAAATCTTAATAACCTTTACATTACCTTTAAACTGTGAACTTAACACGTTGTCATCTTCATGTCCTGTTTAGGTGTTTTTCCTGCAGGCGGAAGATCATCTCAAAAGTGGAGCCTGTGAGTCTGCGGAACACAGTCGGCTAACGGAGAGGATTGCCCGAGCCTTCTGCCTGGCACTGTGTCCTCACCTCAAACTGCTGAAAGAAGACGGAATGGCCAAACTGGGTCTGCGGGTCACCTTTGACACTCAAGAGGTCAAAACAATCAAAACACTGTTTGTATAAACACCCAAATGTAGGTGAAAACCTACAGTAGGAAAACACTGCTTATGGAAACTGAAGAATAATCAGTATCATAAGGGAATTGTTCAAAAATCCTTTTGTAGAGTTAGACTTTACTTTTGTGATTTAAAGCAGTTTTAACAAACAGAAGCAGATTACATTAAAATGATGCATTAAATAGTTGTTTGTAATTTCAGGTGGGATTTGTAGCTGGCAGCAACGGGCAGCCCCTTCCAGCCGGGTACCTCAATGCCCTGGACAGTGTGCTCATCCCGGTCATACAAAGCAGGGGGCGCAAGAGGGGCGAAGAGCCGATTGTGATGGAGCTCATCTTTTACATCTTAGAGAACATCACCTAAGTCTCACCCACTGCATCATTTCATCTTTTCAACCCTGACCACACCTTGGTCTCTGGCGTGTCTTATCATTACTGCTGTCGGCTTCAGGGCAATAAAAGCATTCAAAGGGCGAACCAGACCACATCTAAGGTCTGCATCCATCACATCCACCCACCAGTGGAGAGAAACAGGCCAGCTCTCCAGTAGTTTCCTGATTTTCCTCTGCCGTTCAGCAGACAATCTGGGTAAGCATGAAAGCCTCCATGGACCATTAGATCAGGGTGGTGTCCTTGCACCGCAGTAGCGTTTCATAGCTTCTCATCACTCGTATCCCATTACACACAACCTCCAACAGAAACTAAACCTTTAACGTGGGAGCTGACCTCAGTCCCCTCGATCCTAGAGCAAAAAGAAAAGAGAATGAAATGAAGTACTGTAGTGTTTGTAGTAGATATGTAGCAAACCTGATGCACACACTGAGTGAATGCCCAAAGAATGCTTTCGTACTGGATGCCTTTTAATGATTTCACATGAAATGTAATGTCAGCCTGGAATTAAACTAATGACTGAACTATCCCCTGTTATTGGATCATTTTAGAGTCATATTGAACTTAAATACACAGGGGTGTGTGCATATTCACGCTGTTAATCTTCGAATGGGTGCCAATGGATGTGATGTAGGTTTGCTGTACTGAAAGGTTCTGAAGGCAGCTTTACTGTCATTAGTGGCCTTTAAGTCTATAAAGTTATACTGTTTCTAGGATTTCCTCGTCATTAAATACAAAGCAAGTTTTTCCTAAACAGAGCATTTCAGGTCAGTGGAGCAGTATTGATTCACTTGACTCTTTCACCACCACCATGAATTGTTTACATTCATTCTATGTTTTAAAATCTGCAAAACAAAATAATTTAGACTTGGAAAAATTAATAAATACTACATAGAAAATTTAGTAGTATCAAGATTCATGACCTGGAGGTAGTAAATTACAACAAACCTAAGTCAGCTCAAAAACAGAAGAAAGAAAACCATGTGTCTAAAGACCCTGGAGTGACTGTCGACACACTGGTAAAAGGACTTGATAGTGATCTCGTAGTGTAATGCTTATCAGCTATTCTGTTGGTCTTGGATTCCAGACCTTACACTCCCAACTCCCACGCTGAGTGTCAGCCCCCCAGGCAGTCATCTCAGGGCTGTATGTGACTAATGGGCTTCAAACTACAGGTTTGTTAATCACGGGTTTACCTGCCACCGTATCAATCAATTCATTACTGACAGGGAACCTCCATGAAGGCGGAAGAATGAGGAGACTTAAGAATTTAGTCGTTCATGGGAAACTTGCCTGTGAGGCCAGTGAAGAATGTTTGCTGGGTTTTGTGGTTGACCAATTATTTTTGTAAAGCTGCCTTGCACAGATAATATAACTATAACTAATAACTATATATTTGTTTTCATCTAATCAAAATTTCATACCACTGACCTCAGGTCAGTCTTCGCTGCACATTTCACTGATTGGGACCTGGCCACCACACCAGGGAGGGTGGCCTTAGGAAGGATATGATAGATGGTCTGTACATTTACACTGCTGTTCTGGTCCTGGTAGCCATTCAAAGAGGCTTCACACTACTACCCAGTCTGGAATCTGACCCACAACCAATCCAACTCAAAGACAGGAGTTTAGATGTAAAACAACTGCAGGCGGGTATTGGTAGTAGGTAGTAACCTACTGGGGCTTGAATTGAACCCACACCCAATGGCGTTCACTTCTTTGTGCACGTTTTACTGTACAACTGCACTGATCTACAACCACCCCCCACATGGAAACAGTGACAAAACACTATGCATACAGTGCTGAGACAACCCCCTAATGAATGAATGAATGAATCATTCACACCAAGAGAAAGGACTTTGTCCTGTGTGAAAGTCTTCATTAATTTCTGTTCTACCACTGAACCCTCATCAGAGTCAGTGACATTTATTAACCCAACAAACTACAGTTAATGTACATTTTCACTAAAGTTACACCGAAATAAAACCACTTTGACATTTTTAGTCAGGATACTTTCTCTCTTCTTCTTATGTTTAATCCTTTAAACAAAGAATGGCTGTGTGTTTTTTACTCCTACTTGCTATGCATACTTGGAATTGCCAAGACAAGAGGCACAAGCATGCATTGCAAATACTTTTTTTAAACAAAGCACAATGTCAACAGCCAAGCAACTCAAACACCCAGAGATGAGAGCAGGGAGAGACCATCTACAGAGATAATTTACAGTGAAATTTATTGGCATTTTGTTTTATTTTAAATAAACAACGTAACAAAATTTAGAAACTCTTAAGCGAGCATTACAATTAGTTAGTTGTTTTTTTAATGTAAAACTATTTACAAAAAAAGTATTTTCAAGTTTGATAAAAACTGTACAGTCATCTGTCCACAGGGGGCGCAAAAGGCAATATAGGACTGTGGGGTAAATATGGTGAAGGCAGGTGAGGTGAAAGGTCAGCAGTTTGAACTCTGCTGCAACATCAGTGAAGAAGAACACTTAAATCTATCTTCTCTTCATACATCGTGATCCAGTGATGTTTCCTAACTGAAACAAACCAAATGTGAGGCCCCATCTGTGGAAATCCTGTCTTTTGTATATGAAACTAAAAACAGGAAAGGAACGCCAAAATTATCTGTGGAATCTGTAGTAGTTTTAACAGGTTGTGGGTCATACATTTTGAACATTTCCTTTTAGGATCCTAGGCCTTCTTCATCTTTCCCATGTGAGTGCTGCCGTTCTCGTGGTGAGAACAACCGTTGGTGGTGCCGTACTTGATGCCGTTCTCATGATGTTTGCCGTTCTCGTGGTGTTTGCAGTTCTCGTGACATGTTCCGTTTTTGTACACAGCTGTGCCGTTCTGCGACTGGCTGGCGGCCTGCTTTGGCAAGCGCTTACCCTTCACGTAAGCCTGGACCCAGAAGTTGGAGAAGAGCACAAAGAAGAAGGTTCCATACATCCAGATAAGGTGGAGGATGATGGGGAACTGGTAGTCACAGCTGTCCATGAAGTAATACTGAGTGGCATGGATGGACACCAGGACAAACTGGATCTGTAAGAAAACATTAGGAGTCTGTCAAACTCTCGGGGTCAATGGAAGGAGAACATGGACAAACCACAGCAGCGAGGGTCAACGGTACACACCAGCTGAATGGCAGTCATGTATTTCTTCCACCACAAGAATTTCTGGAAGCGTGGTCCAGCAGCAGCAAGGCCATAGTAGAAGTACATGATGATGTGGACAGAGCAGTTCACCATAGCATGGAAAGAACCCATTCCACCTGGCATTTAGAAAACAAAATATTAGACCAAACTCTTAAAATCTTAGCCAAAGACCTTTAATGTTTCAGGCATATTTTCTATGACATCAGGCTCTGGCACTTCTCTCTGGCACTTCACACCAAAAAAGGTTGTTTTTTCTGGAGAACCCGAAAGAGCAATGGACCCAAGAAAGAGCAATTACATCAATGTGAATGCCAAGTAAGGTTGTAAAGAAAAGTGCTCCTGCTTAACTGGTGCAAAAACTAACTAGTTAACACCAAGACTACACAGAAAATCAGCTTTTATCTGTGTGGGTGTTTGGCTATGTAAATGTCATACAAAAATGTTTTGGGTTAATCATCGCCTGAAATCTGTTGATGCAAATTTGCAGTTAGCTCAATAAGATTCGTACAGACGTCAGGTAAAGCGCTATATGTAAAAGACTGATACGCAGATTGATTGGACTGTACTTTCAGCACTTTTGTTCCCTAATGAATCATTTCCCAAGGCTTCGACAGGTGCAGGGCAGTTTTAGTTAATGTGTACTCACCAGGAGCGTAGCCAACTCCCCACCACCAGGTCCAGGGCATTAAGGAGTGGTGGAAGATATGCAAGAAGGTGATCTGGCCATGTTTTTTCCTCAGCACAAAGAAGATCTGAAGGACAAAGGATTCTGATGAGGTGAAGCCCAGCTGTGCTGAGCAAAGAAGGTGCTGTGATCGAAGTGAGGTTCAGGGTAAATTGACTTACTGTGTCCATGAGCTCTATGATCTTTGAAAACCAGAACAGCCAGGCCACTTGGACCATCTAAGGCAGTAGAATATCAGAATTACACAAGGAGCCGTTTGTAAGGTTTAAGTCAGTACAAGTCAACTAGTTCAGCAGATTCTTACACGTAGAGCCTGTGGACTATCCGAGGTATCAACTGCATCGCAGCGCCAGGTATATGTCGTTGCCCAACCAGACATCAGGAACTATATTAAAAGTGTTATAAAGACACAGATCACATTTTAGCTGCGTTGTTTTAGTACATCAAACATAATCACAAATAAAATGTTGGGAGACACTAAAGGAGACCTACTTCGTAGACGATGTATATTGAAAGGGCCACTAAAAAGAAGTTGTAGACTATCATGGCTTCCTTCAGCTGGAAGGGCTTGCGATTGGCCATCAGGCGAGGGCCCAGGTACAGTACAAAGGACAAGTAGCACAGCAATATCAAAGACATGGGAATAGGACTCTGCATCAGGAAGTAGCCCTTGATTCTTGGATCTAATTGAGGAGAGAGTAAACATAGGGTAAGCCAATAAAATCAAAGACAATATAGGACTTTTTTTTTCAGTTCATCTATTACCAAGTCCAGCCACGAGGTAGTCGTAGATCGCCACAGCATGTGTGCCAATCTCCCTGATCTCTTGAAGCATGGTTACTCTGGTGTTTTGATCCAATTATCTGTAAAAAAGAAAAAAAAGTATCAATATTTTTCCAATATTTTAAAAAGTTCTTCTTTAGTTGATGAACCTAAAAAGGACTGCATTGTCATACTGAAATGGAGTACAGTGGTGTGTAACTTTTGCTACACACTTTTTCATGGAGGGCAGAAGTGTCATAATGTGTGACACAAAAACCCACAATTGTGACACAACTCACGTGTTTGTACAGTATTTCCCCATTTCTCTCCATTGGTCATTACCCACGAGTGTCCTGAAGGAGGAGCAGTTTGTGACAGTTCCAGATTCGGTGTGACTGAAATGCAATTGCTTGGACATACGCTCTCCTCAAACAAAACAGTTCAGCCTAAGAGTCCCAGAATGCTTTGCGCTGGCTCCCACCCCTCATCAGACATGGCCTGATATTTGAAGGGAGGTGCTACAGACAACTCTTGAGGACATCCCTCATCTCACAGTGCAGTGGAACTCAGAGAGCAAATAAGGGAAGCTAAACCTTGACACAAACATTAAGGATCCTGAGAACAACATGAACAAGGACACTGGCGGGTGAAAACCTAATCACGTCATCAAACAGTGACAGGCACAACTCCCATTAAAAGTGACATGAAATGCAGCCTCGAACACAGGAATGTTGCCATGGTTTTTTGGGACCTGCCTACATTTCTGTTGACAAAGGCTTATCATATCAGGTGTAAACTGTAGAGTGTAGACACAATGTGGAAGAGTAGCAGGGTGTGGTCTCCTTTCAGCCAGGTGGATGCAGAGGAAGTCATTGTTTGGGTACACTTTATAACACTCTGCTGAAACACTGACGTGGGAACCTCCTAATGAAAACATGATGGTTTTAGATTAGATTATAAAAGAATAATCATTAGAATGGTACTTGACGTTTATATAACACAAAATACGAATAAAAGTATACAGTTGATTCTGAGCTAGAGCATTCTTTTTTTTCCCACAAAAATAAATTGCACCAAACAAATCTGTCTCTCGGCAACAGCAAAGCAACTGTGCTGCTTTGCTGATGTTACCATCGGGGATACAATGGAAACTCTCCAAAACTGGCTGGTCCCCTTCCCTTTGTATTTATGTTATCACTGCACTACATCAACACCATTGTATCTTTGCGGTTCAACATTTTGGAGAGCTTCCAGGTCAATGTGCTACTCTCTAAACTACTGACCAGCTTCCTCCTGCTGACATGGTGAAACTGCACTGTCTCCTGCAGCCGTTACTTGTGGAAAAAAAAAAAAAACTTGTGTTGACAGTGAACAGACACATGACATTTCCAGAAAACTCTTACACAAAAAGCTGTGGTTGTGTTTGGATGATGGGTCAGAGGCTTCACATTTCAATCCCATCATGTCTGTAGTGCAGTCTTTGTCTTACTCTGAGGAAAAATGCTCGACAGTTAAATAGTAGACAGCATGCGCTATAGTCAGGTTATAGTGATGACTAGGTCATTTAAAACAGCGACCTTGAATAATGTAATGACAGCTCAGTCAAAGTACACAATTTAACATTAACTATACTGAGCTGGTGTTAAAGGCCACTCATATGGCTCTCTGTAAATTAGGAGAATTTTTAGTATACTTCAGTATGCTTGATTTTAAATAATCTACAATAGATCTTAAAATAAACATCTCTAAGATTGTCTATTAATGTAACCCATGTGGTCACTTTTGATGATTTTATTTTCACTTAGTCAGACAAGTCAGTCCCTTGATCATGAAACGCTCACAAGAAGAAAAAAAAGATAAAACAACACTTGTCTCAAAAGACCCTGATGAAGACAAATGTTCCAGGAAAACACCTGAAAATGCAGCCCCTTTCACCTTTCCCCTTTCACTCCACTAATGTTCTACTGCACCTCACATTACCTGACTGTTACCATAAAGCCACTGAATAGGTTAAACATAGTGACAACTGCTCCAAAAATACAGAGTACCTATTGGTATTTAAAGCAGCAGAGTAAACTCTGGTCCACTTGAGAACAGGGACTTCCTCATAACTGTGTCAATGAGAAATCCAATTAATTTGATTTGTATAACCCAGCTGTCTCCTGCATTCTTCAAATGACCTTTATGCAATTTGAAGTCTTTCACTTCCAGACTGTTTAATGTTGACTTCAATTTGTAGTCCTTAAAGCACTTCCTACCCACTTGTGTGTCCCACCTCAGCCATGACAACAGGCTGCACGGCAGTTGGTTTACATCTACCAAGGAGGCATAGTATGATGTGGAAAGGGAGGGGAAACATTTGCTAAGAGAGCATGTCCATGAATCATAGCCATGGAAAAAGCAAGCTCACACTGAAAGGGGTGGGAGTTAATGATAAACCAAGTGAAGCAGAGATGGGGAAAAGGGAACCACTACTGGAAATGTTAGAATGTGCTCAAATATCAACCATTACTGAGGAAAGCCAGAAGCAGGAAATGAAAAATAAAATAATAAAACAAAAAACACACCGTGAGCTGCTCAACATTTAATCAGGCAAAACAAACACAAGTTAGTTCACCTACGTAACACTGAACAACTTACCTTACAAAACTGAAAGGAGTAAAAGTTACTTCTTTTCTTTCGCAGCAAAGCAAATCCTCTTCTTAAAATAAATAAATCTCTTCTAAATACTGGTGGCAGGTCAGGCGGCAGCAGCAGCGAACAGAAAAACAGCAGAGCCAGGGAAGAAGGGAAGGGAATGAAAAAGTAATCTGACAAAGTGTGACTGGTACAGGAGTCTTCCAAATCTCCACCCTCCCTGACTCACACAGTGGATGAATAACCAGCTCAGTGAAGGAGAGGGAGGGAAGGAGGCAGAGCCTGAGAGAGAAGGAGAGCTGTGTGTGAGCGGCTGTCTGAGGAAGAGTGCAACTGAGTAGGAGAGAGGCATGGCCCTCCATTTAAACCCACGCTGAAAACCACGCCCAACTTAAAATGAATACCGTGCACCCTAGAAATAGTGTGATCAATACCCTGACCTTAACATGTGCAGGTTCCACTACTTCTAATCTCGAAGATCACACCCTTTCGTACTCTCAAAGGGGTACACGACTCTGAAGTCGCCCTGTCAGTTTTCTCGCGGGGTGGGCTGATAATATTCACAGGCAGCGGTCGAGACATCAGTGCGGGCTCTGTTGTCATGAAGAGGAGCATTGTTGTGGTTTTCTTAAGCGCTCAAAACAGCCAACACCCAGCGAGCTAAACAACCCTCTTGGCCCTTAAACCAGGAGCAAAGGACAGGCATACCACCCAAAGAACACACTCCCCACAGTGTAAGACAGAGCTGGGAATCCTGTAATTGAAGAAAATCTCAACAGATGTAAAGAAACTTAAAGAAACTTTTACTCCATCTGTCATGTACCTGAAGTGGCATACCAGAGTGCCACACTAGAGTAAAGGTCAGCGCTCTGTGACGACAAGTGTATATCATCCATGACTCATGCCATAACACGTAAAACTCCTTCAAGTGTGTTGTAAGAAGGTTTCGCTCGCCGCAAAATAAATTGCGGCTCTCGCTGTCACGCCCAGCCGATCTAAGGGACACCACTCATCTCATCAGGCCAAGTAGGAGTGACTATGACTTAATGCTCATAAATCCCAACAGCTACAGACACACAAAGGGGGAGAAGGTGAGTTTTTTGTCTTTATTTTCTCCATATTGGTTACAAGTTTGTTTCTTGTTGTCCTTTGGAGACATTAAAGTCCAACTTTGACTGAAACACCAAACCTAGTAGTCTGTATAACCAACAACTATTCAGAGGGGTTAAAACAAACAAACAAACAAAAAAAACACTCATTGTAAATAGCCTCTTCAGTTTTGCACTGGATTTGAATAACAGCTTGTTTTACCTGTCACTCAGGCCTAAGGGAGGTGGAAGGTTTAGGGGAGGACAGGTGGGGTGGGGGAGAAAGGGGTGTTGGTAGTGGTGGCAGCAATGCACTGCACATATTAGCCTCCAAAATACTTACCGAAACACACCTGAAAAACAAAATAGATCATGGCTTTGTGTAACAGTTGCTGACAGCTACATTTCAGATATGATAGACATCTCTTACCCAGAAACCAACACCCCAACTACAATGTGTAGGTAAAGAGAAATACCAAATATGGTCATTGCAATTTACAGAATGAATTTATTCATACACCAGAACTAAATAAAAAAAATAGCCAAAATGTTTGACTTACTAAACTAATATAAGTCAGTTTATTTAATAAATACACACACAGTTGGTTTGATTAGTAGTGAACTGGGAAAGACATCTGCAGCAGATTGACTGCAGCAATAAGCACGTAGCTGTGAATTTCTACCAACATGTGGCACATTGGTGTGAAGAGTCAGCATTTTACTGCCAAGGTATGGATAGTGTAGAAAAGTAGTAGGTCAAGCTCTGCAGTATGAAATATAACAACAGTAAAAAGCAATACGCTCTGTCTGATACTCTGTCGTCATTGGCCATTTGTATTAAAGCTACAGGCCGGCTGTTCTGTACACACAACTACAGTAAATGAAGTCATGTCCAATCTTAATCAATTAAATGACTCAGGACAGTTTGCCTACAGCTAGAGACGGATCAAGGGAGTTGATGTGTAATACACCAGTTCACACTCGTCCTCATTTAAACTGCAGGCATTAACTGTCAGATTACCACTCTCATTCAAAACATTCCTGCATTCTGAACAGGTATGCCATTATGACATATTGCTGAAACTGAAAATACCAGAGATGGTCTAGTTTGATGTCATTCCTTTTGCATTGTCGTGCAACAGAGGGTTTCAAGTTTAAATATCCACTCTGCCTTCATCGGTTGTAAAGCATGTTGACAGAAAAATGTTTGTTCTTATTCTTTCCCCCTATTTTCTATGTTCTAATCGATTATTTAGTCAGAAAATTAGTATAAAAACTAAAAAAATGTAATGTATCAAAGTATAGCCTTAAGCATAGCATTAAGTATGCAAATGTCCACTGGGAATGATAAACAAAATGAAAATAAAACTATCGAAAAAATATTTAAAAAAAAAAATTAAAATAATGATGTCCATAAAGTTTATTTGGACTTTAACTGGACTTTTCTTTGAGTTTGAAAGACGTTTCGTTCCACAACTGAGTTTCTGGTTGATAAAGTTCCTCAGTTGAAATTCAAAACCTGGATGAATGAGAATCTTCACAGCCAATAGGATTGATGATGTCAGGGAACGTTCCCTTTAAAAGGCTTTAATGAAAAAAGTTGTTGACACATTTACATGTGTAATTACAGTGTATTTATAAGGTTCACAAAATGTTATTTTATCAGTTTCTTTCCCCTAAGAGAGCAATCTGAACATATTGGGATCTGTAAACAGAGGAAATGTCTTTGTCAATCCTGTTTTTCAGCTTTTATTTAAGATTTATAAGATAGACAAGGTGGTCATAGCCACCTTGAACAAGCCATTGTTAGTAAAGTGCTAATTTACTTTTTTGAGTTGCATAAATACAAATGTGTTTAATCCTTCATATTTCTTAATATCTACAGGTTTTGGTAAATTGGCAGATTATGTAGGAATGACAGTGTGCTTCTTATTTGGATATTTCTACAGATAGGCAATAGTATCAGAAATGATAATTATTTTACTAATTGATATCAATAAATAAGATTCTAAATAAAGAGGCTATTCAATAGGTAAGTTACTGAAAATACTATGTGATTATTGCTTTATTTTAGCATATCTCTGCTAAAATACCATCTGCTTACATGTACAAAACACAGACACGCTTCAGTGTACATTACACGGCAGTCAGGAAGCATCAACAGGCAGACTGTGTCATGTATCCTGTTTGCTGCTACTTCACAGGTTGCTGACACTGTATAATGGAGTATCATAGTGTATAGTGCAGAGTGTTTTAGTGGCTGTCAAAGCATATTACATAAAACTGCAGTCAGACTTGAGCCCTGGGTGGAAGATGTGTAGCATGATAGAAATGACAGCAGTTAATGATATACAGGTGGAGTAGCGTATTTCCCTCCCCCTCCAACCTCCAGCGAGAGCAAAAATGCTGCTAAACTGGATTGTTCATTGACAAGTTTACACCACCTTCCCATTACTGTGTGTGTCTGTTGAGTGAGCGGGACAGGTGGTGACGGTGGGGGCAGCCGTAGCCTCCACCTTCTACTATTCAGACACTGTTTAACACTGGTCCTATTCTCTTCAGACCCCTCCCTCTCTCCTCTTCTGCAGGTTTCACCTAGCAGCCACTTGAGCTTTTAAAACTTTCCACAAACAGATTCCCCCGACATCACCTTGTTTGTGAGAGATGGATGCAATAAACACCAGTAAAGAACTGTGTTGCAGAAACAGAACAAAGATTAAAAAAAGAAAACCTCAACAACAGTATTAGCAAATACTTGAGATCACAATAATTACAAGTCAGGGATCTGAGAACCCTAGGCAACCCGGCACTAAAAACAACTGTGTCCCTGCTCACCAGTGTGTCCTCTTGACTTAAAATTGTTCGTAAAAAATCTTTGGCTTACTTTGGCAAAAAAGCCTAGAGTTCAGTTTCAGGCCAAAGGAAGTCTCAACCTCAGCCATGTACAAGGAGGGAGTGATTTTCTGCTAATTTGAGAGAACATGTCAACTGGACGTAAAGATCACTGAGACGAGAACAAAGGGTAAATGTAATTTTTTATAAAAATGAGCAAGGACTCTTTAATTTTTTTTAAAGAGTATAATGTTCTACTTTTATATATTGTCTCCATACAAAGGTGAAGCCACTATGTAAAACACAAGCACTCACAGCTGGGCACAGGACCCATCTCAGAATGATACAACAAACATCTAAATTAATCTCAACAACCACAAACATCTTGACATAACATTATCTGGTTGCACATTAAGTTCCCTTTAACCCTCTAACACAGTGGTTCTCAAACTGTGGTACACGTACCACCAGACAAGCTGACTGACAACTGTCAAATGGATTGCAGGGACTGTGGACTGGTTATTATTAAAGCAACTGCCAACACATTCTGCAAGTCACTATCAATATGTGCAGTAATGACTAAAAGACTCTTATTTAGCTAAAGATCGACATTTTTGCCATATTAATAATTCCAACATTTGGATTAGTCAAACAGAAACAGGTCAGAAAGACTTTTATACAGCATCTACCTGCTGTTTGTCATATTCAGCAGTGTTGATTTATCTCGGCTAATCACGATTAATTATGATCGCGATTAATCGTGACTGTCCTTAGTTTAAAGACACTAGTGTTCACTGCTATTTGACAGGTCTGGTGTTGAAGAATTTCTTAAAGAACCTTATCAGCAGTGATGAACTTTAGAGACAAAACTGTTCATGACGTACGCAGCTGTACAATTTGCCAGAGGAATCACTGATTCGTATCTGGAACCGTGTTCTAACAGTTGTACTTCATCACAATCTACAACATCTCAGCATTTTTACAGTACACGTCAGTGGATCGACTGTCCAGTGGCGGCTGCATGATTAGAATCCTAGAAACACAGGAATAATTGTGAAACTTTGGACAAGGGGAGTGACTAAAATATTTAACTTCTATCCAGGTAGGTCCCCTACACTGGAGTGATGAACTGGAGCACAATGTGGTTGGTGGTCTTCACTTCAATATCTGCTCAACACATGTATCTGAAGTCTGAACAGGTTTGTGGATTTAGGCTGCCGCTTTTAATAACTGTACTGTTGACATTTGAGGCCGTGTCACTGAGGCTACCGACACAGGAAGCCACTGAAGTGATAACAATATGCAGCCTTGAGGCGTTTAATAGTCATCGAGCAGGTTCAGTGTTTACTTTATCACAGGTACAGCTGGGCTGGTGGACCTTCAGCACACTGTCCCAAACCTGTTGTTGGAGCTTCAGCTAATATTTACACATAAACACACACACACACACACACAGTGATTAAACAGTAAACAGGAGATAATTTGACACATATTAAAAGCATTATGTCCATCCTACTAAGAAATGTTTGACATAATATACTGAGATAAGTGAGTCATCTGAATTGGTGCAGTTTAGCTTCTTTTTTTTATTATTTCATTTTTTTACAAAAAAGGGCATTATTTTGTCTCCACATACACCTGCCAGTTTAACCAGAAACCCAGCACAGCTGCTCACTCAAGGCCGCTACAGGGCCAAGGGGAACGATTATTATTATGTAAACACTTCAGGCACTAGATGTCGGCTTCCATCTGGAACAATGGGCTGGGGGAGTGACAGTAAAGACTTAGTCCTTTCACTCTTAGTTGGCTCTACAACCATCACCTGTAATAACCCAAGTTCTACAATGTCATCTTTGAAATGTCTTATAACTATTTAAATGTACTGATGGATTAAACAACAGCTGTGTGTCACTATGTTCCCGCTGAAATACTTAGAAAAAAGTCATTAAAATTTAATTTAAAGTGCTTTAAAGTGTCACTGTCAGCATTAACTTAATCAGAACATGCCCTATACTTTACCCATATGCATTAATGCTGCAACATGACACTAATAAATGGTTAACAATATTTAGTACCCAATTAGCTATACTGGGACATAGCTAATAGAATGTGTTCTCCCCCAAATCATATCTGTTTACGGCCGTCTGACATCCTGTCTGGGGGATTATATGACAGATAAACGAAAGCTTTCATTTTTCTTTTCTTATTAGAAAATGCCATGTTGGATCGACAAACATTTTCTCTTTTGCAGACAATTAGCAAAAGTATTGCCATTAATAAAGAACAAGTTATGAGATACTGAGCCTTCATATTAATGATCTCTTTGTGAGTCATTTCTGACTCACGTTTATGGTTCTTTTATTGATTACCTGCATGTACCTAAGCAAATGGGATTATAAAGTCTTATCGTAATATTTATTTAGCTTTTTTATAGCTGGTTGATAAGTCACAATAAAGCTCTGGAGAAAGTTGAAGAAACTAGTTCAGAGTCAAATGTTTTAATGAGTAAACCACCTACGCAGGTAAGATGTTATGGCAACTGCATTTGATTAATATTTATATTGTGTTACTTTGTTGCCCAACATTTTCTTGTGTGACTAACAGTTGGGCAAGCCAAGCCAAAGGTGAGGATTTTGTTAATGCCAGGATTACAAATTCCAGATCTTGCAGGCTCATACACGAGTATGACTCCTGGTTCAACAAAGCACACCTTCTCCATAGAGGGTTGTGAAGTGCTTACCTCTGAGATGCTGTTTTTTTATATCCTGTATCTGATTTAACTTTTGTTCTGATTGGTCTTTAAAAATGTTTTTAGAACACATTTACATAAATTATATATATTTGCTATGCCCATATTATCTGGGTCTCACTTAACTAAAATATACCAGAAAGTCAAAGCATTTCAACTGTATTTTAACAGACATGAATGGGGGAAACATGACATGTTGGGGCTTGTACAAACTCAAGGTTTAAAACTCTTTTTGAAACCAATGAATGGCTCACTGATTGTGCCATCTCATAAGGAACCGGGAACCAGTTGGTTGCATTGCATTATATATTTTTATAAAAGTAGCCAACATTTTCCGAAAGTCCGCCCTTTTTTGTTTTTCTAACACCACAACTAAGATTCACCTCCACCAAACTTGTACATTAGCTTCAATTGTTGTATTAATATGGAGTGAGAACAATCCAACTGCATGTGACCAAACTGCAGCAAGCAAGCACAGTCGTTTACTTCTCATTTTCACTATTCACTTTTTTTTTTTTTTGAAAACCTTTTAAAACCAAGCCAGTCCAGTTGCATTCTCCTGAATGTCTTACAATCTAATAAATTGACATGCTTCAATGACAACTGATAAGTGATAATAATAAAAAACAGAATTCCAATCCTACCTCTATCACAAACTCTCACGTGACTTCGCTCTGACCCCGCTGACTTTTATTAAGCTGCGTCACTGCTTTAAACGACAGAGAGACTGACAGCCAGCAACACCTGGCTACAACGTTTGCTTCACTGGTGTCGCTAATGAGCAGAACAAACACACCTAAAACACACAAACCGTCAGCAGCTCCAAACGACACTGTAAAAATTGACTTTAATAACTAGCGGATACACAATTAGCCACAACAGCGGACGTTGTGTAAAGACCATAGAAAAAAGAAGTCGACAAATAAAAGCAGTTTGGTCGTTTTTAAAGACAATTCGTGACAACTGAGCGAGTCAACGACTGAATGACTGACCCCGCCGACCCTACCTCCTCCCCCCGCACCTAAAAAGAAGGGAGTAAAGAGGAGTCAAAAGGTTTTTGTTTTCTTAAAGAGTACTCACTTCAGTCTGGTTAAAAACTGCCACGTCCGTCGATAACGGGCCTTAAGTGTCAGTCAGTAGCTCCTCTTCCTCTCCCGTTCTCTTAAATCTTCATGCGGTGACCCAGCCCTTTGATGAAAAGGTGGAGTCAGTTCCTCTCTGCTAAGAGCTGGTCGCCTAATATGGACGTAATCAACTGTCAATCTCAACTGTCAGTATGAGAAGTAGAAAAAAAGAAAGTAAAGTCATCAAGTTATTTCCTTACTGCCTTGTTAATCTCAAAGTAGAGGGGATGTGTTTAAGTCCAACTACCTCGTGAGCACACTCCACAAACGACAGTGATGAATGTTAATAAAACAGCAGGTGAACCCATTTTTTTAACAGTTTTTAATTTGACATGTTGCTGAAACAGGAAATGAGAAAAAAAAAAAAACGTTTCAGTTTCCTTTTATTCCTTTAAACACTTTAGTGCAAAGGAAATCCTGGTGGTGGTGCTGTTGCCCTGGAGGTACTTGAAAGCAGTTCATGTAAAAAAAAGTTATTCAATTATTAATTAAATATAACATAGGCCTTTATATTTTTTATATATAGCATGTGCGTGTCAGTCTCCATTGTCTTGTCCTTTTTGTGTTTTAAGGCATAATAATTATCATTGTTAGCGTTAAAAAAACAATGCCTTCAATGAGGCCCACAAGCCTGCTGATAAAAGGAATTAAATTATTAACTATTGGACTATCACATTAACCTCTACCATGACTACTTGAGTAACATCATACACATTCTTTTATTACTTATCCTTGCTTGTGTCGTTTTTACTTAAGCCCTTGTATCGCTTAAATCTGATCATATCATTTCTGTTCCATATTTTATTGCAAGGACAGATGGGCATCAGGGTTAACGCACTAAAACATGTGGTAAAAGTTTTAAGATGAAAGTTTTAAAATTATTTTAAAGGGGAACATTATATCATGTATTTTTAATATGTGTGTTTATGTACTATTTGGGTAATTCATAAGTACTGAAGAGATCTGTGGTTACTTCTGGTACATTTCTGTTGTGCAACATGTGGCGTGATTTCTTTTATATTGTTTTATTGTCTGAGCCCTATATTTTTAAACGGCTGACTCAGTCGAGGTAAAGGTGAGCAACAAGTGATTTTTGAAGTTTTACTGTAGGTCGTTGCATCACTTCTAATACTGAATTATCTGATAACAAAGATGGATGGGAGAAGTGAAAATAAGAATTTAGTGCTGTGTCTTTACGCCTTATGCCCATAAAAAAGAGGGCAAAAAACACTTTGTTTATGATACTTGAACAGCAGTTAAAGAGATGTTAAGAGAACAAAACCATTTGTTAGACCAGCGTATTAAAACTTATCACTCACCACTGTTATCTTTTTGTCGGCATATACAGTACTATAGATGTTCTTCTCAGTATATGCTGACAAAGTCTTGTAATGTTCCAAAGTTACGACCTCCTTTGTCTTGTGTCATGTGACCAGAAGATAAAGATCATCAGAGACCTCTGACGTTGAAACAGTTCTTTTCTTCACGGTACATGACAGTGGACCTCCGATTTTTTTCAGCATTTCTGAAATTGTTGATCACCCTAAAAGTGGCCCACAAAAGAAGCTCTGCATGTATTTTTTTACAGTACAAAGTTACCCTTAAAGTAATAAGGTACTTATTTGGTCTGAACTGCAGTTTTATATATATATTTTTCTTAACTATAGTTCACATCTTGTACCTAAACTGGAATTACCACCATCAACATAAAATTAAGGTAATGTTCAGATGACACATATTCCTTACACATAGATTAAGTAATACATAACTGAACAAGTTGTTCAAAGTTCAAATGGTAACAATGGTAACAAAAAGAGAGGAAGTCTGCCACATTGCTGACGGGAAATGCTTGAGTCCCTGTAAAGCCTGTTGGTAGTTGCATGTGTGTTAGGGTTTGGCTTAACTGATTTACAGAGAATACGCCTGACGTGTGTCACCTGCTCGTGTGATTATAAATCTTCCACCTGCAGAACGTCTTCAACCCCGTCACTCACCTGCAGCTGAAGGGAGATAAAAGGATATAAATCATAATTCAAAATTTGGAATTGCACCTAAAATGCATTCTGTCCAAAAGGTCACTCATACCATTTAAACATCACACTACACAAAAATACAACAAATGTCTCAAAACAGCTAAAACAAAGTCTGATATTATAATATGTTAAATGCCATAGCATTTTGGAACACATTAAGCTTAGTTTTATTATTAGCTTAGTTTTGTATGCAATGAGTTTTTTTGTTTGTTTGTTTGTTTGTTTGACACTAACTGCTGGTTTTGCCCTTAAAAGGTAAGTAATTTTAAATATTTTCACCTTAAAATGAAAAGTAGACCTTGAAGTTGATCCACAGACACATGACCAAGTGTTTGGTTGAACTTTGTCCCCATTATGCTTGGAATCTGTAACTGGTTTGAGGTCTCAGAGTGACACTAATTGTGGATGTCATGAGTAATGACAGTGTAGCATGTTAACCGACGATCAAAGACGACAAAAAAAACAACAACAAAAAAACCCAAAAAAACACACACAAAAAACAACAATCAACAAACAGGTTGTACTTCCTCCTGTGTTACATTTCTGTCTCACAGAACAATCAACAGGTCTGATCTGTCAGTTGTGTTTCCTGTCAACATCATCACTCTTGGAAGTGGGGAAAACGTACAGTAAAAGTTCTGCAACCCTGAGGTTTTTTTTCAAGTTTCGGTCATCGTTTCAGGAGGTCAAGCCAGTGAAGTGCACATGGAATTATCAACATCAAGTACTCTGAGAGATAGAAGCCCACTACAAGGCTGTCAAAAGCCCCTCCTCACCCTTTCTCCCTTATAATAATAATAATAATAATAATAATAATACGATGTGTTAGTGTAATACACATAGGTTTATTAAATTTTTCTTCATTTCATCAAATAAGTGACGTTGTTCAATACCGTTCATAACCACAGCCATAGCGACCCCAGGCGGCCATTCTGAAACATTGTACTGTAATCGTATTATCTATTATAACGTCTCGTTGAAGTAGTAGTAGAAGTTTTTTTTAACACACTTTTAAACACTTGGTTTTTGAGTACAAACAAATATTAACACGACTTTGTTCATATTAAACTATTTTTGTTTTCCCCCAATGTTTAATTATGCCAATATACTAAAGAAAAACTCTTTTTAACTTATTGTGCAGCAAAAGAATATAAAGAATATTTTTTTAAAATCACCCCGAAATTACTGCAGTATTTTATTTACATTTATGAGAAATAAACGACGATGATTGGGCATGCTAAAAAAGTGACATTTATTTTTTTTCTAGTATTTCTGTGTCAAATGTCCCTTGCATTTTTTTTTTTTTTTTTGGGGGGGGGGTTCAATTGACTTTAGTGAGTAATATAAAAAAAGCCCTTTAATAATTCAATCTGACTCAAATATTACATTAAATAATACATTATACATATAAACATTTCAACAGACACTGTTCCATCACCGTCCCAAATGCAGTACCACTGAGTTGTTATTTCACACTCAAAGTAAAGCATAACATAATAGGTTCAAAAAGCTTCTTCATGCAGGTTTCTGTTTCACCGGACTGTTCACAGAAAGACCATACCCTAGAATGTCACTTTTTACATTCAAGACAAAGGGAAAAGTCATGGCAGGCCTCATAAAACACCCAGCCCTCAAGGGCTGAGTGATATGAGCCACTGCAGCCATACATGCCTCAGTTGGTGAACACTGACTCTTCTCTTCATTGAAGAGACTTTTCAGAGTATAAACTCCATCTCTATTTAAGGAAAAGACTTAGAGTTCAACTGTGATGTCTTTAAATACCAAGAATTTAAATGACATGTTACTGAGATGTCTCAAAAAAGCAGAGAGAGCGGCACAGACTACCAAACACCCAGAAATGTTTGTGGGTTTCCCTCTGTTCCATCTGATCTACATGTGGCCTGAGGACGAAAAGTTGTTTTCTCAGGACCTTTACCAGAGGGCCGGGCTTTGACGGGACAAATGAGCTGCCTCCTCTGGTGAGGGATAAGAAGAAAGTAAAGGAGAAAAAAATGATAGAGAGGGAGGGCGGAGGAGTGGTTTGGACAGATCTTTTCCAGCCCTTCTTTTCTTTCAACTTATAGATCATCTTTATACACACACCCACACACTCAGAGGGAGAGCTGCAGTGTATAGACGGCAACTGTAGAACTGTAGGGCACGGAGTAGACAAAGTAAGGATGTGACATCACCAACAGGAAGAGACGCTGAACAACTTTTTCTCTCTTCGGTGTGTTTTCTTTTGCTGCCGTGAGAAGTAAGTGAGCCTCCCAGCCTGTTATTGGCTGACGGAGAGGGCATAAACCCAGGAAGGAGCTGGAGGGAGTGTCTGCAGCTGACCTACAGCTTTCTCAGCTGACCTAATTTTTAAAGTCAAGGGATCCCACGCCCAAATCTTCAACAACTTTCCACAACGTTTTCCTGGATTTTAAGTATTCCAGCCAGGTACAGTGCAGACAGATTTTTCCTTTTTTTCTTCTGTTTTGTTTTATTTTGTTTTTTATCATGACGTCTATTAGCTTGCAGTGTCACAGGCAAAATTCCTTAAAGACCATAAAAGTATGCATGGATGGCTGCCAGCAGTGCGTGTTTAGACATGCTTATAGTCACACACGACACTGCTGAGGCATGTGAGTCTTTTCTCCGTCTTACAAGCTGTCACATTTTATTAATTTACAGAGTCTCCAGCACACACACCGTACGTATTGGCTGGAACTGTGTTTCAGGAGCAGACAAAGCAACATAAGTGTTGGACTTCCTTAGAAGCCTTTTGTAAAGGACATTCATAGACGTATCTTCTGACCACGTATTCATCCTGCTGCTCCTCCTCTGGTTAGTCTTGAACCAAGATCAGCAAGACTGTGGAAGCTAGTGGAAAGTCAAAGTCTCACATATCAAAATGCTGACTGCCTTTAAAACCCTCACCATTTTCTTAGAACTCACTCCTCATGTGAGGAAAGTGGAAGTAACACAAACACCCAAGCAGTTCCACCTTCGTTTTTATCTACCGTATTGTGCAGAGACGACAGTGACGACAAACAGAAACTTCCCCATGTTTGTGTCACAGACAGTGAAAAGAAAATGTTCATGGTGGCAGATCAGAATGGAGCTGGGGACACAAATGCAGACGTAGGATCAAATTGCAGCCGCGGCCTTTTTGATGTGACTGCAGGGTCACATCCAGTGGGAGACGACAGATGTTTTAATCCTCCAATGTCCTAAAATAAACCACATACAACAATACACATTTACTGGTGCAATGGTGGCCAAACTTTTCTGCAGCGCCACCACATTTTGTCGAAACATCCAGGTTCAAACATTTCTTAACAACAACGTAATAACAACATAGTTCCTAGAAAACTGATAATACAGCAAAGTAAATAAATTAAATACATTTGTGCAAAATAAGTTATTAAATACATGATGTATTGGAACTGTAGTTCACAGAGCTGAAGTTGAAGTAAAGTCACATTGAAGGTTTTACCCACAGTTTGTTGTGTCCTTTGACCTTGGTTTGCCTGTTTATAACCCAGTACATACAGTAAAGGTTATTCATTATTAAATTATAATGTGCTGACCGCTTGATTACCTAAAACGTTGTGAGTAAATATTAAATGTTGAGTGGACAGCTCAATTTTTTTTATCAGTCAGGAATAGTTGCAGAGAAAAGGCAGGAAAAGACTAACTATAGTTGTCGTTCCCTTTTTCACAGGAGATGTCTGTTCATCTGACAACAGGACGTCACTGCAATCTTTGCCTGACAGACACTGACCCCGTGTGACCTGATCTAGAAGCTGGCCCTCTTTTAGGAAGGCTCCACATCTTTGATCAAACTCTAAACCAAACATTGTTCTAAGACAGCTCTCCCTCCCTGAATCTCTGAGGAAACAGAGAACGTCGATGGCGCTGTGTCTTGGCCAAGTGTTCATCAAAGACAAAACGTTCAGGCCAAAGAAACGTTTCGAGCCTGGGACACAGCGGTTTGAACTTTACAAAAAGGCCCAGGCCTCACTCAAGTCTGGCCTGGACCTGAGGAAAGTGGTTCAGCTCCCGGAAGGAGAAAGTATGAACGACTGGATCGCTGTTCATGTGGTGGATTTCTTTAATAGGATCAACTTGATCTATGGCACGGTGAGCGAATACTGCTCAGAGCGCACCTGTCCCATCATGTCCGGGGGTCTGAAGTACGAGTATCGGTGGCAGGACGGTGATGACTACAAGAAACCCACCAAGCTGCCTGCTCTGAAGTACATGAACCTGCTGATGGACTGGATAGAGTCCCTCATCAATAACGAGGAGATCTTCCCCACCAGAGTAGGTGTGTGTGTGAGCAGTCTACAAATGCCTTCCTTTATTGAACAGATTGTTACCTAATAAAATGATGGAGTGCTAATGTTGTGCGGCGTCAATGTCACCCCAGAGTGCCCTACAGTTATTTATTATCAACAGCACAAATGAGAAGATGAAGTTCAAGCAGAGGTTAATGAAACAATAAGACTTGACATTTAAAGATGTTATTTTTATTACAGCAGCACATTTAGACAAATGCTTCATGGATATGAGAAGTCCGTCCATAATGACGGCAGGAGTGTGAGACCAACGGCACTCACAGATACAAAAACACCACCAGGCATGTCCACTTTACCACATAGTTCTGGGTGTAATTTAAATGAGATCATCCTAACTCAACCATATGAATAGTTGAATCCATTTGTGGCTGTGGTGAATTAGCTATTTTCTAACTGAAGTTTAATTGTTCTTAATGCCTCTACTGGCTGATACATACAGTTTACATTTCTTTTAGTCGCAAGAAACAATACATTATAAATACAGCAGATGTGTGTTTCACATCGATGCCGTTGCATGTGTCCAGTTTCAAGTTCACTGACCATTGGCAGCATTTTGTCTTTTTCTATTTATTTTGCATATGGTCTTTGTTTTTCTAGATAAAATATATATTAAGTGGCAACCCTTATATGTGTTGTAACTGGTTTCATGTTTTCATATTTGTGGATATATGCAGACAGAATACGTACAGCATATATTCTATGGGGATTCTTTAAAAAATAATCTTAGGTCAGTTCTCGATGCCTCTTCGAACTTGTCTAATACCAATTTCCACTGTGTACTAGGTGTGCCGTTCCCCAAGAACTTTCAGCAGGTGTGTAAGAAGATCCTGAGCCGTCTTTTCAGAGTCTTTGTGCATGTGTACATCCATCACTTTGACAGCATCTGTAACATGGGAGCAGAGGCCCACATAAACACCTGCTACAAGCACTACTACTACTTCATCTCAGAGTTCAACCTCATTGACCACTCGGAACTGGAGCCACTGGTGAGACAACAGATTGATTGTTGTTTTAAATGATCCCAACCATCATTCTGTTAGATAATATGATTTAGACCCCACTGTGGATTATCCACAATGAGAAAAAATTGATTTCCTGTGTCACACATGAGTGTGGTTTACATTGTATTCAATCCAGGATACTTTGTCCTTGAAAAGATTTTATACACGTGATATTTTTTTTAAATTTTATTATTATTTTATTTTTAGAAAATGGAAGTTTCTGGGACTAACCTTTTGCAATAAATTATCAATTTGAAAGCTCTACAAAGTGTTATACTAATCTACAGAAAAATATGAATCAAATATTTCCTTGAATCTACTGCAATTCGATTAGTCAACCTTCTTTGTACAATTTAAAATGATTAGAGCAAATTCTGAATGGTTTCTTGTGCATGGTTGTCTTTTAAGGTTATTCTAAATACCATTTAAAACATAACATTTATTACTTGGGCAAAACCAATATCTTTGTTTGTTTGTTTGTTTTTGTGACCATATCAGATATGATCTTTGTAGATATTTTAGATTTGAGTTTTCCTATATATAATATAATATACATTATATATATATCTTTCATATATATATAAAAATTCAATTTCCTAACAACCAATTGTTTTCTCTGTTTTCTTTTGCTACAGAAAGAGATGACGGAAAAGATATGTAATTAAACAGGAGTGCGGGGACAAGGGAGTCTGCATTCTGATGTGATCTGAGCCTCATGAGAAATCATCAACTTGAAAACATTATTAAAAAAAACGTACAGTTTTTATGGCAGATGGTGACAATGTACTTTTACAGATTTTATTTTACTCACAGTGCAGTGATGCAATTATAACAGCATATTGATATTAAATACACCCAATGTGCTCATGTCTTTTTTATTTTGCATGTGTATATTTGTTCTTTTTTGTTTACGTTTCTGTATGTGCAGATGAACAGTGTTGTTTTTTCTATAAAAGTGGAATACTTTACATATTTTTTGTGTTTTTTTTTAAATAAAGTCAAAATGCTAAGAATGTACTGCATATGTTTTATTTCAAATGGATTGTGGTATATGACCTTTGCATAACATACTGGTACTTTGATCTGGATCTTGACCCATTATAGTACTAACTTGACCTACTTCCTGGATGCTCCAAAAAGGGAACTACATTTCTTAGTGACATTTCCAAATAAAAACTGAGAGACAAAAACAAGACATTTTAATCCTGCCATAAGTGCTTTGATGGAATGTTATCTTGATGTTATTTCCTTTATACAAGAGTATTACTTCCTAATATACACCATTTACTGGTTCGTGGTATTTTAATAAATAACGTGAAACAATACTGTTTTGTATGCAATGCAAATTATTGTTTACCGAGCAAATTAATTTCGTCCCTATCCGTCACCGACGAAAAATATCCCTCTGCGTGGACAGTGATTCTACGTCATGTGACGTGAACAAATTGCGTCACCTTCGACCAATAGAAGACAAAGCTTATGTCAAATGGGAGGGACCAATGTTTGTTGCTTGCTTTCCCGCTCCAGCTTGCGTCAGCAGCTGTTTGAGTGATGGAGTTTCAACGAGCGTTGGATCTTAACACCATCCCGCAGGGGCTGTGACACAGGGCCTGGTGCAGTTTGGCAGGTGAGAAAGGGCTTTCTCTATCGGTTGTTTTTGTTATAAATCAGTCCATGTACAGTTTAAATATCGAAGTTGGAAATAGACGTTAAATAGGTGAACGAACTGGTTCTTGTTTGCTGACAGGCGCTAACGACAGTTGCTTTATGTTGACTGCTAATGCTAACGTTTTCTAATTCAAATGCCTGGTCAATATTTCTTCACAGACGGTGCCAGTATGTTGTCAAACGACACTGCTAATGATAAATATAGACAAGGCTGTCAGACATCGGTTTTTATGAAACTGCCGACTTCAACAGCAGGCTCTATCACGTCAGCGCGATAACATTTGGCTGCGTTGTCTAATGCAACATTTTATTTTATCTTATTTGCATTTAGCTTACAATCTGGCCGATTAATGGATGACCGCTAGACCGTATGAAGTTGCCATGTATTGTACGATGAAAAACTAGTTATTGAGTGAGTCCAATGAGTAAAAACAAGTTCTGTCGTTCCCTTTTAAGTGACTTTGTATTCGGTATCTATGTAGTAAGGCTTGTTTTATTCCTAGTCAGGAATGACTGAGCTAGCATTAGAAGAAGTACAATTTTAGTTGTCTGTCCTGTTTGTTATTATACATATTCATTTATGTAAATGGCGCAACCAAGCCTACAGTATGACCTCAATGAAAAACATGTTCCGTGTTTCCACATGGATTACTAAAATGTAAAATTATTTTACTGTTGTCGTGTCTGTCTCAGGTGCAGTTATGGTGTGGCACAACATGATGACTGAGTTACAGGTTCTACAGCCTTCTCTACAGGTAGGATTTCTAAACTTTTTTCCGACCACTTTTACAAAGTTTATTTCAAGTTAAATGACATGGGCTTGTTAATGCATGTAGCTAGAAAGTCAAGCACATAGTTGGACAGTGAGCAAGCTGTTAATTCTCAAACATAGGCTTCATGACACTGTGTGAGTCATACTTTGCTCACAGCGGTGTGACTCTTTCCTGTCATATCCAGGGTTAGATAAGACCTGTCATGACATTTCCTGATTTACCATCAGACCATTGATTTGGCTTGTTTTCACAGGGGAACATAATCAGTACAGCTGTCATACCCGTTTTTGAATGTAGTTAATCTCTCTTAAAAAACAACTTCATACTGCACACATATCAAGTGAGGCACTGTAGGTTTAGTGCACTGTACGTTTACTTAATCTGTAGCATTAGGCTGTGGAGTAGTTCCCTCTTTTGATTGTCTACTTGATCTTCCGAAGACTTCTGTTCTCTCACTTCCTCTCTCACTCCTCTGTGGACTACTTCTGTAACAGGGTATGCCACTGTCTTTGAGCCAAATAGGACAGAGCTGTGGGGCAACTCAAGAAAGTGACATTTTCCCAGAGGACAGACGACACCTTTCCCAAGGCCCACTTGGTACAAAAGTTTAAAATATGACCTAGAGAAAACATCCAAATGTTTGGTTGGTGTTTGGTTGTTTGTATAGATCTAAAATATGACATTCCTGTAAACTTTGGATTCTTTTAAATCGAAGGACTATATTTTGGCAGATTTGGAACAAAGCCAACCAGTAAACATTCCAGATGTGGCAAAAAGAAAGAAGAAGAAAAGAACTAAGGCAACAGAGAGCTTTACGGGCACTTTCCATGGTATTAAAGGACTTGTTTTTGTCAGAATAAAATAAAAATTAATTGTTATACAGTCCTTGTTGTGGACTAACTACTGTTTTTTTTCTCCCAGAGCTCTACAAGCTGACAGATGAAGTCCTTGGTCAGGGTGCTTATGCCAAAGTTCAAGGATGCATAAACATGCAGAATGGACAGGAGTTTGCTGTTAAGGTAAATAAGAGGTTGTCAGGAGCTTACCAATGTGTGATCAGTAAAAAACAAAACAAAAACTATTATAGTGTCCATTGTTGTCTTATTAGATAATAGAAAAAACTGCAGGTTACAGCCGCAGCCGTGTTTTCCGAGAAGTGGAGACACTCTACCAGTGTCAGGGAAACAAGTGAGTACATTAAGGAGAGGTTATGAAATTGAAAGAAAAAAGCACATACACAGTTTTAAATAATTTCCAAATGTCTTGCTGCAGGAATATTTTGGAGTTGTTCCACTTCTTTGAAGACAGCACCTGCTTTTATTTGGTATTTGAAAAGCTCCGTGGAGGTGAGAAAAGATGACTGACTCCTGAGTAACAGCTTCTCTGTGGAGTTTCTGTGTCTCATGACAATGCACTGCTTCTCTGATCCCAGGTTCAATTCTCACACATATACAAAACCGTAAGCACTTTGATGAGTTGGAGGCCAGTAAGGTGGTCAGAGATATTGCCCTAGCCCTTGACTTCTTACACACTAAAGGTTAGGAAATATATGAAAAATCTAGCCCAGCAAATGGAATTAGTTTTCTTGTTAACAATGGGCTTTTCTGTAGGCATTGCTCATCGAGACCTCAAGCTAGAGAACATCTTGTGTGAATTTCCAAATCAGGTAAGTAGGCACCCAGTGACAAGAAGCTTTCTCATGGACTGAATGTCAACCTGGAGATCACCATTGTAATTATGTCTTTTAATGTTTGCCCTCAGGTGTCACCTGTGAAGATTTGTGACTTTGACCTGGGCAGTGGAGTGAAGCTAAGCAGTGCCTGTACTCCTATAACAACCCCAGAGCTCACCACACCTGTAATTGTCAAATTCTACATTTGAAGCACACACACACACACAAACAGAATCCTTCTGAAGGAATATGGTTCTTGACTCCTCTTGTGTTTTTCCTGTCAGTGTGGCTCAGCCGAGTACATGGCTCCAGAAGTGGTGGAAGTCTTCACTGATGAGGCCTCCTTCTATGACAAACGCTGTGACCTCTGGAGCCTCGGAGTCATCCTCTACATCCTGCTGAGTGGTAGCCCACCATTCACAGGTCACTGCGGCACTGACTGCGGCTGGGATCGAGGAGAAACCTGCAGAACCTGTCAGGTAAAGTTTTTATCTACTGACTTTTGTCTTCCTCAGCCGACGCAGCTGTAAATGTTCAACACTCTCTGTTTACAGAGCAAAGGTTCTTTCCGCCTCCACTGTCACGACACTGAATCAGGATAAATGTTTAATGTAGTTTCACTGTTATGGTTATTAACAAGTGCAGAGTAAATGTGATGTTTTTTGTTTTCTCATCATTGTAACTCATCAAAACAATTACAGTAGTCCTGATAATGTACACATTTCTGTCCTCAGAGTAATCTGTTTGAAAGCATCCAGCAGGGGAAGTACGAGTTTCCAGACAAGGACTGGTCTCACATCACAGACAAAGCCAAGGATCTCATCTCTAAGCTCCTTGTACGAGATGCTACACTTCGCCTAAGTGCTGCTGAGGTTTTAAACCACCCATGGGTGCAAGGGGTGAGTGTCAGTCCATCAAAAAAAAAGTCCATCATCGTGAAGTATTTTGAGTATTTTCACTTTTTGTTTCATCATGTACTAAAGAAAACTACTTGGTTTTTTTTGTCAACAGGATGCCCCAGAGAGAGGTCTTCCCACCCCTCACGTTCTACAAAGGTGACAGTTGATTTCAGAGGACTTGAATAACTTTCTTTACTCAGAAAGTTCCTGTTTTATAACTTTACCTCTCTTGTTTTCTTCCAGGAACAGTAGCACCAAAGATTTGACCCTGTTTGCAGCAGAAGCCATTGCCTTTAACCGTCAGCTGTCCCAGCATGATGAGCAGCAGGAGGAGGAGGGGGTGGCGGTGATCGTCTGCTCCATGAGACTTTCTCCTCCGTCCAACTCCAGGCTGGCTCGTAGAAGAGCAGAGTCCAATGCCCTTCGCTCCCAGGACTTCACTTCTTCCTTTGACGACCCTGCAGCCTGAAGGAGCAGTACAAGTCCACAGTCATATCTTTTAAGCTTCCGCCTTTCCCTCAATTGGTTTCCAATGATCTAGAAAGCATCTTAAATTTAAATTTAATTTTTCCACATTTTAAAACTGTTTGACACTAGAAAAAGGCTGTAAAGTGACAAAATGTGGAAAACGTCATCACCATGAACTTTGCGTTTCACGGGATTTTCACTTCTTTTTTTTTTTTTTTAACTCACTGTGACAGCACTAAGGTGACAGTTATTTGTTACCACCTCGCTGGTTAATATGCCTGGTATTTGAAAAACATACAAAGTCTTTAAATATTTATTTATTTACAATATTTTATACAGTTTATAACATTTTCTTTTGTCTCAGACTGTGAATTGACTGTTACTTAAGTGTTACTGCAGGAAAAACAGTCTTATTTTTTAATTCTGTATGCAGTCTGAAGATAAGACAAAAATCCACTACAAGTATAAGAGGATTCAAAAAGTATGTTGCAAATAATTTGCAAGTTATTCCAGCCTACACGGAAACATACTTAATTTAGGCCAATAAAGTAATGTTTTTATTTGTAGCTATTTCCTGTCACCACCAGCTTCCATTAGCACCAACATAAGCTACTGATTTAGCCAAAGGGAAAATATTTAAGTGGCTCTTACAATAAGAGTTTTATAGCTCTCTTAGAACTGTATTTTTAAAGCAGGTTTTAAAACTTTACCTCAGACTCTGATTTGCACCATGTCTCCACATGTTCTTAGTGTAAAAAAACACCATCCCTGAAAGTCTGGTTCTCCTTCCATTCTACTGGACCTGCACTTACAGTAACAACATATCATGGATTATTAAGTCTAAATGATGTGAATGCGTTGAGTATTCTTTGGTTTCTAGTTTTATGTGAAGATAAGGATACCATACTGAATTAAGAGATGTTTATTTTTATAAACCATAGTTTGTCATCTTTCTGTTTGTTCTGTGGATTCTTATTATTCGGTTGGTTTGGGTCTGTGAATGTGTCAGTTGGAAAAAAAAAATCAGTTAACTAAAAATGATGTATATATTTACCAATATTACTAGTATATTTACTGATTTTGATTGATGTACTGTATGTAGACAGAGCTAACTAGTGGTGTGAAAGATTAATGAACGGTTAAATGAAAGAAAAAAAAGTGTTGATGTATTTTCATCGTGACTACATACAGTAATTGCAACATTTATTTATGCCATTTTATCAACACTGTATTTTTATTATTTTTATTTCTGGACACGCTGTTTTAATCTTCATCTTCCACTACTGTATCCTTTTACTGTTACTTTAATGCTTTTTCCAATCCGATTTACCAGCGCCACCAGGGCCAGGCCATTGCTATAGCAACAAATGGCCTTTACAGAATAGCAGGGATTAAAGGTGATGTTTCTGAGCTCATACACACATTAAAGAAGAACTGATTACCAGGTTAGAGCACTCTCACGAATCATAAAACTCTCTCCCTCTCTCTGTCTCATTACCCTGTGCTGACAGTGAGTGAGATTACTGGGAGCTAATTGGTTTGGAATTATTTCCTAATGTTAACTGTTAGTGAACTCACTTCTTAGCAGTCTTCCTGTCAACAATGACTCTTATAATTTGAGTTTTACCTTCTTAATAAAACAAACTGTCCAACATGTTCTCTTGTCATCCATTTATTTTGTACTATCTTATGAGGAACAAAATAATACCTGATTCCTAGTATTAGTGTTCATTTCATTTCATTCCTTTTTTTTTTAAATGCTCACCCTACAATGATCAGCCAGAACGTGAGCACTGACAAGTGAAGTAAATTAACAAATCAGCAGAAGTAACGTTACATACCGCCCACTCGGTCTGACGTCGTCACTTTCTAAAGTACCCACGTACAGGATATTCGTGCCGTTTATCTGGTGGATTCGGCTCCATTAAACAGCGCCCTCTGTGGACCTTTATTATCGTAACATGTGGTAAGAACAGGGGCGCAGCAACAGCTCACTCCGTGGCTGACCATCTGAAGACACTGTCAGAGACAATGTCCTGTTGAACATGAGGGATGGTGGAAACTAATAACTGGACTACACATCTGAATTAACGTAAGTGACGCTTCGATGTGTGTTTCCAAAGTCTGAAGCCTGACCTGAACTGAAGTTTACATTCAAATATCCGCTGTTTTAACTTAATTAACAAAGACGCGCTGCATTGTCACTGACTGAGAATGTCTAATGCACTTCATTAGTGTAATTTAATGAAAAAAAACCCGATATGGAATTAACATAGAATATCTTTTGGAATTGTATTATTTATATGGGTGCATCATTTATGTGACGTGTATAACAGATGTATGTTGCTGGTGTGCAAGAGAGAATATGACCGACCATCTCAACCTTAATGCTTACACACACACACACACACACACACACACACACACACACACATATATATATATATACATATATATATATATACTGTATATACACTGTATATACTTTATATACTGTAACTACATATGTAATAAATATAGAGTATATGTAATGCTCATCTCATTGAGGAAATTATGCTTCTACAACATTAAAAAAGGAATAGCAATATTTGTGTATGTGTAATACCTGGCAATCATCCGTCCACTACTTGACTAAGTTAACGGTGTGTCCACATCACCTTATTAACTTAGTCATTCTCCACTAAGTTTTAACAGTAACCCTCCATCCTAAGTCGTATTACTGCCACCTACTGGATTTTCATCTTGTTCGAAGTCCCATTTTTCAAACAGAACACTCACGGAGAAGGAAATCTCATTTCTACAAGTCATTTCCCAACACTGAGTTGATACCCACAGTTGGTCAACAGAAAATGTTTTTCTAGCTGTATAAAAAGTTCATTAAGCTTAATTTGCACAAATACTTATAATAATAATATACCCACAGTAGTACTATATCTAAAACATCAAGGCTTTAGAGCAGTTCTAACTAACATACAAACATCTCGACTCTCCAGTAAATTCATATTTATGATTTGCTGTTTAGACTTACTTTCATAGTTATTGTATTATATCTAAATGAGCAACATAGCAGTTTCTGATCTTCACCTCTTTTTCACAGAGCTTTTTGTGAGACATGACACTTCCAGAAAAGATACCCAAACCCCCTGCTCCTCACAGACCCTGTCCACAGAGCACCCACCAGAGCCTGCCCTCCCCGGCCCTGTGCTGTGCCTGTGGATTATGTATCATGTTGGCTGGCATCAACATCACACTGGTCGGAGCCTTTGCCTTTGGCACCTTCATCTCTACAGTCAACGCCCCCATTATCATCGGGCCCCTGCTTTTGCTCTTAGCTCTGGCTTTCTTCACAGCCTGCTGCCTGAGGCCCCCGACCCACGAGGCGCAAAAAGGTGAGAAATGGGGGCTGATGCGGATAGGAACAGCAGTGTTTGAGATGGAGACGAGTGAGAACACGCTGCAGGACACTACTGCCGTCCAGCTCAGCCCCACCAACTCCCCCAGCTCCTACAGAGGTGATGCTGCGCCACCTGCCTGTCAGGACGGAGCTGGTGAAGCTGCTCACATCTTCTTAGATGATCTTAGATCTTAGAGGTTAACAAAGGAGATGAGGTCGTCGTGACCACTGACTGGAGATGACTGGGATAGTGACGTACAGATGCTGCCCACTCATCTTCCTCCGTGTAGATCAGGACTGTCAAACTCATTTTGGTTCAGGGGCTGCATGCAACCATATTAGATGTCATATTAGATGGGCTGGACCAGTACAATGACACCATAACAAATTATAAATTACAATAAGGCCATTTTTTCCCCTTTGTTGTCATGCTGAGAAGTACAAGTTTTTTGGATATTTATAGTTATTTATTCATATTTAATTATATAAAAAATAGTTTTACAGAAAACATGAAGTGTTTGTATGTTTACTGTATTTATATTTTCAAAAGTCATTAAGCGGGCTGGATTGGACATTCTAGCGGGCCGTTTTTGGCCCACGGGCCGTATGTTTGACACACCTGATGTGGATGGATACAGATATCAGCACTGTTCCAAAGGCTACGTGTCCAAATATTAGTCATCCAAGTGTTAACATGTTTTGAACAGTGTGTGTTTTCTTGAACCTTGTCTGAGACAGACTCTGTTTCTGTGTTACCTACTGTTGTACAAATCATCCTGTATATCCAGTGAAGGAGGATCATGTTGATTTGTGTCCACGTGCAGTATGTTCTTGTTACTGTACTGTGTTCAGTGAGCAAAATGAATGAAGCTGTTATATTTCCTGTATTTCCTGTGTGCGCCTTGTAAATAATAGCTAAATGATACTAAACTACAAAAGTACATTGTTGATTTTTCAAATACTGTTCAGTGTATTTGTTCCAACTGCAGCCAAGAGTGGCCTTTGTGCAGTGCAGACTTGAGACATTTGGGATCAAAAGTCATAAAATCATTGTACTTGCAACTTATTTGTTGGTATAATCTGCAATTCTGATTTCATTAGTTCCTCTTCAGGAGGAGGAACCACGAGCAGAGCCCCACCCTGACATTGTAATCCAGTGTCACGGTCACTTCATGTGTTGGTCTCATTTAGGAGCAGGTGATTCAGGTGTGTTTCCTTTCTTCACTGTGTTACATCAAGCCCAAATGTTTACGCTCATGCTCAGTTATGTGAGTGTGTGGTGTAATGACTAATTATACATGCTGATTCAGACACAGATACTGCAGTTGTGTTTACTTATTTTTTCATTTCATGTTGTAGTGCAATGGCTGTTATCAGTGACTGCAGTTACACATGTCTTTAGTGACGTTTGTACATGTATTCAATTAATAAAGTTTAAAACTAACTGTTATTATGAGTGTTTTCCTGTTTAACCTGGATAAAAAATATCCTTGTAGATTATATACAGAAAAAAACCCAGGAAGACACAAGGAACAATCCCTACACCGCTGAGAAGAATCACAGGAAAAGATAACAAAGAGTGTGGGTTCGTGTGCGTGTGACATGTCTTGACAACCTGAAGTCATTCAGTATCAATGAGGTCACACTGCTCCCTGTTAAATAACCAAATAAAAGTGGTTTCAGAATGGAGTTGATTTTTCCTGAGTTTATTCTTTATATATATATATATATATATATAAATATATATATATATATATTTATATATATTGCCTTTGGCACCTTTGGCACCTTCATCTCTACAGTCATATATATATATATATATATATATACATTTTCAGTCAATGCCCCTCGTTAGCCAATTAGCTTGACTGTCTTTCATTATTTATAAACACATGAAATTGCTGCAAAATTGCGAGGGAGCCTTAACTCTCCATTCTACTCAATGCACAAACAGGAAACGAGGGTAATTATGCCGGCAATGATTCACACCTGTGCGTAAGTGGGAGCCATATGAATAAGATGAACAAGAAAAAAAAAGCGCGTCGTGGCCGGGAAACTATACGGTAAAATGTTCTTTACTTTGTTACTTTTCTTTCAGCATTTCAAGCATTACGCCGTGATTTACATGTTTTGAAAGAAACACGGCCAAAAAAGAGGAAGTTCTTTTGCCTGTGAGCGGCTGTGACTGGACAACGGCTGTGACTTTTTCAATCACGTTTTCAAGAACAGTACTCAAAGTCACACAGCACAACTACACTCATTCTATTTTGGTTAATTGGACCTTTCCAATAATTAGCTTGTGCATAACAGAACAGACTAGTGGGCTTTAAGATTTCGATACTTTATTGAGACAGTAGAGGGCAGTATAACTCTTTCTTTTCAGGTTTTCAAAAAGGGCAGCTATACACGTATTCTCTCTGCTCCAGTTTACTTTGCTAAATATTTGCGTTACACACATTTCTCTACAAAAAAGTTTTGAATTGTCTTTAATCTTTTTGAAATTCAGTTTACAAAAAAACAAACAATTTTAACGCAGGATGTTTTAAGGCAAATACTTAAAAAAAAGTCTTCAGTAAGTTAAACTAACAGTCCAAATAGTGTCATCTAGGCAATGTTTTATTTTTAGGTTAATTACTACATTAAATAATGTATTTCTTAGTATATACTCACATCATTACACATAGACAGAAAGAGTAAATTAAAAATATATCAATTTTTGTTTCCTTTATAAATCTCAACACTGATTTGTGAATCAATCCTCATTTTTTGAAGAATCTAATTAAAAATTTGGAACTGGTCATAATTAGAATTAAAAAGACCATGGAGATTTAATGAACTCTCCTTGTAAATTATACCTTTTATGACGTTAGCTTACAAAATATTTGGCTACTGAACGTGACGGTCACACACTGCATCATCCTTGGGTTTTGCTTCTGCCTGGAGCTCGCAGCGTTTTAGAGGGATGCAGTGACCCTGAAACACATGCAGGTCATCTCTGAACCTGCACCTGAATAACACATTTCCCACAGGTAATACTCCACACTCTATCTCCTCCTAACAGGCAGACAGAACAATGGCAAGGTGACGGTGTCTTTGGACGGTCATTATGAAGTGACCTGATGTGCTTTGAATCTGAGGCCCTAACAAAAAAAATGGTCAAATTTATAAACATGTATTTGTCATTTAAACAGTTGTCATCAGGTTTTCCTTTATTTGTTTTATTTATTTATTTATTTTTAGTTTGCGTCTAAGTGTGCGTCTAAACAGCAGCTGTTAATTTAGATCTTGGAGTCTGCTGACTCAGCTGCAGGAAGACAAACACTATCATGTGTCCTGTTGGAATAATCTAAATCTATTTTAGCTTAAAGGGCTGCACAAAAACAAAATGGGGGGGGGTTGACATTTCCACCTCATGATTAATGTGCTAATGTCCACTGAAATGTCACATTTTCATGGCCTGATCGTTCCTTCATTTCTCGCCTCATTCTCTGCCACAGAATGAACTGCTCATATTTTGTCTCCAGATTAGCGACGACCACGGCTGACAGTTGTTCACGATCGGGACGTTTAGATGTCATACTTTTTAACTGATCTGGAAAATGTAATATTTATCATCATTTTAGCCCTTTGCAGGCGCTCAGTCTGATTACATGTGTATGGATGTGTGTATGGGTGTGTATGTTTAGCTGCACTTCTGAGGACACTCTTGCTAATGTTTTAGGGACATGTTGTCATTGTAGGGACATTTCCCAGGTCCACACTGAGTGAGTGAAAGAACTAGTCATATTAAAGTTTGGGCAAATATAAAGATTAGATATTTATGTGTAATAGTTGGAGAATTGCTTTGTGTGTACAGCGCTGAAAACACACAACAATTATGCGTGTGTGTGTGTGTGTGTGTGTGTCAGGGGAGACACGGACCACAGCCAGTTCCAGCTGATGTATTAGGTGCCATATGCAAGCCATGAATTACCGGGGAGTCAATTTCCCCCCTAAACAGGAGCAAGGCCTGTGTGGCCTAGAGGCCCCTTTTCATATTTACCAAATCATTTCAATAAGAGGTACGCCAGGAGAACCCCCCGACCCCCCAACACACACACACACACACACACACAGGCACGCACACACAGAGATGAGTATTTTAAATGATTTTTTTACCATATTAGGACAAACTGTGCACGTTTTAAATGTTAATAATAAAAACAGAGGTTAAACACTGTCACCTCTGACACTGACTTCAGTGGAGCTGTAATGGCCGCCCGTTACCGTCTCTCCTCAGCTGTTCTCCATGTCCCAGTTCTGTCCCCCGACTCACTGATTGGAGTCAGAATGGGGCCCTGATTGACCGTGCCACTCTGACTAATGGAGTGGATATGCTAGATGAAATACATGGCTCTTTCATTCCAAATTCTCTTACCCTCTGTGTCCCCAGTCACTCCGCCGTGACATATTTTTTTTCACAGATTGAGATTTCTATCCTGTTTTTGATCAGAAGCGTCTGAGAGCGGACGGGAGTCGCAGCGATCGAGGCGGCGATGCCTCAAAGCTAGCAAGGCTGGCGGACACGTGCGGCTGAGCTGATGGGGCCTCCGGTGACTGACAGGGCTGACACTTAGGGAAATGAGGTCATTAGACAGCATTACCAGTGGGCTGTTAGCGCTGTAATGGGTTTTAACTTTGGAATTTCACACAGAAGCCCATTGGGGATGAGTCTGATGTGAGGGCAGGCAGACGGACAGGTGGGCGTACAGAAAGCAGTGCTCATGGACCGGGGGGAGCAGTGTTGGGTGAGGATGGAGGGTGAGCAGAGGAATAAGATGGAAATAGTTCGGACAATAAAGAATATCACATATTGATGCGATGATTTGAAGGGGAAGGAAATGAGGCTAAGTTAATAATGGACTTTGGTTGTTGGTCCCGTCCTCCAGTGTTGACTCGTTGAAACAGTTCCCAGATCCCCAGATTGTTTTCAGTTTTTGTATGATTTTAACTGCTCACCTCCCAACCTGCCTTGGTGTCTACATTTAGCAAATAATAACAATAAACCCTTAGAAAAAAACAATTAGCCTTTTACGTCTGCAAGGATTTTTGTAGTTACATTAAATGTAATGTTTGTAATTTATTCATCTTAAATGTTTTTCTAAAATTGAAATACCAAGCAAGTATATATATACATATATATATATATATTTTAAATGATTTTTTTAAACAATATATATATATATATATATTCCTAGTCGTAACATATTTAAAGTTACACAGTACTTCCCACTCCTCTGTCTTTGGTCTTTAACTTCACTACACGTCAACACCATGAACCGGATCATGTTTCCACTGGTAAACATTTGCAGCCACATACACTGTGACTACATATTTGCAAAATAAAGTTTAAAAAAAAAGCATTTAAACCAATGAATGATTTGATTGTACAGTTTTTACAGCTGTTTCCATGCTTAATAATTAACTTAATTAATTAACATTGAACATGCTGATTTTGCATCATTTATTTTCCTCTCTTTCAAAACTTGGTAGTAGTTAAGAAGCCAGCGAGTGATGAAGTCTAAACATCAGCTGAAGTCCTCCTCCTCCTCCTCCTCCTCCTCTCGGCTGTGCTGTGAAAACAAATGGTCCACTTTAGTGCTGCCGTGGAGCTGCAGACTTCTGAGGTACAGGAAGATTTAGAGGCGTGTTACTGAATGGTTGTCCAGCAGAGGGCAAGACAACACACAGGAGAGGAGGAAGTTGGATGATGTATAGTAGAAGGATGACGGCCATTTTTAGTCATTCCCCTGACTGGTCTGGAGGCAGATGAATTATGCCTGGCTTCTTTGAGAGGTTTATGGAATGGTGAAAAGAAGGTCAGGTTTCCTTAGTGGGTTTTTTTTCCAGTGGAAATGATGAAGAAAGTTGTTAATACTAGTCTGGTAGACTTATATACCTTCACCTTTGTGTTGTGTATATCATCGGAACAGTATAACTGGTCAAAAATGTCGCTTTTAACTATGGCCAATTCCATTTCTGTTGACACCGACTGTGTGAAGTATCTCTCACTGAGCGGCACTTTCATTGGAAGGAGTGCACGTTAAGGCTTTTTATAACTTTGTGAAAAAAAGAAAAAAAAAGAAAAAATAACAGGCATTTCCATTAGCAGAGGTGTGGATGATGGCAGCGCAGGGCTTAAGTGACAGGTAAATTGCAGGTTAAGTGGAGAACACAATCTTTTAACAAGAGACTCTCAGCTCCTCCAAATCCTCCTTAGTCTGTAATCTGAATACAAAAGGCAGGGGCGGAGGGATTAAATCTGACCCCTCAATGTTCTGTTTGTTCCAGACTTCAGTCAAGAGCCTGTGGAAGCAGGGAAGAGCTGTTCAAAGTTGAAACTGACGTGAGCCAGGTGGCAGCATCCAAAAACAACAACGTCCACAACACAAACCCCTGAGTGAACTACAGTTCTGGAGCTAAGGTGGGATTTTATCTGAATTTCTATCTTTTATAGTTCCTTTGTTGTCTGTCGAAGGTGACGACAGAAAATCACCACAGTGATAATATTCTGAAAACTAAATTTGAATCTAAAAGTTTGGAGTATTAAATCAGTAGTCAACATTTTGTTTTAGGTTTTTTCCCCCGTGTAAAACACAGTGAAAAATCCAACTTAATTAATTAGTATTAATTATTAGACATCAACCAACACCTACGGTTTGGAGTGAACAACACAAGGTCTATTAGCTTGTATCTAGAAGGATTTTACATTTTCTATACATAAATTATAATATTTTCATCATTAAGAAAAAAGCTTGTTTCAAATTTGAATTTGTCATAATAAAAATATATTCATTTATTTTGAAAAAAAAACCCCAGAGAAAATTGCATTTCGTGTGTTGGGAAAAAAGCACACCAAATCTTTTTTTAAATTATTTAACAGTAACTCTGTTGGAAAGAGAAGACAGGGCCGAGGTGAGGCAGGGAGTTAGGGTTTGCCGAGAGAATCGTGCTTTGGGTTGTCAACGTTTTAGAGGCTTAGAGTCAAACCTATCCGGGCTCAGCAGAGAGGAGTCTGGGTGTTAGGCAGGAGGAACGACTCCTGATAGAAGGAGTTTGCAGCTCAAGTCGAGAAGAATCTTCTAGGCTCCTGAATGAGGCGAAGACTAATTGATTTTCCTGAAGTTTCCTGTCGCACGGCCCGATTACAGGTGTGACTGGATTAAAATAGGAGAACGGGGGGGAAAAAAACAAGGGATCTGCAGGAGGGGAACGGTAGAAATCAAAGAGGAGAGAAGATGAGGGCTGACACAGACGGATCAACATCACAAATACTTTGTGATGTGCTTTTTCTTTGTACGGGTTTGCCGTGCGTTCTGACTGTAAACACCGGTATGTTCCTGCCTTTGATCTCCACGCTCGGTGACAATCATCGGGTCACACGGCAGGGCCACGTCCTCCACCGCGTTGCACCGGAGAACACTGTGATGTAGCAGCATGCTTCCTCTAATCACTCACTTCTGTTTAATACATCTCAGAGCCAGAGGCATGTGTCCGGCCGGCCGATAACGGTCCGCGACAAGATTGAGTACTGGGCATGCGGGAGCCATATTGAGGCAGGCTCTCGGAGTGAAGCCTCCAGGAGAAGGCGGGTTAGGACGCATATCTAGACCTAAGCTGTCATGCGCGCAGCTGTAATGGCTTGTTTAGTGGCAAAGTCCAATCCAGGGCCCCAGAGAGCCATTATTCCTGCACTATCGATCGGGCCCTGCGGCCACCGCAGCTCTGGCCCCCGTCCCTGATCCTGTTCAGTAAAAAGCGTACTCATGTCAAGGTGGTAATTATCATTGATCTGTAACCACTGCGACAGGGCCGTGAGTCATACCTGGCCCGGCAGAACTGAAAAAGAGGCACAAAAGTCTCGTACAGCCTTCACTGGCACCGCCGCGACTTCCCCTGGGTACAGAGCAGTGAGGAGATATATTTCAGGTTTGGGGTTGTTTCTGTCTGGGTGGCAGAAGGTTAATTACCTGGTGAGAAGTCTGAGCTTCACAAGAACCCCAAACCTGAGGACTTAGGACTCTGTTGTCCCTTTAAAAGTGGAGCTAAGTTCCTTAAATTCTAAATAAAGTCAGAGTTAACTTTGTGTTAAAAGACGTCTTTGTCCAACTGTAATTACAACATTAAATGAGTTTGCCTGACTTTTTTTCATTACATTAATATATTGGTGTTTTAGCACTCGTGTGTGTGTGTGTGTTTGTACAGTACTTTTGTAGCTTTTGCTAATGGAGTACAATAATAATAACACAATAATCAGCTCCTGGAGAGATGCTTGTATCTCAAGTTTTTTACACTTGTTTCATCCTCTAGGACCGACTACACGGGTTCTTCTGCTCATGTTTTTCCTTCTGCGCAGAAGGAAAAAAAACTTTCATCACTTTCAACTTTTCAACTCCACGCAGTGAACAGCGACTTGTTCCACTAATGACGATGTGTCAACAAATCGTTTCTTAGTCAGTGCCATACGTGTTGCAAGGTGTTTTTGCCCAAAGCCGTACGGTTCTACTAAGAACTTCAGCAGGCGATGTTGACCATGTCTTCATGAGTCAAATTCAATCTGACTGATGTACAAACCATTTGATATTTTCTATGGACCACACACAGACACTAACACACACCCTTGACTAGCAGAGGTGTCAGAGGACTGGGAAGCAGCGAGGCCCAGATAGAAAAGAGAAACAGACAAATAGAGATGTTCAGTGTTCCAGGGCAGGCAATCTTTTTTTTCTTTTTGTAAATGCCAGAGTGGGAATCGTTTCACCTGCAGACCAAACTCTATCTTCTCTGATTAAGTCCGTTCAAATTTTCCATTTGTCGGTGTCACGGCCCGGGCTTGTTGTAGCAGCGAGCAGCCGGCCGTATCTGTTGACTGTGTCGTTCTCCGTTCTTCAACAGACACTGACGACATCATCGTGTCCCTAATGTCCCTCTGCCTTTCTCTTGCTCAACCCTCAGCTCACACTCTTTAATGACCCCCCCCCCCCCCCCCCCCCGTGGCGCTCGTGGTTTTGGGGCGGCGGCCGCGTGGCGCGAGGTAGGGGGGGGGC
>NC_024308.1:8928334-8935590 GCF_000523025.1 Cynoglossus semilaevis
CTCCCCCCCCCCCCCCCCCCCCCCTTTAAAGCCCCCCCCCCCCCCCCCATCCGTGTGGCCTGCATGTTGATGCCGGGATCCACCTGTGTGTCCTAGAGCTGGAGTGCAGCCCAGACTGAATGGATCTGTAGTCTGGGAAATATCACTCCACCAAGTCATGGGGGAATTTCTTTTTGTTTTTAAAGTGTTGTGTCTTTTCTCCGCCCGTGTCTGGAGTATCGACATCACTCAGGCCTCAAACTCTCACGCGTGTGATCTAACCCCATTAACCGCCAATGTCTTTTCAGGAGCAGAGCCGGCACGGTTCAGAGAGGATGGAAATTTCAATCTCCCTTCTGTCATTTTCCCTATCATTACTCCATTCACCGCTATTTCTCTCTCTCTACACCGGGGTCCCCAAAGGGAGCGGAGAGGCAGAAAAGGAGGGCATCGTACACTCTGTGCCCAAGTTTAATATGAGAGAGTCAAAAAAGAAAGGGGGGGGGTGTTTATATATTATCAGGGGTCTATTATAAAGCAGCTATCACATTCCCCCCTCTCCTCTGCCGCTGCCTGTTATTCCCTCTCTCTCCTGACAGGTAGCGGGCGGCACCTTGATGACTAGACTCAATCACCTGTGACAGTTTTGATTTGATGTCACTCTCTGGGTCGCTCTATTTGTTTGAGCATTTAAGAGGTAATTGTGTGACATTGGCGGGGGGAAGACGTGCTTTGGCAGCGCACCCGCTGAACCGAGGGGACAAGACGAGGGAGTGTGGCAATAATAAATGAGGGCTATTTTCCTTTAGCATTCCCAGTGTGTGTGTGTGTGTGTGTCTGTGTTTGTGTGACGGTGGAACAAGAACAAGAACGAGGTGATGAGCCCCTCCAGCCCTGGGGGAATTCAGCTGTGAGACACATTCAGGTCGCCTGCACCCACCAACTTTCTCCTGTTTGAACACAATTGTTTTTCTACTCCATCACTCTTTTTATTTTATTTTCCCAAAAAATGTTTTAAGAGAGATTTAAATTCAAGAAATGTAGTAAAGATGACAGTCCTATGATCAGACGGAGACTGGCAGGAAAAGGGTTAACAAGTTATTTTTAGTTCCAGTGGTCAAGTGATTTATGCAAAGGCTACTGCTAATAACCCGAAAGTTTAATCTGAAAGAAAAAGGTTCCTATTGTGTGTCCAACAGTGGCTGAGAAGTCCTCTCTGTATTGGGTAAATCTTTAACTTTCCATGACTTTAGACGCTGGAGATAATCTAGAATCCTCCTTTTCGTATGTAGAAGAAGCTGAGAGAACTCATGGCTGAGGGTTGCCAACCTGAGCTCCAGCTTTAGCCCCCCTCCTCCATACACGGGCCCATCCTTTTACAGCTGACTGGAGGTAAAGAGGGTAATTTAAGGGAAGCTAAAGCCCGGTCCAGTCCAGAAATCAAAGAATGTGACTCTGTTGTGTTATTTTGTACTTTTGAAATGCCACCAAAAAGAGCTTTCCTGCTCTTCACGTTGAGCTCATCCCTTTGTTTGTTCTTCAGTCTCAATCCAGGGTTTGAAGAGATTCAAAGCTGATTAAACAATCAAAGCATATGGGGAGATAAGGAACACTTAGCTAATGGGTTTAGTCCGCCTGTTTAGTACGCCGCAGTCATCCTCTTTCTCCCGGCTCACTTGGTTTCGATCCAGGCGGAAACGGAGCAAGAAATGTAGGAAAACAACAAGAGGAAGAGTGAGAGAAGTTAGGAGTCATGAAAGTTGAGTGAAACCAATAATACAACATTAGCTTAAAGTAGGACATTTAACTGGACAAAATAAAATATACATGCTCCTCCACAAATCATACTTAATAACATTTGCACTTGTGTATGTTCCAGTCTGTAGTACTACACAAAATCCTGATTTTTTTCAATTTAAAAAAAAGATTGAACTGAAGACCCTATAGCAGGGCTGTCAAACTCATTTTGATTCAGGGGCTGGACCAGTACAATCATAACCTAATTAACTATAAATAATGAAGAGTCCATGTTTTTCCCCTTTGTTTTCATACAAGCAAGTACAAGTATATTAGCTATTTATTATTATTTATTGAAGTAAACAAAGGAGCCTCTCCCTGCTGCGGTGAACTCACGTCATGTGAACCGTTAAAGAGCCATTTAATGAACCCAGCTCTTCCCTGGGTAAACCTGGTAAGAGGCAATCTCAGGGCTCCCACATTTGAATTCTAATAACACCTCAGCGAGGTCAGTGAGCAGTAGGAGGGATGAGGGAAAACATATCCACCTTCCTCCTGCTGCTTACCAATCATGGAGAAAGCCACGAGAAAGGTGCTTACTTAGGGGAGATAAAGAGTGAGATGAGAGGCAGCGGACCGGGATTAGGGAAAGGAGACGATCACGGCCAGGAAGGCAGTGGGGGGGAAGAGGGGCTGGTGGACAGCCAGGCCAGGAGCTGATGTCTGGGCTGGTTGGATATAAGAGGAATATTAATCTGGGTTTAGTGTGAGCAGGACCCCACAACTGGCTCAAGCAAACACAGCTTAGTTGGGGCCAAGCCTCGGAGAAAGTCCTAAATCTTCACATTAGCTCCCTACATTTCTTCTGCTGAATCCCTAAGCTCTTTTCTAAAGGACAGCACAAACAACCCCCCCCCCCCCCCCCCCACCCACTTACCCGCTCTGTTTATATACAAACCTACCAATGGAACCTATCACAAACACTTTTCAAATCAACACAGCATTTATTAATGCCAGGCCCTGAGTGGATAGGGTGAGATTAGAAGGGCATGATGGCCCCCCAACCCCCAATTGTGTTGTGCATTTTGCAGTGTGCCCTACTTCTGCGTTGAGAAGAATGAGGGAGCAAAAAAAAAAAACACTTTGGGTTTTAGGGCAGCTGGTGTCACGATAACCTTGAAAATCCTTGGAAGAACCTTAAGTGAATTCTGTGAGCTTAGAGAAAACATCGTTGGTCTTTAACCTAACACCCACACAGAGGTGGAAGGAAAAAGTTGTTGACGGCTCTTGGCACAAATCTCATACAAACACAACGTTTGTATAAGATTTAGGTTTAAACCGTACTGATTAGTATTCACGCTAATGCCTTGTTAGCACTTTAGTCAACTGAGTAACTCAATGAGTCAGACTATTAGGATGTATATATGTACATATATCAATATATATACATATATACATACATATATGTATGTATATATATATATATGCATATATATGTACATATATGTATGTATATCCATTTTGATCTTTTGGATTTTTGGATTTTATAATTTGTTTCGTTTTGCGGACTGGTCTGAACTTAATTTTTTGTTTCAAGACTTGGCGTTTTGCGGACTGGTCTGAACTTAATTCTAGTTTTTCAGTTTGTGTGCTTCATTTGTTTCCTCACCTTTTGTGACAGGTTATATACAGTATATAGTTTTATGATTTAAGGTCCAAATGGAACCTTCATCAACGGTATTTCTGTAACATCTGCTGTGCCTCTCCTTATCCTTAAGAAGATAAATACCAGTATTCCCCCAGAGTACTTGGAACTCCTACCTCAGTGTACTTTGATATAAGTACATTATATATTATAAGTACATTGGAAATATGTAACATTCATAGTGAAAGGGCAGCAGTGCACCTCACGTTGTGCAGCGACATGATGAACAAAGTCAATGTAATTCACAATGTTAAAAAACAGTTGGAAAAAATTGACTCAAAATTGACATTTGACCTCTGGCAACAATCCAGCTCTGTAACGTCCACCAATCAAAGTTGACCTTTGACCTGTTGTGTCACTGACTCCACATCAGTACAGTACTGGTCCTGTGTATTATCTCTCCAGGATGCAGAGTCTGGAGTGTCGGAGTTAAGGGAACACTCAACCTCCTCCCACCATATCCCATCACCCACAGCTCTGTGGTGCTGAGTTTCATTAACCTGACCACATGTGCCAAAGCTCTGGTATTAGAGTTAATCAAAGTGACACTGACACACTTGCTGCAGTTTACTGGAGCACATGGGGAGTACATCCAGAGGCCCGCTGCTCAGATGGTTGAACACACATGAAATATGACCGTGTTACACACACACAAACACACACACACACTCTCTCTCTCTAAGAGCTGTAAGTATAGGAAATGTATTTTATGGCGTTTCAATTAACTGTGGAGAAGCGTCTGACGTGACGGGAGCGTGACCAGGACTGTAAGCCTCGGGGCTAACTGTAACCACTGCAGGAATGTCATTTGAACATCAAATGGGAAATTAAATTACTTTACAAGTACACTAACCATCGCTTGACCCAAATAAATATTTGAACGTAAAATACATACAGTTGTCTGATAGTTTTCATCAGTTTAATTGGATTATTCCCTCCACCTTTTAAATAGAGGTTTTAAAGTGTACACAATTTTATTCTTAATTGAAAAGTCCAATTTATATCTAAGAATTGAAAAATAATGGCCGACTGCAGGTTCCTTGTTGGAGCAACATATTTTGCGTCACTGACCCTGTATTGGGCCAGGTACTTTATTGAAGCACTTACAGTACTGATCCAGCAACTGTTCACTGTCAGGCAGTACAGGTGTTTCCTTCCTTCAGTTCACTGCATCATTGTCATTGTGAATGTTTAGTAGGTCGACAATGTCAGCAGTTTGGAGGAGTCTGCCTTCAGAATCACTGCATATTTACAGTATTGAGACTGATTCTAAAGACGTATCAGTCCAGGTACTCAGCATCAGTAATTAGTAATACTTGTACTTGGTTCATACCATGGACTGTATACTGCAGTGGTATTATTATGCACTAGTACACAATGTTTACATGAGGCATTGTGTAATCTGCAGCACTGAAGCCAGGTGTCCACTGAGGGAGTAGAACCACCGTCAGCAGATCAATCATCCTGTGACACTTCATTTACACTGCATTAATGTGGAATTAGGGTCCATTATGGCTATTGGCAGGACCTGACAGTCCTATTGGACAGTGATCCTCGCTCTGCACCAGAAGATGCTGCTGGAACGAGCGGAAGAGGCAGGTTCCGCCGGGGCACCGAGTAGTTGACATCAGTGTCTCCACTAAAAGAATTTAGTTTTTCTCCTGTGCTTTTGTATTTCAACATGGCAGTTTCTACTCCTTCACCTTTGAATGTTCTTCTCAGATGTGTGGCTTCTTGGTGCCATCTTGAGACAATGCTGTGGTTCACAGACACATTCAAAACAATGGATATGGTTTATGGGCGGTTTCAGGTCAACGTAATATTAACAGGACTTTATCAGGCTGAGAAATCCCCTCCTGTAGAATTGTCTGTCTATGCGTCACAAGAAACATCAGCGCTCAGTTAGTTTGGATCTCTTTTAGATCCAGTGGTTACTATGGTGATGGATGTTATCTTGTCCAGTCCTCAGGTGTAAGCCAGGTCAGCCACCGTGCGATCTCCACCCTCAGCCTTCTGCCCTCCACTGTCCAGTGTGGAGTTCATGGTGAGGCCCCCTATCATCATGTTTCCCTCACTGACCAGGCAGTTGAGAGGCACACAGATACCCCCTTAAGGAGCTTTGCTCTCTGGAGAAAGCTTAATCCCCTTTTTTAACGCCGTCCCAGGGCTCCTCGTCGGCCTTCAATAGAGTGGGGGAGGAGTCCACTGTGGAATATCTCTAAACCCACATGGCAGCGCAGCCCAAATCTGAATATCTGAGCCAAGGCAAGGCTGAGGAGCTCCAAGTCTGTACAGGAATTAACTTTCCAACAGACCACGTTAAAGCCTCTCCTCCAATCTCCTCCTCTGCTCTGCGTCACATACGTCCTTCCCCTGGTCTTTTCTTCTCTGGTTACCTATCAGCAAATGTGTGTCCAGAGGTGTCTGTAGTGGACGAACAACTAAAATATAACAGGGATGAATTAAAAAACTGAATTTGAATCAGTCAATCTTATCCTTTATTTTATGAATCTATATTCATATATGACAGAAAGACAGAAAACCACTGGCTTTAAATAAATGTAAACTACGCACTGTTGAACAGGTTGGAAACTCCAAATGGTTGTGAACAAGTAAAGTTATTTTGGATGATTGAAGGATGGAGTTCCTCAGAGAATTATTCAAGCTCTGTCCTCAAATGACTACAGCCAGGAGACCATTGCAGTAGACCAGTCAGTTGGACACAGCAGCATAATCTTTGTCTTCCTGCCATTTTAGTTTAGCAGTACAAGGTTCTACTTCTCATGTCCAAAGAACTCCGTCAGGTAACCAGTGTTATTCCCTTCTCTTTTCCTCCTCCTCCTCTCTACCCCTCTGAGCCTTTTGACCATAGGGCATGGGTAAATATTAACCCTGACGAACTTGTGTGAAAATTTCTGAGCCATCTGATTTGTAAAGAGGTGTGACAGATTACCCAAGAAGGGTGGATTCCTCAGAGGCAATAGGTAGCAGATCTCTTATCCAAACACTTTGGGAACCGTGCTCTGACATGCTCCTTTAGCGCCCTGTCAGTAGACTATTCCCAAAGCAAACAGCGCCGAGACGTTCTCCATCTCCACAAGACAGGCCCTCATAAACTCCCTGAAAAGGGACCGAGAGTCCTCGAGAGACACAAGACAACAAGACGTGGAGAGACCAAACAGACCTCACAAAGAACATGGTGTGTTCAGGCCAACAGGAGAGTGGTCTTCAACTTGAGAACCAAAGAAAAGCTGTATTTTAGTCGAGTGTGTTGGGGTGTTAGCTTTCATTTGCAATACTTAAGATTAAGCTAACCGTGCATATAAATATCAACCTACATTTTTATAAAACCTGCAGAAAAGAGATAGAGATTTCCTGGGAGTGAGTCAGACTTGTCTACAGAAAACACTAGTGTAATTCAGGACTGGACCTGACCCAGTGCTTTATGGTCATGGTGTGAGATTTTGTCACAGCCACGATAATGCAGTCCACACACTGGCTTAGGTGAGGCAGGAAGTATATGAGGAATTCAAAACCTGAACAGTTGCTGGACTGAGAAGGAGACACAAACATGTCGAACATTGATCGCATGATGTGTGATTTGTGCTTAAAGCTTGAATGTATGAAATATTCTCATTGAAGTATGCTGCCACACAAAAACACATTTATATATATTATATATTTTGGACCTTGCTGGGTGTTGATGGTATTTTAAGCTCTAGTCGTTTAGGGTGAAACGAAAACGTGTTTCTCTTTTTGACGACGTGTTGACTTTGTATTGGAGCGATAAGTGGATGGACAGTAAAATGATTGGACATGCGGTGCATATGTTACA
>NC_024308.1:8936119-8940304 GCF_000523025.1 Cynoglossus semilaevis
GAGCGGATGAGGCAGTTTCTGCTGTGCCACAGAGCTAGGCTAGTTGACATCAGTGTCTCCACTAAAAGAATTTAGTTTTTCTCCTGTGCTTTTGTATTTCAACATGGCAGTTTCTACTCCTTCACCTTTGAATGTTCTTCTCAGATGTGTGGCTTCTTGGTGCCATCTTGAGACAATGCTGTGGTTCACAGACACATTCAAAACAATGGATATGGTTTATGGGCGGTTTCAGGTCAACGTAATATTAACAGGACTTTATCAGGCTGAGAAATCCCCTCCTGTAGAATTGTCTGTCTATGCGTCACAAGAAACATCAGTGCTCAGTTAGTTTGGATCTCTTTTAGATCCAGTGGTTACTATGGTGATGGATGTTATCTTGTCCAGTCCTCAGGTGTAAGCCAGGTCAGCCACCGTGCGATCTCCACCCTCAGCCTTCTGCCCTCCACTGTCCAGTGTGGAGTTCATGGTGAGGCCCCCTATCATCATGTTTCCCTCACTGACCAGGCAGTTGAGAGGCACACAGATACCCCCTTAAGGAGCTTTGCTCTCTGGAGAAAGCTTAATCCCCTTTTTTAACGCCGTCCCAGGGCTCCTCGTCGGCCTTCAATAGAGTGGGGGAGGAGTCCACTGTGGAATATCTCTAAACCCACATGGCAGCGCAGCCCAAATCTGAATATCTGAGCCAAGGCAAGGCTGAGGAGCTCCAAGTCTGTACAGGAATTAACTTTCCAACAGACCACGTTAAAGCCTCTCCTCCAATCTCCTCCTCTGCTCTGCGTCACATACGAGGGGAACCTGGTCTTTTCTTCTCTGGTTACCTATTTCCCCTGGTCTTTTCTTCTCTGGTTACCTATCAGCAAATGTGTGTCCAGAGGTGTCTGTAGTGGACGAACAACTAAAATATAACAGGGATGAATTAAAAAACTGAATTTGAATCAGTCAATCTTATCCTTTATTTTATGAATCTATATTCATATATGACAGAAAGACAGAAAACCACTGGCTTTAAATAAATGTAAACTACGCACTGTTGAACAGGTTGGAAACTCCAAATGGTTGTGAACAAGTAAAGTTATTTTGGATGATTGAAGGATGGAGTTCCTCAGAGAATTATTCAAGCTCTGTCCTCAAATGACTACAGCCAGGAGACCATTGCAGTAGACCAGTCAGTTGGACACAGCAGCATAATCTTTGTCTTCCTGCCATTTTAGTTTAGCAGTACAAGGTTCTACTTCTCATGTCCAAAGAACTCCGTCAGGTAACCAGTGTTATTCCCTTCTCTTTTCCTCCTCCTCCTCTCTACCCCTCTGAGCCTTTTGACCATAGGGCATGGGTAAATATTAACCCTGACGAACTTGTGTGAAAATTTCTGAGCCATCTGATTTGTAAAGAGGTGTGACAGATTACCCAAGAAGGGTGGATTCCTCAGAGGCAATAGGTAGCAGATCTCTTATCCAAACACTTTGGGAACCGTGCTCTGACATGCTCCTTTAGCGCCCTGTCAGTAGACTATTCCCAAAGCAAACAGCGCCGAGACGTTCTCCATCTCCACAAGACAGGCCCTCATAAACTCCCTGAAAAGGGACCGAGAGTCCTCGAGAGACACAAGACAACAAGACGTGGAGAGACCAAACAGACCTCACAAAGAACATGGTGTGTTCAGGCCAACAGGAGAGTGGTCTTCAACTTGAGAACCAAAGAAAAGCTGTATTTTAGCCATGTGTGTTGGGGTGTTAGCTTTCATTTGCAGTACTTAAGATTAAGCTAACCGTGCATATAAATATCAACCTACATTTTTATAAAACCTGCAGAAAAGAGATAGAGATTTCCTGGGAGTGAGTCAGACTTGTCTACAGAAAACACTAGTGTAATTCAGGACTGGACCTGACCCAGTGCTTTATGGTCATGGTGTGAGATTTTGTCACAGCCACGATAATGCAGTCCACACACTGGCTTAGGTGAGGCAGGAAGTATATGAGGAATTCAAAACCTGAACAGTTGCTGGACTGAGAAGGAGACACAAACATGTCGAACATTGATCGCATGATGTGTGATTTGTGCTTAAAGCTTGAATGTATGAAATATTCTCATTGAAGTATGCTGCCACACAAAAACACATTTATATATATTATATATTTTGGACCTTGCTGGGTGTTGATGGTATTTTAAGCTCTAGTCGTTTAGGGTGAAACGAAAACGTGTTTCTCTTTTTGACGACGTGTTGACTTTGTATTGGAGCGATAAGTGGATGGACAGTAAAATGATTGGACATGCGGTGCATATGTTACAACATGTTAAAAATTTGAATCAAATAGATTTTACAAATTAATTAGTGCAATTTGAAGCATTAATTTCGTCAGCCCTAAGTTGATTCCCCGGGGCTTAAAGAGCTCAGTCATCTACGTGACGTTCAATTGTAAAAGAAAAGGATCATCTGTTTATTCTTTGTGTGCGAATTAATCTTAATTGGAATTCAATTAGGCTGTGTTTAAGAAAGTGAAGGCAACACAGGGAGAGAGAGAGAGAGGAGGGGAGGGTGTTAGCGTCGTTGAAACTGCTTGGTAAACCTGGCTAAATATTGTTTCCCATCTCAGTAGACTTAGATACACTCGTCACATAATCAGATGTGAAATACCAGGCAGGGAGAGAAAAGGCCAGGACTTTATTCTACTGGGAATTATTTCCTTTTTTTTCACCCTCCTCATTCTCCAGACGGTCGCTTTAATGTCATTGAGATGAGTGTTTAATAAGGCAGAGCGTTAAGAGGATTATAATGTGCTTGGGCCACAGCATCACAGTGGTGCTGGGGGGTGGGGGAGGGGGGGGTGGTGAGGGTCACCATGTCTGAAGCAGCGTGTGTGTGTGTGTGTGTCTATACTGTCAAGATTCATTTATTCAGATCGAAGCACTCTAAAGGCCTGTGCTCTCTATAGGAGATGTATTTTAAACATGCTACACTTTTAAAACTTTTCCCAACATCTCCACTGAAATGAACACTTCCAGTTATATAATTTTCCCAACATCACTGAAATGAACACTTCCAGTTATATAATAACTCATAATATATATATTTAGTTCTTCATATCTGTTTGATCCAGCCACGGTAGTCGACTTCTTTTCTTCGTTTTTTTCCTTTCCACCTTCAACCTGAGCACATACTGTCTGCAGGTGTTTGTTGCGTGTCTCACCTTTGTGTTGTCTTCCAGGCGTCCACGTTGGTCCAACCACTTGTCCCCAACTCTGTCTTCTCCCTTCACTGTGATTACTTAACCTTCCAGGTCAACAGGTGGCTGTTAACTCCTCCCCTGTCCCTACATAAGCCCCGCCCTGTCTTCTGCTCCTTTGTCAGTGTCACTTGGTTTTTACCAAGTCCTTCTAGAACCAAGTCTGTTTCTTTAGACTCTGAGTTTTAAGGGAACTTCCTGTGGTTTCGCTGATGGTTTTGTTCATTCAGGACTGTTCCTGGGAAATGTTTTAGACGTACAAACTCTAGGCTAACTATAAACTAGCTCTCAACAGGAACCATAATGTAGTTAAAGATATTTAACACAGATAAAGGAAATGTTGTCTAACTGATGACTGCTACACAGGAGTGGCAGTAGATTTCTTTGGGCTTATGTTAAGGCTCGTGTATAAACATAGGTTTGAAAGGAGCATCCACCAAAGGCTCCATCTTTGTACATGTTGGTGTGTGGTAGCTAACAGCTACATGCTGAACCTCGACTGCTGAGTGTGACCTCAAAGCCTAAGGTCACAATATTTACTAAGCACTATGTTGCCAGGGTTCATGTGGGCTGGACAGAACAGTGTTCCATCAGGAAAACATCTTCAATAAAGTGAAGTAAAGTAGTGAAATTGACACGTCTCTTGCTAAATAAGGATATTTGGACATGGTCATTCTGTAAATTATTAAAGATTGAATCAGCCAGAAAAAACTGATTTAAAGAAAACTATTTCCTCAGTTCCTAGTAGAGAAAAGTATTTTCCAGATCATCTTTGGATACTTAGTGATCATCTTGAAGGAACTCAGAACATGGTTCAACTTGATTCATCATTTCAGCAGAGTTTTTCCTCCCTCTCCACCCTTGGCTTGTCTCCACCCTCGTGGATCTGCTCCAACTTTATCTCCTCGTGCTCCACTGAAAAGACACATTGCTTCCAAGCACCACCGTTGCCATTACCCAG
>NC_024308.1:8942296-8973650 GCF_000523025.1 Cynoglossus semilaevis
ACCCCTGCGACCAGGCACCAGCCTTCCTAAACGCATCCTTAATTCTGCAACTTTGAAGTGGCGCTCCTGCAAATGCACTCAATCAATTATAAATGAAATAATCTCCTTATAATATTAGAGATTTTTTAAAGTCTAAGAAATACTGGGAGATTAGGAAGCCCAAATCAGTTTTAGCGGTATCTTAAGTGACAGCAGGAGAATCATTGGGGAGAGCGGCGAGAAACTTAAAATGATTATGTAGATCTGCGTCACTGTCGAATGTTTCTGCAAATCCCCGCTGGATCTGCCGCAACAGAGGAAACAGATTATTCCTGGCCTTATTTAAAAGGTTGGAGTTCTTTAGTGGCTTCTTTAAAAGGGAATGATGTTATATTTGCACATGTGCAGCATTTACAGCTTCCCTCTCTGCGGCTGCTCCTTCACTGCTGCTCTTTACCATCACAATGTCAAAATCTGTGTTTGACACTTCAGCTGTGGAAACACTGACGGCTGTTTCACCGAAGCTAAAAATGACTGGAAACATAAGAATATTTCTTTGGTCATATTTTAGAATGTTGATTTATTTGATTTGATTTATTGGGACACAGTTCTCCCTTGAGACCGTGACATGAGATGAGCTGGTGTAAACTGATTGGACACTTTAAGGTGAAAAATCATAAAATAAAACAAAAATACTAGTTTCCAGTGTGAGTCAAATAGGTTTAAATATAATTCAGTTCAACTCATTTTGGTCTGTTTATCTTGATCTGCTCCAATACTCTTCATAGTGTTTTTCTACTGAAGAAAGTTTCTCTGTCAGACGGATGTTCGTCTGTAGCACGGCGGCTCTTGCGAGCTAACAGTGGTAGAAATTATGACCCAGTGCACATTTCTATCACGCCGAGGTTCATTCATCTTTGATTACACCTTTCAGGTGATATAAATTAGCTCTATCCCCCTCTGCTGGCTTGATGGATTACCGGGGCGGTTATTAAACACACTGATCAATATCATGGATTTGTTTATGTGTTCCAAGGCTACGCGTCTCTGCGAGAGCTTGTTGCTGGAGTCTAGCCTTTTCTAGCCTGCTCAGCCGGGAAAATAAATCAACGCTGAGTTGAGTTCTATTTTGTGAAATGCTGATTAAAATGAAAATGATGGTTTAAGCTTTTCTAATACTTTACTAATACATGCAAGTTTGGTCTTTTTTTTCAGATGGAAGTTAGGAGTCAATTCCAATCTAGTGTGTGGCACAAAATCCAAAGATGTTTTTCCTATTTTTCCCTCAAACTCTCCAGTACTGAAGGTCAGTCATCTTAACAAGAGAAAGCAGAAATCAATGATGGGCCAACTGTTCCTGAGGTCAAAGGTCAGTATGAAGTGGCCTAACATCAAACTAAAGCCAGGATGAACTCTTTTACATTATTATTACAGATCCCTGAGGAAGAGGAGGGACTTTATTAATCCCTGCGGAGTTCCAGTCAGGAAATCAAGGAAAAGGCTTCATTCCCATACCGGGAGTCGAACCCGGGCCGCCTGGGTGAAAACCAGGAATCGTAACCGCTAGACCATATGGGAATCTGTTGAGGTCAGGAGGTTAAAATGGCTGTGTCAGCAAATCTCCGAAGTCCCCCCCCCCATACAGTATCTCAGAGTTAGGATATTTGTAGGACGTCACGCAGTTTGTCTACAGTAGTAAAGGTTCAGTTCATGGATGGAGAGACATGTTTTCATCAGATATTGATCAGAACCCCGCCTCATATTTACCATGATGGTCGTGTTATTTCTCTCCACTAAGAGGCGTAGTGTTGAATACGCTGAGTGGAGCCAGAACAGGCAGACAGTGTGTGGTGTTCGGCCTCTTGGTCCACAGTCGCCGACACTTTGACAGTAGGTGTGTTTGATGAGAGAGAGAAAAAAAACAAAAAAAACAAAACATTGGACCATGTTGTAAAAAAGCATTAAAAAAAGTTACTGGAGCATTTGTCAAGCTTTAAGGAGAATTCACCACAGGAGCTGCTCAATTGGAGAAGCTTTTAAAAATCAATCTGGCCAATTACTGTCTGTCTGGCCTCTAAGTGAGTCACGCCTGACTCGGCACACAATGAAAGGGAGGGGGTTGGGGGGGCAGATGCAGTCGGAGAGTGAGGAGGCAGAAGACTGACAACTTCATGTTTAGGTAATTATCACCACTTCTGGCATGAGCCGAGGGGCCTCTTAACTGCCTCATTGTTGTTGTTAAACAGTTTGCTGTGTTGATTGATGGTGAAAAGTGAACATGCACCCACACCTCTCCTGGGACTGTGACATAATGTGAGTTCCTCCCCTGTGACCCTGCCAGCTGGGCCGGCTAAGCACAACACACACAGATGAGGTTGTGTACACAGCCACAGGGGGGCAGGCTATCAATACATTATTCATATCCATCTGATGGGACACACTCCGAGGCTTACACACACTCATATTCAAATGGGGCCACTTTATCATATCAGTGGCAGGGCTGAGACTCCGTACAGCCCTGTAGATGCTCTGCTCCTTTCTTGCACTGTCATCAGATTCCCTGACTCTCCCCCGTGTGTTACTTCCTCATTCATATTCATGCGGTCCGCTCTCTGCCAAAGGCCCCCTCTGCTGGGGGGGGGGGGGGGGGGGGGGGGACCCTGAGGCTGGGAAAACACACACAGCACAAACCAGATGACCAGTTAATCTGAGTGTAGTGAACATTACTCTGTTTCAGCGGTGTCTTCTTCTTCTTTTAACCTAAATAAAATTACAAGACAAATTACAATTACAAAAATTAAATCACAGAAACATCAACATTAAGAGGTGGCTGTGGTTGGTGTTTTTGTGTTTCGCTCCAGCTGGAGCCGGGGCATCGGTCAAACTCGAGTAACGGCTACACATTTTTGTCTAATTTTCACACAAACTCTCGATACGTCGTCAGCTCAGAATCTGAAAATGAAGAATCCTGAAGTTTACAAAACCAAGACCCGGTCAGACCCTTGACCTAACAACAAACTAACATCTACTGTATAAAATATGAAGGTGCAGAAACTGGTTAAAGACGGCCTATAACTATGCAACCACAATATTTAGTTTCTTTATTGTATTTTTTTTATTATTAACTACTTTAGATGGTTTCAAAAATGTACAGGTTTTGTTAAGAAATCATTTTATTTTCTGCAGAATCACCTTCACATTGGATGTTTTCCACTTTCCTTTCAGTTTTTCTTTCTCAAAGACAAGTGGCTGTTACTGCTGTTACTGCTTGTCTTTCCCTGCTGTGTTCTGGTCAGATTATGACGAGGATGACAGCAGCTCTCACTGTGATTCCTGTCTCTTTTCTCAGGGCCCTTCTTCTTCCTTGGTGCTGCTCAGTGCCTCCCCCTTTCTCTCCCCCTCAGTGGGAGATGTTTATTTGTCACATTATTAATGTCACATTAGCAGTAAAAAAAAATCTGCTCCACTTTTTTCCAGTCCTATCGTTAGGAGAGCTCCTCGTCTCCCTCTGCTGGGTGGGACGTCTGAAGGCAGGGATCCAGGTTAGGAGGTGCAGAGTCCCCGCAGGGAGTCGGATGCCCTCGAGCTCCTCACTAGTAATTTCTTAAGCACTTGTGTCCTCCATGGCTTGTGTTCACACTGTAATTAGAGCCAAATGGCCGGAAGCAGGTCTGCTCCTCTGCAGGTGGAACCAACGAGCTGTGATCTTGACTTTGTGGCCTATTGTTACTGCAGAGTAATTAAAGAAGAAGATGAGATGTCAGAGATGTTGATCAGAGATGTTCACCTGAAGCCACTTTGAAAATATTAGTTGAGTCTGAACTTTTTAACAAATGTCTCAGGCGCTCTACTTGTCTTTAGTAAATAATAATAACAAATTATTAATAAGAATTTAACATATAAAACACAGTTCATCCAGATTCAGTTGAATCTTCTCTCTAACTTAGTGACAGTCAGGATTTTCCCCTTGACATTGGGGAATTATTCTGGATGATTCCGTTGTTATGACGTCACAGTGTTCACACCCATTTCCCTCCTCTCTGTCCACCGATCTAAGCTCCTGTAATGAATTTTGAATCACTCTCTCGTTGACTAACATCCGTGTTATCTCTTTAATTACCCCATTCACCGAGGTGTCAACACAGACCAACAGGGGTCGCACTAGTGAACACGCAGCACGATTACGCTCCCTGCTGCAGAATATATTGGATAAAAAAAGAAAATGTCTTTGAGTTTTGTTGTGTGTGGATGAGCGGAGTGTATTTACTGTTGGGTCGTGAATTATGTTTGTCACCGTGTTTTTAAAAAGGCACCTGAAGCCTGCGGGCTGTGCAGGTTTATGTACATAGAGCTCGGTCTCTGCCCGGTCCGACTCAGGCTCCCAGACGGCGAATGGCACTCTGGTGGGGCATTTGAGCAGTGGAAGAAAATGTAGCCTCCAACTCAGGGAGTCATTTGCAGATGTGTCATTTGAGTTTCCACAGATCAAAGATATAAATTGGAATTGGCAGCAGACATGAAATGGGGTCAGGGAATTTGTCCCCGACACACATGCACGGTGAGAAAAAACGTGTACCATTTAGGAGGCTCTGATTTTACAGCTGGTTTTTCTGTTCAGAGGAAATGTAGCATTTTCACTGACTGTCCCTTTTCTCTAAGCGTCAGTCACTGTCTTCTGAGTAAATCAGACTCACACGACATCAGGGTGAAATCCTCGATTTGCATTTCATTGGAGCTAAAAGTAGTCAGGGCAGAGGTCGAGGTCACTGCGTGTGTGATGAAGCAGTGGTGTGAAAACATTCATTTTTATACTGTTTGTCGTCTAAGAGAGGACCACAGAGCATGGTTGCTGCCTGTTATATCATCCCACACCCCCCCCCCCATGCCAAGTCCTCCCACTAATAACAAAGGTTTTTGATTTAATTCCCACTAATTTCTACATATCCTTGTGATGGTCTTAAAGCTTAACTTTAAAAAAGAAAAAAAAAAGGACTCCACATGGCCCTTTCTGAAATCCCGCTGTTCGTTTTTTGTCAACCTTTTAGTGAAAGCCTGTCAAAAGTGGTTAGCTTCTCCTGTGTAACTACTTTTTTGCATCTTAGCTGCCCTGTGTCTGAACAATTTCTCTCAATCCTCTTGTTTCTCTCCTTTTGTTTAGATAAAGCGAGGGATTAGGAAAGATTTGCTCCCATAAAGTAGTGGTTTGATGGGCTTTTATCCCACCATGTTGCTAAAGCGGTGTAGCCCCTGGATTAGGCCCTGACAATAGCAACCCTTGTGCTGGGCAGCAGCCTCGGGGCCACAGAAAAAAGACGGGCTCCGTGAGAGAAGGAGGAAACAAACCTGCCAACCTTGATATGTCAAGTCTGCCAGAGAGGCTGCGAAGAAGAGTAGCTGTGGTTACGGCGCCGTGTGTTGTTTCTCTTCAGGTCGTACGTTCATAAACAACACCAGAGTGGACCGTGTGTGTGTGGCCTCGTGTTTGAAGCCAACAGACGAGCTAAAGATGCTAAAGGAGTCCTGGACCACAGAGGACAGAGTGTCATGGTCTAATGAACCACAGTTCCTTTTCCATCATGTGGATGGCTGGGATTATGGGGAACACATGGCACCATGGTACTGTGTGGCAGTGATTCTCAACTGGCGGCCTGCAGACTGCATCCAGCCCACTAAACTTTCCAACTCGGCCAAACGACTGGACTCCAAAATCAGTGATCTCCAGCGCTTATGACTCTATATGTGATTTTTATTTCTGACCCTTTGAAGAACCCGGTTGGTGAAACGGGGTCTATGTCCAGAAGTCAAGACTGATGTGTGGAACGTTCGGCTTCAGGTCCTACCATTCTACTTGTGCACGATACTTTGACGTGTACATGGAGACAGGGTACTTCTATACCTTCATGAATACTTAGGAAAACACAACAACCAGTTTGAGGTGTTGACTTTCCTCCAAATTCCTCAGATCCACATCTGATCCAACACCTTTGTGCCGGACAAACAACTCCTCCAAATCCTTGAATGCCTCAGGATGCACCTTAAAGGATTTGGTCGAAGTTGGACATAAGGACAGCTGGATGTAAAGTTATAAAACAGATGGAACACCTTGATTTAAGTAAATGAAAATGTAATCAACATTTGCGGGTGTATGTTTGTAATTTGGGGGAGGGGTAGGATCAGGTCATAGTGAATCCAGAAAGAATCACTTTCACTTCATTGCTTCAACAGATGTTGCCACAGTGACAGTTGTAACCAACGGTAATCAAACCCAAAACCTTCTGTTTTACAGGCGTATTTCCAACCGCTGTGCCACTGTAGCGCCTCCAGAGAGCCAGCTGTAATTTAAACATATGTAAATGAGTATCTAATAAATATGAGAGCAGATCGTGTGGAAACATTAACCGTGGTTTTATCTCGGTACAGCACTCTAACAAACACTACACCAGAGCCTGTGTACGTAAAGAGGTGAATTATCGCCATGTAAATCAGACAAGGTGAACGCCCAGATAATACACAGGCCGAGGATCGCTAATGGCAAGTTGCTTTGTTACTCCAGTCACACGAGTCCCATGAAAGCAGTCAATCCTCAGCGATTCATCAAAATGATTAATTTGGCCAAAAGGAGCACAAGCTAACCTTGAATAGGAGCAGGAGCAGACCACAGACCACAGACCACAGACCACAGACCACCGCTGCAGACACACCATAATGTATTCATGAAGTTTGCGGGGGAAATGATAGGAGTTAATGGGCTCTGAAGGCTGAAGGCACCAACTTTCTCCTCAAGTTGATGTGAAGGTTCCTTGGTGAGTACCGAGAGCTATTTGAGGGATAAAATTACAAACACTCATGCGTTCTAAACCTGATTAAAAACCGAGCGAGATTCATAAATCTCTGCAGCTTCTCAGGCTGAGCTGTGATTCAGGCTGCCAAAGTCCTGATGCAGGGATAAAAGTTTTGTTCAGAAAGCAAGCGGGGAGGATGACTGAGAGCAAAGACGATAACTCAGATCTGAGGAGAGGCTTTGACGCGATGGAGCCTGAACAATGAGTGCACCTCTGAAATCCACAGAAATCTACTGAGGAAGTTGAGGTTTAGGAAGTTAGCTCAGGGCTCGCTGTGCTGAAACACTAAAGACGATCAGGAAGAAGAGTTACCAGTGAGGATTATGGGTAAACGAATCCATATCAACATTAGGCCTAAATTCCTCCAAATCCATTTTGTAAATAAAAAACCTTTAGTGAAAGGTCATTTCTGACTTAAAGTTTGTGAGACTTCCTGTGTCCTTCTGTAGTATCCCAGTGGCATTGTACTGGACCACAACCTTCATGTTTGGGGACAATGTTCTTTGAGTTCTACTCCTCTCCCTTCCTGCCCTGAACATTTTAATGACCATCATCAACATGTCTATGGTCAAGTTCTAGAGTTTAGTTTAGCATTTACTTTGGGCTAATTCGAAAACTTATAATAATATAATATTATATATATATTAAAAATAAAAAATAAATAAAAACAACAATTTTAAATAAATATTAATTAATTAATTAAAAACATAATAATACTAATAATTACTTTTATTTTATTTATTTTTCTTATGACTGTTTTGTTTTTTATTTTTTCAGGGTTGGGGTCCACAAACCACTTGTCAGAATGTGAACCCAAAAACATCCATTCATTTCTCAGCAGTCTGTGTTTGTGCAAATCAATGTGACCAAAGATCCAAATGGATTTGGGATTTAAAACAGCGCCACCACCAGACCAGACCATCTCACGACACATAATATGCAGGCTTTACATTAAAGGGCCACTTTCAGGTGCCCTTTAATTCCAGCCTAAACGGGTTTTCTCCGAGTGAAGAAATCTTTTCTAAAAAAAAAAAATCCTTGGAAGAAGAGAAGGGCATTATTGTTTTAATCCTCTTACCACCAGTCATTTTAAGACTTTTTTTTGGAGGGTGAAATGGCGTCTTGTCTCCCCAATCCTCACCTAAATCCCTCGGGGCCGTGGAGCTGCTGGAGGCGGTGCGGGCTGCTGCGCACGAGGCTGCATCTCTCCATCAAACCTCCTCTCCTCTTCCCACCGAAACCTGCTCCCAAAGCCGGGGCTAAAACTGCATCCGAGCTGGGAATTAACCTCCAACGTCCCCGCGCTCCAGTCAAAAAAGTGTTCACATTTACATATCATTTAATTAATGCCTGTTTTTCAGCCCTCTTTTGGCTAAAACCAAGCGTTTAAATTCCCTGTTAATCGGCTCACACTTCTTTACCAACCTCTGCACAGGCAAATATTTTTGTCAAGGAGATGGTGTTTCATAGCAGTGTATAAACCTGTCACATTTGTACACGTCATTAATCCTGGAATAAACCCAGAGGAACCTGAACACGGTCTAAACGGTGTCTTTATTTGTCATTTATCAGGAGGGTTTTTACGCAAAAACATTTTTACGTTTTAACGTAAATTTATTTTAATAATAATAGCAGTCGATATGCATTTGTAATATTTTTAATTATCTACTTAAAGTAACAGCATGTTGTACTTGTCGTTGAATAATTAACACACACACATAAATATATGTATATCAGCCCTTTTTTCAGAATACAATATAGGCAAAGCAATATTCTGTATTTACATGTTTTGTACTTTTGTTATTTATATAGGTATAAATTAATCTCTTTAATGTTACTGTTTCACAAATGTTAGGCCAGAAATAACATTAAAAGTTTAAAATAATCATTAAACACAATTGGATTTTAGCTTCACTTTAAGTTATTAAAATATTTGCAATAAATAAAATAATTACTTCTTTTTTGTATATTTTTGGAGCTTATATGTTACAATTATTATTACATTGTAAATGTATTTTTACTAAAAAAATATATTATAATATAGAAAAGTTGCGAATGGCTGAGTTCAGCATTAATTGTTAATCACTCATCAAATGATATAATAATAATAATAATAATAATAATAATAATAATAATAATAATATCTACCAAAGCTCTGAGGTTCGGATGCAAAAACCCAAACCTGTGTTGAGGTGAATTCGTGTGCAGGAGACGGAGGAGGAGGAGGAGGAGGAAGAGGAGGAGGAGGAGGTTGGAGGTGAGGAAAGCAGCTGATTGGCTGAGAGTAAGGAGCGTCTGTCAGTCTCACCGACTCCACCCGGGGGGTGGCTTTTAAGGCCCTGAGATGGAAGCTCCCATAACCAGGCAGAGAAGGAGAAGAGGAGGAGGTACAGGAGGGAGAGAAGCCGGAGTCTGGAGCGCACAGAAGCACGAGGACACCGTGAGGAAGAACTGCTGAAAAACAACAACAAACAAACTCCAAAATCTAAAGTTGAAATGAACCAACCTGTGTGGATTTTCGAGGACACGATCTGAGAGGAGGACGGTGTGGGAGTCAGGAGGAGATCTTTTCCTGGCAGACACAGCAGAGGTAAGAAGTTTCCTGAGCGGAAGTTTGGGAATCTCGTCTTCTTGTCACCTGTACGTGTCCTTCATTATGGAAGCTTTAAAATAGACTGTGAACAAAACATTTATTTTCATGTATTTATTAATTCATTTGCATCATTTTAATCAGCAGTTGACGTCACACAGTCCGTTTGTTATCGAGTTTTTGTCATTTAAGTGTATAATGTTTTTTCTGATATGGTTTTGTTATAATTCTTTATGTAATTATTTTGTTACATTCGTTTTATTTTATTTTATTTTTAACAGCGTATCAATACTATAAAGACAAATATATTTTCGAAATGTATTCTTTACTATTTAAATTAATTTGACCAGAATCGTATTAATTACCAATAGGTGAACGCCACCGACCCAGTACAGACTCGGACAGAGCTCGTAGCCCCAGGACAGTTTTGGTAAATGCTGTATTACTCATACATCCACGGCAATTATCATAATGAGGCTTAAATCAGAGCCCGAGGCTCCGACAGAGTTGTCCTGAAGAGACAGAGCAGTCAGACGACGAAGGGAGGAAACTGGGGGAAAATCAAATAACAAATTAGGAAAATCCAGCCACAGGCGGATGTAAAAAAAAAGATGTAAAATGAATCAGTGTATTTGACACGGCATCCTCTAACGGACACACACACACACACACACACACAGAGGCAGGCCTGTACCGTTCACATGTCAGGGCTGATGATACATTAATAGCCGTGTGTAGTTCAAACCTATTTGCACTCACATTAGACAGAGCAGGTCAACAGGGATCACTCTGCAGACCTGTCACATTTTACACCGTCAGCCTGAAGGCGTCACAGAACTGACCTGGGATCAGCCACACATGCACGGGAGCCGCTCCGTTGATGTTACGGGGGAAATGTGTCCTCGCAGCTCTGCAGACGATTCTGTGCACAAACACACACATAAAATAAAAATAAAAATAAATTGAATAAAAATATATAATTGTGCACCGATCTCTAGCTCTGTTGTTATTGTTGTTTTAATTATTGTATTATTATATATTTTCATTGTGTTCTATTATTACTGCAGATAGAAGATAAAGCGTTTCTACTCTAATCAATTACATGCGGTATAATTATACAATGATACGCTGCTTAAAAATAATTTCATTGCTAAATGTGTATTCATTAAAAGCCACATTTTTGTTAGAATGTCCTAATTAAATTGCATGAATTTATTTTTCAGTTTTAAATGTATTTTTTTCTAAACACACAGAGATATTATTTAATTATTAATTCAATCCTAATCGTGTGAACAGGTGACTGTTTTCTTTCTTGATAAAAACTCCTCATGTTTCTAATTGATTCTGATTCACATTTACATGTTGTATTTTTTTTATAGTGTATGACATCAAATGTGTGAGAAAGATTCATTTTCTAAATCGATGATGTCATGCCTGACCACAGTGCCGTCTCTTCTGCACAGTTAGCCTCGGCCATGCAGCACTACGGAGTGAACGGCTACTCTCTCCACGCCATGAACTCACTGAGCGCCATGTACAATCTTCACCAGCAGGCGGCGCAACAGGCTCAGCACGCCCCCGACTACAGGCCCTCGGTCCATGCCCTCACACTGGCAGAGAGACTCGCTGGTAAGAACTGTTCTGTTGTTGACTTTGTTCAGTCCTGAACGCTCTGACGTGTCCACCAATTAAACTGCTCCATCCTCTTGTTTCTCAACGGCTGCACATTTCAAGACATTATCCTTGAGGCCCGCTATGGCTCCCAGCACAGGAAACAGAGACGCAGTCGCACAGCCTTCACCGCCCAGCAGCTGGAGGCGCTGGAGAAGACCTTCCAGAAGACCCACTATCCTGATGTGGTGATGAGGGAACGTCTGGCCATGTGCACCAACCTACCAGAGGCTCGGGTGCAGGTACAGAAACGCATTTATCGTGCTCTCTTCCTGCTCGATTTGGCATGTTTATTTTTCTGACATGAAACCTGGAAGTGTTTGGTCAACTTCTATTCATAAATGAAGAAACAAACTCTTGAAATCTGATTCCACGTGGCCTTTCTGTCAGACATGAGCTATAAACCCTTTGCTACTTCCTGGACCTCCACACCTTTACAAAAGTCCTTAACGTTGCCTTTAACTCAAGATCTTTCTGTTCAACAACCTGCCAGGTCTGGTTCAAGAACCGTCGGGCCAAGTTTCGCAAGAAGCAGCGTAGCCTGCAGAAAGAACAGCTTCAGAAACAGAAGGAGGCGTCGGCGACATCAGAGAGCTCCACAGAAGACTCCAAGAGTAACCTCAGCAGCAGCAGCAGCAGCAGCAGCAGCAGCAACACGGCCGCCACCACGGTTCTGCCTGAGTCCCACACTCCAACCATTCCCACCGCCCTCTCCTCAGAGACAGAGACGCTTCAGCCTGGAGAGATGAGCGTGGAAGTCAACGTCACCTCCCCTGAGCCGTCAGACAGCGAGTCAGCAGCAGAAGATAATGCTGACAGAGAGGAGGAGGAGGAAACCAGAGGGGAGTCCAGGGTGAAGATCAGAGAGGAGACGCAGAGAGAGGGGGGAGCACCGCCACGGAGCAGCTCCCCATCCTGCAAACCTCTCAGCCCTACAGCAGGTAAAAATGTAGATCTGGAATATATATATCGTTAAGGTCAAATTTACGTTTAGAGAAATGAAACAGAGAAGGCGACGGTGCAGCGCTTTTTATTATGATCAGAGGTAAAGTTTAAAGGCTGTGTCAATATTTAACTTCACAGTCCTGAGAAATAAAGTTGTCAAACATACAATTGAAGACACATTTTCAAGCTTACATTACTTTGCGTTAAAAACAAAATCATATTTCAAAACCCAATAGTTTCCACAGAACAAATCACATCCCTGATATGTCTCATAGTGCCTTAGACCGGTGATTCCCAACCTTCTGCAAGGTGGCAGTAGAGAGCTATGAATGCTAAAAAAAAAGATAATCAGAGCTGTTGAAGAAGATCTTTGTGTCTTTCTTCAATTCCTGCCAGTATATCAGCATTGTCTTCAACTAAACAGACTGAGATTTTAGCCAATTATGAGGTCGTTCAAACTAGATTATTATATTCCACTACACACACTTTTGGTGAGATTTTTGTTAGGTGGTGTGCTGCAGGGTTTTTCCCGAGAATATATTTGTGCCGTGGCTCGAAAAATGTTGGGAAACACTGCTTTATAGTACTCGAGAGTACTCGTCATTTCTAGTGCTGTACAACAATTCGTTACAAAAATAAAAGTTATCAAAGTAGCTAAAACATAAATGTTGATGTTCTTCATGCCAGAGAAAAGTATAAGAGAAAATTCAAATCAGCAGAAGGATATGTTGATAGATAATAGAATCTTTTGGTTGCTCTTCTAGTTATAGGTTAAAAATGTTTTTTGTTTTGTTTAAATTCAACAGATCACCTAATGAATCCCTCCGCCTTGTTCTCCTCCTCAGACTCTCCTCTGAACTCCCCTGCCCTGCCCTCGTCCTCCAGCAGTGTGGCCAGTGGCTTTGCTCAGAGCAACTCCTACGCCTCCTCTCCCCTCAGCCTCTTCCGGCTGCAGGAGCAGTTTCGGCAGCACATGGCTGCCACCAACAACCTGGTTCACTACCCCTCCTTTGACATGAGCGCACCGTCCTCTCTTCCTTACCTGGGTATGAACGTCAACATGCCGACCCCACTGGGCTCTCTGCCCTGCCAGTCCTACTACCAGACCCTGTCCCAGGCCCAGCAGGTGTGGAACAGTCCCCTGCTGCAGGCGGCACCCGGCAGCCTACCAGGAAGTCTCAACAGTAAGACGACGAGCATCGAGAACCTCCGAATGAGGGCCAAGCAGCACGCAGCCTCACTGGGACTGGAGCCACTCCCCAACTGAGGCAAAGGAGGGAAGATCACTCAGAACCTGGACATTTGAGCGTCTCTCCTTGTAGGTTTGTAATTGAAGGTTGGCAAATTTGGTAAGGCCAAGGTGAAAAGCAGCTCATGTTGACTAAAAAAAGCAGATGATAAGAAAAAAACAGTCAATTTTCATACACTGTGATACAAGGTCACGCAGTACTGTCACTAATGACACTGAAACATTGAACTAAACCTGTACCACACTATCCTGTCCTACTGCAGCACAGCTTTAAAAACCATGAATTTGTCTCTCTACTCAAAATATGATTACAAGTGCTACACAACATGAATCATTTACATTCAAAACCTTTTTTTCGCATGTTTTTTTTGTTAATGTGAATCCAGACACAACTTCAGTAAATAGTGTCATGTGACTGATGTTATAAACACCAATACTTTTTTTTTGCCTTAACTAAATTCATGTTGCTTAGCGCATGTAGTGACATTTTAGGAACACTAAAAATGTTCCTCCATCAGTAAGGTTTATCCTACACCTTTTTTTATTTTTTATTTCAAACAACAGCACTTTCTGTTAAAAACATACTTTTTTCTTACCATAGTTTGTTAAAATACAGTTCCGCTAAATCTGAATAAGAATTCCTCTGCATGAACGATTCATATTAAGATTAATATAAGATAGTAAGAACTACATATACTGACCAGACAGTTTCCATCTTCTTATCCCCTTTAAAGCTCCGTTTCTCAAATGGTGGATCCTGGTGGATTAAAATGTACCAGTTTCTTTATATACCACAGAGTACTATCTGCTAAACCTGGCTTCTACTGTGAGTCGTGGACTTCACATCCACATCACTGAGACAGAAACAGTCACATTATCAGTGTAAATATTGTCTACATCTCCTTCATCCGCCTGCTCAGCAGAATTTTAACGCAGCAACTAAAAGGTGACGAGTCACGTGTGAAAATAAACCAGACACTGTGGTCTTTTGTCAGCCTTGGTGCAAGAATGAACTGTTGCAGCACAGAGACGTATTAGGCCAAATCTGTGTGTATCATATTTCTGTATATTAAAGATATGTAAGTCACTCGTTCTAAATGTCAGTAATTTATCTGTAAAAATTTAAAGGAATAAATGACACAAACTCTAAGAATGACTCGGTGTAGTTCTGTGTTTTTGTGTTTTTATCTTGTACATTTCTTTTGTCTAACTCAGATGACTTTAACTCCAGCTCTACCTATCATTTTAACATACACATCTGTTTGACCTGCTCCTGCTGTACTGACTGAAAATCATCAGTTATTTATATCTTCACTTTTCCTCATCTCTTAGTAAGTTCTACATTTTTATATTTTATTGCTTTTGTTTTGGATGTGTTAATAGTCTTTGATAAGAAACAGTCTTTGAGTTGATTTTTTTATGATTTAAAGCTCTTTAAGACAAATCTTTTTATTTTTGTCATGTAATGATATGGTCATTTTTAAACCCTTTTTTTATTATTGTCTTTGCTCTGCTAATGTTTATCTTTTTATTGCTAAACGCATTACATCATTTATCACATATTTTTTGATGAACTTAGTATTTATAGTGATTTTATTTTTTAACATTTGTGTTAACCTTCATTTTTATTTCAGTTTTATTTCCAGACTTTTACCACCTGTAACTTCATATGTCATGGTGGAGACAGCCTTGTTATACTAATAGAAATCATGTCCAGTGAGGAGCATCATCCACCCTCACCCTCCTCTTAATGTAGACGGGAGAACCAGCCACTTGTTCTAGTGAAGAATTACTAAACCAAAATGAAATCACCCAAACACAGGAACCACGGAAACACCCTCGCTCTCTCTCACTCTCTCTCTCTCGTCAATCGAGGTCTGGCTGCACCGAAACTGAATGCTTTGCCATAAGAAGATTACCCCTGTTTAGAGATATTGATGGATTAAGTAAGAAAAGAATGAAGTGGAAGAAAAAAACGGGAACTGAAGGAGTTCCCAGAGTCAGCAGAGTTCAGACACCTGTTCTTTTCCTGCTCGTTCACTGTTGCTCCCTCTCTGCCCTCAAAGATTATATCACTTTTAGCAGCAGAGGGAAGGAGACGAGAGGAGGGACGGGTGAATCTGCTTACTGTTACTGTTAATATAAAATAAAAATATATTTTAACCAGTCCTTGGATCCGAGCTCTTATATTGAGACAATCTCTTAAAACGTGTGGTCAGTTGTTTTTTTTTTTTAAGATGTGTGTTAGTCATGGCTAATGCTGTGTTTTTGTGTGTGTGTGCGCCCGCGTGTGTGTGTGTGTGTGTGTGTCTATGGCAGCTAAGCCGCTGAAGGTTTCCAGGAGCTCTTTGATGTGTATCTGGGCAATGTGCTATTAGAGGGATTTTCCTAGTTGACAGCTCAGAGAATGTGTGGAGGAATTGCGATGCCAGCGGGCTAAAAGAATGCTGGAAACAGGATTAGGATCATATTCTGGCAGCTCCTGTCACTTCATCAATGGGCTAAGGTTTCTTCAGTGACAGCCCTCCTTCTCTGGCCCGCTAAAACCTATAGTGGGAGCATAAAAGGGGTTAGAGAGAGGGGAAAAAACAATGACTGAATGGTGCACTATGATTTCTGTGTTGGGCCTGCTCTGAGGCCTTTGTGTTGGGAGGTCTGAGGGGGGCGGTGTTGGTTCGGAGGGAGGGCTAGGTCACGGGGATGAAAGGGGAGGGGTCTGAGTGGGGACTTTTGGCAAAGGGATAACTATGGAAGTTTTACACCTAAATCCCCATGGCAAAGCATGTGGAGCACTTTTATACTGACGCTCTCGGACAGGGGGAGCAGCGCGGTGTCCCCCCGGGGACAACAGCAACAGTGGCAGCAGCAGGTGGGACACAACAGACCTCTTTCACCTTCAGACCGCTGGACATCTTCTTAAATATGTGACAGTGACACAAATACTGAGCTGCTGCTCCACTGCCTCAGTTCCTAATACAACCTTGTTTAAACCTTGTATATGTATATGTATATCATAAACCTTGTTTATGGGAACTCGTTTCATCAGGGCTGTCAAACCATCAAACGCTTTTTAATCGGATTAATCACAGGGGAGCTGTGGAATAGTCACAATTAATCGTGATTAATTGAGAAAAATCAATATCAATCAAATATCAAATATTAAAGTTTTTTTTAATCTGATCTATTTAGAAAGATTTGCTTTTTAGATATTAACAGTGAATTGTGTAACAAAAAGTCAATTGAAGCAATACATTCAAGCTTTTGTTATATTTTTATTATTTTAATTTTCAAAGTAACGTTTCACAGTTCTGCAAAATCAATAAAGCATGTCATTTTAGCAGGCTATCTTTTTGGTTGTGAATGAATTTTAAACATGTATTGCAGTGACAGGTGGCTGTAGAGACATGTACAGTAAAGGTGAGTGACCTGCCCACGGACACATCTGTTTCCTTTAAGACTTTCTTTGTCTTAGTGTAGGTTGAACCTCCTTTTGTCTGCTCTGCTCCGCCCTCCCCTGCTGCCAGTCTCTACCTGTGATTAGCCTCCACCTACACCTGCCTCTCACCTGCCTCCCCAACAATCAGCCTCATCTCTCACACCTGTTTCCCTGGCTATATATACCTGTCTCTCCCAGTCAGGTCAGACGATGTGCCCTGATTTACAGGTGCCTTTGAACCTTGTGTTTTGATTATACTTGTTACTTTGGTTTAGTTTTTTTTTTTAAGATTTGATCTTACTGTTTTGTTTTTGTTTTTTTTCATTTAAAGAAATTACTTTTTTTGTTCGTTTGAGTTGTGCCTTTGGGCTCTGCCTCCTGAGACTCCAATGACACCCACACACAGATTTCATTGTAATGAATTCAGAATGTTATGGAAGTAAAACCACAATGTGAGTAAACCACAACCCATTGTTCAGTCAACTTCAATGGATTAAAAAAAAAAAGTGAAACCACGTTGAATTTAAGCTACAGCCCTGCAAACTCATGATCTCACTTTCAAAAAGCTAGTGCTCCTTTATTAGGAAACATATGGCTTGATTTTTTTTAATTTAATGTATGTATATTATGTATAATTAAACTTCCTTTTCTATATACACACCTGATCTGTGCAACAATAATGGAGCATGGGTGGTTTTTGTGTGTGTTTTCAGACTCAGGGTTTGTAAACGTAGTTTGTCATCATTTCTACATCTTTGACTTGGAAATGTAAAATATGTTTTCTAATGCAATCTATTAAGTATATTTGGCCCTGTTGACATTTTGCAGGAATTGAAAGGAACAGTCAGAAGTGAACTCTGAACTCATCACTGCCTCTAGTGGCTGTATTGCTGAACAACCATACTAAATGTAAGTATGTGGTCAGTGGTGTTTGACCGTTTATTTTTTAGTCATCTTCTGATTCTCTCACTGGTGTCACCTGGTGGCCTGGGTATATAAACCTCTCCCCCTCACTCTGTCCTGGTGGGATCGCTGGTCTGTGGTCATGTTTCGTATTCATACCTAGAAGTTCTGCTCCTTGTTCCTTGGTCTGAATCCCTTGTCTCTGTGACCCAGTGAGTGCTGTGATTTTTGCACTTTGTAAAATATATTCACTGCACCTGAAGAGAGCCTCCCTCGTGCTGTGTTTGGGTCTTGACAAATTACATTTCAAATGTATTGAACTAAACCAAGGAACATCATATTTTATTAAGAATCAAACTCGATAACATCAAATAACGCAAAGTTCAAAATCAGAACATAAAAGTGCAGTTGTGACATCATCACTTGAACCACTTGAAATGTCCTCCTGTGCATCACCCTCCACATGTCGTACGTGCCCCCCCCCAGTGGGCCCCGCCCCACATATGGAGAAGCACTGATGTAAAGGGAGGTCAATGTGCAAACATTCGTCTAATATAAAGCACTCCTAATACCAGTTATCATTTCCAATCTAACTTTCTTATCGACTTCTACAGTATTTAAATGAGGTGACGTCAGGGCTTTTTTTCTTATCGACTTCTATTTAAATGAGGTGACGTCAGGGCTTTTATGTATTTCTCGGCTGGTTCACTGATACTGTCTTCCCACTGAGCTGGTAGGGTGGTCTCTGTCATGCATCTCCAACCAGATGTTTGAATGTTGTTACTAAAGACCTTCCTCAGGAGAGCAACTCTCCACAAGAACACAGGAGTTGGATTGTTGGTGACAAGTTTCACGATGCCAGGAATTACAGACTAGCATGCAAACCCTAAATCCTCTCTTTCTCCTCTAAAGTGGATGAGACTGACTCTATCTGCAGGCTTCACTCTGGCTCCGCAGCTTTGTGCTGGAGAAAGAGAGGCTCTCCCTTCTTCCCATGACTTGGATGATAATCCTGACACGCACTGTCTGCATTTTTTTACTCCACGTATTTAAGCGCATTTGCAGAGCATTTATCTCTCCAGTGTAAACCAATTTGGCTGTGAGGGCCTCTGGCCAAGCCAGGCAGAGGATGGCAGAAAAGAAAACTCAGAGCCAGCAGATGTTCAGAGAGGAGAGACCGGAGGAGAGAGTGAGGGATGAGAGGGTTGATGAATGACTGCATGCAGCAGTAGAGGCATATGGAAGGTAAAAAGTACCCCCTGTCTGAGGGGTAAGCTTTTGAGACTTGTGATATAGAGGCCTTTAAAGCCGATGGAACGTGGATCACTGAATTGTTGAGTCACAGAATCTGAGAAAATCATCCAGAGCTCCTAGTTAATCCTGTCAAAGTGAGATCAGTGGGCACACTTTAGGGATTCCAGCTTCTTCTGTCAAATTTTGGGGGCCTGCCGTATTGACAGAGCTGCTGTTTGATACTGCCTGTACACCTGTATCAGCTGTCTGGTAATCTGCCTTGCCCTCCTACCACCAGCCCTTCACAGCGTGAGGACTCCCATGAAATGCATCCAAAAGACCTAAAAGCTGCCAATCTCGCTGCTCCGTGATGTCTTGTGTGCGTAGCTCTTGGCGCAGGATGAACTTGTCACTTTGATCATCTGAAAGGCAGGCGCCCCCTGCTGTGTCAGACATTACTACCTGCAATTCTGAGGAGCCATAAAGACTATGGACTCCCTGGTCCTTGAAATGGGACATTAAGACAGAATCATCCTTGGTAAGTTGTAGTGATATCGAGGTGCTTTCTTTGCTGGGAGACGGGCCGGGTCTGAGTGTGTTTGGATAGCTTTTAAAGTACCTAATCTTACAGTCTAAGGTTGCTGTAAATGAGGTGTTTGCTGCTTTTCTCAATGAGACGTTACATGAGAAGAGCACCGTGACCTGCCAGGACTGTTAAACCATTCGACTGTACGGTTCCAACGAGCCTGAGCTCTGGCCAGATGCCCGCTGCAGTACAGCCAACGCAAACGGTTGTATTGTTAACTTTACAAGACCTTCAGCTATTTTGACCTATTCATTTACATGATAATCTGGGAACACTGACCTGCAAAAATGTTGTTAAATTACCCAGATATGAAGCACAACCAGTGTTTTGAGTTAGTTTCCCTCTCTGTTTATACTTGTGGAATGTACTCGTTACATACGTGTTCCTACACAGATGGAGTACACATGCTGTGGCCACATACATCTGGAGCTTTGTGATTCATTAGTGCAGGGTGTCAAACTCAAATTCACTGTGGGACTAAATTAAAAACTGGGCCAAACTTAATGTTTATTGAAAAGTTGACAACAATCGTTCATGTTTTCTCTTCTCTCCAGATCTGTAATGTAGAGTTTGTTCATGTGGAAACAAACTGTAGTTTTGCGTAAACATTGAATCTGGAACAACCAAAGGTTAATATTATAAACACATGACAAATTAAATTGGAAATGAAACACACATCAGTGGTAGTTGTTCCTTATTATGTCTTTATCTGTAGCCTTTTGAGTCCATTTTTAATGTAAATCTTTTTTTCACAGACCAGCAACAAAAAAAAAACCCAACATTTTTCTGCTGTAACATAGCACATACACCGCTAATACTAGAAATCCTTCCAGTATACAGCGCCCATATACTGGCGGGCCAACTCTAGTACACATTTGATATGATCTTGAGGGTCAAATAATTCCACTGCGGGCCAAATTTGGCCCCCAGGCCTGAGTTTGAGATGTGTGCTTTAGTGTTGTGTTCGGGGACCAATTGCTTGCTGAAACCAATGACATAATAAAACTTTTTTGGGACAAAAGAAGCTCTCTTTCCATCTTTTCTTTAAAATCTAGGGATGCCAAAAATCAGGCTATGAGAGACTATGCATGATTCCAGTCAGTTTTTCAATAAATATTTAGTTTGGCCCACAACTTTGTCCCCGTTGTACCGTACAAAACAATCATGTGTCAGTGCAAACTTCAGGATCAGAGAATATTTTGGGGTTTTTTTTGCTTTGCTATACTGAGCATATTTATTTAAATTTAAAAGATGTTTGTGTGTGTGTGTGTGTGTGTGTGTGCATGTGCTGTGCATATGAATGTATTCAGAATGTCAGGCTCCCTCTGCAGACCTGAGTCTCTTCACTGCTTCTTAAAGCTTAATGCTTCCTGACTGAGTGGCACAGTGAGAGCATCTCTCTCCCTGTGTCTCCATGTGTCACATAATGCCTACAACAACCTCTCAATACCAGTCACCCCGATCCCCCGCCCCATCTAATGTACCCTCCTTCTCCAGCTGCACAGATATAGCCATTTCCATTCAATGAAACACAAGAGCAAATACATTTAAGTGTAATGATGAACACTAACATTGTCTCTAATGGCCTCCCATCCCAGCCCAGTTTTAAAACATATGTAAATTTATGTAAACCCAACAGAAGCACATATTTACAATAGTGTGGGGTAATCACAATATGATGACACGGTGTGCTGCTCTCTCTCATAGATGCATGCGCCATGAGTCATTAGTCTTCCTCATCTGTTTTTGTTTTTTTTCTTCTTCTTCATGCAACGGCACCAGAGCTACATTTGCTCACACTGACAAACGTGATCTGCACTCGTGTGGCACAGTGATGAAGAGACAGAGGTGGAAGGTGAGGAATAGAACAGGAGAGATTCTTTGTCACGACAAGTAATACTGATGAGAAACCTTGTTTATTAATTTTTTAAACCTTAAAGTAGTACTGAAGACATACATTCAAAAATGTATTTTTCTGACAGAAAAACAGCAGCAAAGTCAAAAGGAAAGACTAGTGAGACCTGATGTATGGTTTACAGCCAGTGTCTCTCAGTGTTAGTTTTTATTGAACAAACTGATTGCTGGGTGTTAGCTATACAATGACAATGCAAATTCCGTTGTTGTTTGGTTCAGTTCATTATTTCCAGTGTGTGGTGTAAAGTAAACTTAAGCAGCTGCTATAAATTTGTTAGAAATGATTTTTACAATTATAAGTTTAATTTGCAGCTTATTAGGAAAAGAAAGAAGAAAAAAAACAAATTCCAAATTTGGTGTTTCATCTGATACTTTGCACATATTGACAAAAACCACTACGGTGAAAGAGTCCCACTCCCTGATGCAGAAACGAAATCTCACGTTATCTCACATACAGACAGTTTTGAAGTAAGCATATTTTAATTCATATTTTAATTTCACTATAACAAAACGAAAACAAGCTATGTGCACTTGAGAGGAGACTCTTCAAGTTTTTTTAATCCTAAAACCAAATCAAGCTGTTAAGATAAAGAATTCTGAGAATGTTGAGGTACATTATTATTTTATGTATCATTATTATTTGTTATTCATATTCAAAGGCAACTTCATTTCATTTCTTCCTATTTGACCCCTGCTCCTCATTTGCTGCTCTGGAGTCGCCTTCACCCATGTCTCCGTCTGTCACCTGCAGGACCTTTACTTCCTGCTGTGTTGGACCAGGTTGTCCACCTCCTTCATGAAGCGCAGACACAGCTCATCCTGCCACGGCAGAGACACACACTGCACAGAGACAGGGAGTCCCTCTGCACCAGACACGGCCTGAACATGAACACAAGAAGCCACCAAGTCACAGGTTAGTTATGAGAATCACCTCAGTCTGCTGCCTCCACCTACTGACCAGCTGTGGTAATACAGGTTAGAGATCGGTTCATTTCCATAAAAGGCGTTACCAAAACAGTCATAGAAAATAATAATCGTAATGAGTACTTACATTTAGAAGTGTACTTCAAACTTTACTCTGTACTTCCTACCACTCACATAACTAAGAACTGACATTTTCAGACATTAAATTACTTTTTCGTTAATTCAAAGTTGTACGTGAGGTTGAGTCGTCTTTCCCTTTCACTTCTCACCTGTTTGAAATAAATGTCTGCCTGGTCCTGGTCAAAGCCCTTGTAGTTCTTCAGCTCCTCCTCATCTTCTCTTGTCACAGATGAAACAGGAACAACCCCAGCAGGAAAAGTCAGGAGGTTGTAAATGGATGTGTATGAGAGAACAGCTGAAAGGAAACCGAATATTATTTTGATGTCATGTGAGAAAATAATACATCTAAGTACATAATGATGTTTTATTCTCAGAATTGAACACCAAAGGCTCTTAAACCACTCTTGAAAAACACATCGTACGTGTTATCTTTCCACAGTACAACAGGTTGAAGCCAGGTCCAATCACTGGGCACAGCAGCACGTCAATGTTGCATCTTTTCCATTCTGCTATCGTTTCATCTATGTAGTCCTGAGGGAAAAGCCATTGGAATTATATTGTTTTCCAAGAACTCAATAGACAATATACAAAACATTATTTTTATTTCTAGGAGACCAACTTTTTACAGAGCATTCTATTCTGAACTGTCAGCAGTGTTACCTGAACTGCACCGTGATGCTTCCACAGATTTGAAATTGATCTGAACATGAAGCAGGAAATAGACTCAGCATGTGAAGGGCAATTAAAAAGTAAACTCACAAACACAAACTTATTATATTAAGACATGTCTCTCACCCACATCCAGCAGTAGATTCACCAATGGCATTAAGGCGAGGAGACTAGAAAACAATGTGTATTGTTATTTATTCAGACATTTTCAATGTAAAGGCACAAAGTTATTTTCTCTGAAGCAGAATACACAGTATGTAACTCACTAGTGGAGTGCGAAGGAATGAGGTGATTTTCCTTAAACGCTTGGGGACATGGCGGAATATCAGCTGATGTTTTAGAATAGCGTCTAAAGGGCCGCCTTCCCTAAAGTAGACACAAGACATCATTATTCATAGAACCTGTTCCTGGAGACTGTTCTCTTTTACTGTTTCAGTTATGAAATAATCCTCAAGTTCTACCATTAGAGAACTTTTGAGAACAATTGTGTCTCAAGTGACTAAGAGTCTTTCAGTGTTTTCATAATTTGAGGTTAAAAATTAGTATTGCTGAGTTCACTTGTCTATGAGTGACAAGGTAACAATGGCATTTGCCACTGCCGTCCTTTTAGACTAGAAAAGTGAATTTTCTTTTATAGATACAACAACCAGAGTCAAAACAGGTGAATGTAGCAGCTGTAATGGCACTAATATGTGAAGGCAGTAGACTGTCTGTGTCTCCATATGCAGATTTAAACCATTGCTTTTACTGATCTAACGGCGACATGATACGCCAGACTATCAGACACCTCCTTCAACTTCACCTGACCCTGGAGTGAATTCTAACTCACATGTTTTGTAGCAGGGTGGTGGCTCCATCTCCCAGCAATCCTTTGCCCACCAGCTCAGTGAAAGCGTAACTCATCTTTAACGGAGTGTAAGGCACCAACTACAGGGACAAAAGACACACGTCTGCATGAAAACCCTTCAGCTCTTGTAACATTGTTTCAGGTCACTGTAGACCAGTAGACGGTGTGCATCACTGTGGGGCTGTAGTCTTACAGTGTGACCGGCTTGCTCCAACAGTACTTTGACTTCTCTGACAGCTCGCGCCATGCTCGGACTTGGCTGCATGTAGCCATCATTTTCCAAGTAACCAATCCGCAAGGGTTTGGAGCTCTTGTACATCTGAAAGGACATTATGTCATTAGAAAAGTTCATACGAAATCCAGCAACACGTGTTTTTAATGTCTTTAGCAGAGGCAAAATAATTCTGTTCTTTCCTGTAACACAGTAATGAACCGTAATGTTTTCGTAAAGCCTGTCAAATCTAAATAATATCGGCCAACCAATAATCTCGGCAGATTAGCATAATTATGTAATATCAGTAAGACTCGTTATCAGTTTTTTCCTCCAATAATAAAAACACAATGCCTGGGTTTTGCCCAGATGATGTGACCTAAAACTAGTTTTGAAGTGAGAGTGAATAATTGTAATTGTGGCACATCGTTACACACTCATTTGTCAGGTAAAAAACCGGTTCCTCGTCAGATCTGTCTCAGGCAAAAAATATCTGGTTAAAAATTAAGAGAATAAGATGACAGATGACAGCAAATAAACTGCAGCTACTGAAGGGAAAATAGCATCAGATTAGTGTGTGTGAAGAAGGTGTCAAGCTAAAACTAAATCTTTAAGGTTTTTACTGCCATTTGAAACTTCACAGGGCTTGTACATCAAAGACCCTCTAATGTTGATTAGAGAGTCATGACAACTGGGTTTTATGAACATTCTTACTGATGTTGACACACCTGCTCATTGAATGGCAGTGGTGGAACAGTGGGGTCCAGGGAAAACATGTAGTCGCACAACAGAGCCCGCATACACACCACCAGACTGTCCAAGTCTCTTGCCATTGGTCCCAGAGATACAAGCACTAGATTTATTCAAAAATAAAGTGTAAACAAATTAATTAAAGCATAAACACATGCACATGTATTATTTGTGTCAGAGCAGATTGGTGTCAAACAAATGGTTTATGGGTGAAACATAACAACAGCTGAGCAATTGTTTTGCTGCCAGAAAATTAATGAAACCAAATCTCATTTCAGAAAAAATCTGACAGACAAAAAATTCCTTAATCGATCAGAGTCTGGAGCAGATCCTTTCAGCTCTAGATTAAAGCTCCAAAAGAAATCTGAGGATGTACGACAATGATTTTATGAAAACAGATTTTCATATACTTTTGGTGCATACTTGTGCTTATGGGTAAAAGTGTCAAATGTTTGACTTTGAAAACCCCTGTTTTAGTGACAAAGTATTTCATCTTACCTGACTTTTGCCCTTTAGTTGAGGACCTAACACCTTTCTCACTGCCCAAGTCAGAAGGTAAAGTAAATTAGCATCACTTCAGGCTCTCATTACTGTACAGTGAATTCTAAATATTACTGGGTCAGCCATACCTTAATCTTCTTGGTGTCGGCTTAAAACCGTAGATACCACAAAAGCTGGCAGGAGGGCGGTTGCTGCCGCCAATGTCACTCCCCATACCCAGCAAAGAGCCACCTCCACCTATGAGAGCGCCCTCTCCACCAGATGAACCTCCAGAAGTCTTTTGGAGGTTATGAGGGTTCAGAGTCTGGCCATAGATCGGGTTACTGCAGTCGTAACTGGAGATGAAGTAAATGTTGGATTGGAAGTATAAAACTGTGTACACATTATTATGACAACGTGTTAAAACTTTAAAACTTGATTTGAAAATCATTAACCTTAGCAGGCCCTGAGGAATGTTGGTTTTCACAAAGGGAATGGCTCCTTGTTTTTTCAGAACTTGAACGATGACACAGTCTTCTTGGACAGGCTTCTCCAGGTTAATGAATAATCCACAACTGGAGTCATAATTCTTATTCAAAACAAGGGGTCAGAGAGAGGAGGAAACAGCAGATTGAAACATTGACCTAAAATTAAATAAACGTTTACACCTTTATGGTTCAAACACTTTATGTTCAAATCCCACACACAGACCTCCACACACGTCATATTTCTTTGACTTTCTGTAAGCAGAAAAGCTCATCAAATAACCTCATAAAGTATACAATAAAACATTAGTAGCACACTTAACTTGTATTTTTAAGATTAGGGAATATCTAAAGCAGTTGTCTGTACAAAACAATGTCAGAGTACAAAGTACAAATAAAGAAGTGTTTGTGAATGTAGGCAAACACAACTGCTGGTTAGTTTAAAACTTGACTTAAACAGAACCAAAACACAAAATAACAGTTGGTATCATCCATTTTACCTTGTAATACAGCTTCACATTAACTTACATTTGTTAAACTTGAAACTGAAACTTTTGGTAAAAAAAACAATTAAACACAAGCTGTAAATTTAAGTAAAATTCCTGAACTGGGAATATGGATTGTAGCATCAATATATTTGAGAACCAACGGTCTGCTTTTACCTTGTAGCCGTAGTTATCCTTGATACTAACTGGAACTCCGTACAACAGACCCTCCTTGTTGGTACTTTTTAGCTGGTCAAAACTATCCAGCAAAATCACTGTGCAGCAGTTCAACTTGCTGTTTACATCCAGAGTCTGTTCAGGAAAGTACAAAAGCACAAGGTAATATAAACAAGTCTAAAATAAAAAGGTTTCAACGTTGTTACTAAGACTTATTTGAGAACGTACTAAGTGAATCATGGCTTGTGTTGATTTGATTAAGAAGAAACAGGCAAAATAATGAGTTAAAAAACACATGGAATCTTACGGGGGACAATACCACAGTAGAAAACATGCAACACAGATATTATATCTGCCAAATGCAATAAAAATGCAATTCAGCATAAAATAAACCTTTTCCATGTAAGCATATAACACATCCTCAGGGTTCAGTGAGCCTTGCTGCAGCTGCGTGGTCAACTCAGTGAGAGACAGTGCCAGGATGGCATCACCGCTGCAACCTGGATGCTAGAATGCACAAAGACAAAGTCCAGGTAAGTCAAAGAGAAACATCAGTAAACAAACTTTCAATTTTCACAATTAAACAAAACATTAGGTTTGTACTCCTTTAAAGAAATGTAATAAACGTACATTTGATGAAATTTCTAATCCACTCACCTGTGTTTTGGCAGTTACACAAGGGTTTTTTAAGCATCTATGACAACATTTCTCTAGTGATTTATGAAATAATCATTTTTCCACATTGCAGTTCTTTGAAATTCAATATAACTTTAATAATAATAACTAAACATTTTGGCATGATGCATCTACGACAACAGAGTGAGTTATTAAATGGTTTTTATATTAGAATATTTTTCAGATAAACTTGTTTTTACGTTCATTTAACAAGACGCGTATCACGCTTATGCAGTGGCTCACTGAAAATAGGTCGGTGGTTGTTTATAAGTTTTACTTATAACACAGTTATTGCTAAAATTAAAATGCTAAACAGATGCTCGAGACCGTTGCTCAGTAAAAAAAAACACCTCTCTAAGCTTGGGGCAATTAAATTTCTCCCCAACTGGACAGGGCTGCATACATTCCTGTTATAAAGAGAGAGGTCGAGTTTTGTTTATATTAAAGATTATTTAATTAGCCAATATTTTAACAAGAGAAAAGCCGACAGACTCACCGCTTCCTTGTACTGCTGCACCGCTTTCTGCGCCTGTTGCAAATTCTCAGCCCTCCTGACTTTGGCTCTCTGAATCTTTTTCTTTGCATCCCGGTACACTGACACCCTGCGGAACACTAGCAGCGCAGCGCAGGCAGCGCCTGTTAGCACCACCACAGTCCGTCTGTCTAGCTCCATTCTCCGAACAAGCTGTGTTGCACTTTCCATGGTTCGTCCGTTCTATGAGGAAATCACAACAGCAAAAAGACAACTGTCTTCAACCGGCCTATGAAAAAGTGTTTGTCCGCCATCTTGTTTCATTGGACGAGTCGTAAGGAGGAGCAACGTCCTTTAAAGGTATAATGTACAGTATATACCAATTACAATATGTCTCAAATTCTAAATTGCTTCTGCCAGAAATGTTGAGGGTCTTTAATTAGGAATACTCTTCAGTTACAGTGAGCTTAGACAATAACAGATTTAAACTTTAAGGAACAGTCCCATTGCATTTTTGAATAAAACATAAAAAATTCAAACTGACCGTTTCCAAATTTCCAAAGTTGTCTATCTCCCTATGTCGGTAAAGACCCATTGAAAACTGTCTTTTTCCTATGTTGATGCCACTAGTTCAGTGTTTCCCAAACTTTTTTTCTGGGGACCCATATTTTAAAAGTCACAAACCTTAGCAACCCAAGTCAATAGACATTATTTGTAAACTCCTGGGAAACATGATGTGAGAACTTTGCTCCAGTGGTAAAATATTTACATGAGATGCTCATTAGGCCTGTAGCAACATCACACGTCTTACATGACAACATAGAACAATCTGCAAACTTTCAATGTTATATATCTTTATTGAATTGTTGACACACATTTGTTAAATAAATTCACTTTGTTCACATGAGCAAATACATTACAGTTTACTTTCAAAGGTACACGTACAGCAGACACACACAGTGGTTGAATTTAACTTTTCTTTAATACATGACTGAGTGTCTCTTCAGCTTGATGTTCCATAATCGGAAAGGATTTTATTTAACAGAATGGAACAGCTTGTGTGCCACCTAGAGACAGAGAGAGAGAATCAGACAGTCAGCTCAAAGTCAACTGCAACACATACATGTACCCAGCAGATGAAAATGGATGGATGGATGGATGGACTTTCTCTTTTTGCCAGATGTGAAGAAGTTTGCTAAAGGCTTACAAATTAACTTTAAACGTTAACAAACATTTAAACAAATGAGCTTAATCTACTACATCACAATGCCACTTTTCTTATTGAGGTTCTATTCATTAAACCTGGCTATCCTGTGATGAATTTGAATTGTTTCCCAATCTACTTACACAATGGTCCCGAGCATGTAGAAAGTCAAACAGCTCCTCAGTGCAATCCTCCTGTGTTGAAGACCGAGAACCAACTCTAGTCTCACACTGCTCTAAACGTTCTTGGTAATGGACACAGTGTTCAATCTCCGCACACTGCTGCCTTATTGTTTCAATAGGATCCTGAAAAAGAAAAAAAAAAAACAGACATGGCATTTAGAATGACCTTTTAAAGATGCTGTTAAACAGGCAATACAAATATGAAAAAAGATAACTTGATTTTGAACAATAGAAAATGTGAATTTAACAGAATAACCATAAATTATAAAATATGTTTATGATAAATTCAAAATTCAATAAATAGGCAATATAATAAATCCTTATAAATGGATTAAACAGAAGAAACATGCAACAGAAGGTGGTAAAAATTAGGCTGTTGCTGGATCGCCCCAAAATTGTCTTTAGTGCATATCCAAAAAGAAACATCAGTGTGATGGTAGATTGATGATAGACTGTTTGTTTATAAAGGTTAGTAGCCTTGAAGAATAAAAAGAGGAAGCCGATTACCGATAGCCTTATTAGTTGTCTTACTTCGACACTCACACCAGTAATGAATACATACCACCATTTCTTCTTCCTCCTCCTCTTCTTCTTCATCCTGACAAAAGACACAAAGGATCTAAATTACATCATCATATCGTGACATTAACAAGCTTCTTTTGTTATTCTTGATATGCTGTAGATGCTCAGATAACTGACGGATGTCAGCAGCTAGTATTAGCATCAGCTCTGTGATTACGTAGCTCGGTTAACCGTGTGAAACGAGCAGAAACGAGCAGCTGTATCGAACCGGTACGACAAATATTGTTACACTAATCGTAAAAATACAACATATATACCTCAGGCTCTCCGCTCGTGATCATCTTTTCCTCGAAAACCATGGTTGTTGCCCTTGTCCTTAGACGACCGGCTTCTCCTGTCACTGCTGTATTGCTGGAGGACACTCTATTTCGTGTAATGATCCTCGCAGAATGATGCAAAGCTAGAGACGCTACTGCCCTCTATTGTAGGGAGTTGGTAATACAGGATTTTAAAATCAAAGTTCGGCGGAACACATCTCAGCAACGCAACGAGTGTTCGAGTTGTTTTTAGAAGATTTAAAATCAAATGGCTTTCAAGCACAACGCATCGAAGCTAACCATTTTTAAAAATAAATAATTGAATTCCCACTTAAGAGTGGTTAGGGTTTTAAGATATTTGAATGAATGGAGAAAATCATCAAACAATTCCAGTAAGGGAAACTATTTTATTCTACTTCATCATCAGAAATAATATTTATTTGTTTAATCCCATGAAAGTATTTTTTTGTTTGATGCATATTTTCAATTTAGACAAGGGTATCTGTTATTGGATCTTACAGTAAGAATCTAATACATTTATAAACCATTGTATATACCGGTAAAATAACTATGTTGGGAGTCTTTTCATAAATAGCTTCCTAATTCTAATAGTAGCATAAGTTAACATTTTAAATAGTTTGGAACCTCATAGCTTTTTAAAAATCATTATAAGTTTGAAAACTTGCAGCATTACAACTGTTTACAAATATCTTGTTTCCTAAAACTGGGGATGTAGCATTTGACTTAATTTTGCAATTATAAGAAAAATAATGGTATAAGAACAAAACTAACAAAGAAGTATATACAGTGGTGAAGCAAATTCTTCTGAAGCTGACATCAGCTCATTAATTGCTCAGCATTTTTAACTTTCTAGAATCAGCCAGACTTCCATACTTCTCAGTGCTGAGGTCTTCCTCTCGAAACCCAAGAGACTTAAGCTTTGTTTCCAAGGACAGCAGCAAATCCGTTCGTGCCTGTCAAATAGTTTCAGCAAAATATATTATTATCACTACAAATAGCACTGTCAGTCAAATTTATTAAAATTCATAACTCACCTTAAAAATCTTTGCTTTTTTAAACTCCAAGTCTTTAACAGCGTTGTTACTCTGGTCAATCTTTCCCTTCAAATAAAAGAGAGTTTCAATTTTGGATTTGTAGGTGGAGAAGACAGATGTTTGGGATGAGATGGAAGCAGAAGGTTCACTGTTGTGATCCTTAAGATGAACAGAGAAGGGGGGGCAGCAGAAGAAGGAGTTATAAGGTAAAAGTGGGAGACCCTCAGCTGTACCTCAATTTTCTTTGTGATCTCATAAAGTGCTGTTTGGTCCACGTTAGATGCAGATAGAACAGAAAATAGCTGAGTTTGTGTCCTCTCCAGGTGGTCGGTAGTGGAGTTCAGCTCTGTCTCCAGCCTTGTACTTTTCAAACCTTTATTATTTTGGTGATTTTCTATTATCTTAGGGTGAAGTTTGCGCAGCCTGTCCCT
>NC_024308.1:8973709-8977479 GCF_000523025.1 Cynoglossus semilaevis
CTTTCATCCATGCAGAGATTCTTAGTCTTAAATTAAACCGAATGTATATGCAGTAAATCAACATCTGAAGTTTTACCTCACAGAATTTCTGTTTCAGTTCATCATGATCCTTTCTCATATCACTCAGCTGTGCCTCCTTGAGCTTTTGACTAACATCAGACTGAATCTGCATATGGTAGTCATTAAAACAAACAGTCACTTTGAGCCTTTACGGTAAAACATCACAAGCAAATGACCAAATAAAACACCAGTGACAACTATAGATCAAACCCAGGCCACACTAACTTTAAATAGTTTGAAGCAGAAGCAGAATAAAAACACCTTTTTTAATCTCTCAATTTTTTTCTCTTTTTCAGAAATTTCCATCATTATTTTGGATAGACACTCAGTAAGGTATTTGTTGTCTTGCAAAAGTGGGTTGAGGTCCTTTTTCTTCTTCAGCTGAATCTTCATGTCTTTAATTTGTGTCTAAAAAAATGACAGAATTAAACAAACTTGATCAACAATAACTGACATTGTCCTAAAAAGAATCAACACTTTCTATAAATAACCACTATGATTCAAATGAACCAGTTATGGGTTTGTTTTTACCTTGAGTGAATCGCTGTTCTCCAGAACCTGTGGAATGTCACTGACACAGTCGTTGACAGCTTTGAGGGCACTGTTGTGTTCATCTATCAGACCAGCGATGTGTCTGTTCCAGTGATCTTCTCTCTCACTGAGTTCATTTTTCCTCTTTTCCTCCAGCTCTTTACACAGCAACTCCAACCTTTCCTCATTAGTGGATTGAATGTCTGATGACAAAAAAAGGCTGCCTTTATGTTTCAGAGAAGAGAGAAATGGAATTAAGTTTATTTAAAAGTGAGCTACCTTTGAGCTGCTTCTCAAATCTGTTTCTTGTTTCTGAGATTTCCACCTCGTGTTTCTGTTAAAAAATTCACTGTGTGAATTATTTTCTTTCTTCAACAAGATTAACAGATAAACAGACCAATGTGAAGTACAGACCATCTGTAGCTCCTTCACATGGTGTTCGTTGCTGACCAGCATGTCTGTTATGGTGGACTTCATTTCCTTATGAAGATCACGTTCCAGTTTTTCCTGCTCTCTCTGTCGCTCTTCGGTGGAGAGTGAGTCGAATGCTCTGAACTCAGTGATGTTGTTCTGGTGTTCACACAAAAGATGCTTCATCTTCTGTTTGTACACCTACGGCAGAGAAGTCAGTTTTGTTTTTTTGTTGACCTTTTCCAAGTCACTGTAGGTGGTAAAACAACATACTGGGTTTCCAATACACAACACCGCACACAGATTGTGAGAGAGAATTGAACTGGTTATAGTCCTGTTAAAGTCCATATCTGTCACCTGTTGTTGTTGTAATGAACAAAATAGACTGAAAATTGGAATGTTGGTTTAAAAAGCCATTTAACTTTTAATGCTTTATAGAAAAGCTTTTTAAAATGCTCTTTTGGCAATAATGTGACCTGCTACTAAGACCACGGTCTTGGGTTTCCATAGATACAGAAAAGTACCAAAGTCTATGGCCTCTGCCATGACTGTTCATAATTAGCAGTTAATTGATTAGGTCACAACAGGATTGATGCAGCATCTAGACACAGATCTACACTTTTAGTATCCTTACCTTGATCTCCACTTGATGGCGCCACTCATCCTCTTCTATTGCCTTTTCCATGTTTTTCAGCTCAGCTCTGGCTTCCTGTAGCTCTCTTTCAGTGCAGTCCCAAAAGGTGTGTATCCTGTCCCTCTCCAGCTGAAAGTAGTTCCGTTCTTCTCTCTCTCTATCCAGCTCCTCTCTGAGACGTGTGATGTGTTCCTTAAGCTGAAATAAATGGAAATTAATTTTAGTCTTAGCTAGAGTCAAAATGAACCAACAAATATTCACAGCCTTACAGGATTCTATACCAAAAACATATCCTTTCTTTCAGGTAAACCATAACAATTTATTTAGTTTTAACATGCAAGTTCAGGAAATTGTTACCTTCCGTAGAATTGTTAATAGCTGTCTCTTCAAAAAACATTTGTATTCATAACTATTTGGAGGAAATCCTAAAATTAACAACGGTCAAGATTTAGACCTCAGGAGCAGGTTATGGTTCCCATTAGAGAATGCAGAAAGAATGCAGAAATAGTTCTGAACAATTAATACAACACCCACACTCACAAACGGGTCAGACCTGATCTTTGGACAGCTCATCTTTGGTCAGTCCGTCTATCAGAGTGGGAGTCTTGACCTTAGCTGTCTTTTTACTCGAGTCTTTGCGCTTGGGAGGCTGCAAACAAAATATGAGAACCACAGAAAAGTATTTTCTTTTTCACCTAAAATAAGACAAATTAAAAACAGTTGACACTACTGTCATTTCAGCGTTTTTCTCGTCGCACTCACCATGTTTGTCCAAACCGCGGACCTCGGCAACGTTTGTTGGCTCTGGCTGCCATGGCAACCGTAAATCAACGTCAGAATAACTTGATTCTCTAGCGTGTTAAAGTTTTTTTTTTACTTTCCACCATAGTCTGCCCTTTTAAGTTTTAAATGTCGAAAATGTATAAAAGATTAAATTTAACAATGTTGCTCAATTTAAAATATTCGACAATATAAAAAATATTGAATACAGGTGGTCTTCAATGGGTTGTATACAGTACACCTGTTAAATAAACCTAGCTTTTCCGAGGTGAACGTAGAAAGGCGTGTCAGTACAGCAAATATATTCATAATCGTTGTAGACAAAGGACGTTGTGTATCTCTGAGGTCAACCTTCACTACCCACTCGACCTACTAGAGAGCGCTACCCACACAGTGTTCACCTCCTCGTTGGTCACCGTCCTCGGCGAAAATCCAGTGCCGTGTTTTGCAGCGGCCTCTGTCTGTTTCTGGCAGCAGTGCAGCGTGAAAGCAGTGGGAAACAGAAACACTATGGCTGCCACTCTGTCTCTTACTCAGGTAACACTGTCTTACAACTTCAATTTTACCAATGCAAACGTCTCCTCGGTTCTATCGACCGCTGCTCTTAGATTGTTCAGAAGTGTTAGCGAAACTGCGCAGGCAGAAACAGCTGACTTGTGTCAATTCTTGCCGCTGTGTTGGAGAAGTTGAGTCCCGCTGTGACTGGGAAAAGTTTCTGCTTAATCTCTGTGTGGACTGCGTAAGGGCGTAGCTAGCTAGCCTGTTAGCTCACAGCTAATTATTTTGCAGTGTTAGTCAGATTTAGAGCCGCTTTAACAAACTTGAGTGAAATATTTTGGTGTTTGTTACAGCTCCGTAGTGTCAAGGCTACCGCCCTGTGTTGCTTAATACTGCTTTAGCCTCTACTGGTGTTTGCTGTGGCAGAGCTTAATACTAGACACTCAGTGTGGCTGTGGTGCTTTTGCTGTCATGTTCCTGTCTGTGTCTTCGTCGCTAACAATGTTTGTTTTGTAATGTTTTCTGCTCTAAACAGTTCAACAAGTTGTCAGTAACATTGTGGCCTGTATTAGGAGTGTTGTCTAGGAGCTTGTTGCTCTCTGTTCACTATAGGGTTGAATCGAACAACCTAGCTGTGAAAGACTAGAGTTATAATACAACGAGACATTATGGACAATGTGTTATCTGTCAGTCGTACATTTTGTTTTATTTCGATCTCAATAGATTTGAAATGAAGTCTTAAACATTTTTTTCAGTCAAAAAAGAGGAAGTGAATCTAAGGAGCAGTCTCTGCTGTCACCAACAAACCAGAGTCTATCGTCATGATGAAACACACATACAGAACAAATGCACTGTA
>NC_024308.1:8977541-8994184 GCF_000523025.1 Cynoglossus semilaevis
CTGTATACTCAAAGCTATAGAGTATGTGCTGTTAGTATTTGTAAACACAAAGAATGTTGCTCAAGTATATAACAATTGGACAGTGTAATCCACAATTCTTCGTGAGCCTCCAGAAGCAGGTTCTCTGCTTTGTTTATAAGTCTGTGTTGAACTAACTGTCTTCCATAATCAACAATATCACTTGCATTTAATGAGTAAATAGTGCAGAGCATTGTTTACACAAACGATTATTTGCAACATAGACTTAGACTAAGACAAACATCTGAACACTGATGCGATACAGCCTGTTCAGAAGTGACTCTTTATTCTTAACAATAGGACTGGAATGTGCCTATTGTCATTTGTATTTTTGTTAATGTAAACACCTTATTTGGTCATACTTTGCAAGTCATCAAGTGTCTCACATAAATGCGACATCATCTGTAATATAAACAATAAATGAACAGATATGACTTTAAACAAAGACACAAAATAGAGAAAAATCAATTTGATTGAAAGATTGCTGTGAGGATGAGCAAAGACACCGAGGCAGAAGTAGAGTTTCTGACAGATTTAGCTGTAACATCACATTGCAAGGAATGAATAGTGACAGTAAGACATTAATGACTTGTTTAATTGTAAGACATTTTCTCAATTTTATTCTATCTCTTTCTTCCAACACGCTGTCAGACATTCCCTTTTTAATGGATTCAAATTTTGCAGTCCAAAAAACGAATCTTAGTTCATTTATTTAACTATGTTAAATAAATGAACTATGATTATTTGAATAAATCAGAACTAGTCTTACTTACAGATGTAAAATGTCCTCACCTATTAAAGAAGGGGGAAATTATATAATACTGACATCATACCACTATACATGTTATGTTATATAACCATCTGAGCCTTGTCACCTTGGCCCTTTTTTAGTACATATTAGAATCAAAGTTGAAAATTGTTTGCAGAGCAAAGCAAAAGTCTGCAGTTGGTTGTGAAAAAACTCTTTGCAACTCGGAGTGGTAGATTTGCCGTCTTAACTACTGTTTTCTGTAATAACAGGCAGGTGTTGTCTGACATCAGCTGTTTTCACATCTATTCTTTGGCTGGTGAATGGCAGTGTTTAACTTCTACTATTTATTGTAGTGAAACGTGATGTTATTTTTGTTGTAGATATACTTCTGAAACTTACAGCTGTTTCATTGGACTTGTATGTCTGTCTTTAGTAGCACATTGTTTATGCTGTGATCAAGGTCATGTGTGGCAGCTATGGAAATTGCTTCAACAGATTTATATAGTTTCAATCCTAAACAGAAGGTTAACCAAACTAAGATGACATTTTTGATCAAACGGCTGTGGCCTGATGGCTTCTGCATTGTAATGCATCTCACCATCTGCCACAGTTTTATATGGGAGGACTCACTTGGGTACGACTGAGGGGAGTTTTTTGTCCACTTCTCACTTAAAGGGTCAGTAGTACAATGGCCACAGTGTTACAGCTTCCAACAGTTCCAGGCACACTATTGTGTAACAGAAAAAGTTGCATTGGCCCAAAGAAAGATAAGTGCAAATGGTTGTCCTGCTGCGAGTTGGCAGTTGACCCAAAGCTGTCGAGTGTCACAGCAGGTCATAGGCTGTGCTTTTCTTGGTAGTCATCTTCTTTTAGGTCTGTCATGAAAAGTTTTCCCAAGCATTTACAACTTCTGTACAGTCAACAAAACAGCATTGTTCCTTTTCCCCAAACATTTAATTAACCTAACACTTAGAATAACATTTAAAAGGTATTTTGAATTACTCTTAAGGACCAAGGAAAAAGAACCAATGCTTTATTACTAAAGTTGCAGCCCTAGGTTGCCGACGTTATCAGTCTGAACAGATTGTAACATTAACAGCCAGTGTCAACTGTAGCTGTTAGTGATGACACAAAAAGGCCAGGAGTGATTGTCTGTTTCCTTTACACCTGATTTTTCTGGTCTCAATTGGTAGTGCCAGTATTTCGTAGTAAAACACAATTACACATGTCCAATAGTGACCAATGTTTCGCTGCACTATGTTGTCAGATTTCCTCTAAATTCACATTTCCAAAGAACAAGAAAGGAAAATCTGAAACTAACAAAATTCAATTTTAGCTGCTTAGTGACATTAAAATCAAGACTCAAAGCTAAAGTCAATACTTCCAAATCTTCAGTAAAATACTTAACTAAAATAACTTTTTTACCTTTAGGCTTCACTTTACACCTATCCTGCAACAGAGACAGCTTTTTCTATTTATTATACAGCACATGGTCTGTGGGTTAATTGTTGTTTGTTAAAACTGAGGAAGGTCAACCAGCAACAAGAATCCGTTCCTGCCATACCAACTCATTTAAATCATTATGGAGATATCAGTGGTGCAGACTGGCAGTTCCCTCAGAATTCATTGTCTTTCATCAGGTAGTACTGTAATGTTCTGATTCTGTATGTCTCTGAGTCTGGATGTTACATGGTGTTGTTTGAAAGTGATTTTTTTCTATTGTAATCATCCCATTCCACCTCACCTTCTCTATTGAGGCACCTTTTAAATAAACTACATGAACCAGTTTTAACTGTATTTACAGTAAAATGACACACTGATCTTTTTTAGTGTTCAACCTAGCTGTAACCTAAAGTTTTAGTCAAGACGCCTGCTTTGTTTTACCTCCGACATATTGAAGAAAGGTGGAGGCCTTTTGTCACTTTGTAGAATCACAGTGAATAAACACTTGGAAACAGCAAAGAGGAAAACTCCCTTTAACAGGAAGAAACCTCTAAAACCTGACTCAGTCGGGTCACCATCTGTCTTCCTCACCTAGTGGGTCGAATGGAGAGGAAATGAGAAAAACAAAAAGAAGCCTAGTAGAGAATCTAAATATAAAGCCATAGCTGTTTCTGTACTATATGACACAAGCGTTTGTGGAGGCTTGGATTCTATTTGTAAAGCTCACAACGTCAATACCACTGAGAGTTACAGGAGCAGATGGTTCGATATAACTCTGGCGCTCTGCCAGCCTGGCTAGTGCACTGAACAACACTAAGATTATTGTATCTTCACCGTAATAATGAATAATTGGATTTCAAGAACATGGCTGGCTTTTCTTCTTCTTGTTGTTGTTATTTTGAGTCATGATTAGAAATCATAGTGATTTGTGCAGTCACTTCTCTTCCTATTGCCTTCCCACTTACACATGCTTTCGAACACACATTTGTGTAATGCACCACAAGGCTGAATTAGCAGTTGTCTGTGAAGTAACGCCCTGTTCTCAATGGTTTTGAAAGAACATTAATGGCTTTGAGAGGGGAATCACGTGTCCACCACTCAGCTAACATGGACTCTAATAATCATCAAATAGTTTTATGAGAGAAAAAAAAAGTTGTTGGCCTGATAGGGTCCTTATTTGAATTTGGAGAAAAGGTAGATGTTGATCTGGGTTTCACTGACTTCTTAGTTGCAGTCCATTTGTCTCTTCCTGTTAAAATGTGAGAGACACCAGAGAAAGAAAAACAGATAGTTACTAGTCACACTAGTTTCAGTTTTCATACACTCGGTGGGTTCTTAAAAAGACGTTACTTTGATATTGTCCTGTTAAAGCATCAAAATTACCATTCAGCGCCAACTTTTTTTTTTTTTTCACAAATCCAATTTTAAAATCCTTTTTTAACATGAATGTTGTCTTTTACAACAGCTATCCAGTGGAAATCCTATCTATGACAAATACTACAGACAGGTAAGAAATATATTCACTAGCTTTTAGATTTTTAGATTATCATAGCAAGCAGTGATCTCTCATCACTGCTACCAGTTCAAATGTCTGTGTCCAGTACAGGAAGTCACTCCATGAATTAGTAATGCTTCCCTTTGCTCACAGTGTCTGGGGAGCTCACTGTTGGCCTCATGAAAGAGACCCAACAGATCCAGTATCACACTAAGAGACTACAGAGAAACTAGCATCAGTTTTATTAGTAATGATGTAATTCTCGATGCTAAGAATTACTTTCAGCAGTTGAGATGAGCTGTTTTATCTGTTGTTCTTAGACTGTAGAAATTTTGAATCTGGGTCTTTGTATTTAAGGTTGATCCTTCTGGGAGTGGACGGGTGGCGGCAGCAGATGCAGCCCTGTTCCTGAAGAGGTCAGGCTTGGCTGACCTGGTCCTGGGGAAGGTAAAAAAAACAAACAAAAACTAATCGGGACCTATGTATCCTAAGCTTTCTGCTTTTGATTTGACTGACAATGATGCAAATAATTGTTATATTATATAGATTTGGGATTTGGCAGACACTGAACGTAAAGGATTTCTCAGCAAACAGGTAAAAAAAAAAACATGATCGAGTTTACCTGTTGAGTGAAGATCTTGGTTTGTATTCAGCAGATTTTTTTTTTTTTTTACTCTTTCCTCCTTTTAGCAATTTTTCGTAGCACTGCGGTTGATAGCCTGTGCTCAAAATGGATTGGAGGTGGCGCTAAAGAGCCTTAATGTAGCAGTTCCTCCTCCCAAGTTTGTGAGTTGTCTGTTTCAAACTCATGACTGAACATGTTGTTTTACAAAGATGTTAATGTCTGAGTTAAATTATGGTCTTTCCTTCAAACAGCATGACACTAGCAGCCCACTCTTGGCTGGAGGGGTGGCCATTGATATACCCTGGGTTGTAAAGGTAATCTTTTTAATTTTTAACTCTTCCTGCAGAAAAGTTGGAAAATATTTTAGTTTAATTTCCTTAAAAATAAATAAATGTAGAAATAACACACACTACAAATGAGTTTGGACAGAAGCTTAAATTGTCATTAAAGTTACATTACGTTAAGTGGCTTAATTAGCAGAGTTTGGAATTTTTATTGTAGTAGATTTTTATTTGGCAGTAATTGCTGTCACAAACCCTTGTTTTCCTGATATTTTACTATTGTTCACTTCTTCATTTCATCTTTTACAGCCTGAGGAGAAGATGAAGTTTGACTCCATCTTTGACAGTCTCGGTCCAGTGGGAGGAATGTTGACAGGAGACAAAGTGAAGCCTGTGCTGCTGAACTCCAAACTGCCAGTGGACATCCTTGGCAGGGTACGAACTCCAGATAGGATTCTTTTATGAATTAGCTAAATGTGTAGATAACTTTCAATAAAGAATATTGTAGACTTCAACTGTTGCTGTAATTGTTGCTCAATAATGTTTGTGTTACATATAAAGGAAGTGCAGTCAAAAAAATCTTAAGAGGAAGTGAAAATCTGAGCTGAGTGAGAGTGTTTCTTGACCACGGTACATTTCTTGTACTCTATATCGATGTTTAGTAATAACTCACATTTACTCATGTCTGTGCTGTAGGTATGGGAGCTCAGTGACCTGGACAGAGACGGCATGTTAGACAGAGATGAGTTTTCTGTGGTGAGCTTTTCCTGGACACCTAGAAATGTTGAATCAACAAGGGCTGCATGTGAAAGTTTGCATTTAGTAATAATTTAGTGTGCTGCTTCTCAAATATTCTGGCAACAACTTGATCTTGATCTTTCAAGCATCTTGGTTGTATGAAAGATTTTAGCCAGTAAGATTTTGAGATTTCAGGAATAATTTCCGACCTAAATGTATTATCTAGAAAAATGTTCTTGTATTGAACAAACAGTTCACTGCAGGCTGTTAAAATACTTTTGTCTCCCTTTAAATGCATCCATTTCAGGTGTTGTGACTGAGCATCTGCAGGATTGTTGGTTGGTGATTTTTCTTTTTATAATTGTTGATTTTTGTTGCCCTCTCCCAGGCCATGTACTTGGTGTACAGAGCTTTGGAGGGGGAGTCCGTTCCTATGTCCCTACCACCTCCCCTGGTCCCACCCTCCAAGCGGAAAAAACCTTCGGTGCCTCCTGTGATGCCCCTGCTACCCTCACCCCCTTCTGTCAAAGACAGTCGCTCCTCCCACGCTGGCTCAAAGACCATGCCCCACCCTCCTAAACCCACCCCAGCTCCTGTCCCATCACCAGCAGTGGTTTCTGTGAGTACCAGACCCATCATCCCTCCGTCTGCAGGACCTGTAGAACTTCTTGGTGTTTCATTTCAGCATCAGTCACCTACCAAAAGGATTTATGTTGAATTTAAAGTGGCAGGTTACATGTATTTTTCAAAGGCACAAAATGAGACGGGCCCTGAAGGTAGGGAAATGTTTAGGTATTTAATGTCAATGAATGTTTCATTCCAAATTTATTCCAAAGTTAGACTTTAAGGGAAGTTAAGGTTAAAGTTAAGTAAATGTGTTTTCTATTCAGTGGGTGGTGTCACCAGCGGACAAAGCCAAATACGATGAACTCTTCACCAAGACGGATGGAGACATGGACGGACTGGTGTCTGGACCTGAGGTCAGGGATATCTTCCTGAAGACCGGGCTTCCCTCTGCTACGTTAGCACGCATCTGGTAAGAAACACAAGTCTGTCCATAAAAGTTCTCAGGCTCAACCCGAGGAAAAAGGACAGGGCATAAAAGAAAAGGGTCCAGGCAAGATGGAATTGGTTAGGGAGAGCACCAAGAGTGACGTGTGACAGTGGCTCTGTCAAGTAGTTGAAAGACTGAGTTAGAGGTGGACAAGATGATGAAAGACGACGAAACAGACGTTCCTACTTCAGTGAAATTTTGTGTTGATACAAAATTACAGCCGGTTCATGAAACAGCGTTTTATCCTTACTTCACTTGCTTCAGTCTGGTTGTTATTGTCCTGCCCTGTGTATTGGTTTCCACTGCTGCTGATCATAATGAACCAGTCAACCAGACAGTGGAGAACAGCCCTTGCCTGAGGTGTAGATCATTAGTCTCTTATGTAATCTCTGGCTTTTTTTATTCTCAGGGAACTTTGTGACATTGGAGACATTGGTAAACTGACCAGAGAGCAGTTCGCCCTGGCGCTCTATCTGATCAATCAGAAGCTGACCAAAGGCTTGGATCCTCCACAGAACCTCACCCAAGAGATGATCCCTCCATCTGACAGACAGAACATGAAGGTGAGTAACAATCAGCCCAGTAAATGATAGTTTTCGCCTGCATTTTATTTATTTAGCATCAGGTTTTCTGTTATCAGACAACAAAGACAACACTGGTACCTCAGACAATCCATTACAAAAGAACACTAGTTAGTGGACAGTTAACAGGTGTTAACTAAGCAAACAGAAAATATCGGTACACTAGGAAACAAAACTACAATATGGAATAAAAACAAGAAACACTACAATACATTTTTTACTTCTTTTAAAATATTAGGTTAATTGTTTTTTGGGACTATTGTAAGACTGTTTAGGTATCAACAGCATTAACAACAGTAGGTACAGCAGCACACTCCGGTTAGCTTAGTATTGGAGTAGATAATTTGTTCCTAATTAAATTACAAACTTTAGTATTTTATTACAGCTATCATAAACAACAAAGTTGCTTCCCTAAAGTTACCACTAGAGGGTGTCCAAGTACCACTATTAATACTCGTAATATAGTGAGAAGACCACTGATCTAGTTTAATGGAATTAAAATAGAGTGAAAGAATACTTGTCGTATGTAATCTTTTCTTTTTTTAGTTAAATTAAACCTTTTTCACCACAACTAATCCCAGAAGTATTGTTACTAGTAACCATCACAAGGTTTATTTTTACATTTTTATTTTAACTATTTCTTGCATTTCGAGCACCTCTGACAACATGGTTATTTGGGTTGTAAGTAAGGCACACTGGGATGAGTCTTGTCTGCACTTGGATCAGGTTTTAAATGTTTCTACCTTACCTCCCAAATCCTGAAAAAAAAACATGGAGGGACTTCCGTCAAAAACAAATCTTCTGTAACAACTCTGCCAAATCACTACACAGACAGAGGCTGTACCAACCCCTGATAAAAATAAAAGCTATCAATACATACAGTGCAGCAGCTGTCAATACCAAATGCTTTGCTATAATTATATAATGAATAAATACCCTTGAATTACAGCACACACACTTGTCTTGTCTGTCTGTAACAGTTAGGACGTGTTCTTTTCATTACAATTATAATAATATAAAGTAAATTCATTTTATTCAGTTTATTAATAAAACTGGTGTGGAATTCACTCTGCTTTTCATTCTTATTTTCCAGAGCAATGCAGCAAACCTGGCAGCTGACTTCTCAGCCATCAAAGAGCTGGACTCCCTCAGCAATGAGATTGTTGAGTTGCAGCGGTAAGATTTGAAAAAGAATACAATAGTGAATGGTACACAATGATAACACAGGCAGCACACACCGTTAGCGTTCTATTTTGGTTCGTCATTACTCTTCTCTCCCTCCGTACCTCCCTCTCCCTCCCTCCCTGCCTCGATCCTCAAGGCAGCCCGGGCTTCTTAGCCCTCATCTCCCACACATCTGACTGAGCAAAGACATCGTCAGTTCTCTGCTTCACATCGGCAGCCCAGTCTCCTCCACCAACATCTCTTCTCTCACTCTCGCTCTCTCTCTCTCTTTCACACACACACACACACCTCCTGTAGCTGCTGTTGTTTAAGAAGCTCTCCCACTCCGTGGACTGGGTTTGGAACATCATGGTTGTTCAGAGAGAAGTGGTGGTGTCTGTTCAGGAGAAGGGTGAAGATGGTTTAGCAGCGAGTTGGCTGAGTGGACCGGCTCTGACAGGTCGACCGTCTCTGTCCTCGGTGGCTAAATACTTCTGTCTCCTTTGCTGGACCCCTAGGGAGAAGAGCTCTGTGGAACAGGAGGTCAAAGAGAAGGAGGAGGCCATCAGACAACGCAGCAGTGAAGTACAGGTAAGATGCAGTTGGCCTCCATTTCAGTCTTTACCCAGTGAAAATGTTTTGTGCAGTGAAAGACGACACATTCATGAGTTCTTCACATAACAAATGGTTTTCAGAGTCGAATACATGCGGAAAATCTGTCCACCACCTGCTTCGTGAGGATGTAGGTCACAGCACAGTATGGTCAGAACTCAAGGAGCTGTAACAGGTCCTTACAGCTGTGATTAACGTACGGTTAAGACAAAGTGCATCAACGCGCTGCATGTAGAAATCGATAATAAACTCCACCAGACGTCTGAGATGTCCACTGAACAGCAATTACTGTTGTCTCAGAGATGGATTCTGCCTTCGTGCAGTTATGTCTGGCTCCTCTCAGCTTGAGAAATGAGCTCTATTTTTGGAGAGCTGAGTCTGCTGTGCCTGTGACAATTCACTCTGATGTGTCGGAGAATCGGTCTCCAGAGACTCTAACGCTGATTTAGCTGAATTTCACAGCAGTGCTGCAGGGTTGCCTCACGACTTAGCTATTTATAGTTCAGTGTGATTGAAGTCGACCTGATGGCAGATGTCTCCATCTCACATCCATGATTTCTTCTATTTACCTCTGCTCAGTATTCACATTAAAGCTTTTACATAAAGCCACTGTTCGTTAAAATGAAATAAGATAATTAGTGTTGTCAAAATTTCCTTATAGATCACCACATTTTTTGTAATTAATTAATTTAGTTATTAATTTATTAATTTTTTCAGGTCAACAGATTTTTTTAAAAATTACACTGGCAGAAATTACAGCCTCACTAGTGCATTGCTTCTTGATTTAGATTTTTATGACGGTACTGCACCTCAGATAGGAGTGTGTCCTTTCAAGACAACTTGAAAAAAATGATATCCTTATTATTTCAAGCACATATTTGCATTTATTAACTCAGGACCTACAAGATGAGGTGGCAAAGGAAAGTGGGGAACTGCAGCAGCTCCAGACCCAGCGTCAGAGGGTCCAGGAGGCCTTAGACGAATTGGACCAACAGAAGTCCTCCTTGGAAGAGCAGCTGGCACACATTCGTCAACAGACAACACAAGAGACACAACTGGTCAGTCTTTCTATTTTTTTCTTCGTGGAGAAAAAGAGCTTTTATCAGGCAAAAAATGTAATCCACATGTTTTGTTTTGTTTTTGGTGCGCATAGCAACCAGATAATGCATTGATGTCGCATCTATCACAGATTTCCTCACTGCAATCAGAGCATGAAGAACAGGAAAACAGGATATGTCAGTACGAAGAGGAGCTTGTTCAGGCACGGGAAGAACTCCTTACTCTGCAGGAAGAGAGCAGAAAGCTGCAGCAGAAAGTCCAGGCTGCCCAGGAGCAGCTCACACCTTTACAGGAGTCAGTGCGAGACTCCTTTAAACAAGTCGCTCAGGTTGGTTGTTGGTTTTTATGCATGATTCATTCACATAACACTCTTACATTTAATTTTTACTTTTTTTTTTTTTTTTTTAGGTTCAACAAAAGGTGAACGACCTCCAGATTGAGGAGCGATCTGTTACTGCTCAGCTCAGCTGGAAGAGAGCCTTGGAGGACAACTCTCCTGTCATGGTCAATGGTTCCACAGGCTACACAGCAGAGGCCCATGAGTCGGACCCCTTCCAGCAGGACCTGTTTGTGGACGATCAGCCCAAAGACCTGAGAGAGGAGGAAACAGGTCCTGTCTGTGGTCTTCAGAATGAGCAGAACGAAAGAAAAGTCAATGAGGATGAAGATGAGGTGGAGAAAGAAGAGAAGATTCTAAATACCGTGGATGAAGAAAAGCCCAAACCAGATGCTTTAGATGATCTCTATACCTGTCTGGCTTCCTCTGATTTGTATAATAGTCTGTCAACATTAGAGAAACGAAGGGAGAACACACTGAAGGTAGGAACAAATGACTGACCCTGACTGTCAACATTTGAAATAGAGAAAACAGACCAGTGTGACTAATCTTTTTTTATTTCATTTTACATTGAGACTGTTAAAAATAGAGGCTAGATTTTTCACCAGTTTAATTGGCGACTTATAACACTGAAGAGACTAAGTGATAAGGCATCGATCTTCTCTTTTGTCTCAACAGGAGAACAGTAGCAGCGATGTCTCTGCAGATGTTGCTGACGATGAGAACAAATCCTCTACAGAGAGTCCACAAAAGGTAAAAACAGATGATTGTAAAAACAAATCTCTGTCGACATGTTTGTGTAAATGTGTGGCTGAGAGCAACCTGTTTGTAAATGCTACCGATCATAGTTCACAAAAGCATTTATTTATACAAAGTGACTTTGACACTTCACATGCCAAAGTTGTTACACAAAAAAAGCAAATCTAATACAGAAAGTCAATGTGTACAGAAGGTTTATGTTGAGAAATTGATGAGAGCTGTCCTTATCAGGTAGCATCATTAGACCAGGAGAACAAACAGGAGCCAGCAGAATCCCCAGAAACCCCCTCCTCTCCAGCTGGGCCCATGCCACCACAGACCAGCCCTCCCTCCCTCCCAGAGATGGATTTCTTCAATGCAGATCCTTTCACTGATCGTGAGTCACACAGACACACTAACTGTTGTTTTAACGCTTATATGTAAAACTGAGATTTGTAGTAAACAGCACCCTGTCTTATGGTGCAGTGTTGGTGAAATCGCTGCTTAAATAAAGGTTTGTTTTCTTTTGCAGATGATCCATTTAAAGACGATCCCTTTGGGAAAGGATTAGCAGATGTCACAGGTAATATCTCTTTTACCTGTGACACTTCCAGGCGCCGTGCACTTTAGGATTTGATGCTCAATTGACTGCTGTTATTCTTCTGTTTCTCTTGTTTGTTTACCTAGATCCATTTGGAGGTGATCCTTTTAAAGGGACAGACCCATTTGCTGCAGACAATTTCTTCACACAAACCTCTAGTGCCCCCTTTTCCTCCGAGGACCCTTTTATTCCCTCTGCTGATCCATTTGGTACAACAACAGGCGGACCTGAAACAGACCTGTTTGCAGCCAAGCTGAGTGATGCAGCTCCTGTACTGACAGCAGGCTCTGATCCCTTCACCTCCAAACCATCCAATCCAGCTGCAGCAGCGAAGGATCCTTTCACCACTAAAGGAAACAACATGGGTGACTCTGATCCATTCGGAGGCAAAGCCAACGCCTTGGCAGAGGCAGATCCTTTTGGTTCTCACAGTGGAGCAGATCCATTCAGTTGTTCTCCAGTCAACTCAGACCTGGCAGTGGTGAGATTTTAACACAAACCAAAATGAACAAAAGTGTCTGACGTTGAGTTGTTTTGTTTCACCAAAACTATATATAGCTTTGACACACTTTCCCACCACCTAATACACGCCACCACTACCTAAACTTTACTTTGCTGTACAAGTTAGTTTTGCATAATCCCCTCATAAAAAATGAACAACAGTATTGTTTGGATTCTTAATATTTTTATTTATATAAGAATGTGTAAACTATGTAAATTAGTTTTTAGTATATTAGTATGTTTAAGTCATTATTGTGCAAGTCTACAGTCCCTCTCTGTCCACTGCTGGATGTTTTCCGAAGCCTTGTCAACATTTTCTCAAGTTAAATGTCTTTCTGTAAATTAGTTTTTAGTATATTAGTATATTAGTATTAGTATAAAAAGTATTTTAAGAGAAATTTAGCTTTGTACGGTGTATTTGCTAAGATTTATTAGAATGAAACTTAGTACAGACGTGTCGCAATGTTGTTGCAATATGAAACATCATCAGTAGATGGCAGTAGATGGTTTCATTACTTAAAATTGTTGGTACACGTCAGCCTATCAGAGAAAACCTTCTGGATATTTTTATTATTTTATACGTAATGTTACATTAAAGATATAAGTCTCACTTGGTTTTAGTAGCTTTCAAGGTAAATAACGTTTTTTTTAGTTTGATCTTTTTCATGTTTTTTAGAAAGACACCGCAGCAGCCAATGATCCTTTTGCTCCTGGTGGTACGACAGGAAATGCCAGCTCAGATCCAGGTATGACCTGAAGCGTGGTGCCATCTGTAGTTTGACTGCTAGTCAAATATAAAAGATAAGGAATGAATGAAGATGCAACTTAGCATCTATACACGTTTTGTTTGTTAGTTTCACACAGTCATTTTGTGCTTAAATGTTTCAGATCCCTTTGCTGTTGTGTTTGGTAACGAGTCATTCGGCGGAGGCTTTGCAGATTTCAGTGCCTTGACGAAGGTAACTTGATAAATAGATGAAGATTTTTCTGTTTCTAAGTTTGATGTTTTCAGCTCGGTGTGAACCATCTCTTTCAGTCAAACGGCGCTGACCATTTTGTCATCAACAATAAGAACCTATTCCAGGAGGAAAGTCAGTCTTCTGTCCCCGATGTGCCGCCTGCTCTTCCCCCCAAAACGGGTACGCCAACCAGACCTCCCCCTCCACCTCCAGGTCAGCCCTCCACAGTTTTACCTGTTACCTGAACTGTTCCCAGGCCTGCTGTGTTTCTCTCTGAAGTCCAGGGCTGTTTAAAGTGTGTTCTGTGTAACTTGTGTCCAGGTAAGAAATCATCTATGTCCAGAACGGAGTCCTCTGACTCCTTTCAGCGTCGTGGACACTTCCTCCCCCAGTCTTCAGGAGACCTCTCCTCCTCCTCCTCCTCGACATCCCTGCCTGCTAAGGATCCTTTAGCCGACCCCTTCGCCCCATCCTCCCCTCCTCTTCACAACATACGGGAATCTGACCGGTTTGCCAGCTTTGACAAAGTGAGCACCTCCCTCTCGCCCTCACCCTCACCCTCATCTCCATCTGACTCTGAATGAACACCCCACTCTCCCCTTGTTTCTCCTGGTATTTAAAAATAAAATTACGTTTAACTGTTCTAATCCTTACGAGCCAGCCTCATTAATCACTCCATCCACTGTCAATTTAAAACAGCTGAAAACTGAACCACCCTGCTGACGTGCAGCATCACAAACTAACAGTGCTGTTTTGATAGTGTTTTAGAAACTATTTTTGGTAACAAGACTCATGCAGACTATCAAATCACCTTGTACCATCGCTGCTGGTGTAAAGATTTTGATCATGAGTGCTTTGTTTCTTTAAATTATGACGTGAAAAGCTACAAACAAAAATCTATAATTTGTTGCCATGTCCCTCAGACTGGTTGACACTCAGTCTGTCACAATAACCACCATTTTAAATAGATAAAAATAAACTTGCCCTTGACTTTGGCTTTACATGTGTTACAGTGAAATAAATCCCCAACACCGTTCTCACCTGTAAGTCTGCCATCAGTACATGTGTGAGATGCGGTGGTGGTTATACACAGGCAAGCTGTGGCACAGTTTACTCTAAATTTTATTGCTACATTTTTACAAATCACTACCAAAGAAGAACTTGTTGGCAGCGGATGGAGAGATGAGCTGCTGCTCGTGTTTGGCTTTTTTTTCCCACCATCCCAACTCTGCACTCACACTGCTGTACATCCTGTGCTTCTAAGGATGTGTGTTGTGTTAAACTGTGCTACTGGTAACTCATTAATATCTAACTATATATTCAAAGCTATAAATGGTGCTGTTATGGAGTACTGACAGTCAGACCAGAACTGCAGTATTTGGTCTAACCTGCAGTTGTCCTTCAACTTGTTGTTATGAAAGTACCCCAGCTGTTAGAAAGTCAAAATCTGGGAAATGAAACTAAAGGTAGTGTTTGAAAATATACTTTACTCAAAATGTCATGTCAACTGCAGTGCAACATGACCCCACTGCATGTGATTTAATACAATCATTGTGGTCAAATCAGAAACGATTTATTCCCCCAGATTCTTTCCAACCCGTTCGTTAACTCTTCTCTCATATACAGTATACCTCGTGTCCCACTACTCTGATTTCTGAGCCTGGGTAACAGACTTTAGCACCCTCTGCTGTTTGCTCCACTCTTTGGCTGCAAATCCACATTTGGAGAGGGTTTTATCATGTATTGTTACAGTAATATATTAAAGGTTTAATGATCAAGTACAAACAGGACACACTCTAAAAAGGTCAGGTAGTACGAACAGGACACACTCTAAAAAGGTCAGGTCTATTTCTGCCACGTCCTGTGCTGTTGTAGATTTGGGATGGTGACTCTTCTTCTTTTATGGCGTCCGCCTCTACATAACTGCACCTGCATGTGCCTGTTGATACTCGACCTGCATGATGTGTGTGTGTGTGTGTGTGTCATATCAGCTCACGCTCATTATCTCAAACCACCGCCTCCACTCTTCCTCAGTCGCTCTCGTAGATCAGTCTGTACTTCCTCTAGCACAGCTCTGTTTTACCAGTTTATTCAGCTCCTATCTGGTCATCAGTATGTTATAAAGTATTACGATCACCTGTACTCTCTGTCGGTGTGTTGGTGCGCACGCATGTCTGTGTGTGTGTGTGTGTGTGTGTGAGAGAGTGTGTCATTTTACACATTTGTTAAATAAATATAATAAAGCGTTAAATCAAGGGAACCAACTGTGGCTTCTATACTGAATGTCTACATCCATGACAACACTATTTGTAGGAGTTTGCCTTTTGAACCAAAGTATTTTTAATTATTTGTCTTTTTCTCATCTGTGACTGCACATTGTGTTGGTGCAACTTTAAAACTTCCAGAAACTTCATTAGGATTTATTTTGGTGGCATTAACGTCTGATCTAACTCCTACAACCGACCAAAAATAAAAGCATGTTATTTTATGACGTTCTTGCATTTTTTCATATCTTTGTTCATATGTTCCGCCTCTATGGGCTGTATGACACCTGCTGGTTAGCTTCTGTCCATCGTTGCCGTCTTTTCTACTGCATGGTTGAACACGAGGTGAACTGTGCTGCCTCTGTCTGTCGGCTGTTAGTTCTGAAGTTGCCGTCACACTGCATGATGTCTGTGGCCCAACAGTCAACCAGTCATGAACCTCTCAGAGGAATTTGACGTGGATTGGAGTCACACGACTCCTATTAACATCCTGTTTAGATGCAGGCCATTGTGTGTTTATTGACATCACATGACCAAACCATCGCACAGAGACGGTCGCTGTCATTTTTCTTTTTTTAAATCGGTGCTTTCTGTCAGAGGAACAACTCCGTTATTCACACCTTTTGAATTTTATTTAAAACATTATAGGCTGAGATTTGATTTGATTTAATGCTGTTTTCACACAAGTATTAGCTAACATTATAAGTCTAGTCTCATAATTTAAAAAAAAGTTATATTTTGATGTTTAAAATGTAACAAAAAACTGATTAAAAAAGATCTGATTTTTTTTTCTCATATTCTCATGTCGGAACAATGTAGGATTTAAAACGAACCAGTTTTACACACAGTACTGATCGTACCAGTTCACCTTTTGTTGACAGTTGTTGACACCTGATACGATCACGAGGAAATACTGCACTGACCAAAATCAGTGTTTAATGTTGCTGCTGTTTGAAGTGATTTTCTACTTTAATGGGACTGGTTCTCATGTACGTCTGGGGCTAATGTTCTGAAGTAAGGAAAAACTGAAGACTGTAAGACCTGTGTATCGGCCTTCAACCAACAACCTATGTGTAGAACCACATTATAACCATAATGTCATAGATGACTGAGCAACAAAGCTGTACACGTGTTTATCTTCTCTTTGCGTGCATTTCCCACTTGTCTTTGTATGTATGTGTGTGTGTGTGTGTATTTATGTGTGGCCCTGCATGTGTAATGTGTGTGTGTGTGTGTGTTTTAATGGAACAGTATCCCACAGAAGAAGACATGATAGAGTGGGCGAAGCGCGAGAGTGAGCGTGAGGAGAAGGAGCGACTGGCCAGACTCACCCAGCAGGAGCAGGAGGACCTGGAGCTGGCCATCGCACTCAGCAAGTCTGAACTCTCCTGAGAGGTACGTCACCACCAACTCTCCTCCCCC
>NC_024308.1:8994222-9006116 GCF_000523025.1 Cynoglossus semilaevis
GCCTGGCTAAACTCTGAGAAAGCACCAAAGCGAAATTGGGAACTGTACGGAACCTGGACGCAGCAGCACAAGCTGACCCCATGAAGAGACTTTCTAATCCCAACCATCCAGCATCACACACACACACACACACACCCCTCCTCCGTGAGACTGTTTTCACTGTGCACTTGCTTCAGATTTTGTTCTTAATTTTTTTCTAACAACCTTTTAGTTCCTGCAGTTCTGTAGGTGGTTTGAAAACTAAAGCCGGATGAATTGTGTCCATAAAATGAAGTAATTTTTGGATTTATATATGCCCAGAAATAATCTTGACCTGAAGACTTTACTGCCACACCTCACACGCAACATTAACAGTCTGGAGTTAGACTAGATAAAAATGCACTACCCAATTTTAAATCTCAGAGATTTCTTGATCTTTTGGTTAATTCTCAGTCGATTCTTCAATAGAATTTTTTTTTTAGATGACACCACTCTTTGGATTTGTCTGTAGTAACATTACACATGGAACCAACCCATTGTTATATTATAGCTGTGACTTTGAGCTTTACCACATAATGTTCAGCATCTGTTCATGTTTGTGTCAGAGAGTTTATTTTTCTAAAGGAGTAAAGCTTTATCCTTAACACTTTCCTTTCTCTGTGTATTAATTTGCGTTACCTACTTAGGGCAGATTGCATTACATTGCACATTGTAACTGTTTTAATCAAGCCCAACATTTAAGGTGTGACATCTGCAGTCAGTTTGTTTATTATTGATCTGAGATGTTGGTGATGAAAGAATGTCTTGGGTTTGGACTTTAACATAAATATAAAACTTTAAAATATGAACGTGGTTTTATTGATGAATGTATATGTGTTGAACAGGCAGTCTACCTAGTCTACCTGCTCTCTCGCTCTCTAGTTAGACATGACATGAATATTGTTAAAAGCAGTGTTAATCCTGACTGATCCACACGAAACAACCTCGCTCCGTGGACTGGGAGGTCAGACTTTCAGGATCAGCCACAGAGCTGAAACTCTCTGTCTTCGTCAGTGACATCACAGCAGCATGGGCTGCTGATTGTTTGTTTGTTTTTTATTTTGAATACAAGAAGTCTATCGATAGTTGCAAAAATAAAAAAAACAAACAAACAATGTATTTAATGTTGCGTCAGGTCTTGTTTGACACAACATGGTCGTGCTTTGCTTTAAGCATTAATATGGAATGTGTCTCGTGTTCCCTGGTGAAAACAGACTGTCCTCTGCACTGTCTGCATTGTTGTCATTTCAATCAGGTTCTCTGTACGTTAAAAAACAAAAAGCATTACTCAGCATCAACTGCAGAACTGTGATTGGATGTTTCTGACGGTGAAAATGTCCTGTGGTCTCTGCTCATTTCTGACCAAACAGCGAACAACACTTTGAACATCTCTTCCATTTTTAACTTTCGTTTTTTTATTATTATTATTATTAATGACAGCAAGCAGCGTCAACAAATGTCATGTTTTTTTTTTTTGTCTTTAACCCGTGGGTGGTTGATACAGCACTTTGTAATAATTGCAGTGGAGTGACATGTCATCACTACAGTAGATGTTTCTTCGTTTAAATGTCGTCAGTCCTTTCACACGCGTGTGTACAGAGTCCCTGGATTTTACGAATTAACCACTTGTTTTTTTAAGGCTCACCCATTAGGCCTTTTTAAATTGTAAGGTAACTGTATTTTATTTTGTATTTTCTAACATGTAATAAAATCATTATTGGAGGTTTTGGCCACAATATGTAATGCATTTAATTGAATTAGAATAAATATTAAATATTTTGTTTTTGCACTTTGTGTGTTTTTTTAATGCAATTTTAACAAGGGCCATTTTTAATTATTAAGGTATTAAGTATACCTTGTCCATTCAGTTGATTATCTTTACAAAACAGCTTGTTGCTTGTTTTGTTAGCTTTCATCCAGAATGAATAATTAATATTGAAACAAAAAAGCCAAGATGTTGCAAGAAGAAATAAACAAAAAACAAATGGCAAAAAATAAGCTATGACTTATTTTTAAAACTATAAACTAACTATAAACATATAAAACTAAAATACTAGTTGGACCAGAAGTGGCTAAAGATTAGCCAGTTAGCAAAAACAATGTAATTAGATTACTCTGAAATTATCTAAAATGTTGCCTTACTGTTTTTTAAATATATAAATACGTGAATATGACGATATATTTAGATTTATAAAACGTATTTTGTTTCTTAAGCTTTACGTCAGTGTTGACAGACTTGGTAGGGTGTGTCGGGCGTTAGGACCATGAAGCCCCGCTGCTGCAGCACCAGTACATTCCTGTACATCTAAAAGGGAAGGTCTGGTGATCAAGGTAACACACCTTTGCAACACAGGAAGGAGAAGCACTGACAGACAGACTGACTGAGAGACTGACTGACTGCTTCTTCCTTCTTTTCCTTCACAGTGTCAGCTCCTCCTTCTCCTTCTCCTCCCCCTCTCTCCTCTTCTCCTCTCACCTCTCCTCCGTTCATCCATGCTGGCTGTGTGAATTGGCTCTCTCTGGTTCTGGTTCATTCTGCCGTTTCACCAACTCCAACGGCTGTGGAATGAGTTTTATCACCAACTGGAGACGGAGCATGAAGAATCATGACAACCGGAAGTGAGTGAAATGAAAGGGAAATTTAATCCTGGCTCTGTCAGCACACGTCTGTCTGTCTGTCTGTCTGCCCCCACTGTAGTCTCATCTGTAATCTCTAATCTCGGCCTGTTGAGATATTTACTGTCATCCCTCAGCTTTAATCCAACTCTGTGTTTTCTCCTTCGTGAATATTTATATCAGATGTTTGTTGTTTGTTTGTTTTTTGTGAAAGCAGCTGAAAAGTTGTGCTGGGTGGATTTCCCTCTTCCTGCTCCGAGGACGTCAGCTCTGGCTCTTCAGCTGCGTTCATTAAGTGTTTTGTTGCAGAACAGCAGCCTGTCAAACAACATTACATCCATATGCGATGCGGTCTGGCAGGATCACAGTGATGTGGCAGCAGCAGCTGCGCCAAGTCGGCTTTTAAAGTCAACATAATGTATTAATGACGCCGTAGTGTTAATCATCTCTGTGGCTCTTTATGACTTTGGAAACTTGAATATGTCCTAATGATAACAAAGATAAGACGTAGTCACTTGTTACAGCAGCGGGGTGGAAACGACGCAGTTAAACCATTTCTACTATCGTAGTCCTTAATGTTCACTCACTAGTTAATCATTAAGGATGAAATTACTCATAAGAGCCAGAGTAAATAGAACAGCATGTCAGTAATTCTAATCTTAAACTATCACTCTTTAACAGTTCTCAGTAAAAATCACACACAATCCCATTGTAAACTGGGATTACCATGTCATGCAGAATCAGACTGGGATGTATTTGATGATAACTTCATATTAATGGCAGTACATTTATAAAGTGAGGCCATTTCTCACATCATTTATAAAAAAAGACTATAATAGAATAGACCATGTGCTTGGACTTTTCTATATTCCAATCCAATTTTGCGAAAAATTGATGATTGAGGACAGAGGAGCGGAAACAAACCGGCACATTGTCTATTAGCCATGCAGTCCACTCTCAGATGTAGTTCATCTAGTCATTATTTATCGTCACAATAGGATAATAAATTATTATGTTATAATAAACACGTCATCAGCTGGAACACATTCACAATAAAATTCTTATTAAAATACTTTTAATGTTCATTAAACAACAGGCGTGGGTGGAGTATTAATTATCATATAGTAGGACAGCAGTAGTACTAGTAGTATATACATCTCTGAGTCATTACATGTGATTTATGTTAAAGAGCACAACATTACATTGTTTGTATTATTACTACTGTAATTACTACTACTACTAGTAGTAGTAGTACTACTGCTGCTGTTTCTCTAATATCTGGTTACAACTGCTTATTTGTCCCAAGGATATTTTGAATATATCTATACAACTTTTTTTCCTTACTTGCTGCCTGTGTTGGTAACACATCTGGGCTGCCCCTCTGTAACATCCCAGTGTTACACTTCAAGTGTCTTCACCAACGTCTCCCTCTCATCATCATGAGATCCATTCTTACGTTCTCTCTAAGATGACCTTTGACCTTTCCACAGGGATTCTCAGGAGACACAGGACATCGCTGACAGCCCCGACTCTCTGAACCAGTATGTCCACACACACACACACACACACACACAAACTTGTTGTTGGAGCCATCGTCAGTAACCCAAATTAATTGTTAATTAAATGTTTGGTTTTTTTTTTTCCAGAATATCAGTCATCGACAGTCCAGACCTTGACCCCATCATCACAGACTTTGGGTGAGTCACTTCAGAGAGAGTAAATACAAATGATTAATAAACTGGTGAGTTCATTTTTGTCATGGAATATTGTCAGCTGAGCGGTGTTTACCTGCCATACGGCTTCAATCTGATACCTGGGAGTGTCCACATACACTCCTGTGTGTGTTTATATGGTCCTCGTGATCGTATTTCTTCAACAAAAGCTCTGGATTTTCAGCCCTTGAGATGAGCGTTCTTTTTCCTTAAACAAACTTCTATTCTGTTTCAGGTTACAGCTCGCGGACAACTCAGCAGATCTGGAATCGACAGATCCCTCAAATGGGTAAGAGTTGGAAATTTGACTTGGACTAATACTGTCAGGTGACAGCTGTGATGTGTGGTTGTTGTTGTCTCAGTGTTGTTACATTGTCACTCACAGTCACTTTGATTTGTTTTGGTGTGAAGAGTCTGTAACGTTTTACAGTGTTGTCTGAGTGATTAATGTATTCATGATTTAGACCAGGGCTGTCAAACATAAATTTACAGCCAGTCAAAATTAAAGTCACTGGCATATACAGTATATACAATACAATATACAGTACATATAAATATAGGGCCTATATACTGGCAGGCCAACTTTGGTTCATATATGATGTGATCTCGCGGGCCAAACATGATTACACTGCGGGCCAGATTTGGACCCCGGGCCTGAGTTTGACACGTGTGATTTAGAAGGAGAAAACATCACGTCAGCACTCCACCCTGTCAGATTATGACGGGGTGAGTGTGAACACAGACCTGTTGTTTATGCAGTTGCCCATTAGCACATGGTGAGTGTAGGCATGTGAGACAGTCTCTGGTAGGCTGCTCTGTGTAGCATCATAATCAGTCAAGCAAGTAACTGTCATTAATGAGCTAATAACAGCTACTCATGAGGGTTCTTGGGGCTCTAATAACTGCACCATCATCATCTAGAACAGAGGTACTAGAGTAGAAATCTTGAAGGTCCATACAGTATGTATGTTGTGTTTGGATGTGAGAATGTAAATGTCAAAAACTCTTAGTGTAAAGCGGTGTGTGTGGCCATTTAGACCAGAGAAGTGGTCACAGACCGTTGACCACGGTGTTGGTGAAGTAGTTAGTCCAACAGACGGAGCTGTAAACACAGCTCAGCCCTGGATTTCCCTTGAAGTAAAAGCAGACACAGGCACTTGTTTGTTGTCAAGGTTAAAATGTGTTGCTTGGATTTTATTGCTACGTCTTGACAATTGATGCCTCTTTTATTTGTGACTCTTTAATTATTAATGCCCGTGACCCTGGTGATACTTTTCCATCCTTGCCAAAACTTTGAGAGGACAATAGTGTTTATAGCTTTTCTTTTCAATTTAAACACAACATATGAAACAAAGATAACACATTTGCCTTGGTTTCACAACATCCTTCTCCAAGTATAGAAAAAAAAAATCTACATCTAATCTAGTTATCAGCTCCAAGAACCCATGACACTCTGTGCTCTTCACGTGTGACACGTGAAAGCAACAATTGTTCTCTCCTCCAAACTGCGGCCCAGACATGTGCTGTAACCCACGTTTGGTTGCGCTCATTATGTTTATTGTATTTTAAATCAGATAGTGTCAAGTAAAAAATCTCCCAGTTGCAACAAAGACTTTGACATATGTCATGATGTCATGTGACCGTGATCTTTATGCTTTGCTGAGCTAAGCGGCACCTATGTCATGTGACCGTGATCGTGAAGCGTTTATGCTTTGCTGAGCTAAGCGGCACCGATTAACAGATGTACGCTCATTTCTGCTACTGCTGTGGGGACATGTTTAGGTCCAACATGGTGGAGACCGTGGAGACGTCTTGGTGTTGTGAGTGTCACAGTGGGCAGTCGTGGGCAGTATTACATTTTTAATATTTGGTTAATTGTGCCACATTCATTTGTTATATTTCTTTTTCAGGTGAGAATTTTAAATAGTTCAGAGAAGCAATAGCTGTGTAATACAATAATAACAAAATAAATAAGAAAACGTTTGGTAACCACTGGTATAAAAAAGATAGAGAGGCCATTAAATTTACACATATGATTGCAACTAGTTAGCATTTCATGCTACATTATTATTGTTGTTATATCTTATCTTGGTGTGCACATATTTTACACTTAATATTTTCAATATCAGCATTATCAGCAGCAATCATTTATTCACCCAGCCAATAAAGCCAACAAGTACTGTACGAGCTAATCAAAGTCAGAGTTAGCAGCTGACTCATGCCATGGCTAACTTGAGGTTGTTCCTGTTGATTCTGTATCTGGACAAACTAGGCTATTCCAAAGACATGACCAACAGTTAGCCTGATTAGCAGCTACACTTGGTAAACAAGCCCAGAAAAGCTACAAACAACTGAAATCAATATTTTCAATATTCCGATGTCATCTTTTAGCCATCTTTTTTTAATTCATATTTTTTAAGATCTTGTTTTATTATATAACCTTAGTTAGTTTGGTTAGTTTCAATGATTTAATTATAAATAGCATGACATTGTTGTTTGTTATGGGAAATGTTTGTATTTCCTGCGACAAAGGCATTAAAATGACATTTCAGTGATAAAATCATGCGTAGTTCAGCACCATATCAGAAGAGTGAAGAGAATTAGTTTCAAAAGTATCCTTAACAAAAGGCGTTCTTCCAGCCAAGTACATCGCATTTTCTCGTGTATTTGCTGTACAGCATCTACCTCATCTATTTCTGTCTTCTCCTGTAGCTGCAGTGTTAGTTCTCTGCCTCTGCAGCAGACTAGAACTGCTCACATCGTCACATAGTCACAGCCACTCATCTTTTTCTCCCCCCTGTTCTATCCTAATAACCTTCGTCCAAATCTTTACACACAGCAAAGTAATGCACGACCGTGTGTGTGTTGGTGTCAGAACCGTTGTGATTATACGTCATTTCTACTTTAATACATTCTCCTGATGACGTTGCTGATAGTTTGACATCTTTTTAAAACCTCTGTGATGTGGAGTTGTGGAAATGTAGGCCCGCCCCTTTAGGAGCAGGAACCAATCGTTGAAGAGACTGCAGTGTGTCTACCAAGAGCATGATGATCGGATGATGTGTGTGTGCACGCTTGTGTGTTTGAGCCGCAGCACAGATAGATTGTGTATTTTCTCCTCGTGTGATAGTCATCCCAGTCTTATTAAGAGCTGCGTTTACTGCTCCCTCCCTCCCTCCCTCCTCGTCCTCCTCTTTCTCCTCCTCCTCTTCCCTGTCCCCTTCCTCCTACTTCTCCCCTTCATCCTCACTCTCTCCCTCTCTCACTGACAGCCTTTCTTTTCCTCCTCTTCTGCTGCTGCTTCTGCTCTTGATGCTACAGAAAGACACACATACACACAGACCATAACACTGCTTTGCTCTAAAGGCCCAGGGCTTCACTCTCTTTTCTCTCTCTCTCTCTCACACGCACACACACTCGCACTTTGACAGATGAAAATGTCAGGAGAGGACGAGACTCTGTCAAATGGGTAAGATACTTTGTCACTGCTGCGTGTCGGTTTTATGACTCCAGGAGTCAGTACAGGTGTGGGTGTTTATGTCAAGGTAATGGTAGATGTTTTATCCTGTGTGTGTTTGAGAGAATGAGGTCCAGCTTTGACACTCAGGTATGTGGACAAACTTGTCAGGTTTTCTTCCTCGGAGCAGTTTGTTATTCGTGTCACAGTGTGATGCCAACAGGCCTCGCTGTCTTTGAGCGGCTAAAATAATCTGTTGTTGACAAACTGTGTCCACCTCTGTGGAAAATCCACTGCTTCGTCACCCTCTGGGCTCCGGCTGCAGGTCTACAATGTCTTTATCAAGTACATTTCTGGGAGAGTTATCGGTGTTTTTAGGACTGGCAGTTATACTGGAAGAAAAACAGGTTCTTAATGAGACACAATGTTATGATGAGGATGTAAATTATACTAAGGTTAAGGCAGTGGTTCCCAAAGTGGGGGGTGGGCTTCCCTGAGAAGCTATTGAGCTGTTACATTAAGTCAAACTAATTTGTGATTGAATTTGTGATTTTTACTTTGATTGTACCACAGCAGGGAAATCTGTCATTTTATTTCCTTCATCTAACGAGAATGTGGGTTTTGTTAGAATCACAGTATTAATTGTAATCGTGTTGACATGACTAATAGTACTACCTGGGGTCCGATATTAACTCTTTGCCGATATCCGATATTCCGATATTGTCAAAACTGATTTTGATATTAACCGATACCGATATGGGCCGGATAATATTTATTTATTTATTCACTGTATGAGAAGTATGAGATTAACTAAATGAGCTGCAATGCTGCCATCTAGTGACTTTCACTTTAACATACAGTCGTTTATCCCCAAAACTATTTTTAGGGGACACATCATTTGTAAACCCAGTCATTGTGTTATCGGGTTTTTATTATCAGAGGAGAAACCGATAATGGTTCTTACAGATATTACATGATATGCTTCCCTAGTTCTATTATTTGATTTTCTACCTTGTAGTTTTTGTAAATGATGGATTAAAGTTAATTTAAGGGATTAATCTTAACCATGGAGTTAGGCTTTACTAATGAAGGGTGGTCAACAAGTCCTGACAAGTACAGCTGTATGCTGCTCTGATCTTTTACTGAATAGTGATGAGTGTGTGGTAAGTGGCGCTCGAGTGGCCGTGATCATGTGCGTCAGGCCTGAAAAGGACGTACACTCACTGTGCAATTAGGTCTCCAGAGAAATGATTTCAAAATTGCTGATGAAAGTTTAAATTAAATTATGGGATGGTAATGTGTGGCATGCGTGTCCTCCACTTAACAGACGGTTCCTATTGTCCTGGCTCTGACAGCAAGTTGTTATTGCCTGCAACTGTTAATGACTCCCTATATGTAAAGGACAGTGTCCTGTCCTGTCTCTTTCACCTCGGGCTGTTCTTGGACTTCACACTGTCTATTACATATATAGGTGCAAATCCCCCTGTGCTTTGTTTTTCCTACAGCTAGGACTAGTTGAGTTGGTGTTCACCAATGGAGTGGGAACAAAGCTACTGATTGTTTCCTCTCTGCCTTGTTACCATCCTCATTCTTCAGTCAATTTAATTAGGCTACTTAAACTATTATTTGTCCCTGTGCAGTGCATCTCAGTCCACATGTGCTGTGTCTTTTTCAACTTAGATACAGTACATAGCTGGGTTTCCCCCTAGAAGACCAAGCTGTGGGTCTGAGTGTCCCAAGGCAAGACAGGAAACCCCAGATTGACCATAAGACCCCAGGCCAGTGTTTGAGACTGTGTCTGAGCCCAGCTAATGCAGGAAGTTTGGTTGAGTCTTGAAGGTTCGATTGAGTCCATATTGGAGTTCTACCACTTTAGGTTTATCTCTCTTAAGAAAAGAGTAGCGTCCAAATCAATGGTGAAATAAAATGGCAACACAACATATAATAATACATATGTGCTGTGGATGCACTCCTAATAGAAAAAAACTATCTAAAATACAATGATTAGAAAAAATGAATGAACATTTTATTACCACTTCCATGACTATTCTCTTAAAGCTTGAAAAATCTTAAAGAAAAAAAAAAGGTCCTCCACGAGAAGTCATGGTTGACACTGAGGTCATTAGTCATGTTAATGTTGAAGAACATTAGTGTGCACAGCCATCAGTAGTGATGGTTCATATTTTCCATTATCCTAATGTAGTGGTTCTGCTCAGCGTGCTAGTACAAATATTCTCCACACATCACGCCGTGTGACTGTTGAAGTTAGGCAATGAATTAAAAGAGAGAGAAAAAAACCCAACATGTGTCAGGACAGCTCAGAGATGGAGCCTTGTGACTCTCTCACTGGTCACTCACGTGGAGATCCTGTGGACCATGTAATGAAGACAGAATTCACTATGACGTCGTCATAAAATATCAAGAGCTCATACACACAAAAGGGCTGTTTATATATATTTATATATATATACTCAGGGAGGAAATTTCTAAATATGTCTATATGTATATATATATAGAGAGAGAATACTCTTTTGTATAGCATCTGTATGTGAGCTCTTGGTATTTTATGACAGCATCATAAAATTCATATATAATATACATATAAATGTATATGGCAGATGGTATACAAACAGGTGTTGTATATGTATATGTGTATATATATATATATATATATATACACTATATATATAGAGAGAGAGAGAGCAAGAGAGAGAGATAGAAAGAGATACAGTATCAGGTCAACCAAGTATTCCTGTAACTCAGCTTGTTGTCCCTGTAGATTCCATCATTGTACTGTATGTATCTCTTTTGTTGACAAGTGGCTATAATAGAATGACACTTAAAGTGTTGCCTGGCAACTTGGCTAGCATGTGGATTTGGTGAAAGAAATCCAATGCAGCTCAGCTGGAACATATACAGTATGTTTGTAAAGAAAAATCATCCAGCAGGGGTTGCTACAATGTAGCTTTGATAATCCGGTACATGATTTTAGTGTTGTGATACATAGTGGTTTAATATAAATCAAATCCTTGGATTATGTCAAAACTAGGGCTGTCCAACAGTTGAATTAAGCATCTGATTAATTATGACTGTTCTGAGGACGGGGGAGGGTACCTTTCACCACAGTGTGTTTGAATAACATATGTGTATCAACTGTGTATTAAAGCAACAGTAATGGATGGACAGTGAAATGATACCATTTTAAACAACAGTCAAAGTTGTATTTATCAGTTTCATATTATATGAAATAAAGTTGAACAGTACATGAAGAAGACACAATTGTCCTAAAAATGACTAAGGGATTTCTTTGTGTTTTTGTGGCTTTTTTAAACAGGATAATAAATGGTTGATATTTTGCTTCTGCAGGTGCTCTAGATCAGACCTGTCTGTGGCTCTGGAGGATTGTATGGCTGCCCTGGATCTGTTTCTCAGAAATGAATTTGAAGAGGCGCAGGAGCGACTTAAATGCAGGTAAAACTCTAACCTGAAGCTTCTACTAATATGGCGGCTGCTCTCTCATGAAGTGGAGCTCGGCTGCACCTGGCCAAACAACTTCACAGATTTATGTATAATGAAGGAGAGAAAAACTACAGAAGTGCTGACGTTAGGTTTACGGGCAACTCTGCTTGTACTGTTGAGCAGTTGCCAGTGGGAGGAGACTAACTTGAATTGTTAACTACCACACACACACATGCTGACAAACACACACACATGACTTGTGTCCTGACTGTGTGTTTTAACCAGAGTCATGGCATGACGACAGCATATATTTTTTAGGTAAAGTAAATGAATGGCATTCAGTAAGCCCAGATCCTCACTGCTACAAACCGTGAGACTTGGTCATTGGATTCAAACCATGTGTTTCCCTCACAATTGACATACATTGTGACTTGTCATGTCACAAGTTAAGTCAAGTAAAGGGAAGTCATATGTTAGGTGAAGTCAAGTCACAAGTTCATTCAGATCTTGTCCAAGTAATTATGAATCAACAGAATCTGGTGTGGAAAGAAGAGGATCAGGATCAGTTACTGATGTTTCCGGGCAATTTTCCAAACTGTTTTGGGAAAAAAAAAAGACAAAAGATGGATTTG
>NC_024308.1:9006151-9045413 GCF_000523025.1 Cynoglossus semilaevis
ATAAAATAAAAAGTGTGTCTGGATATGATGCCAAGTTTTAAGTCACAGCTTTGTAAACATTGTGTTGTTTTACACACCAGTTATTCATTTGTAATTAAATTATTTTTTAAATTTATAAACCTACTCCATATTAAACCAAATCCATTTGCTCTATTCTATTAGACAGCTATTTTTACTGTCAAATCAAGTGACACATCTGGTTCAAATGTGCCATTTTGCCTTTGCCTTTCAAATAAATTATATTTTAATTACAGTTCATTTTAAATAGATTTGTTTGTTTCTTAGTCAATGAAGTTGCCCCCTGGTGGTGAACTAATCTGATTACTTCCTTGGTTTAACTTTCAAAACATGACGGCAACATTCGTCCCTGGTAACTTTCAAAACATGACGGCAACATTCATGTCCTTTTGTCTGCCATTTAAAATACATGTTGACATTAGAAATGTCCACATCAGCGTAACCTGTTAGCATGCTAGTATTAGCTTTAGGCCCAGTGTTCTTATTTACAGTGAAGTGTCCAACCACATGCTCCACCATTGTATTCCAAGGCTGTGTCGTCATCAGGTTACTTTACTGTTCACTTCCCTTTGTCTGTGGCTCTATTATCAGAGTATTTAGCAGCGCTGGTGTCCTCCTCCGCCCTGGTGTCTTTTCTCTGCGGCACAGAGCCACTCCCCAGGCCCAGTTTACTTCTTCTACAAACGTGTCATAATGAGGCTTCAGAATGTTCTGTCTGTTCTGTAGAGAACACAGTTTGCTGTGTTTACCATAAAGCTTGAAATCGTTGCTTCACAAACCAATGTTGTCGGTTCCAGGCGAGCTGATCTGGGTTGAACAACCAACTTCTAGTGTTCACTGCTGATGGACCTTAAAAAACAAAATAAACCCAGTGAGTCACAGTTCCCAAATCAGTCAAATTGAACCGTCATGGTTTGAGGTAATAAGTTAAGAGAATTAAGTGAGGTAACTGAAGGCACAACATATCCAACCTTGAAGCAGAATCATTACAGCAGTTATAAAATTAGGGGCAAAAAACACACAAAAAAAGCACAGATCCATTTGGGTTTTTTATAAATGATGGTTAGGGCACATTTATTTCTTCATCTTCAAATTATATTTTGCTTCAAAAAAACAACTGCGTGAAAATAAACACCTTTTCAAACAATTTTTAATTGTTGAAAAAAATGAAGTACAAGCTGCAGCCAATGGTGACGTTCAATGTGTCAGGGTCTAGAATGTTGAACCATGAGGGAGATTGGTTGTTTTAAATGTAAACATTACATGATACCATGATTAATCCTGAATTATTAGGTATCCATGATTAACCAACAGCTGCCCTGTGATTAATCAGATTAAAAACGACAAAGGTGGCCCTGGTTATGTAACTTCATTGACAACCTGTGGTAAATTCTACTCTGTTATACACGATTATCTTTTTGAGCCTTTAGCAATATATCGTTTTTTTTGGGGTTTTTTATCTGAGTCATGGTTCAGACCAATTCACGTCTCCGTACCAACATGTCTGCTGGTGTTTGCTGTACTTTATTTGTCTTAACCAATCCTCTTCTTCATGTTAGCCTGCCCTGTTTAAACCTGCCAGCAGACCAGGTCCAGACCAGACAGTCTGATGGTGGAGGTGTAGCTGTGTGTTACATAATACAATAACCAACAGGGCAAATTCTTACATATGTAAAAATGTATCCTATCATATCCTGCGGTGCTGCGGCTCTGAGATTTATATGCTGTAAAACCTCTTGTTACTTTAGTACTAACTTTCACTAACGTTGGCTTTGACTTTGAATGTCATTTTTAAGTAACAGTTAGGACATGCTGTGACAGAAGTCAGCAGCTTGTGTTGAGGTCACAGTTAGCAGTACAGAGTCTGCCTTATTTTTTACTTTACTTTTTTACAAAATCACACCGTGGAGAATTGTGTAGTAGGTTATGAATGTCAGAGTCCCAGCTTTAGTCCTTCAGCCTCAAGGATGAGCAGCCGTGTCCGTGGGTAATATCTCAGTGTGGCTCTCAGAATGTTTGAAAGTCACTGCTGTGCTGTAAACAAATGTGTGAGGAATTCCTGTCTCCTGTGTTGAGTCATGTCAAGTGTTTTTAGCTTGACTTTGACCCTGTTGTTCTACAGACAGTGAAATGACGTCATGTTTTTTTATGAAGTATTTTCTTGTTTACCAGTCAACGAGTGAAATCAGAACCAGAAAACTAACTACGTTAGCTAGGTTGAAAGGTTGACTGCCTGTCAACCACGTTACCTGCCAGGAAACTTAAACCTAAATGTCTGTTCTAAATGTAAACATTACATTAGAAACAAAGAAATAGTTGGTTTTTGTTTTGTTTTGGTGGCGTGTTGGCAGCTGTGGAGCACTTTCCTCTCATCATGAACGGCTGCTTTGAAGCCAGAGAAACATTAGAGAGAAGGCTGTCACCAGTGAGTGTGTGGGCAACACACGAAGCGTCAGTGATGTGATGTGGGCTGACGGCCTTCCTCTGCACACCTCATCTAATGGTACAAATAAATACAAGATACGAAAGCTGGTTGGTTTAACCATTAGACTGAGACATTATAAATGAAATACATTTCTTGTGTGTGTGTGTGTTTGTGGTGTGTGTGTGTGTTTCTGGTGTGTTATTCTAACATAAATAACAATTTTCTACTGTGACATAAATAAACTCTGCACCTTTGAATAACTCTCAGAACTGGAATGACAAACTTTCTCTGACTTAAAGCACAAGTGTGTCACTGTGTGTGTGTCACTCACTAAGTCACTGACGTGGCACAACAACAGAAGGTATAAATAGACCTGTGTCTGTTTGTCCGTTTCCCTTGAAAAGTGCGTGCAGCCCACTGCTGCTCTGTGGAACACATCGATGAGTAGACACGTTGTTGTTGTGTACTGACTTCAAGGACAAATACAGTTCTCATTTCATTTGATATAATAGGAATATGTCCTTATATTTTTTTATTTTAAGGAGCTAGATCTATTTATATTTTAATATTATTATTATTGCTACACATCTTAAAGGTTAATATTTGTTTTCATATTTTTTAAAATTCATTTTAGACATTTGCCTTATGTTTAATGCCTTGTTTCGTTCAGCTTTATTAACACTGGTGCGGTGCCACTGTTTTTTTTGTTTTTTTTTTAACAGAACCAAAGACAGCATGTACCACGCTCTGACCTACGCCACCATCCTAGAGATGCAGGCCATGATGACCTTTGATCCTCAGCACATCCTGGTTGCAGGAAACACCATGAAGGAGGCCCAGGCCATCTGTCAGAGGTGAGGACTGGTGCTCAGAGCGCTGCTTTAGAAAAGGGTCCGACCCAGGGACTTGTTTTTCAATGAGTCATTAAGTGTCAGCCCAAATTCTTAAACTGGAGATGGCTCCATCAGATGCTGAGGATCAATATTGATGCGACGTTGGCAGAAATCGCAGGATATGTCAGGGTGATGCGGGGGTATGTCTCTGCCACATTCTTGGTAAACCTGATAAAACATTTGCAGAAATAATAAAGGACAGAAAAACATCAAGTCAGTGAAGTCATTCTGACACTAAAAAAAGAGTTGTGACAGTAAAGGGAGAGAAACTCCCTCCAGGGAGCAACAACGCAAAGGTAGTAACAGAGAAAAGAATCAAATCTATTTTGCCAAATGGGAAAAATAGGAGGTTTGGGTGTTTGGTGGAAACATTTATAGCCTTTTCATAATTCTATCCTACAAACAAACTCCATCCAGGTTTTCTTGTGTGAGAGGACTCATTTGCTCACTAGAAATATAATTCATTTTTATGACATAACACTAAGATTACAGTGTTTGAACACAAATTTCACTTTAAAATGTTTGACTTCAAAGCAGCATTTTGAGAAAATATTTGCAGTTCAAACTGACTAGTTTTTATATCTGATATTAAACCTAGGAGAGTCGGAAAAAATATTGAATCTTGCATTTAAATACCATTATCTATCAATGAAATCAATTGAAATGTATCAGGACAGAAGGTGATCATTATGCCATGACCTGATGAAAAGAGATTTTTCCTTTTGTGTGGCCGAAGCTGTTGTTGAGTCAGAGCTGCTTTTTTGTTGAAGGACGTAGCTGTTGATAGGAAACTTATTGCACAGTCAGCACCTTGTGGTAACTTCATCCTGCAGCATCCTTCCTGGCCTTAATGGGGGGCAGAGGGGCTGAGTCACTGTTTGCACTGGAAACAAGATGAGCAGTGAAGTGCTGGGGTGTATACATCTGGGTGTGATGTGCAGTGAGACTGGGCCACTGACAAGTGTATTTTGTCTCCCGTTGCTTTGCAGACACCGCAAGAAATCCAGCTTCACCAAAAACTTCACAGAAGGTCAGACACCATGACAGTATGAGTGAAATGTGGTTCATGAAAGCCAAATACCAACAGAGTGTGTGTGCGCGTGTGTGTGTGTGTGTGTGTGTGTGTGTACGGCTGTTGTATGCACCATCACTGGGGCTCGTTGTGACGTCATCTTCTTCCCCTCAGAGGAACTTCATGCTGAGGTTTGCTACGCGGAGTGTCTGTTGCAGAGGGCAGCACTAACCTTCCTACAGGTCAGTAGGGCAGATAATCCACCACAACTAATGAAATAAAGTTTTATCATAACTAAAGAATGTTTTTTTTTTACCACTCATTTGTCTTTTGTGTCCTTCCACAGGATGAAAACATGATCAGTTTCATTAAAGGTGGGATTAAAGTCAGAAACAGCTATCAGACATACAAGTAAGAAGGAGGCTTCTGAATAATAACAATAATAATATTTATAATTATAATAATAATAATAATAATAATAATAATAATACACCTTTGCCTGACCTTCTAAAGCCTAAACATGACGACAGTTGTTGTCTTCTTCTCCAGGGAGCTGCACACAGTCCTCCAGTCTGCTGGATACACTAACGGTGACAATCACGGCCATTTTGAGGGTGGTGTGAAGCTGGGAATAGGTGCCTTTAATCTGGTGAGTGCTAAGGCTGACTGTAGGCCTGAAGGGCTGAGGAGAGGACGTTTATTTCATCTTCTTGTAAACCATCACATTCCCAATTTCAATGAATGAAAGCTGGAGAAATAAAATGTGTAACTTGAATGAAAGCTTATTGGTGTTGAACTGATGAATAGTAGAAACATTTGTATTGTGGCCCAGCTAGCATTTGTTGCTGTCCTTTATTAATCATTATTGTTATATTTCATTAGTGTAAATGTTTTCATTTTGACTTTTAATTATATTTGTGAACTAGTTTGCATATATTTATGTCTCACTGAGATATGTTTTGCTCAATAATTGCCAAACATTTGCCTGTTTTGACCAGTTTTTACCTAACTAACTATGAGCTCATTTCAGTTCACTTTAGGCCTTTTGTTTTGGATTTTAGGTTAAATGCAGTGTATTGACATAACACATAAATAATATTCTTAAATGAAGGCAGTGGATACTGTGATTTGTACACGTACTTGTACTTGATCGTTTCAAGTTGATTCACATTCCATCAGTAGTGTTGTTGTTGTTGACCTCTTCACCTCTCTCTACAGATGATCTCCATGTTGCCCACACGGACGTTGAAGCTCCTGGAGTTTGTTGGCTTCTCTGGTAACAAGGTGAGTGTTCTTCACATTCGACGACACGTACGGTCAGATCCCGACAGTAGTACGACTGTAGCTGTTCAGTTGTTGGCTGTGGTCGAGATTCCCTGAAGGTGTTGTGGTGAATGATTCATATCCTGAGTTGCTGATTTAAATTCCACTTCAAAGCTGAGTCACAGGAACTGTTTTCTGAGATTTGGGGTGAAATTATTTAATTTACTCCTGCGCTGACAACTAACCTGACACATTTAGTAAAAGCACGAGACGAAACCTTTAAGAAGTGATACAGTTGTCTTCTGACTGCAATGACTGTACACTTTCTGGGACTTTTGAAGTTGGTTGTGTGAAATAATGATTTCAACTTGTGAAATGATTGGTTTGGTTTATGTAATGACTACAGAAATACCCTGAAAGGCAAGTATCGCTTTGGATATGAAATGTAATGTATTTTCAATCATTGAAAATACACCAAAAAAGACAATAAAACAAATAAATAATTTTCATTACAGTTCAGAAATATTTAAATATTTTTTCTATTACTGTAAAATGAGTCAAAATATGGTCACTTGATTGTGTGTATTTAAGTCAGTGTTTGTGTGTGGACCTGTGTAGGAGTTTGGTCTGCAGCAGCTCCTGGAAGGTTCAGTAGAGAGCACCTTCAGGTCTTTCCTCTGCAACATGCTGCTGCTCTGTTATCACACCTTCATGAGCTTCATATTAGGTGAGGAAGCACACACACACACACACACACACACAGAATGTCTGTTTTATCTGTTTTGTTAGGAATTCTGTTGTGATTTCATCTGTTTTGTTAGGAATTCTGTTGTGATCCAAGATATTATTTCCTTTCTTCCAGGCACTGGAGAGGGAGACGTTGAAGATGCTGAAAAACTCCTGCAGCCATATCTAAAAAAATATCCCACGGTTTGTCATATGTCGTCAATTTAATTTAAAAAATCTTTATTTTAATTTGCTACACTATTTGAATCCCTAACTGATATCCTGACTTTCTGTCTTTTAGGGATCCATCTTCCTGTTTTTTGCTGGTCGAATAGAAGAAATCAAAGGCAACCTGGATGCTGTGAGTCTACCCGCAGTGACACGCAGTCACCACTGCACTAAAAATACATTTAAAGTCAAGTTTGTATTGTCCAAATTGACAAAACACATTCTTAATCTTAATGGACAAATTCTTAAATTTAATTCTTAAAATTATTAAAATTCTCCTCCCATACTTATCAGGGTGACGTACAAACAGTCAGTATTATACTGCATTAATATCAACAATAAAAGTAAAGCAGAATATGTTTTACAAATATTGTTAAATAATTTATCTTTGCTCATGTAGTTGTAGTTGGTATTCAAAGTACAGATAAAGTACTAGATCTTTGCTCATGTAGTTGTAGGTCACATGGTATTCAAAGTACAGATAAAGTACTAATCCATTTGTATACATACAGGAGACAGTACACATTACTTGGCAGTAGAATAATTTCACCAACACAGTTCAAAAATACTTGAATTCCTTTGTTAAAACTATACAGTGAAATGAATTATTTTACTCACTTGTGTAGCATTTTAGCATCACAATTAGCATCACAACAGGAGCTAATTTAATCTCTGTGATCAACCACCGTGATTTTATTTCTGTTGGAAATAAAAGAGTTAGGATCAGTTATCGACGTCGGTTCCGTTCTTCTGTTGGTTTTTAGGCCATCAAGTGTTTTCAGGAGTGCTGCGAGGCTCAGCAGCAGTGGAAGCAGTTTCACCACATGTGCTACTGGGAGCTCATGTGGTGTTTCACCTACAAGAGACACTGGAAGATGGCGTACTTCTACGCTGACCTGCTGAGCAAAGAGAACTCGTGGTCTAAGGTTTGAACCGAGGACAGTCGTATGAATGACTGAACTTTCACAGATTATTAAGGCTGCTTATTTTAGAGTTAGGATTGAATCACAGTCGTAGCGTTCATTTCATATTCAAACTGAAGGTGAGAAAGAGGAAACACAACAACAGGAACACTGCGAGAATCTTGTCAGATGGCGCGGTTAGCAGTTAGCTGGAAGAGTAGAAAGCCTCACTCACTGCCTCCCACATGTTGTCACGGATGTTGTTACACCACCAGCAAAACACAGAGTCAAACAGAAAGTATCACAACCCAGCATGTCGCTGATCTGAGGCATGTACTGCAGTGGTAAGTGAAGGCCCCCTGTTGGTCAAAGCAAATGATGGCAGTAATGTTTAAAACTAAAATGAAGGAGCACTCTGAGCACCACCTGGTCCTCACATCCCAGGTTGGGTTGCATCAGTTGTTGCATCTGCGAGAACGGGAAGTTTACCACTGGGTCACTTTGAATGAGGACAGTGAGTATTGCAGTATTGTATGAGTAATTTTAACAACTTGTATTGAATAATCTTCTTTAACTGTCAACGGCCTGCAGTGGACACTGTCTTTTCCTTGTACTCACACTGAGGCAGACATTTCCAGTTCACATTAGGACGTCAGACATATCAATCAAAAACATGCAAAACAACACGTGATTCTGCCTCATCATGTAACTTGTCAGTTTTTAACAGCCAGGCGCTGCAGGTCCACAGTTCCTGTTATCGGCCTATAGGGCAGTGCTTCTCAAATAGTGGGGCGGGCCCCCCCTGGGAGGGGCTTCCAATAGAATATGACACCCTGGACATAAGTGTACCACTGCTGTAATGCTGTAATGATAACAAGCCTCCAGTCACTAGGTGGCAGCAACTCATACAGTGTTTTGAACAGATAAAAATACACATGTTTTCAGGTTCTCAGTAGTACTTTAATTCGCTGGGATTAGGGTGGGGTGAGTGTGAAAACATTTCTAGAGGGACAGAAAATAATTGAGAACCACTGATCTAGGGTCGGACCTTGGGACCATTAAATTGAAAACATTCTTTTTTTTTTGGTTAATGTACAAGAACTTTGTTATTCCTTCTGTAGACTGTAACTGGATTTCTTTTTATTTCAGCCTGACTTGTATTCACACTAACACCTCCTGTCATTCTCCCAGGCGACCTATGCATATATGAAAGCAGCCTACCTGAGCATGCTGACCAGTGACGACTGTCTAACTTTTGGCGAGACTGCGCTCACTTTGTTCAGGTACTCCTCCAGATCAATGACACAAGATGCAAGGTTTGCAGTAATTCACAGTTTTACCACAAAATTGGGCTAAACAATAGTATGTATAATAAAGGAATATTCAAAATAAAAAATAATAATAAAATAATGTAGATCAGTGATTATCAACTGGTGGGCCGCAGGCCGAATCCGGCCCTCCGAACCATCCAAACGAGCATGTGACTGGATTCCAAAGTTGTAAGGATCAAAGAATAAGTATTGCCTGGTCCCCACTTTTAAAGCAACTGACAGACCTGTTTTAACAAGTTAACAAAGATGTAATTCTATCGACACACTCCCCTTTTACATACATTATGAAAAGGTGTCTCCTTTTTTTAATTGTAACTAACATATTTATTCATTTGATTTTTTTTCTTTTGTTTCCTATTCCAGGCAGGTTCCAGGGCTTAAACAGAAAATAGCTGGAAAGTCTTTACCAACGGAGAAGTTTGCTATCAGGAAAGCCCGTCGCTACCTCGTAGAAAACCCCATCCCTCTCCCTGCTGCTCCACTGGTCAGTTCTGGACGATGTCTGTTGTTAAAAAAAAAAGAAGAAAAATCTGATTGTACTTTATACATATTACTGACATAATCAGAAAAAATTATAACCAACTATTTCACAAGTGTTACTTTGTGAAAGTTTATGAAAGCTAAGTGTTAATGAGTTGATGCTAAAATATCCAGGCTCAAATATTAACTAAATATAATTTAAATGTGCTTTATTCCATCTGAGTCGACAATATCTTTTCCCATTGCGTTGGTGTGGGACAAAACAAACAAAACAAAACAAAAAGAGTTCAATGATTTCACACAGAATACACTCCTCAAGTTCAACTAGTGATAGGAATTAAATGTGTTGTTTTTCCTGTCTGCTTGTGTGTGTGTGTGTGTGTGGTTCAGGAAATGATGTACATATGGAACGGTTACACAGTTATTGGAAAACACAAAGACTTGACAGAGGCCATGCTGAAAACACTGGAAGAGGCACAGACTACACTGGAGAACGGTCCAAGTACGTATCCACACTGAACTGTTCGTTCACTGATATATGCTGACAACTTTGGGATCATTATCTGTTATCAAGTCTTTTATGAAGACTATGTAGGAATGTGTGGTAAGGTAAAAAATGAAAGATATGTAAAAAAAAAAATACCAATGTTGATTCATGTGAAGTTCCTCTCAGAAATATGAAATCTTTCAGCTCTTAGCCGTAACTGTTGACAGTCTTTACAAACTGAAGACTGGCCTGTTGTCAAGACTGAGGCGGTCGTACGAAGCCACAGTAAAGAGGTGATTTTAAAACAACGATAAAAATCATTAGAATATTTTCATCACATTTGACTTTAATGCTCTTGCAGCAAAAATAAACCATCAGTAGACAAAATGAATCTGAACATATGATATGGAGGAAGAAGAAAAATTGTTCAGTTAGACAGGACATCTCCACCAGCCTCGTCAAAAAGGAAGTTATTACAAAACAGATACACGGCCTGCGGCAGATAAGGAGGAAGTTACATTCACTGTGCAGAACTTACAGTAGATAAACTCACCAGGAACACGTGCACCGTGTATATAAACCGTGTTGAAATTCACTCAGAGAGTTGCTAAAAGTGTTTATTTGAGTTTGTAGTTTGCACCAGACCTGCTCAGTTCACTTTCGTCCTGATTGTCCTGCTCTGTGTGTGTTGATCAGGGACTGAGTTCACAATAGATGATCAGTGCCTCATAAGTCTGCTGAAGGGCCTGTGTCTCAAACACCTGGGCCACCAAGAGGAGGCAGAACACTACTTCACCCTCATTCTCTGCAAGTGAGTGTCTCACACACACACTCTCGTTGGTGAGGGACTGAGTTGACGTGTGTACAAATGTAAACCCTGTGTTTCGACACTGTCTGCAGTGAGACTCAGATCAAATATGACCACTACCTGGTTCCTAATGCACTGCTGGAGCACGGCCTGCTGTGTCTGGCACAAGGACGAAACAGTGAAGCTATCAAACTACTGGAGACGGCAAAGTATGTTCCAAATACTGCAATCATTTAGTGTTGTATATTCTTTTACAAAAGGCTAAATATAGTTGTGTTTTACCTTTAACCTGCAGACCTAACGTGTGTGTGTAATATTCTGTTTATGCCTGGTCGTTCTATTGGTTTCTGTTCTCACATTAGCAACACAGAGGATTTCAAATATTTTGTAGTAGTATTCTGTATACTGCAAAAAATTATTTGAAAAAATATTGTTAAGGGCAGTGAGTCTTGTTTTTGCCAAAGACACATATAAAATTTGGCTAACGTTTTCCTAAGAGGAGTTGAATATATGAAGTAATAATTTAGTTTTTTTATTTTTGGTAATGTAAGTTAATGAACATCTTTGTCAAAGGTTGAAGTTTACCTGTTTTGTGATCACAAATGTCTGTGTTGTCACGTTTCAGGCAAAATTACAAAAACTACTCCATGGAATCCCGGACTCACTTCCGTATTCAGGCGGCTCTGCATAAAGCCAGGGGGGCCACAGGGAATGACAACGACGTTCCCTCCAGTCCATAACAAACAGAAAGTGGCTCTAAAGCTCTTGGCAGTAATACGACTTGACACTCAGCTTCATTCACAACTCACTATTTCAGGTGGGCGATTTGTTATTTGGTCAGGATGACACGTTTATTTCTTCCAATGGGATGCCTGCAGCTCTACCTGGCCCTGATTGGCTTAGCTGAAATGTGATGACAGTCAGTTCATCGTGTGGATTGATTGGTAAATGTGAAGAAATGTTGCTTCCATCGCTCTTATTGGTTTAACAGTACAACTCTGTCTTAGTGTAGAACATACATGGAACAAAAGTGTGTGCAGTCCAAGGCTCTAATGTCAACAACCTAATGTGAATTATTAACAACTTGCTCCAACCAGGCCAACAACACCACCAATTCAATTTGATTGGACCTAATTTAGGTCATTGATTTTAGATATGTGACACACAGTAAATGAAAAATATAAATACAAGTATTGAAAGAAACATATTTAAATGTTTAACGTCAATCAAAACCATTTAACACATTGTTTCCCAAAGACTGGGTCATGACCCTCAGATGGGTCGCAAGAGTTTTTTTTTTTGTGTCGTCTTGCATCATGTTTCCCAGGAGTTTACGAATATTATCTACTGACTTGGGTCACTAAGGTTTGTGACTTTTAAAATATGGGTCCCCAGAAAAAAAGGTTTGGGAAACACTGATTCAACCCACTGTTGAGAATTCAGGACTTTTTTGTACTCTGGTACTTTGTTACATTTTCCGTATCATTTGGGTTTTACATGACCAGAAACTGCAAATCAGATGTACAATTCAAATGTACGTCTGACTCGAATGAAAATAAATGAACAATACTTTGGTTAATTGTGTTTCTCACAAGTGGTAAATACAGTATATTGTTAAGTATACGTTTCTTTCCTTACCTTGATATCCAGTAAGACAGACAAAACTCCTTTGGGACGGGTTCATTCTACCTTTAAAGCCTGCTGCATTCATGGTTGTTGCAGAAATCATTGTTAGTCAGAAACAATCTGTCTGCGGTCACAAAAAATGCCTATCAGACTTGAAGCAAGCGTTGTACTTTATTTACTGTACATGTAATTTATATTCTGTAAATGGCATCTTTTTCACAAATTGTCCTGTTTTAAGAGGACAGATGAATGTGTCTTTTAGAAAGGCAGACTTCCTCCTTTTCTCCTCCCGGTGTGTGGGACGGTCTCCAGGACTACTTGAGCGTGAACAAACAAGCCATTCACACTGAGCAGCGAAGGACTGCATGCCTGCCTGCTTATTGCGTCCACAGTGGGTGAAGACGCTCTGAAGGACAACGACCACAGTCTTCTTCCTTTGTGAACGTCCTCCGCTGCTCATCTATCTGTCAAAGCTTGACCAGGCCCGTCAAGACATCATAATAACTCTAAATGATTCTGTATAAAATACTGTGGAAATAACTTGAATGATGAGAAACAAATGGGACAATGTGTCTAAATGTGCTGGTGGTTCAAAGAAAGGAAAGCTTTGGCTTTAAAAACAGTTTCCCAAACCCAGAAATTCACCGCCTCTGGTGCTGGAATTTGGAACACTGCTGATAAATTCATGATTACATTATGATCTGTGAATCACAAGGATTACTTGGAGTTAGATTTAATTTAATTGTTTAATGGTGGAGGAACAGTAAAATGACGACTGTGTTAACATCAGTCTCTCTCTGTATGCAATATTCCAATATGAAAAGTACGTTTTCTGTTCTAACTATTAATCAATCGTAATATATATACCAAACGTGGTATCCGCTTAGATACTGATGATCAATGTGTTGCACAGCTGCCTTTAAGCAGAAAGACAGTCCTGTATATACTAAAGGTTTTTATTGTAATTTAACATAAAAAGATGGTAAGCCATTAAAACAAGCACCTGCATTTCTTGCGTTGTCCCTGCTTATTTGGTTATAGCTGTAGGGTTCTAATGTACAAACATGAATAGACATGACCGAATTCTAAACTTAAAAAAGGGTAAAAAAAATTCAAAATTTTAAATGGTAAAAAGTGCAGTTTGCGACGCTCGGTAATGGAGTAATCTGATTCTTTGTTCATATAAAAATGGCAGCGGGACAATGGAATTCGATTAATTTTTATTCAGCTTATTATATTAAAAAAAATACCTGAAAGACGTTTTCAGTAGTTGGTTTGAACATGTGTAATTTTTTGAGCATTTTTACTCTCGTTTAAATTCATAGCCTTTCATTTGAAGATGTATACCTCTGTGTTTATGTTTTGAGGAGGGTGGGCGGGGTGTCGTGCACATACGTCATCATCTTTTGTGTTTGTTGTGCAGCTGCGAACTGGAAAGCCCCTGACAGAAGCCTCAACAGCCAGCAGCGGATGAGGTGTCTGTTCAAGAAAACTTTATTTGCCACTGTCAATTAACTAGGACAGATATTTTATTCTTGTGTCGATACCTCCAGTGGTAAATATACAATAAGCTTCTGTTTGTCGCAATATTATTATTATTTCAACAGCTAAACGAATGCTAGATGCATCTTATTTGGTGCTAGCTGAATTTAGCAGGCTAGCTCTTTGTGTGGCTAGCTGTTGGCTGAGGATGTTTTGTTGAGTCGAGTTGCCCTCCGGTCGTCTGGGGTCGGAGATTCATTGCGGTGAATGCAAGAAAAAGCGCATTCTTGTCGCTTGTTAGTACTTTCGTAACGTCAGTGAAATTGGACCGTGACATTTGCTGCTCGGGAAACGACAGAAGAAAGACAGAAAGAGACGATAGAGTTTAAACGAAGAGGAAGGAGATGGGAAACTGTCTTAAATCTCCGACCTCGGATGATATTTCGTTGCTACACGAGTCCCAGTCGGACCGGGCCAGCTACGGTGATGGTACTGACCATGACCAGGAGCCACCGCCCCCCTACCAGGTAATCAGTCTTCCCAACGGTCGCGGTATGACCGAGAGCGCCCACTGTGCCATTAAAGCACAGTGAGATGTTTTGGTATACAGTGATGTCATTCCATATTTGGCACTTCAAACCAAATACATAACGTGAATGTTCAAGGTAAATATAAAAAAACCCCAACAACTTTGAAAATGTATTGCACTGTAATCCCAACAATGTCTCACACTAAAGGATCAATACAGAATTTTTTAAGTAAACCTAGTTTATCTCTATACTTAAACTTACAAACAAAACAGATGTCACTGTAAACAGTGACGACTGGTATTTAGGTAGGAGTATTTTTTGTTTAGCTTTTGGGTTCCTGTTTGTACTTACTTTTCTGCATGTACTTCATCTCTCTCTCTCATAGCCAAAAACATGTAATTAGGTTAATTGGACACCCAGAGTTGACCAAAAGTGGGATTCGTCATTTGTTTTTGTACAACCAGACCTGAGGTGCAGTGTGTCTCATGTCTTGGTGCTTTATTGGCACCTACTCTATACTTAAGGCTAACTCTGAGACCACTTGTTAATGAGGCTGGATCAACTGCTTGCAGATCCACCATCACCCCAGTGACCTTGTTCCTTCAGTCGCTGTGACACTAATCCTCTTTGTTATATCCAAAGGTCCTTACTGTGCCTGGTATTCCCATCAGCCATCATTAATGATTTATTCTTAAGTACACAGTGAATGTATTTAAAACCCATAAGTTGTTGTGGATTTGTTCTCAAACGTCGTCTAAAAAGTAGCATGAATTGGTGTTTCTTGTCTGCTCACACTGACATTTCAGCATTTGATCTCCTGAGGTCAACACAGACTAATGGTCATATGCAGATCATTTATTCTTAAATAAAAATATCAAATTATTGGCGTTGGCTGTGAGCACCAGATAATTATTAGTTATTATATATTATCTCATTTTGTCACCATTTATAATGTGAGTAAATCGATCCTAAAGCAGAATACATACATTTTTTTAATGAAATCCAATTTTTGACTAGAAATAGTTTACCTGTTTGTGCTAGATGTATAAAGCCGACCTGATGTGATCATTTTAAAAGGGTCTCTGTCCCAGACTGTGTCTCACATGTTAAATTAATTTATATGTCGTTGTAATGTTCTGTGTGTAACAATTATTGCGAGACAGCTGCTCTATCTCTTACACAAGGCCGTGGCTGAGACTTTAGCTTAAGCCAATCAATATCAGTGTAGTTAAGATAAGTCCCTTAAAGGCAGTGTGGAACCACAGGTGATTTCAGGTCAGTCATGCATTCAGTCAGTCAAAAGCATTAGAGAATTAAATACTTATGTAAATTACAAGCAGTAAACATTTCTAGGAAACTAAAGGCACTGAAGGCCTGAAATGAACATCTAAAACCTCCTGGAGTCATCACTGTGACACAACAGTTTTTCTTTCTAAGCAGTGAGATGTGACTTTTCAGATTGTACCTGAACTGACCACACTGTCCTAATTTGTCGATCCTTGTCCGAGTACAGTTGGCTACGAGTACATCATGTTTTGGACACAGCAGCATGAAATTAGATCAGATGTTCTGGTCTGACGGGGAAAATATACTCTCCTCAGTTTGTTTTCAGCTCTGACTTATCTTCCAGCTGTGTAACCAAAGTTCTTGTGCTGTTTGTTTACACTGTACATGATAATAACTGGTTAAAAGCCATGCTTTTGGATCTCTCTCTCTCTCTCACTCTCACTCTCTCAGATATAATCCTCTATCAAGACCATGGCGTTGTTTAGTATTTTAGACTTTTTTCTGTCATGTAACACATCACTTTTTACCTAAGGAGAAAGCCAGGATTGATAACCATAATCATGTAGAGTTGTTTGCTTTTTCATAAACTACTGCAGCAGTGTGATGCATCACAGTACTTTGACAGGATGTTGTCATATCCTGAACAGTTGATTGTATGGAAGAATCCACTTCGTTCCCATTGCTGGAAAAAAACACTTGTCGAAGTTCTTGTCAAAGACCAATTAAAACACGACCTCATTCACCAAAGCGTTGCTGTCGTGTCTACATCCTCTGGAGATTCAGCTGCTGCTGCTGTGTTACCTGCATATTCATATAGCAACGGAGTTTAGAAACAACCCACGAGACATCTGCCATAAAAAAAAGGCAGACGCAAACAATTACCTGCTGTGTCATTTAGTATGGAGGACTGAAAGTGCCTACATTAAATAAATAAATACACCCTTAAATAATTAAATAAATGTCAGTAATTAATCAAAATACCAATTTGACATTTACATTTTATGTAAAAACATATATTATTATTTCACAATTGAATTAATAGTTTTACGGTCAGTTGCAGTGCATCATGAATTTTTATCTGTCCATCAATGAAATCTGTTATAAACTTTCACACCTTTAAAAACAACAATACGTCTCCTTGGTTCATGGTTTATATTCATCACATAAATACGTTTGAGACAGCCAATCTTAGAAATAAAAACCCTATGCACATTACAAACACAGGCAGTCAAATAGCAGACTGGCTGTGTCTCATACCACACTGGTCCATTTACTGTCTCGACCTCCTTCCTCTCCTTTCTGAGAGGTGCCTTTCCTCAACAGTTCAACCGTTTAAATGTGACGCTCAACACTAAACCACCACAGCAGAGGTCACAATATTCCAGCATCACTGCTCTTTAGTTACGAGTCGTTGCTGATCTTCTGCATGTGTTCAAGTCTGAAGTTCACAGTGAAACACCAAGTATATAAATGAGCAGACTTACAGTTCAATTACTCAACGTCAGCTTTGAAACACAGCTCCTCATTTTCACTTTGCCCCATGACAGTGGACTGACATCAGTTTCCTGGGAATACCAGTGTTTCCCAACAGTCTGGAGTTAGCTGTGAATCAGAGGAGGTGAATTTCTACCATCTGGACAAGGGTGTGACTACTGTCTGGCCCAAGGCTGTAGTGTTACTGTTGAGACATTTCCTGGTTAAAAGAGACGGTCCACAGTCTGGCATCTGAAGGACTGGAGGCCGAACCTCCACCCTGGATTGAAGAACAAAGGGACACATTGTCCTCACATTCACAATACAGATATAAAAACAACTCCCTTGGTCTGAAAATACTTTGTTAATTTTTTTTTACTAAATTGTCGTCTAAATTATTTGCAGTATTTCAATTGTGGGGATATGATGATATAAACATGTATGCACTGCACTCTCCGGACTGTGTTTGAGGTTGTCATGTTGTTGAGAATGCTGTGTGTGTGTGTGTCTGTGTGTGTTTGTGTCGCCTTAAGCACGTGCTGAAAGCAGCTGGTGCAACAAGTGCTGACTCATTGCTGTGGGACTGAGCTGTGGTAGATAGCAGAGAGCAGGCATCTGTGTGCCCGTGTGTGCGTTCAGCCACTTGTTTGCTCTAATTTATTTAGCACAATGACCTTTACACTGCATTTCTATTTAGATGCTAGTTCAAAAATACCCACAGTGCTCATGTATTTTTGCTCGCTGTCTAATGTTGGTTTTTCCATGCACACGTTTCATTAGCCTTTTTGCTGTCTGGTCTATTTATTTGTGTGAGTATAAGGCCCACTGTGGCAAAAAACTACAAGTATTTTGAACAAGTATTTCAAATTAAAGACAACAAAATTGTGCAATTTAAATATGTAAACAGTCAACATACATGACTGTGTCAAAGTTGTTGCCAATTCTTATTGTTTCATATTACATTATTGCTGCTGACAAGTTTATCTCAACACCAAGAAAATGAATAGTGCCATCTCCTGACCTAAAAGTCACAATAAATCTAGTCAGAAAAAGTGGTAGTTAGTGGTGGTAGTTAAGGGGATTCTGGGACATACAGAGGGGTAGAACTGCAGACTATTCATTTGATGTTGGGATAGGGTTAAAAAGTATTATTTTAACAAATCATAGTTATTCAAAATGTTTTATAATGTTATCTTAATCATTTGTAATTTTTTGTCTGTCTAATACATTTCAACTCACATTGCAGTTACAGCTGTTATTTTCAACATTTTAAAGCTGAACCAGGACCGCTGAGGCTAACGTTCACAGCAGAATACTAACATTAATTGATTCTGTCGGCTTCAAGTGCCACGCTCATAAAGAAAGATTGTCATTAAATGTGACATATTTTATCCCATTATTTTGTCTTAAATTTCAAATCAAACTGAACACATACAGGGTCCATGTATTAGGTACGTCGATGCTTTACAGTAATGAAACTCTGCTCTTGTAAATGTACAAGACACGTGTTGTTGTAGGAAACCTGGGTAAATCCACACATTCTAGACATTTGTTGTAATCCAGTAACATAGTCAGTGAAAGGGACCTGTGTGGCCGTAGCTCTCTGCTCCCTCCTTCACGTGGCTACAGTCTCGTAATAACTGCTCATAAATAACTTGTCTCCATGTTTCATCCTGCCATTCTTTCTCCTTCTTTCTCTTAACTATTGATATTATGACAAGGACAAAGGTGAAATACTTTTCTCCCTCTTCTGATTTATTCCCGTGTCTTTGTCCAAATGTTTATTTTCAGTGCCTTCCCTGCTCACTTTTTCGTAGCCCTGCTCTGCCAGATTGTCACTTTCTGCTGCTGCTTCTGTCTGATATCAGCAGCCAACATCATGCTTGGCAAAGGAAACCAGCTTCTGCAGTTAGCTTGTCCTGCGTCCCTGATTGTTGTTCTTTCACTTCCTTTTCTCGCTCTGTGCTTCACTCTTCGTCTTGTCTGACTGTTGTCTTTCTGGTCGCCCTGCAGTCACAGTTGTCACGTCCCATCTCACACACTAAAGAAGCAGTGTTAGACACAGGACAGTAATGCTGCTGAATATGCTCGGAGGAGCATTTGCTCAGCTGCCACCTGTCTCTCAGTCTCTCTCCGTCTCTGTCTTTTATTTCTGTTGCCTGGCCTTAGCGTAGCAGCCGAATGTCTCAGCTGTTAATGTTATGCTGACTCATGGCCCAACATATGGTAGCTAACCTGATCTCTGCAAACTGTGAAGTCAGACTTTTTCAAATTCGCTACTTCTGGTTTTTACCTGCAGATTGGGATTGATTTCACTTTTAGAATAATGTTTCACAAAAGTGTAGATGATGAGAAGATGACCGTGTGCTGCTGTGGCTGAGCACAGAGATGTCTCGGTGACACTCAGCCTTCCAGTTGAATTTGTTTATCACTTTGTGCCACGTTCAATATTCAAGGATCCAATGGTTTTTAATGTCACAACAGACAGGCTACACATGAAATGGTTTGAAATTGCATTTTCAAGGAGCCGGATGTTAATGAATAAACTGTAGACTGGGTTATAACTTAAACACAACAGTTAAAAACAAAACAACAAACAAATATTAGTCCGATCATCATGTCCATGCTGGATGGTATTGTCAAAACCTGTAAGAAGGAGAGGTCTGCCATATTCAAATGCTCTCTGGTATTTTATGATATATTGCAATAATCAGTAGGAAATGAACAAGGCAGTACCTGGCAGTTAAACTGTTGGCTGGAGGAAAACTGATAACCATTGTTATCATTATATTTCCTAAGATTCACAAACCAAATGTTTGATCTCCAGTGTGTCAGTACAGATGGCTGTGGATGAGCTCCCTCATTAGCATGGATGTGTCACCCATGACCTGACTCCCTGGATCCTGAAGTCACTGGAGAATATGTAGTCGTGAGTCATGTGCTTCTAAAGAGGGAGCAGAAACAGGTGGATGGTATTGTTTGAGGGGTTTTAGAGGGCTGGAAGGAAGTGGTGAAGTTGGAGGCGCAGACTTAGACCACAAATTGAGAGTGTGGAGTGAGTAGAAACTTGACAAAAGAGAGGGAAAAAAAACCCCACTGAGAGAACATTTTTAGAGAACGAGGCACAGCTGCTGGATTGTGGAGAGCGTCGGCTGTTCATATCCTTTAAATTTAGTGAAAAAATATTAAGGATGGAAACTACCTCCTACTTATTTTCACCACAATCACTTTTTCGTGTTTAGTCTCTTCTATGTTTGCTGTACGTCACCATCAACTTTAAACTCTTCAGAAAGTGGAACAGTACTCCTAGTGGAGGAAATTGTGTTGATATGAGATTGCAATCAATCAGTATCATGTTTGTGTTCGAATTAAAATAATTTACAGTTTCAATATAATGAGAAGAGCTTTGATTACACTTTAAAACCACGGGCTTATACATAAGTAGCAATTACGTGTTTATTATTAATATCTTTGTGTGTTGTATTTTTGTGTGTTCATTCCTGTAGTGAAAATGGCCAAAAACTTCGATGTCAAGTGAAGAATTCATTACTTTACTGTTGCTCCAGCTGCCAGGCCAAGTTGTGGGGAAACACCCCCACCTACTGACCGATTATGAATTTTCTGTAACTGATCAAATATGAAACATTGAAGTAATCGGTTGTTGTTCACCCTTTGTTGAAAAGAAACCGGCTGTCTAAGCTTTCAGCTAAAGATTCATCGAAAGCATTAGCAGTACTGTTATTTTTTCATCAAATTTCAGCCAAATCTAGGCCTTCTGGATCAAGGACTAGAATACTGATGTGCATTTGAGATGTCCCTGCTTTCCTCGTCAGATGCTAATAATTCAAGCATTTTTGTCTCATGTCTGCAGGAACAGATCCATATCCCCATCTATCACCCCACACCCAGCCAAGCCAGGCTGGCCACTCAGCTGACAGAGGAGGAGCAGGTCCGGATCGCTCAGAGGATTGGACTAATCCAGCATCTACCCAGGGGCGTGTACGACCTTGGACAGGACGGCTCCGAGAAGAAGATTAGAGAGTGAGTCAACTGTTGGGTGCACAAACTGAAGAAAGGAAGACATTTTTATATATATATTCACACACTGCCACTTCAATAGGTACATCTGGTTAGAGCCAGCTCAGGAATTCTTTTTCCATTTCACTAGAAATGACTCAGTACTGCTCTCTGTTCACTTTGGTGATGGGTTAAAAGCAAGAGGTCACATTTGATTGTGTGCAGTGGTGTGCTATGACACAATGACAAATAATTCACTTTCACTTTTACTTTCTTCTGCGGAATATTTGCCACGGTGGCTAGAAGAAACAGTGGGTGACGGCGGTGCAACCGTAGGTCTGGAAAAACCAAGGTTCCATTTTGTGCATCTTTGCAGTTGAAAACATTTCTTTCAAAACTCCAGTGAGGCCGTTGTCCTCAACATCATTAATCAGTCTACTATCCCTCGCAATCCACATGAGAAAGAGTTGACAAAGAGTTTGTTAACTCTTGAGTCGTCGACTTACTGACTGCTGTGTGCTCTGTGTGGCTGTTCTGATGCAAGACGGGTGTGTGACCGGAAGTCAAAGCCTCCGCAAACACACACAGTTGGCGTTGGGAGGATATTTTTAGCTCGAGCTGCTCAGTGAAACAAAAGCGTTTTCCCAGTAATATGCACAATTAACATGTGTGTGAACTGTGTATTAGAGCAATGGTAAGTGAATGGACATACAGATGAAATGTGTTTCAATCAGATTAATCTTCAACCCTAATATCACAGGTATCTTAACTCAGTAAGGCCTGAAGGGTTAGTTACCCATAAAGCAGCATATGTAACTGCAGTGTTTATGTTGATGAACACTGTGTGGTACATCCTTTTTCCCCTGCAGCCGTTGAGGACCTGAATGATGTCCAGTAGTCGATCCGAACACTGAAGAGAGTCTCTTAATCTATTTAGTTTTAATTGTGTATTTTGTGCTGCGTGTGCTAACCACTGGGTTTGTGTTTGTGTCTGCAGATGCGTCATCTGTATGATGGACTTTGTGTATGGAGACCCCATCCGGTTCCTGCCCTGCATGCACACCTACCACATGGACTGTATAGACGACTGGCTGATGAGGTCTTTCACCTGCCCCTCCTGCATGGAGCCTGTGGACGCTGCTCTGCTCTCCTCCTACGAGACCAACTGACACACTCATATAGGGCACACCGGGTATGGTTGTAACACCCTTTGCTTCAGCACCTGTAACTCACTGAATTTTTGAGCTAGAGCTCTCAAACCTTTACACAAAGTACCCACATTTGTTTACTACAAATGGCACCGATTCTAACAGACCTGGTGAGTTGATGTCAAATACATGGAGTTCCTGTGTCGTGGGGTGGGTTGTAACAGTTAAACCTTGTGGCCTGTGTAAGGCTGGTGGACTCCTGGTCTCCTCAGTGACAGGCTGGGGTTCTGCTTCATAAAGAATGTGAACCAGTCAGGCCCTGCCATCTGCTTCCCATCCCATGTTTGTGGGTGTTTGATGTTATATATTACTGCCAGTTGATATGCATATTTTCTGACCTAAAAGAAAGTGGAATCGAAAACCTGAGAACATAGACACAAAAGTTTTTCCATTTGTCTGGCACCTGTGCTAGTATTCAATTCTTCTCTGGTCTCCAGTGACTAACCTGTCATATGCTCACCTCACGTGGAGTCAGTCCATAATGCAGGTCTGCAGCCTGAGTCCAATAGTCAGCCAACACTTCCTCCTGCACCTCAGAGTAACCTACACTGGGAAGATCACTTTGTCCCTGTTCTCTCAGCTTCTGCAGTGATTTGCAGTGTCTGCTCTGTGTCACATGGCAGATCCCATGTGCCTTTGCAGCTGATCTGACTGACTTGCCCTTCTCTGTGACCTCATCAGATTCTTTTTTTAAAAACATTTGCAGGCACACCTCTGTCAGTCTTTCTTGTCCACTGCCTAAGCATTCTGTTAAATATATTCAAATTAAGAAAGTGTTCTTAGTTGTATGTAAGGGGATGGTTGGAACACATCCATCCCCACACCTGTCAGCCACTGTATTAACATAGTGGTTTGAAATTAGCAGAGGTAAAATGCATCACATTTTGCCTGAGAAACTACAATTTAATCTAATGTAAGTCATATTGTTTATGTACAATAGTATAAGTATGAAACTAAATATAGTCTTGGTCATAAAATGTACTTTCTTACCTCTAAATCCATTTTTTTTTCTGTATAGAATCGGCATGCGCCTGTTTACAGGCTTGACAACCACCATGTAGGATCGGGGTCGGAGTGGGTAAACACTGAAATGATCATATAACTCCTATCTTATCCCTGATTGGTGGAATTGGTGTTGTTACACCTCTCCCCATGTTACAACCGTACCCGGTCTCCCCAACTGTACAAACACGTGCTCCGAACACCTGTCTACCAGGCAAATACACACAAACACCCTCTCACACACACACACACACACACACATTCAGTATGCACACTGTATCCTGAATTAGTAAGGGGTTGTTGTCAAAGTGTTGATTATGTCAAAGACGTCTGGTGATCTCTGATGTTTGAATATGTGTGTGCACGTGGGCATGTTCTCTTTATGTGTGTCTTAATGTACGTGTGTACAGCTAACCTGCTGGACAGGATTCGCAAAAGTTTTGGACAATGAAGAGGCAGCGGTGGACGCATGGGACAATTGTTATGGATGAGCATGAAGACACCTACGAACTCAGCCAGGCACATGGAACATGAAAAAAAAACAAACTGTTAACTGGTATAATGAAGTAAGATGTGCTTTCACAAAGATGGCGACACCAAACACGAGACTAACACCTTCTGCTCTGCGTTTTTGAAATGAACTGTGACAGAGCGAGGAGAGGAGTGTGGCGTTCGCAGCGTATCTGTGGTGCTGCTGGCGCCGGATTACGATAACGACAGAAGGAATAGAAACAAAAGGATTGGCTCACTTCCTGCACACACACACACACACAGCCATGACTACTAGGTGTGGACACGAGACGGTGGACGTCAGATGTATTTGACAGACACACCACAGGAAGAAGCAGAAAAACCCAAGGTAGTTTGTTGGTTTGATCAATTGTCCAGTGACTCTGTAAAAATCAGTTTTTGTTTGTTTTTTCAGTCAGCATAAGGGCTCAATCGTACCAGTGTTTACTCACAACACACACACACACACACACACGATGAAGGTAAAGACAGTTTCTTTGCATCGGCCACTGAGGTGATGGATCTCTGACTGTTGTCGAACTCCTCAAACTCTTGACCTCGCAGGAATTTACTGCAGTGACGGTGACACCTCTGATTGTTGCCGACACCAGACACCAGACCATTGACCAATCATTTATAAGAATCAGACACATTATTATGATGACCTGGATGACTGAGAATATCCACAAATAAAATCAGATCCATTATATTTGCACTTTCAATCAGCCTTGTGACAAGAGTTGACTATTGTTTGAGCGTTTGCATTCAGTGGCTGTGTACAAATGAGTTGTGAGGGTTCGTTTTTAACCCAGACTTTCATGGTCGTTACGTGTGTGGCTCAGGAGCGGATGCATAATTTATTACTGGTGTCTTTAAGCAAACTACTGAATGTTGGTGCCCCTGTTACTGTCCTGGAATCTTGACTTTGAAGGGCAGAATTAAATCATACACAAAACGGACTATCTTTTCATTGTGTTTGTACATGTGTATATGAAGTATGCCATGGGGACCAGGGTAGTATTTTATACATTACAACATCACTGAATGTTTTAAATGTACAGCGTACCCATAACCTGAACCTTTAAAACCACCAGTGAACAGTTATAAAGCACAAGGAAACATTTACTCACCTGATACTTCTGTGTACGTATTGCTCAGATTTGTTGAACTCTCTTTTTTTGATTTTACCAACAACTGAAAAAGTATTTCAGCTATTTAAATGACGACAACAGTGCACTGTATCAGGTTTTGTAATACTTTAGTGAGAAGCACAAAAAGGAAAGTTGGTGATGGAAGAGGTCTTTTATCCACACTGGACTGTTGTTAACTAGATGGATGGACGGAACACTGAGGTCATAAACTCGGTACCATTCAGTTCTACTTCTGAGGCACATTTAAAAGGACAATGTGCAAAAACACAGCCATTCGACATTACAACTTAAAGATCATGTGGCTAAACAAAGACTAAACAAATCACTACAGTTAACATGAAAAGACTCAACAGGTGGTAAAAGCAAGTGACAAATAAGTGCAGTATAGGTTTTATAAACAGGCAGTGAAGGGGTATGTCCATCCATCCATCCATTTTCATCCACTTATCCATTACTGGGTCGTGGGGGCAGCAGTCTCCACGACCATCACCCAAATCACATTGCACCGTACCAGTACATCGTGAGGTGAACCCTGGGGTTCCAGAGACATTGCCTCTGGGCCAAAGCACCACTTAAAGGGGTCTGTCCAATGATTAAAACGTTTAAAACACTGTTCCTACCAAACTGTTATTCTTGTTGAACAGGGGGATACAAACCACAAAAACAGCACCGCTATGTGGGGTAAGTCATGAAAATATTCAAATTGAAATTGATTACTTGGAGCTAAAGCTAGTGTACTTCTCTCAGAGATAACCAAAAACCACAACGACCTAGATGACACTAACTGAAATAACAGTTCAAAACACTGCTCGCTGTTCATTGTGGATTGTGTGTGTGTCTATTCATAACAGTTCCTATCGATACGTCACGGTTTCTGGTAACAGATTTTGGCTCACATTTGCAGACAGTGCACAGTACAGGGGACATGTTAAGATTAAATAATTGAAAGAGAAGACTTGCAAAGGGTGTTTTTTATTCTTAGAAAAAGGTTTACTCTAAAAGGGAAAAAAAGCCTGAGGCATGAGTGGACTCAAAGATGGTGGGGTTTTATTTAAAACATTATCTGTTTTTGGCATGGATCTGTGTGTTGGCTCCCAACGGTTTTTTTTATATCAGTATCGAAGCTGCTTGCTTCGTTGAGTATCATTATATAGCTGTTATTAATGAGCAACTGAAGTATTTTCCTAAGGAGCACATCAAACATAACCATTCATTTTGTTTTGTGAATGATGTGAAACACATGAATGAAGCAGACAAACACCAGGTGTTAAAGGTTGGTTCACTTTATTTGATAGCTTTCATTTTCACATTCCCACACAGAGCAGCAGAGATAAACAGAACACAGAGGGACGTATAAGTATTCAACCAACCATTGTCTTTGGGTGAACCAGTACAAGATGATTTCAAATGCACTCATCATAAATAATTACAGTGTACACATATGATGCTGAATGAGATGAGTGATGCTTCTTCACAGTCTATTCTGAAAAAGGGGCCTATTCTGAATGTAGTGCGCTTCTCCTTTTATTTCACATTTTCTTGGTGGCAGTCCTTTGGAAAGTTCTTAGGATAAGATTTCTTGCTCTTTGTATATTTGAATGTCTAAGTACGTGGCCCAATGATAGACTGGTGAACTGTCCAAGATGGTTCCAATCTCACTGCTACTCAGAGAATTATAAACAGCTAGAATATAAAAGAATGAATAAATGACTGAATATTATACTATCTGGAGATGACATTTGAGCCAGACACCCCACCAAGCAGCTGAACCGAGCTGCAGCTTATCAAATACTCACAGGGAGTCAGAGAGAAAGAGTAGTAAAAACAAAGAATGGCCTTTGTCATTTTGTAGTACAGCCATAACTTAAAGGTAATTTTTTATAGATTTTTTTTTCTTTCACGAATCTGCATACTCCACTAGGGTTACTATTGATGTTGTTGCAATAACATTGTGTATGTGACTAAATGGAGCATGTAGCTTCTTGACTGCAAGGACTTCATGAGCATGAAAGGAAGTTAGTTTTAGTTTCACACACTGTGGCTATCAACACGTGACACATCTTTGTTGTTTTCACTAGTAATTCAGACATGAATTCAACCATGTGAGCTACTGCTTCCGGATAATGAAAAACTGAGAATGAAGCACGGCGAGATACAGAGAATAGAGAGAATATTTGAGAATATATTAAGCTTACATTTGAACACATTGGTTACCTGTTCCAGAATGCAGTTCTATTTTTTTAAGCCCTGGAAAAATAAAGTGTGAAAACCACACATAGCTAACGATAGAGAACCACACACAGCTAGTGATATGACTTCCAGTCATTGGAGGTGCCTCAGAAGAGCACATCCTGTTTGTTTAGTACTCGCTGAAGGGCACAGATATTTTTAAAAAAAGACTGATAAATAAGTGTAACTCAAGGATAAACAGGGAAGATGAAACTTACAAAAGCAAATCTAAAGCCTTGTGTGATTTGCTGGGACTCTAAATAGCATATTAAAGTGTGGATGTTCTAAAATCAATGACTTGATTCTAAAATGTTAAAGCAGCATTGCGTTTGCAAGGTATATGAGTCAGAAGAGTCAGAAGGACGGTCGAAACGGCTCAACAGCTGTAACAGCAATCGTTCTCTTCTTAATCCTTTCTAGTCTGCAGAAGAAAGAAACAAAGAAAGAGGAATGATGTCTGTCTTAAACTACAGTGATAAAAAAAGGCATGAAAATGAATGAACACGTGAAGAACAAAATCAAACATGTTAAATATAGTCATTGGACAAATGGAAACTGGATATCATAACTATACCACCATGAAAAAAAGGAATGTACAGTATTGTTGGTATTCTAGTTATGTTCATTTAATTAGAACAAAAAATATCACATCCTACTGTGGTGATTTTGCACCTACATTGTTTCTGCTGTCTGTATGGACTCAAAAGAAGCAGGTTTACCCCTTGGCCTTATTATATTATTATTATTACCCATCAGTATCAATAATGCTTTCATTTGCTGTTACCCTGCATTAAGAAACAATGTTTTTATATTAAATGAGCTGTCAAAATAATTAGTGACATTAATTAAATTAAAACATTTGTATCTAGGGCTGCAACAATGCACTCACCTTAAGATACAACATGATAGATAATATTTTGTTCACATTACGGTTTTATCACGATTTTTAAACACATTATTTACCTCGCAGTCAATATCTTGACAATGAACTGGAAATATTTCATTTCTCTACAGAAAATACTGTGACTGTAGAAGTCAAGAAGAAGTTCTTATGTAACTTTGGCAACGTAGGGACGTGACAGCTTTAATAGCGCGTCACGACCCTACGTTTTAGGCGCATACTGCCACTTAGCGCCTAAAAACGTCGGTTTTTGTAGTCTAATGGTGTGACCAGTGACTTATTTAGATACCGCAAATTATTTCTTAAGTCTTGATGCGATTTTTAAAAAATATATATTAACCAATGCTAATTGTCACGTATTAGTATCGATTTTAACCAATTCATGACGCATCGTTAAATCCTTATTTGTAACACATTTTTACGCATGGGCAGAATATGTGTGTGCCTTACCTAAATACTTTAGCGCCCTGGGTTAGAGCCCTCCTCGCATTCCACTGAATCCCACTCCCAATTTACAACACAAAATATTTATCTTTGTCTTCCTTTAATTTATTTTAAAAAATGACAGCAGATACAATAAATTACCAGCACAGAATTAAATACAAATGAACGAATACAAAATAAACCATAGAATTTGTTGCTAAAGTTGTCGCTGAAGTCTGGATCTCTGTGGATACACAGTGCAGGGGTGGGATTCAGGTGTTTCAGCATGGCATCTAAAAAAGAAGGAGGACTAGGTGACATCACTGGCTGTTCAGGTGTTTTAAACAATGTCTACTTTAGACATGCAAAATGCAAAGAAGCAGAAGCCTGCTGTCCCGTGACAGGGCTATTTAAATGTATTTATTTAAACAAATCATACTGATGTAATGAAAAAAGAAAGAAAGAAAAAATGTAACCCCATACCTGAACACAAAATAAATATATCACCTTAGTCCCTGGAGTGAGCGTCTAAAATAAAGCAAAACTTTTCAGTCCAGAGTCAAACTAACTATTTTCATTAAGAACTTGCTTTAAGAAGGTCACGTTACTACTGGTAACACTTTTAGGCACACGAGGGATACGCCGTCCATTGTGTGGTTCTAGGCTACCAAGAACATTGCATTTATGACCTGTTCTACTGTAGAAATTTTGAATGACCTACCAATTATCAATTTCTCTGAGTTGCTAAAATGACAACAGACTGGGCCACTTTACATTGCGTATGCGTCTCAAAGGATCCGTGTGCCACTATTTGAACAGGCGGGTCATACTGTAGCTATGCAGTATGGAACGTTTAGCACTATAAACATACTTTACACACTATTGTATGATCTGCAACACAGCAAAAATCTAGGCCTACAGCTATGAAATATAAAAAAGTCCTAATGAAGCCAAGGGGGGAATTTACTATTATAAAATGGCGGAAGATAGAAAAGCTACATATCAATTCAAATGTAGACATGTTAAAAAACACTTGCTGCTAAACGGTCTCTTCCTATCAAAAGGAAACACCTGAAAAATATTAGGGGGCATTTATAACCTACAATATAGCTTTTCAACGGATGTCTTTGCCCCTGCCTGGCTCCAGTAAGATGATTTGACGTTAAAACGAGCTACTTATTTATTAGCATATCTACCACGTTAGGTTCAAGGCTCCCGTCGCTTTAAAATAATTTTATACGGCACTTAGCAACATAGCATAATGCAATGCAACCGGTTAAAATTTTTTGAGATTATTTTTCACTGTACCTGTGTCTTTGTCGCGGCCTCCTCTCCTCTTCTTTTCTTTTACCTTCCTTGGGCACCAGAGAGTTCGCTTCGTTCGGACGTTATCATCGTTATTTAACCGCTTCCTGGATTAAGGACTCCATCTTTAACCATCTTCTCAGACAGCAGATGCAACCAGCCGAGGGAAGGGATGTAGAACGTATGGTATTTCATCGACTATGTTTTGTCGTTAAACTACTCTCTTTTTTAGTTTAAAGTGTGTTATTAACTAGCTGCCGTACATGACTACATGGACTACAGCTGTGGCGACCGGTAATGAAGTGACGAGCTGAAAGTATAGAAATAATGAAGGTTACAATCTTTTGTGCTTCCATTTTGGCGCCACCTGGAGGTAGCGTTGCGACTGCTACGGTACCAACCATGGCCTTCCAGGTTCTTCCATATCACAACAGTCATATAGCGACATATCAGCTCTCTAAGAAGCGCTACTTAACCACAGTTTGTGACCATCACAGAGCGGTACTTTTTAAATAAGCTAAAACTGAAACGTAAAAAATCATAATCACACTTTCAATTTACAATACAATTCACAACCGGCTGTTCTGAGTGTGACAAAGAAGTGTCAGTCAAATCAAGAATGTAGATCTCCGCTTCTAATCCTATTATAACGTGATCTACCGATATCAACACGTTTGGAATGTAAGATAATGCATTTCTAATAATAACAATATTAATAATACTAATAATAAGGAAAGCATTGACAGACTGCAACGCGCTTTACTGTATTGTATTTATGTAATAGTCACATTCTTATTTGTTGGTAACGTTATTATGGACTGAAACCGGGTGTTTTTGAGAGTTTATAATAATAATAATAATAATAATAATAATAATTATTATTATTATTATATATGTGTTTAATGTTACATTGTTGTCCATTCGGGTTTCCGTGTTGCAGTAACGCAAATATATTTATTTAACAGATGTATATGTGGTACAGGGGTGGCCAATAAGTGGATCAGGATTTACCAGTTGATTGCAAATGGAGCGCTGGTAGATCATGAGCAATTAAAATTAAATTATATCTAAATCTAATTTTGTTGTGTGTAGTAGTGTCATATACTGCAAGAATAAAATTATGTTGTGCCAGAGCTTCATGCATTTTATCAGTACCCCAACATATAATGTATTTATGAAGTGTGTTAGGTTTAACATGAGTACATGTATACAGTATATCATGAACCTTTCGTTGACTACTTTTATTTTTAGAACACACCGCACGGACACACGGGGGACTGCCAGGTGCCCCGTTGGTGACCCCTGCTCTATATTTATCATTTTCAATAAAGGTAGATCACTATAGCCAGGTCGTGTGAATTTTGGCTCCAAAGCCAAAACAGTATGGACATCCCTGATGTGGTATGTCAAAAGACCAATGTGACGGCATGTTAGGTTATGATGTAATTTATGTCAAAGCCCAATTTGCACCAATCCACCATTAAAAAATGGTTTAATTGGTTAATAAAAGGATGGACTTACGTGCGTTGTTCAGATACTCGTCGATCAGCTCGGCTGTCTGAGTCTTGCCGTGGTCCTGAGCCAGTTGTCGGGCGGTGCGCCCCTGGGCGTTTGTCGCGCTTGGGTTCTCGGTGAACCCCAGGAGCAGCCGGACCACCTCCAGGTTACCCTCCTTGGCAGCCAGGTGCAGCGGCAGGTTACCGCGATCATCCAACAGGTTCGGATTCGCCCCGTGTTGCAGGAGGACGCTCACTGTGTCATCGAAGCCTTCGCGCGCCGCATCATGCGTCACGGTGAGGCCTAGGACAGGGTCACGTAAGTCTGGGTTTGCGCCCTTATTGAGCAGGACCTTAACCAAGTCGGGGCAACTCAATTTAACCACCTGCAAAAATATAGGGAAGATATTGGGACAATCATGTTTACAACAGTCGCTAAAAATGTGCAAACTGCGAACCAAAGCGAGGGCCGCGGGTGTCTCCAAACAGGTGTACAGTTATTCAGATACAAGTTGTATTCGCAAGAGCGCAAATTTTAGGCGCATAAATTGTTGTTGAGGTCGCAGAGCGATAAACACTTTGCTTTCTTGTCAGAGCAGCAGGGCCATGCCAAAGAGCATAAGTAGCAGGACGTCTGTTTTATTTTTTTTAATACATCAATAAACTCACTTCGTTTCCTGTGGTTCATTAAGAAAAAAACAAACAACCTTCCTTTCCTCTACTGGCCGTGTTAACAGTACGTGGCAGTTGTACTTTTCCTACCACTTTAATAATAAAACAATGATAATAATAATAAATGATCATATTTTTTACTTAATTTTTAATTAGATATATTTTATAGAATTTTACAAAAAGATTACTCTCATGTTTGAGATTTAAGACTCCACTACATATACTATATAATGAAGGACAAATATTTTGGATGGTGATATAATCAGGATCTATATGTGCAATACAATATTTTTAACATGTCAGTATGATGACAAAAGAAAGAGGAAGGTTAAAATCATATGGTCTAATGAACAGTAATCCTTGGATGGATTTAGCCTTTTCCCCATTTCTTTTACATTTTCAATGTTTTTTTTTTTATCCACGTGTTTTTTGGGCCAAATATTTAGATATTATTTTTTCTTTTTGCAAGTTTTTGTTTGTTTTGTTTTTACAATAATTAGCTTTCATGGGGCTATAAACGTATCTTTTAGCTAATTCTACTCACACATTGGTCTAAGTCCTACCTCAAATTACAATAATGTTTTTTGTAACATTTATTGATGTTTTAATTTGTTGTTTTATATTGCCTTGCTGTTCTGTTCATTGGCTAATAAACTTGCAATTCACATAAACTTGCATAGGGTTAGCTTTCAGGCCTTGTAACATTTTTTACACTTTTAAAACATATTGTTTGTCATAAAAACATGGCCTTTATGTCCCTTTTATTAGGCAAATGCACCTCTTGAAAACAGTGCACCTGGTATTTGAGGCCTGGGCCATATATTTGACATCAGAGGTCCAAGGATAAAGAATGGACCACTTTTTTGCACATTATTATGTCCACTTTGTGTTTATATTTTATGTTTATATGTAACTAAAATCTGATGATACAAGAATATCATTTTTTTTAATCAGTTTTGGGTAAATTTATTGGGCCTGTGTATTTTATGATGAATCAAGGAGTCTGTGGCCTTGGTGTAATTTATTGATTTTCTTTTTTATAAGGACATGTTGTCAGAAAATAACAAAAACGTTTGTAAAATAGCCACTTAGAGTTAAAATAACTGCAAACGCATGGATTTTAAAACAACAGACTCAGCCTCCATTTCCTGATTTCCACCATTTTGTCTAGAGTGACATGGCAAAAAGGGCTCATCATGCTCGAGATGAGGATGAGAACAAAACATCTTAAATCCCTGATCATTTTTTAAAGAGAAAGACCATTTTGTTTCCACATTCCTTTTGTGGCCTAAAAATACTTAACACAGTAGCCTTTAGCTTAAATACACATCTGTCCTCATTATTGTTTCATACATCAGGATATAATCTTGAAATTTAAGGTTAAGCCTGTTTTCAAAATCACTAAAACTTGGCCAATGTAGAGTTTATCACAATAATGACCATATATCTCAACGTCCAATATTAAACCCCCCCAAATCTAAACAACTCAGAGGGGCAATATGAAAAGGGAACTAACTGTTACAAAGAGATCAGGCAAATTGCACGTGGGTAAAAAACAAAAGGCAAAGGGCATTAAATGAGATTGGTTCGTCATTACACATTTATGCTAATTTGATTTGTTTTTTTTAAATTTTGTTTACATTTACATTTATGCATTTAGCAGATGCTTTTATCCAAAACGAGTTAGAGGAGGATTAGGTTAGCCACTTTCCCCCATATGTGTACAGTTCACATGTGATTGCTGAATTAACATGACAGTACAAATGTGACTGTGATTATATTCTATTAGTAAACAAACACAATATAATACTATTTAAAATAATCCTCCAATAATATTAGTTAACAAAAAAACGTTTTTTAAAAAGAGTTGTTTCTCACATGTGAGTCTAAGGCAGGGGTCACCAACTTTTTTGAAATTGAGAGCTACTTCTAGGGTACTCAGTAATACGAAGAGCTACTTGTTTGATACAGACTTCCTGAACAATGTAATAATGTAATAAGTACTGGGACAGACAGCAGTAGAGTCATTGCACCCATTTGAATATCATTGCAGCTGGAACTGGTTCAAAAAGCACAGTAACAGTACAACGTTTCACCCTCTTGTTGACTACTTTTATTTCTTAAAACAAACCGTAGGTAGACCACGAGGGCTAACAGGCGACCCCGGACGCCACGTTGGTGACCCCTGGTCTAAGGTTTGACCACACGTTTTTGAAGAAAATAAAAGAAAATAAAGTGCAGTTGAAATGATAAAAATGAAAGAAGTTCTCCTCTAACCTGCAGTGCAGTTCTCCCGTATTTGTTAATTCCACTGACATCAGCTCCACTTTGCAGTAAAAACAAGACTTTATCAAGATGTCCACAGGCAGAAGCAGTGCAGAGCTTGTCAGCCATTGTCTGGTCATCCATTCTTGTCCAAAAATATAAGAATATGGAAAAGGCAGATGGAGGTCGGTGGAAGACGTTTTTCTGGGTGTGAGTGACAAAGAATAATGGATCCACGTTGCTAGGTGGTATGATGTGTGCCTGTGTGTTCTATTAGACACCACCCCCGTTTCACCATATACAGTAAACTTGTGGTGAGGTGGAAAAACCCCACTCTAGGAAACGTATTATAAATACTATAAATGCCAGAACTATTTTCTGTGCAATTAAGCAAAGACTCTATTCAAAACTGAAACAGTCTGTTTACATATTAGCATACACTTCATGCAAACACGACATATTGCGTCCAGACATAACATACTTTTCCACTGGAGACTTTTCATTAAACAAAAGGTCGCGAGTTACACGCCAGTATAAAAGCGACCTTCACTATTGTTGGCAAAACAATTAAAAAACAAACAAAACCCATCAGGAATTACGTCACGTGTTCTGTTCATCTTAAAGACGATGCTAAAAGTAACAAATGCAGAAAGAAAACAATTCGTTTCACAGCTAATTAAATATTCTGCAGATTTTTCATAATGTTTTTCACCAACACGTGTTTTTTTTACTCATTGTAAGCGGTAAGTCAGCGACGGTAATAAACTCAACACAAAATCCACGCTGGGTAAAATTTACTTAAAAAAAATATAACGAATAAACCCGCCTTACTGAGATTAAAAACTCTTCCGCACAACAGGTCAGCTAAGGAACTAAACGGGAACTCTTCCCCCTAGAAATATTACAGCCAGCAAAACCCCACGGATGGATAAAGAAACGAATCCAAAAAAAGGTCAAAGCTGCGCATATTTAACATCAAAGGATGTGATGTCACTGACAGTCACTTCCCGCTCATATTCAAAATAATTTGCTAAAATGTTGAAAAGAAGAAGCAGCAGCAAGAGCGTTGTCGTCCGTCCTAAGATGCAGCAGATGAAGAATGGAGGCTGAGAGGAGCAGACGAGAGGAGGTCACAGGAGGTGAGGGAAGAATCCACAACAACCATCCGCACAAATTCATTCTCACACATACCCACTCGGATGATCCGCCGTTTGTCGCTGAGAATCATCTCACTCACATTTTGGCTGTGATTGTCCAAACAGTGGACGCATATCGCCGGGTAGGTTCATGTCAACGTTAAACGTGGGCTGTATATAAAGCAGATCCGTTACCCTTCACCGCTCAGCCGTATCAGTGTAGTTTAAAATTCATACCAAAGGTTAGATGTCTTGATTGGACAGGAGGACAGAGGCGGGTTTATGAAGAGGAAAAAGTAACTGCTGCTGCAAACGCATCAAGATGAGAAAATGTATCTTTATCACGGTAACAACAATGTGCTGAATGGATTTAATCTCATATCTCAAAGCATTTATATTCAATTCGTTCTGTCCTGTTTTCAAATATTTTTATTTTTTGCTCTGTTGTTTATAGTCAATGAGAAATACATGGCTCGTCTGTCAGCCATCGTCACAGAACGCCGGTTGTCACTTTCCTGGCCCTATGCCGCCCTCTAGTGACAGACTATTTGTACACGATAATGTTTGATTAAAAAAAAGTCCTAGAGCGAGCCCGCTCAGACTAAGGGACGATAACAGAAACCATTGTACTCCTACTATACTAATATAATATACTAATATAGGAGCATTAAACGTCTAGATCATACGTGTCCAACTCAAGGCCCGGGGCCAAATGCGGCCCGCCAACCCGTTTTGTGTGGCCCGCAGGATCTTAAAAAGCATTTAGTAAAGTCCATGCAGCAGAGTTTCTTAATCTGAGAAATTAAACGTTTTTTTATTATACAGCAATGAACAATATTTGTAGCTTGAATAACTAAAAACCAATTACAGAAACATTAGTCTGTTATGGAGTAGTCACATCTATACCAGTGGTCTCCAAAAGAAGGAAAGTGAACTACTTGTCATTGTGACACAGCACACCACTGCACACATAAAAATGTGACCTCTTCCTTTAACCCATCACCACAGTGAACAGTGAGGGAGTGTGTGGGGATGGTGCCATACTCAGAGCACCTCAGTGGTAACTTGGCAGCTGGTGGACTCGAACCTGAGGCCTTCCAGACCCACTAAGACACTACTGCCCCAAACTTGTTGTTTCAAGGACTGGTCAGCAAGTGAAAGATATTTTACACTTTTGTTGAGTTGAGATTCTTTACCAAATATTTTCAACAATTCTGAGTTGGACAAACTACTCTGCACTTGTTGGGCATGAGTCTGCGAGTGTGTGAGGGAAACACACCTGACCTGACCTTAGTGGCAGGCAGTCAATGAGGTTGGAAGTTTTTGCACCAAATCAGACCCCAATCGGATAAGTGTGAATTGATTACAGTTCACCAGTTACAGTTACGGTTCAACAGTCCATCTCAGGAAAACGTACAGAGATAAACAACCATTCAAATTCATCACATCACACCTATAGTCATTTTAGAATTTCCTATCAACCTCATTGCATAATGGCTGGGGAACAGGAGTATTCTTGCAGTAAAGGCAAGTGTTCTACCAACATTTACCACCATGTTGTCCAGTCGGTGATTCTTGATGTGAAGCATGTAATTGTTGTGTAGTCTAATTATTATCATGATATTTTTGTCTCCATATAAATTTGTGATCACTCAATAGACAATTTGTAGACAGATAGACCAGAGTTAGGTTGACATACACCGAGCGGCTAATGGAAGGAACTTCCACTTTTTTTTTCTTTTGCAAACATCAAAGATTTCTGTCATTTTAATCCAGGTTCTTTGAATTATTTGTCACTGGCAGAATGAGTATGTACTGATGGAAGTCAGTCAGAAATCTCTGTTTAAGTAAGTGTGTGTCTGTGAATTGTTTGATGGCAATAATGCAACTCATAGGATGTGGAGCTACCATTAAACCCCAGAAAGAAAAAGCAGATGATGATCTAACATAGCTAGCTGATATCTTAATCTAGCCTAGATTTGAAGGTGACTGAATATTTGACATTTTGGTTTGACATCCCACAGTATTCACAGTCTAAGATAATTTAGGCGATCCTTGGTCTAGAAAATCTTCTAGTCTTTTACATTAACTGTGATATTTAGTTTTCATGTAAAACCAAATGTAAAAAGGTAAAATAAAAAAAATATTATCTAGGTAGAGTATAGACAGGGTATACATACGTCTGCACATAAATTAATTTTCTTTTTTAAAGAAAAGACACAAAATGTGCCATTTGCATGGGCGTTTTTATGTGAATACATTTGGAATTTGTGTGGATAAAAGAAAAGAACATCAGAGTTTTTGTTAAGACTAGGCTAAGACTTTGAACATCAAAGCATCAATAAATATTTAGGGTGGAAACCATAATTTAGTATCAAGGTTGTTGAGCACCTTTTTCATTTGGTGCCAGCAGTTTTTACAACATCCGCAGCCGCTTTACGACTGCCGTAAAGCGATACTAGCTGACAATAATGATATGAGAAAACTGAACACTCTAAGGTTGCTTCGCATATTTTAGTCTATTTAATACTGTTAAATTCTGATAGAGGTTGTTATAGGTTATTTTTCAACTCGTCATTCGTCGACCCGTGTGGAAAATAGTGTTTTATTCGCAGTCCGTCCCCCTCTGTGAGGCGAGAGAGCGACGAGAGCCAGTGGAAGATTTGCTTTTAGCCAGTCATTGCCATGGCCTCCGAAAGCGGCGACAGTAACATGGACAGAGAGATGATTTTGGCCAACTTTCAGGTGTGTGTCTCCTGTATGTCCAGTGTGTGGTATACAGATTTCAGTGACTTAGTGGCCAGTTCGGGAAAAATAGCTGCGAGTACCTGTCAAACAGCTGTTAACTCAACATCACCGTAGTCGTAAACAGAAGGGCTGAGCATTATGTGGTTAGCACATCGAGCTAACTCACAGAGTGACGGGCAGCTTTAAACAGAAAATTAACAAAATCTCTCAAACTCCACCACGACTGTCCATGGCGTCTATGTGCATTTTCATGTATTGTTGCAGTAAACCGCATAAGATGACATCGTCGTGTGAACCAGTATCTGCCGTACCAAGTACAGGTTGTTTACATTTCGCCACTCGGGTTTTAAAGTCTTTTTCAGTAAAAACAGAGTGCAGCCGTCAAAGGCAAGGCTGAAGCCCATACTGTGTTCCGGCTTAATATGGTTATAGTTATTGTATTTACTATGTTGCAGATGCAATCCTTTATCTGGACAATTAATAATTTAAAACGTTTATATGGTGATGAAATTGTTATTTAAACGTTCACTTTCTTAGGTCCCACCTTTAAGTGGCTTTATTTTATCACATTCAGTTAGTTTAAAACATACTTTTACTTTTAGTACACACTTGGAAGCCAACGATACTGGACTGCTGTGAGATAACTTTGTTTAAATGTCTCTTAATAAAACTTAAGGTTTCTCTTTGCACACACGGTTTTTTGTGTGGTTTACAGTGGAAGGTGCTCCCTGTAATTACTGCGCGATTTGGCTGTAAATGTAACACCCAGGATTGCATGATTAAAAGCACAATTACTGTCTACCCTGTTTTTGTCACCGTGGTGATTGTATGAATTTGCATATGTTTAAAATATTTAATTTAATTGTACTAAAAAGCTTTTGTTGAACTGAATATTATTTTCTTTTCTCACAGTTATGCACTGGAATTGACAACATTGCAGAGGCAATCACCCTGTTAGAACTCAATAACTGGGATTTAGTGGTAAGTTTTTGGCCTTTGAAGACTGTGGACTTTGTTGTTTGTCAAACTACTTGGTTTGTTTTAACTCCAAGTCAGAGAATAAACACTCAGGAGCACATTTAGCATACAATTGCACCAGCCTCATAGAAGTGTTTACTGTTGAAAAGTATCCTTTCATCTGTTTTATGTATTTACTGAACTTAATATTCAAAGCAGGTGCATCCCCTCATGTGCACGTCATTGAGGAAGAATTTGATTTGATTTTTAG
>NC_024308.1:9045435-9064434 GCF_000523025.1 Cynoglossus semilaevis
GGTCTGAATGACTCTGGAAAACAAGGAGTTCACTACTGCACTCTGTGTACTGCGAAGGGTTTGTCTATATTTAGATGGATGCTGGCAGTAGGTCAAATCAGACAGTAGCAGCAGCAGTGAGTGGTCAGGTGGTGCCTGATAGACCAACTACATCTACGATGCTGATGACTTCATTTGCAGTAGCTCATAGTTTTTATGAAACTAATTTTCTTCAAAAGCTTGCATACATATAGTAATGTGCCTGTGGGTTTGGAAGATTCTTCAATAGAATCTTGTAAACAAATCCTGTGAATTACTCTATAACATTGATAATCAAAGGTGATTGTAGCACCTTTGTAGCAACGAATATGAAATCACTGATTTAATCACTCGAGCACAACATCCAGTACACTGTATTCATCTGCTGAGCCTTCACAGTATACCAGTTCCAATTGATAATGATGCTGACACTGTGTAGAAAATAAATGACTTTTAACCTTTATTTAACTGCACCATAATACCTTTAAACTTGTTCTAAACAAAGACATATTTTTAGAGTTCAGTTTAATTTAGTAAAAGAATTCATCAGCTTCATCAGTATCAGGACCAGACCCTGATGTTTTTTGCTTTGCCTTCATGCTTACTGTTTTAACACTGCAGAAATAAAAGGGTGACAAAATTGTTTGTGCTTTTACACAAAAGCCCTACACAGAGCTGACAACTGCTTCTGTTGAGTTTATCCTCTCAGTTCTTTGTTTTCACATTGAGAATTTTCCATCTGTCACTGTGATTTTTTTTTTTTACATGCAATGCTCACAGACCCCAAGCCAGCAAAGAATCAGAAAGAACATCAGACACTAGTAAATGGAACAGGTTAGGTTCTATTTAGGCATATTAAGTTTCTCTAATCAATCACATGAGTAGGTAATAAACATCTTTTTATATAATGGTTTATATTTAATTATTTTTAGTAATTGATATTACTATGCAAAACAAACACTTTTGTTGATTTTCTTAAACCAAATGTATCAAGTAATTTTTTGGTAACATCCTGCTTATTTGGTTTACGAACCACTTAAATGTACACACTTATAAAGTTTGACCCAATGTCATTATGGTGTGTTTTACTGTTCACTTTTTATGTTAATTACAGGCAGCCATCAATGGAGTGATACCACAAGAAAATGGAATATTGCAAAGGTACATTACTTTATTGTCAAATGCCACCTCTAGAATGTTGCGTTGTTCTTTGGTGTTTATTGTCTGCATCAACCAATTCTGCTTCTTCTGTTGTTATTTCAGACAAACAGTGTTGTTTAAATAAGGGGTCTGTCCAGGCTGGGGCATCACTCTCAGAATTCTCTGTTCATGACAAATGGACAGCATTGTATTTCCTTATTATACTGGTGTCTCTAAAAACCAATAAAAATTAAAACTTGAGTTTAGGTTAAACCTCTCAAATAAAAGATTCATCCTAAAGACAGAACACACAGAGCATAGTAAAAACATAGCAACATTGGGTAACTCTGACCAGTAAAGCCAGGTCCTGACCTGTACATCAGACAGAACAAACGGTTATTGTATATGTGTATGTTGCAACAGAGAAGAGCCAGCTCTTCAGACTAGGACTCAGCTGTCCGTCTGCACTTTAAGGACCATGGGCATTCCCCAATATACATGGGGAAAAGAAAATACACACATCCATTCTACAGAGGAGATGTGCGATTAAAAGAGGAGAGGTTTGTAACGAGGAATGCTACTGAACTGAAAAATAAGAAGAGTAAAAATGTTAACATTTGACTATGACACTCAAACTATGAGATACTGTAGGTGTTTTTTTTTTTTAGGAGTTTGTGTTTTGCGCTAATTGCAGAATGCAGAAAACTGCCTTAAACCAAGTCAAACTGAAGACCTACTGGTGTGACTGGTTAATTTTTTTGTCCACACTTTGCATGTGTGACACCGGTCATTGGGCTTTGAGAATATTGGTGTTACCTAAGGGCAGACATTGGTATGAATGGAGGCTTCCTGCCAGGCTAAGCATCAGCCAACATTTTCTAAGTGGCTGGCACTGGGATGGGTAGCCTGGCATCATCTCTTAAATAAGTCGATGATGTGACCTGCGTTTGGCCCAGTTGGAAGCTAAACCGGCAACCCTGGAAATACATTCTTCCTGCCCTTTCTCCTGTCTTTTATCTGTAGGATTACATTGGGATGTGTTGCCACCATTCAAACATTAACAGGTAGAATTAAACTGAAAAGATGAAGCACCCCTGTTGGTCACCATGGTCACCACTGTTTTAGTCTGGGTAAATTAGTCAGGCGTTTTGTCACTGTTTACCTCTAAGACCACACAGAGGAGCGGTGGCATCTGGGTGTAGGGCAACAGGGATCAAGGTCCAAACAGCACCAACGGACACACTAACGGCCTTGACTGTTACAATACCAGGTCTAAGTGAATGTGGGCTGTGCTGTTTGGAATCTGTCTCTGATTTAATTGGGTTTATTGCGACACCTTTCTTTCTGTCATCCCTACACCTTTGAGTTGGAACTGTGACTCTGGTTAAGTGTCGTAATGATTTTGAACACAAACTCAATAACTCTTCACACATACTGTTTAATTGTTGCATAGTTTTTAAAATAAACTCTTGCAAGCATCAGAATGATTCTGTTTTTGTTTTAATACAGTGAAAATGATTTCTTTATAGCTGTATAATCATGTAACTTCATGGTTTTCTTAAAAAAAAGAATGTCTTCAATGTCTAAAAAGACAAGATTTATCCTTTGGTTGTGTTTTTTCCACAGCCTGTTGTTGCAGTGTCTGTGTGATGAATTTGTTATGGACTGAGGCCTGGTAATGTAGTGGACCAAATAAAATAGAGGCTTTGTTAAACAGTCCGGCCCCCAGCACCAAATTTTTGCACGACAGTTGCTGCTTACACTTGATGGAAACAAAGGACACACTTTGTTCATAGTCGACAGATCAACAGTTCATTCACTGGACAAACAGAAAAGACAGAATAAAACTGATGTGAAATAAAATATTTGATCCTAATCATTGAATTTCTGTCTTTGTTTTGAGAAGTTTGTAGAATGTGTGTCACTGTGTTTTTTCCCTTTTAAAACAAGTTATCTTTTTAACTTATACACTGTAACTTTTCCAGCGAGGCAAGTCAGGCCAGCATGTATGGACCTCTTAACCAATCAGAAGCAGCCAATGCAGCAGCAGGAGATGCTGTCCCCCCTCCCTCCTCTTCATCTTCTTCCTCGTCTCCTCCATCGACCTCAGCTTCAGGTTTTTGCCCCGTCAGCGCCTCGTCTCGACACATTGTAGAGCGGCAGCCACGGATGCTCAACTTCACTGTAGAGTACCGGCAGCGCTCTGTAGAACTGGTGCTGGAGGAGGGCAGCTCAGTCGGTGAGCAACGGGAACACACACACACACACACACACAGACATGTTTTGTGTAGAAGTATAAAATACAAAGCCTGTTGTACATGAAATACAGTGTCAACAATGTGAACAACTGTGATTTACAGGAGAAATGAAACAAATCCTTGGGACAGAACTCGGTGTCCCAGTGTCTAAAATGCAGCTGAAGGGGTGGAAGAGTGGAGAAGTGTCTGACAGTGTGAGTCCTTGGAGCTGAGTAATCTATCATGAGCAAATGAACAATAAGATGTCTTAGATTTTATTAAAAACATGCTAAATTATTAACCAAATGTCAGTTACATCCGACTTTATACAGTAAATACCTAAACTTACAGTTTTACATAGAACCAACACAGTGTTCACACAGTCTAATGTAGCTTCATACCTCATACTCTGGGAACCACTTTCTTAAACCACTCTTTAAATTAAAAGTTCATGTTTCTGTTTATCTGTTTGTGTTTGACCAGGCACTGCTGAGAACTTTACACCTGCCCAAGAACAACAGCCTCTATGTTTTAACACCTGACATCGCCCCCTCCGCCAGCACCAGCAAAAACAGGTATTCAACCCAGAACTTTCCTCCAGGCACCACTTTTTTAAGTATTTTTTTTCCCTATTTAAAACTATATACTATGAATTACCACCGGTATATTGACTTTGGTGTAATAGCAATATTGAACACTAGGTGGCAGTCTTAATCTAGTAATGCAGACGTCGCCCACTTGCTCCATGCAGCAAACACCACTGTCATTGATATATTAGTAGACCTTTGACCTGCTGCTGCGCATTCATTTTCTGTCGTCCACTGTGACATTTTGAACGCAGCGTCTTCTTCCTCAGCCTCCGTGTGTTGTGTAAATAATAATTTTCTCCGCCGTCTTTGTATCTTTGTGACTTGTGCTTATTTTGTATGATGTTTTTCAGACAATTTTTTGAAAAGCCTTACATGACTTCTACACTTGGTGGTTCTCTGTGTGTGTGCATGTGTGTGTGCGTGAGCTCATTCAGTAACAAAGCTTAATTAAGGCATTGTAGGTTCACCACACAGGTTTTTCTGTTCATCTCGGTAAATGCGCGGCAGTATTAGCAACCTTTCTTAGTGAAATGTCAGGCAGATCAGTGTCAAATCACTGCAGTAATACAATCACAGGTGGCAGCTGTGATTGTGAATGTGTGAATGTCCTTTCATCAGCACCAGATCAACATCAGCTGAAGCCGTTTATTCCCTTTATTCCATCTGCTTAAAGTCGGAAAACCTCTGTGATCTTAATTTGATGTATTTATTATTTTTAAGAGGTAAATAGATAGATAGATAGATAGAGAGCACTTACTTAATCTCTCAGGAGTTCCCTCGGGAAATTTAGGGTGGGTTTATATATAAAGTTTAATAAGTTTAAGTTCAGTTTATATGAGTTAAAATATATTTAACATATATTTAACATCAGGTTAGCCTTTAGTAGATTACTTTAGCCTGGTAATAGTAGCTCTCAAGCTAAAATAGCGCAGGCATCCCCGGTCTAATACATACACGTCCAAGTTGGTTTTTTGACTTAAGTGAAAAATAATGCCAAAGATAATCTCTATAGCTGTCTTTCAGCAGGCATCCACATGTCAGCAGCTCACTTGTGAAATAAGTCATTTGGCCGTTTGCAGTTTCACTAAGTGCTAGTTAGATTGTGTTAGCAGCTTATGACCCTCGCGTCCCCCGTCTCGCGTCTCTGTCTCCCTCTGCCTTTTTTCTCGTCTTCTCACTCCTCCACTAACTGCTGTGTCTTCTTAGCGGCACCGTTGCCATTTCTCAAAGTGTTACCGATATCATTTTGGGTGTCAGGAGCTCATTATTTTGTGTAAGCTATTTTGGGGGAGGACTTTTGAGACTTCACGGGGTGTAAACACATGCATTTGGGTTTAAATGTGTGTGTAAAGGTGACCTTGCTGTCACACTGGGAGAGGATTGATGAAAGAATTCTTAGTCACTGTGTGTAAGTTTATATGTCAAACTGACTTTTGCTGCTGAGAATGTTTATACTATGACTCTCTTGGTCATTCTTGGTACTCCTGCCCAGGCACAGTTCACCGTTTCAGGCCTTTAACTGGAATTAAGCTCATAATCACAAGCAGAAAAAAATGTTAAATAATAGTAAACTATTTGTTCATACAGGACGTGTTGTTAAGATCCTAACCAATTTTAGAGAGCTCTATTATAAAGTAGCCTTAAATACATTGACGACCCCTGCCTTAAGATAAAATATTGATACAAAATAATGAATACATACAAAAGGTTATAAAATTATTGAATCTAAACCATTGTGTGACTCTGTAACTGTGAACTCTGTGGGTTAACATGGTATGGCCTGTGTATAAAAATAGAACACCGCACTTTTTATTAAGAAATGTAAAACACTGATTATTGTTTGTTAGAGGTGAAAGCTGTCGTCTATTTGACTCTGATGATTCTGACTGTGAAAACAGTGGTTTGTTGCGTCACTGGTCTGCAGTTGTGATCTAAAATGACCGTTCAGTGGAGTTTTACAGTTTTTATTTAATCTAAATTGTTGCTAAGCAAAACTGCCAATGTCCCTCACATCCCCGGCAACAACTTTGTCAAGTTTGGCGGTGCTCACACACACACACACACACACACACACACACACGGTTGCACAGACAGATTAGATAGTGCTGAACTGTCATTATTATGGTGCTGAGTAAACTTCTCTTTGTTGTTTGATTAGAAATAAATCTTCAGGCTTTGGGAGATTTTCTTCAGAGCCCCAATCTATCTGGGGCAGCGCTTTAGCTATAGTGCTGTTGTGTGTAGTTCTGCAGCCTCATCTCTAGAAGGTTGTTCTCTGTGGTTGTGTTGGTGACTGGCCATGAATACAATAGGGTGTTGAGGAGGAGCTAATCTCCTGCATAAATGATGAAGGCCTAATGAATTTTTCAATGGAACTGGGTTTCTCCCTCAGGTCTCCTCCACTTCAGCTTGAACCGAAAGCATGTTTGCTGATTTAAGGTTATTTTGGTTTTTTTTAGTTTTTTAGTTTTGCTGTGGTCTCCTGGCCCCCACACTCCACCATCTCCATGTAAGTGCAATAGTAGATGCACATATGCTTCAGAGAGATGGCTATCAGGCTAACTACAGTAGCTCTGATGGGGAGGAAGCCCACATGTTAGCATGTTGATCAGCTCTAGAACAGGATGGCTGATCAAACCCAAGCAGAATGTTTTCGCATCCTGCTGTTTTGTTGTGGATGCAAAATGTGGCGGAGGTAAGCCGTGTGTGGTTCATGCCTCTTCTTTTGAGACGCTTGCTGTTCGTGTTAGCATGCACCACAGTCACGGTGTGTATTTCAGCCTGTGAGGTGTGTTAAAACTTGCATTAATGTAATGAGATTGCATGAACGTGTGATAATCTGTGAAGAATGCGGATGTGACAGTGTGTGTGGTGTGCTTTGTGTGACCGTGACCGCCTGTGCGGGGGTATTTGTGTTTTACAGGCACATCACATTGCGTGTGCACATGCGTCTCTCTCTGTCTGGCAGGGCTGGTTTAATAAGAGTCTGCTCTGTGCCATGGGGACTCTGCTTAGGCGATAGGCTTACCTCAGAAAGAAACCAATCTGTTTAGCCCGCTCCCCTTCGCCTGGAAAGAGCTTCATTTTCTCTGTCCATAAAGTTAAATGACATTTTCCTCCCAGCACCCTTATGCCATGTCAAGTACCTCTTGAGATGTTTTTGGCCGACCTTGGTGTCACGGTGTGACAGGCTGAGGTAAAAAAAAAAAAAAAATAAGAGAGCGAGAGTGTGAGGGAGGGGATAGAGAGAAAACTCTAAAGGCTCAAGCAAACACTGAGACGTCCAGGCTTCAGCTCCATACTACTCAGGGGTCTGCTTTTATCAAATAAGGGGAGCTGTGACAACATTAGTGGTAAAGCCAGCCCCAAGAACTGGGATATTACACTCAAAGTATTGATGATCTCAGTTAATTAGAATTTCATAAAACAATCATTTGACGCTGATGCTGTTAATACACCAGTGAATATTTAAATCAGGGGTCACCAACTATAAAATCACATTTTTGTTTCACATTATCGTTTGATGTTTAATTTATTTTTTAATTTTATTATAAAACTGAAGGTATTTTTAGCCTTTATTAGTGAGTACCACACAATATTTTCCTCACAGTTGTGGAATCCTGCCACGGGTCAGTTTGGTCAGTTAAATCATACATTTTAATTAACAGTTTATCATTATGTCAGCCTCTTAATTATAAAAGAAAAAAACATTATCAAGGATACATTTGGTCTAAGAAATTGATATTCTGCAGGTAAAAGTATCAAATACATTAATAAATTTAAACCCGTTTCTCCATCAACTGTGTCGAGCCTTTTCAGAAAGAGCACAAATCAATGCCATATTAAAAGGAGAGGCTACAAAGATACAGAAAAGTAGATGGCAAAGCTCTTCTGTCAAATACTAATGTCCAAAATCTCAGGTTCACAAAAATATCAGTATACCAGGGAAGGACCGGTGGGTGAATTTCCTCGACCGTTTACAGTCTTCACTAAGGCAGTGTGCCTTTATTAGTTAATACTCTGGGCAGTCATCAGTGACACTTGGTGGCACTATCAGTGCAAGTAACATCATGCTGTACAACAGTACCACATTCAGTGTCATCTGTTTGGAATCTTAGGAGAGCAGCTGATAATACACAGTAGGTCAGGGCTCACCAACTATATTTGTCAGCCAGGATTTTTGTGGACAGACAACTCAGGGGTCGGAATCTTGAATAAAACAATATAAAATTCACGTTTTTGTCTAACATTATTATTTGATGTTTATTATTATTTAAGTTGATGATGACACATATTGCTCATCAACACTGTCAGGTTGAACTCCACTGAGCCAGGACCAAAATCTCACCCAGTCTGTCAATCATTGAGCACAAAAAAAACCAACAACTTCTAAACAACATCTTTAGACTTTTCCTTAAGTAAGAAAAAAAATTGTCTATGGAGGATTATAGCAATCATAGATTGGAACTTTATGCATCAAAGTTCTTTAATCTTAAAATCAATAGTTTTAGTATCTTTTGATCCGTGATTAGGTTGAAATTTTAATTTTTGTTGTTTTGACCAAATATTCTGTCAGGTCGGCGTTCAACCACTGATAAGAGGAGATGTTGGTTTTCTGTTTGGAATAACAGAGTAACACTTCCACACAGTTTACCCTCTATCTTTGTCTATTTAGGAGTTTAGCTTCCTGCCAGCAGTAGCTCGGGATTGTGTCCAAACATAATCATGATATTAGCTAGATCCTTATTTATGTGTCCCTTCCCTCTCTCCCTCTCTGTTTCTCCATGTCTCTCTCCCCCATGCAAACAAGCACACACATTTCTCCCATCCTTCTGCTCAGCCCTATTACATATGCATCCATCCTCTCTACTCCACACATTTCCAATCTTCTCCAGTTAGCTACAACAAACATTACATTTACATATTGATTTCGCAGTTTTAGTCAATGTAAATATGCTGTCATTACAGTAAATTTGAGCTTCTGTTAACATAAGCTCGTCCAGATCTGCACAGATTAAGGGTGTGATTGCATAATTAATGTGTGTGCTACATATTAAATCCCCCGTCCCTGTCTTCCTCTCAACTCTTCCTCCTCTTCTTGGGTTCTGAGCCCTGATTAAGTGGGTGCTTCGGCCCCTAAGCCTCCCATTAATATTCTGCCTCACAGACTCAGCGTTTGCTGAAAACACTACTTAACCTCACGTCTTATTGTAAATGACGCTCCCAAAAGTTGATTCCTGGGCCTGTCCTCCATCGTATGTGAAACACAGAAAGTGTTGATATTTGCCATTTATTTGATATTTGATAGTCGAAGCAATCTCCCAGAGATCGTTATTAATATATTATATATTCTTTTATATCTTTGTGCCACTGCTTCTTAGTTTGATCTGTTCTAACTGTGACTGTAGCCTAAATAAAACCATCTTCTGCACTTGATTTAACAAAGTCTGTGGTTAGTAAGGTCCATCATTTTAAGAAAAATAATCTTCATAGTGGTTACAAATAATTTAGCTTCGCTCTCATTGATTCAGCCGTGTAATGACCTCAGCATTCATTTGTAATTAAAATAAAGGCTGATGTTAATTAACAGTAACCTTCTCTAATTAAGGCATTTTTTGAAATAGTCTTTGTTTCTTTTACTTTTTTTTAAATTACTCTCCTTAGGCTAATTGTTGACTTGTCATCTTAATAACTTTAGGTGTCATTTTCCAGGTGTAACTGGATTCTTTTGTGTTTGTCATGATGCTTTGTGTTTTTATAACAGAACAATAACAATAACAGAATTAGCAGCCTAGGTAATAGCTCTGTTTCTGTCGTTACCTATGCTGATAATTAAAGCTGACTCTTCCTCTGGGGTTTTGTGAAATAATTTTTGATTCTGTAGTCAATTCATTGCAGAATCACTGCCTTTGGTCTGTACAATAGACTTTGTCCTTGATGTGTCTTTCTTTGTTAGCAATGAGGCCGACTTATGGACTGCATGTTTTTAATGGTGCAGGTGGTCAAAGCTGTGGTATCATGCTGTGCTGAGTGCAGCTCTGGCCAGGCTTGTTAAGACATAACCAGTAAAGTGGGCGACTAGCCCCCTGAGAACAGCCCAGATCCCTGTGGACCAGCAGGCTTCCACTAGTAGACAAGTTTTAGCTTGCCCCTTTACTTGTCTCAGTCTCTCTTAGTGATAATGTTGACTTTCCTCGTCACACAGTTTTTTCTTTCCTGCTATCCTTTTCCTAATGATTTCCTGTCCTTTTTTTGTACAGTGCTCTCCAAGATTCATTAAACCAGAACTTCCTGCTGGTCATCAACCACCGTGAAGCCCAGAAGAACTACAACCTCAACTTCCCCGGCTCCAGAACCATACAGGAAGTATGAAAACTCACACGTTCTTGCTCTGAGAGCAACCATCCAAGACACAGTGCGACTAGCACACACGTCTGGAAGGAACTCACACTGAGACTATCACAAAGATAATATTATTGTACCTGATTCTGTTTTCCCATAACACAGCTTTCATTCCATTTGCCAAACATTGCTAGTCTATCTGAGCCATTGATTCATTATTCATTACAAATGATCACATTTCCAAGCACATAATTACTCTCACAGCTGTGGTCTGGTACAGCCCTCCCCCCACCCCCCTCCAGCCGCGCTCCTCACTTTCCGACACTGCGTCTTTCTTCCCCTACTCTCGGCAGCCTCAGTGGTCCGGGAGGCGGCTTAAATAACTGAACATTGTTTGATCTAGGCATGCGGGAGCATTGGGAAGAGACAGAGTCCATTCATTTTCTTTGTCTGAAACTAAACAGTAGATTTGGCAGCCAATGAAATATTAATATCTACTCATATTTGACCCGGTGTGAAAACAGTGCCTATCTCTCCGTCTATTGGTTATTGTGATCACAGCTGCAAATGGAAAGCCATGGAAATATGCTTGCTCTTGCTTGCCTATGCAGATATGGCACTTGTGCACACACACACACACACAGGTGTACCTGGCCATGCATAATTTATCATTCACAGTGTGTTGACTGCTCTCAGAGAAATAAACTCCCCAAAGACTCATCAGAGCAACCTTTTGATTTGAGTTATTCAACAATTAGTTTCATCGTCTAGTTGCACCTTTGTTTACTTGCTGGGGGGTAAAAAAAAGCATCTCTTTTCTTTTGCTCCTTGCTGCCACACTGACTCATCCCTGGATCCTTAGTATAGGTGAAGATTACACTAATAACATTAATAATCAGCCTACTGGCAGGGCTTGTAATTGTGCTAATTGAACAGATTAGTACAACCAGCATCTGAACTGGAGCGAGCAGCGAGCCTCTCTCTGCTCTCAACTTCTACTCCCTCACCCTCTTTTTTTTTTCCTCCATCCATCATCACTCCCCCTTTCTCTTACTCTCCACTCAGGCAGATGGTTTTGATGAGCACCCACTGTGAACCTTAAGTGTTTCTGCTGGGATTACAAACACTGTGGAGGGGTCCCTGTGGTGTGGGAGGGGGGAGACGGTGGACGCAGAAAAGAGGCAAAGGACCGTCGGCTCTGTGGGGTTGCTGTAAGAAGACACAGCGGACAGAGAGGGGACAATGTGGGCTTAAACGGGCCTCCATGAAGTGGTCCTTTCCTTACACATGCTTGTCTTTAGGCATTTCAAGACACCCTGCTGTGAAAATGAGGCCTCAAACATTAACCTGCAAAGATCTGGACTCAGTGTGCCCCGGAACAATCACACTCTTTATATTATTTACTCTTTTGATAAGGTGCAAAATTTCACAGGTGATGACCAAACTGTGATATTTTTACATAATCATCATATGCATGTCTGGAATGGCCGAGGCTGTTCCAGGCAGCTCAGAAAACCCAATTCGGGTGAAAGGTTAATCACTTTTTTACATGTCACTTGTGATCTCAATAATATAACCTTAGAATTATACTTATGAGTATGAGGAAAACTTCTCTCCACATAAATAAGGCCAGAGAATGCAACAAAGAAGTTATCCCGTTTTAGCCCGTCCACGTCTCCTTTCTCTTCAAACTGTGTCCACTCAGAGACACATATGGACTCCTCTACAGAGCACCTTTTCTCCCCATGCTCCCTTTTGTCTTAGATGAAGACTAACCGATGGTCCCTGCTTGTGCATATCAATAGGGATAGAGTCCTGTCTTCTTGTTTGTCTTTGCCAAAGGCTCAGGCTTTGCCTTGTGGCTTTCAGAAAAAAAAAACTGCCCTCACCCCTCCCTTTCAATCCCTTCATTCTCCATTTCTCTCTCGCAGTGTCCCTTTTCTACCTTCTCTTTTCTTTTTCCATCTCCAGAGCACAGGGATGTGTAGACTGTGATTGGCATTACCAGACAAGTGCTAGGGTGAGTTGCTGGCTAGCTTCTAAGCTAAGCTGCAGAGCAAATGTTTGCCAGGAAAGTAGAGGGTAGAATAGGGAGAGCTTCTGTGTCCTGGGTCGTCCGTGACCAGACCAGTTGTCTTAGGGATTTCACTTCGCTACTGCCTCCCCCCTCCAGGGCTGAAGCCTGGGCCCCAAACCCTGCTCCACAGCTGGGCGATGTATAGGAACCAAATGCAGACAGGGATGAGAAAAAGAAGGCAGGGTCGAAAAAGGATTGAAAAAGAGGCATCTGGTGCCCAGTGGAGATGATAAGAAAGAGAGTGTGAGGGGAGCTTGTGACTGTTTAATGGAAACCTTTCCTTCTCTTTGATTTGCTTCCAGCTAGGGATTACAGGCAATTGGCATTTACCATGATTGGATCATTAATTTTACTCTGAGGTGTAACGCCAGCAGCTCGGCTTCACAGCCAGACCTGCTAATGTTGTGTATAACCAACTTTTACACCTCTGCTTCATCTTCACATGACCAAACAGCCAAAAAAAAAAACCTTTCTGCTAAATCAAAAAAAAAAGTTCCTCTCAGTTCGTCTTATTTTACATATCAAATTAAATGATAGTCTTTGTGGCTATATTGCTGGTTGAGAAACAAACAGACTAGTATTACAGTATTAAGTACTCGTTTTATTAGGACTTTAAAATGTGTCGGCTAAAATCTGAGAAATTAAATATCCTTTTACTTTGGAGCACGGTGGCTGAGCACTATGGCTGTTTTGACAGACAGGGGGCAGCATTTGACAGTGCTGTGACTTCAGCTGTCCAGCATGAGGATTGCTCTGTAGCTAGGTGGACGCTTCAAACTATGTCATAATGTTAACCTGTACTCCAGTGCCAATATAGCTATTCTATAATTTGTCACTTTTACTTTTTTTTACTTTAGAAAACACATTTTCTAATTCACCAAATTGAGAGAAAGCCTAGAAGCCTGATTAACGTTGTTATGGGGCCTGCTCTGCTGCTGTTCTTTTGGGTGTTTGGATGAGGTTGTCTTCTGACCGGTGTGTCGTTCCTGTGTGTCTTCACCCCCCCCCCACCACCACCACATCTCCAACCTGAGCTGTGCTTGCGGTGGGCATTAGTTTGTTGTTTCTCTGATGCTGCTTTAACCTCTGACTCCAGCCTCTTCATTACTAGTGTTTATGCCTCTCCGTTCCTCCCTTCTTCACCTCTATTTATCGGCTGGCCAGCCGGTCAGTCAAATCCCTGTAGTCCGGCTGGTCAAACACAGATATTACACTCTGTAATAACACTGGCCAGCCGTTCTGACCCCAGGCTGCTATCATGGCCGTAGCCTCACTTCATAAGGATAGGTGCCAAGCAGTGTGGTGTGGGATTTACGATAGAAAGACAAATGATGGCCTGTGCCACTCATTTATTATTGTTCTTTTCTTTTTACTTGGCTTGTTTGAACTACAGATTGCTTTGCTGTGCCAGAGCCAACACTCTCGAGGTCACTAGTGTCTGGAGAAATGTATATCTTGGGGGGAAATAGGTGGAAAACTGAAGGAGTTGAATATAAAACTTTCTGCGAGCACCCCACGTCTAATTAAAAAAAAAAAAATTACCACTGTTTTGGTTTTGTTTTTCAATATTTTACCACCATGATTAGCAGCTCTGCAAATGTCCAAGGATCCATCTCTCCTGCTCTTTACAAAGGCAGGATTTGTACCGTGTGTGTATTTAAGGATCTTTTTTAACACAATAGAAAGTTTTCTCAGAGTCCACGTCGACCACTGCAGGCCCGAGGGTCAGAATCCTGCCAGACAAAGAGAGAGAATCCACGGCCGCAGCACCCAGACGCCGACAAGGCTTTGATCAATTGCGGCTCTTGCACATCAGGCTGGCATCGGGGCTTTAAACCAACAGCCCGCTGGATGGTGTAAACAGGGGATTCAGGGAGGCAGGCGCTGCAGACTACTAACTGTTTAAAAGCAGGGCATGTTATTAAATGATGCAAACACAGAGTCTACACATGAATAGGCCAAGAGAAATACTGTTCATTTCAGAGTGTGGAGCTGTTGTTGCTGGGCATTAGCTGTGGCATCTGAAAAATGCTCATAACAATTATTGAATTTTTCTCCCCCTTTTATGTGCTGCTTTGCCCCCACATGGGTTTACTGTCATTCTAGTTGTGTGTACGTTGATGTAAAAACTATATTTTATATGTAAGACTCTTAGATTCATTTAATTAGAGATAATTAAAAAACATTTAGAGCATGATGTCATCACTCAGGAAAAAAATGACAATATTAAATTATCACTTTATAATTATTATTTTTAATTTTCTGATAACACATTATTGTAACTTTTTATTTTTCTTGTTACAGGTGAAGAGGAACGTTTCAGACTTGACCAACATCCCAGTCCGACACCAACAATGGGAGGGGTGGCCAGCATCAGCATCAGATGACTCTGTAAGACACACATTCAATCACTGTATCTTCCTCACCCTTGCACACAAGCCAAGATAACTTATTATCCAGATAGTTGTATTTTTTCGTATGAGAAACATTGTCTTAGATTAAAGATAAATACTTCAGACCTAAAGAGAAAAATGCATATAGAGGGTTTTAATAGTGCTAGCTCACACAATTGCAAAATTTGGAAAGGGAGTGCAGTTGAAACAGTTCCACACTTTGTAGCTGTCTTCACGTTTTATACTACAGCCATCTGTCAGAAGCATGAGCTCAAAACGTACGGGCTAATTAAGATGTTAAAGACAGTTCCCGTCCAGTCCCCCCGCTCTGTGGACATTAAAGCTCACATCATTGAGTCCTGCTGACCTCTCCCATCACAGGGTCGCTCTACTCGGCAATTCAGTCTGGCCACAGTCAAGCTGATCCGAAGTGTCTCTCATACAGAACCTTGAGGAACCTCTGACCCCTTTTGTCTGCCACCGTCTTTAACGGCATATGTGTTCCCATGCTAATTGTATAAGATTAACGTGCTACATTGTGAAGCTGTTGTATACACATTCTTCTGGTAACATTTTAGTGGTTAGATCTATGTGATTGCTGATGACTATTGACTCTCTATCTGGTGTCAAAATTAGAATGTGTTGTCAGTGATGTAACTGAGTGGTTCAATTGAAGATTAGAGTAGTCACCGTATATATTTTAAGTGTTACACGTTATGATATATTTATAGCAATCAGAAAAAAGCTGCCACTGAATAGAAGAACAACCTAGTGTGGAGACATTACACAAAGAAACCGTAATATAATGTGATTAAAATCATCCTTTCTAGCCCTGCTGCAGTGTTTCTGATACCCAAATGTCACTGTTGGCTGCAAGCAAAGAAAGCAAATATACTGCACCATTAATGTGCACATCAATACATCCTGTCCCAACAAGATATTGTTTGCACAATTTGTTTCACAGCATGCAAATCCAACCTCTTAATCACCGTACAAACAAGCAGATATTTCTGATAAATAAAAAATGACTGTAGTCATCTGCATTAAACAACACAGGAAAATAGATTTAGAGAATGTTTGCAAGTTATTGCTAGATTCAATAAACCACAGTTCCTATTGAAGATATGTATAACATATGTTTTCCCTTATCATATAAAAGACTGTAGTGGCTTGGGTAGCTTACAGTAGTAGTTGCGTAGTTTATCAGTTGTAATACGTGCATTATATTTTGGGGTGCCTCAAATGGGAGCAAAGGTTATGAAGGCCCAGGTTCATGAATGCCTTGCTCCTTATTGTGGCATCATAGACCCCAAGAGCACCTGGCTAACACAACATCGGCCGCGTCTGTGTTTCTTGGATAAGATATTAAAAAGCACAGACACAGAAGTGTAATAATGGCCTCCACTCCGGCCACCGCTCTTATTGAAATGTCTGAAGGTATTAGCAGAGAAAGCCTTGGGCTTGGCTGGCCTAGCATGAGGGTAGGGAGCCAGTATTAGTGTCTAGCTCATTAGCCCAGCCTCATCTCCTGAGGTTTAGACCAATAAACATGGCAGTAGGAACCCTAGATTACACTTTGCACTGCAAACTGGCCCCTCATGCAGTTGAATCAGATGAAAGTATGCTTTCTTGATGCATGCAGTATATCTGTCTATGTGTTTGTTTTCTTTTGCATTTGTCTGTCACAAATGTTTGCTCACGTCCTTCTTAGCATGATGGCTATGTGATCTTGAACACAATTATGTTCATTGTTGTTCATGTGAGTGGTCAGCTGACTGGGGATAATTTCTGCCACTTTTTGTTAGTCGAGTGCTTGTATTGTTTGTTTAATTTCCTCCTGAATTGTTCAGCTGAAGGAAGTGGGTGCGTTGTAAAGACGTTCTCACCTTTCAGGGACACAAACAGTTGTGTTTCTTCACCTTCCCTGATACAGTCCACTCACTGTGTTTTATTGTTTGTTGAATTATTCAAGGTCTTGCAGAGAGTTGAAACTTGAGGAGGGTAGATAATACACAGTCCACTGTGAACAAAACACAAGTTTATTCAGAGCACTCTGGTTCTGGGTGTAACAGGAAGCATTGTTAAAACAATGTAGCAGGAGTGCTGCTCATTTCTACCTGAGTGGTTTTGTTGGTTGTAGTAAACATCTCACCTTTTAATTAGTTTATGTAAAGTTTCACTTGGTGATAACCTCTAAATAATAATAATAATAATAAAGAATTGGTTCTCATTCTGGTGTTAGGTATCCATAGGCTTCTTCTTCTTAGTGGAGTTTTTTTATTGTCAGTCCATCCTCCACTTCTATTAGAGTGGATAACTGTCAGTGGGAGATTTACCCTTGTTCACCCACCTCCACTTCCACCTCTCGATATTACTTTGAGTCAGTAATAGCTGACATTTATGCAGTGTTTCATGATGTTTGCTAATGTATTAATGCTGCGGTGCCTCAGAGAGGCGCATCAACTTGTAGCCCAGCACCTCCCTCTATTTCCCATTTGGCATTAATGGAATACTACTGTGCTATGTGATTGGAACAAATGGAACCAATGGCTTATTGCAGGCCTTTTGGTTACCGTAGTAACAGGCCTCAACTGTAAGCACAGGCTGCTCCTGAGTCCTGCTCCCTTGCCTCACTTGGTCCCTACTAGTGACATTCAAAGCTGACCCCCCCAACCCCCCACCCTCTGACACCCTCTCACTCTGTGTAGCCACACGGTGAAAGAGGGATTAGTGCGCCTGCCATACAGCAAGAACGTCATTGGTTCATTGGTTTGATTTAAGGGGCTCTTCTCAGGGTCTACTATTTATTCGCTCATAGTCCAAAGAAGTGAATGTTCTTAATTGATCTTTTAGGTGACTGTGAACGTGTATAGTAGTTTGTCTTCTGTGACCTTGTGCATCGTAGAATATGAAAGAATGAAGTCCCTGTGTTTGTATCTCAGTAAAATGCTCGTGTCCTTGTGGCCTGGCTGTCATCAGTCTAGATAAAAAAAACAGAGGCAGAGACGATAACTCTACTATACCCAGCTACACAACACCCTGATCCACATCATGTATTTATGGCTTCCTAGGCCTTTGGCACTGTTGGCATTTGGATCATTTGTACATGCACTGCCTAGCCTGGCACATACTGGACGAAGCCCCTGATGATAATGACAGAAGTTTTATTGTGAGCAGTAGATTCTGTGTAAAGCATATGAAGTCTGTCATTCTATCCCCTCACTGTTTCTGTCTTTCATCATCAAAGAAAAAGTGTGCTAAGGTGGTTGTGTGGTTTCAATGTTTGTCGGCGCAGCTGTCAGTAGTAATTATCTCACACTCACTGCCAGACACCTAATCCAAACACTAAAGATAAATGAAACATGGACAGAATAGAGGATGAGAATTGAAGAAAAAGAAGGGGAGAGAAAGAGAAAATGGTTTGGTGGTGAGGGAGAGAAGCTAAGGGGGTCGATGGAAGGAGAAAATTCTTCCCCTGTATCGGCATCTGAATGCTTAGAATTTTAATGCAAGTGTTAATTAAAAGAATCCAAAAAAGAAAAGCCAGCTCCTTTGTGTGGTGATGTGGGAGAGGGTCAGTTGGGGGGGTAACCTTATCCCCCCACCCTGCGTGCCCCGCGGCACTTCAACTGTGTTTCCACATTTTACCACTGAGCCATCAAGCTGCACTTGTGTACCTCAACATTGGAAGAAGCCACAGGGTCAAAGTAACGAAGAGAATTGAGAGGCACTCGACTCCTTTTTTTCTCCTACTCGACTCCCCTCATTGAATTCCTGCCAGCCCAAACCCTCCATGCTGTCTTTGACAGGGGAAGTGATCATCATTATTTATACACTTATTGAACCCTTGAATAAAAGCCTCTCATTATAAGGAGTGGGGGTAAAGAGTTCTTAAGGATCTCTGTGCAACTGCTGCTGACATTTACGTGTTAAATTGCACACTTGACAGAATTTGCTCGGGGCCAATCTTTTAGGCACTTCAACTCAACGTGGCTTGGAGTGCAAAAAGAAACATCCCACCTGAAACCCATGTTGTTGTTGTTGTTGTTTTGCTGGAAAACCGTACCCACATTACAATGTCCAAACTTGATTACCAGGTTAGTCATAATCTTTAACTTGGAATAGTACCATAACTGTAAATCAAGTACACAAGAGGCAAAGTGACAAGGTAAATACTTCATTTGAAAAGAAAAAGGGAAAGA
>NC_024308.1:9064477-9065676 GCF_000523025.1 Cynoglossus semilaevis
TGCAGCCTTTTAAAACCATCGGTTGGTTTAAATCCCTGTGGGTGTTAGGGTTAGGGTTAGACAAAACTTAGGCAGTGTCGTTGTCTTTAAATGAAATGTTTCTCTGACATGTAGAAATTATATTTGAAAAAAATATTTAAAAAAATATATTTGAAAAAATAGATTTTATATATATATTTGAAAAAAGTGAAATAAATAAATGTGTATGTATATGTTTGTATATAAGTACATACATATATGTATATATGTTTTCTTTGTTTTTTTTTTCCCTTTCAGCTGTCTTACATTCATAGATTGAAAGAAATAACGCGGCATGAAAAGATAGATTATTACAGTAGATTGGCTCTAGCTTTGTGTGCTATCTCACCAACTTATCAATAACATATACACAGCAGTAACCGCAAGTGAGTCCCTGTAGATGACAAGGTCTAGTGATCACACTGGCAACTGCCGTTATAGAAGCTGAGGCCACTGTGAGGGACCACTTCATATTGAGTAGAGCTGAGAGACAGAAACTCCCTGTGGTCTGTGGGGCTCTTTTCAGACTCAATTGGCGTTGCATGTAATCGTCTCTCGATTCAAACACGTCCAGCTGCTCTTTGTTGGACACAGTGGCGGACAATAGAGCAGATCACAGGACTACTGCAGGGGACGGCAGCTTCTTTCTGTCTTATCGCACCCTGCCTGCCTGCACTGCCTCTGTCCTGCTGTGTAGAGGTTCATTCTCCCATGAAAGTATTTGCATCTGGGCTTTCGTTCTTAAAAAGTGAGTGTGAATGTATCTAATGTTGCATTACTGTGACAGGATTCAATGTATTCAGGCCACAAATGAGAGTTATGTGTTTACCAGTCTGGGGTTTACCGGTGGATTGTCAGTAACAAAAGTTTCATTGTTCTAAGATAAAGTAACATTAATGACTGAATGTCCTTGATGTTTATTTTCTTTCAATAAGATCTGAGCTGATATGGTGGTGGGTTAAAAGCAGAGGCTCAGTTTCGTTGTATCCCCATGGTACAATGACAATACAGACTATAAAATAAATAAATAAAGACACCCAAGACCAATAATCCGGTCAAAAGACAAATCATTTCTTTCTTCAAGAGACGTCTCTTCAGTTTCTGACAACATCTTGCAACAGCCTTGTCTCTGTAGCTGGTGTCCCTCAGGGCCTGAGCTAAGAGTCACTAACTGTAATGAG
>NC_024308.1:9065716-9088857 GCF_000523025.1 Cynoglossus semilaevis
TGGATTTCAGGAACTCGTTATTCAAGTCTTCTCAAACTGCAAACCCTGGTCGCACTTTACCGTGCTGCGTTTGTACAGACACCTCATCCAAGTCTCAGGTGCGCCGAGAAGCACAAACAATGACGTTTTCAAAGTCACAAATGTCTTATAATGGCAGAGGGCAAGAGCAGCTGTGACAACAGTTAGGACTCGCAGGGACTTTTGTCTTTTTGTCTTCTCATCAAATTATCTTTGTTGTCTATATTTTACTACATCTTACTCAAAGCTTAGAGTAAAATTATGAGGTGATTCCCTGTATTGTTACTGACTTGCTTGGTAAGATGAATTCGATGTCACACTTATTTTATGTTTCCTTTTTTTTTTTTTTAGATGACGCTAGCCTCCTCGGGAATCAGCTATCCTTGCCATCACCTCAGTGTTTGTCGGAGATCTTCTACAGTAAATGCCCAGGAGCCCACAGAGGAGGTATTCATCTAGATTAGCAGTCCTTGTGAACTGTGCTTCTTTGCACCTTTGATCCAGATTACTTACCGTCTCCTTGAGTAATTCTCATGTCCCTTTTGAATCAGTCTTCTTTATTCTGCTGATTAATTAATAAATATATGTCTATTTTTGTTGCAGTCTTCAGATGTCCATATGATCAGTGACAGTGAGGGAGATGATTTTGAAGACGCATCAGAGTTGGGTGTTGATGATTCAGAGATGTTTGGGATGGGCTCCTCAAGTTGTCGAAAATCACCCATGAGTATGTGAACTGGAGTAGCTGAAGTGTTGACTCAACTGTTATTTATACCTTAGATCCTTTGAGAAGTAAACCAAAGCATGTGTTCTCAATCTGTGCATGTCAATAAAAAAGTAAAACAACCTAAATTAAAAAAATAAAATAGAGAGACAACATTATTGAACAGTTTGAAATCATTGCTATGATTTCTTTTTTTTTTGCAGTGCCAGAAAATAGTGAGAATGAAGCCGATGCCTTACTGCACTTTACTGCCGAATTTTCCTCTAGGTGAGCAACACATCACATATTTTTAAAAGGACAGAAACAGCACAAAACCAGATTGTGGAAATGTGTTCCGTTACTGTCCATCTGTTGTTTGTTTATCTAATACTAAACATTTGTTTGTAGGTATGGAGAAAACCACCCGATGTTCTTCATTGGCCCCCTGGAGGCAGCATCTCAAGAGGCCTTTTATGGCAAAGCCAGAGATGTAAGTAAACTGTTGAACTCTTCAGGACTCATGGCTCACAGCGCCACCTTGTTTTTTCATTGGTGGGTGGAGCGAAATTTGATTTTCTTCATTCAACAAGAATAGCAACCTTGTAGGGATTACAGTATTTTGGAAAAGTTGACATAAATGCCTTATTTCTTAATAATAATTACAAAATGAAAGGTCATTGTTGGTATACATGGTTTTGCCTTGGCTTTTTTATTTTAATCGAAGCATAAATAGAATATGCAAGCCAGGATAAAGCTTGATAGAATATTTGTATATCTAATATTAATATATCATTTAATATGAGAATACACACAACAAACCATTCTAAAATATTTTTTTCTATAGCAATGACGGGACTTGCAGTTAAATCAACTTTGATTAGATATTCAATCAGTTATTATAAGGACAGTGTTTGCTGCCCTTCAACTCTCCCACACTGCTGTCATATGATTTTCTGCACATTTTCACCACGGCAGATGAGGCTTTACTTTAGGCCGTCCATTTCACCCCTTGTTTCTCAGCTTTTGTCCATTTAAGAAGGCCTGTATCAACTGACAGATTGTGTGGATTATAGCCTTATTAGACTATGAGGACACTGCAACATGTTGGGGGGGGGGGGGGGGTTGATTTACAAAAAAAAAAAAAAAAACGGGACAACGGAGGGTAGAATAAATGATACAGCCTTTATGACATGATGGTTTGAAAAGATGTTAAAGTAGAAAAATGAAGAAAAAAAACCACGTGAAAGGTTGCAACATTATGGTGAGTGATGCCTGCGATAGGGAGTGCATAAAAAGTGTAAAGAGGAGTCTGGCATCTGGCCTGCTTCCCTGCCGATCTTCTCAAATAAGCCAGCACAATATGGACAAGGTCTCCGTGGCGTTCACACACTGCACAGCACACAACACAGTGGCAAAGCAGTATAGTCAGACAGTGGAAATCTCCACAGCATTGTGTTTTATTCTTGGTTAGCTTCATTTAGCCTGCCAACTGTGTCGTGGTTAGAATGGCTTTGGAGAAGATGAATATATGCAAAAAAACAGAAGCTATTTGATCTGTTCTGTTTGTCTTGTTCTGTCACAGACTGCTTTTGACGGTTACATCACACTGTAGCATATGTACGTGACCACGTTTCCATCAATCTGGTCACCCCCCCGCTCCGCCGCGCCGTTGTCCTTTTGCCTGTATTTGAAAAGAAGTCTAGTTTTTGTGTCCCCTTCGTGAAGCCCAGTTCATTAAGGGAATACTGAAATAGGTCACATTCAACTGAAAGGGCCTTCACTCCGGGTTTATAAACACAGGAATCAGTCTCACTCTCTCAATGCCTGGGAGAGGCTAATCACTAAGCAAAACACTAAATTTGATGAAGTGTTTCTAAAGGTGTGTGTTGGAGGTGGTGGGGGGGGTGTTGAGATTCAATCCATCCTTAATGAAAATGCTTCGGACTGCAGTGCTGAGCTGAGCTGAACCCTCTTGGGGATCAGTGGTTAGTCAGAGTGTACAGAGAGATAGGCCACCCATCACTAACCACGATCCTCACTAAATCCCCATCAACGCAGTGGTTAATCACTCTCACCCCGCTCTCTTCCATTCTCAACTGCGCTCCCCTCTCCAGACTGCCACACACAAAGCCGCATCAAAATTCATAGTCTTGCTCCAGAGGAGACTTTTAGAAATTTATCACCCTCAAGTATCTGCTTTAAATCCAACAATGGTCCTACAGCGGTGAGGTGATATATCACCGGTCAATCAGGCTAGGACAAAAAGACACACAGATGTAAAGATATCTGATACTTCAAACCACAAGCTACTGGGTTTATTGACTGCATGAGAAATTAATGCTTATTGTAAGCATAAAAATGCTGTAAAAAAGTAAAGTAAAGGTGAAGTAAACAGAAAAATACTGCTCAATATTCCTGTTTGTACAGATATTAAGTCTCCAGCAGCATGTTGAAAATATCCTGTGTGGATGAACATCAATTTAAATGTGTTTTCTCACTCTGTGTGCAGGGTCATTGGATCAGTCATATGAGCTCCTTATTTGGCAGTATTTGTTTTTCTACCCTAACCCTGCCATTTGTAGAACAATCACAACAACCTTTATCTGGACCTTGGTGGTATTTCTCTCCGTACTTTGCAGCACTGACTTATGTCCAATTTAGAAGTGCAAAATAATGTTGGTCTTTCAGCCTGTATGATAACTCAGAGTTTTAGTTTTACTATTAGAGACAGAATGGTCCTTCCAAACTAGGAAAATAATGCATGCAAGTGTACTCTGCAATATTAGAAAAAGGTGCAATGTACAAACAAACCTAACTTTATTTTCTATTTTAAATTAATAGCTGAACACGTCTTCACATTATTACACTTCAGATCAGAAGTATTTAGTACAATGCCACGCCCCTTTATTAGAAGATGATTTCTCTCAACCTCAACAGTGTAGAAACCTCGCTGCAGAAATAAATCTATCGCTTTGGTCAATAATCTAGACCGATAGACCAATACAGTGTAAAAGTGCCATTTTCATTTTGAAATAGTGTTTTCCTCATGGTATTTGTACATTTCAGTTTTACTCTCAGTACTTTGTACCAACATCATCATTTTCTTTGTCCTGGCCATATTTGAACAAAGCGCTCGCATCAAATGTTTATTTGCTCACCAGTTGATCGAATGTGGACAACAGAAAATCCTTGTTAATAGAAGAACGGTATCTGCTGATGAGATGAAGACCATTATCAAACACTGGCCTGTTGTATGGACAGGGACAGAGAGGGAAGGAGAACAGTAGTCTGATCTATAGTCCTGTGTTTACTTTGTAGAAAGAATAAATATAACGTTGACTACAGGACCTGACAGACACTGCTCAGGGAACAGGTTCATGTCTAAACAGCGTAACACGTTCCTTGGGCATGAAACTAATTTTGTAGCCACAAAAGGTAATTTAATGTGAATTATGGCTCTGTTTTATGGCCTCAAATTCCCTGAGGTCTGTAACTGTTGGACTCACGTGAATTTTTCAAAAAATGTCTCAATTATCTAGTTAGAAAAATATTAAATGGTTAATGCTCCAAATTGTTAAATCATTCATGGTTTTTAAAAAGTAATTTTGCCTGTTTGACACTGGCGGACCTCCACGAAGATTGTAAGGTTATTTTGATGAAACAGAATGACCTGACAGAGGTGAAGACTTTTTTCTTTTGGTTTAGTTTTACTCAAAGAGCACAGTGTTCTGCTGTGTGAACTCTTTATTCTCTTTCACACACACACAAAGCAACCTTAGACTCAGGTGAACAGGTGTGAGGAAGGACTATGGGGTCACTATCTCAGCTCAGGACCAACCTAGTAATTTAGCTGAACTGAGGGATTTGCTTCTCGATGCTAAGACGGGCAACACAAAAGATCAACCTGAGAGTAGAGGCAGAATAATGGGGTGTAGACAGTTTAGGGAAGATGAAGGAGTTCGGTTGACCAAAATGCCCACTTTGATTAAGACTTTACACTCTCTCTAATTGAGCATGAACGTATGTGGGTGTGAATCCTTCACTTGTGTGGACCAGTCCAGTACATGTATGTTGGGACACAAGTGTTTTAACGTGTATCTGGTTTTTTTTTAACGTTGAAAAACTCTCCCTCCGCCGTCTCTCTCACCCCCATTGCTGTCAAGCAACTGAATTTGCTTGTCTTCTCAGCATGAGTGTTTAATCTTTTCAGGCTGTTAAGTCGGCCCCATGAATGAGTCCCCAGCTCCTTCTCTCTAGTAGCCCTGGAGATTATTCTAAAGCACTAATCGTTGAGCAAACAAAGCAGTCTTCTCCCATTCCTTTCAGACACAGGCCACAGTATAGCACAACTTCTTCTTTTATGTTTTTCATGCTCTGCAAAGATTTTTTTTTTTTTTTTTGCTTTTTGGCCCATGTAGCCTAAACGACAAATCCTGAGAAGCAGATATCTTGACTCCTCCTTCACAGCCGTGATTGAAAATAAACCACGCAGACAGTGGGAGAGTTGTCCTATTTGTTCCTTTATAACAAGACAAGTGACATGTAATTTAGAGAGCATTATTTCCAACAATATCCTCTGGAACCTTTTATGTTTATGGGTGTGTTTATTTTTTAATTAGATTGTCAGGAGGGAGAATCTGCCTGGGCTTATATGATGGTGTCAATATCCTTGGATTTGGAGCTTCGTCAATATTGTCTGGCCCTGCCGCTACTAACCTGAACAGGCTGCTGGCATTTGGTGTAAAATAAATAGAGTGATTTGTCTGTTTTGTTTTTTTCCCCACATCCTCATCGCCTCCATGAGAAGTTTTATTTACACCGCAGTGCATTTGATTTTGCGTGGTATTTGCTTTCTGTGCCAGTTGTGGCCTCGCTGTGGTCTTTAGGAGTCTTGTTGGCTCTGCACTCAGTCGTCTCCCGTGTCGTCTTGTAGTCATATAATGTGGAAATATCTCCAGTGATGAGACAGCGATGTGTTTCTGAAATACCTCACTCTGCAGATCAGAGGGAAGTTGATGTTTTTTTTTCATATTTTAAAGATTACAGTTAGATCATTGATATTTTTGTCGTGTGCTTTCGTGTCATTTTTCCTGCATTTCTGCAGAGCCATGGTTTATTTTATTCCGTGAACATGAATTCACCTTCTCATGAAATCCATTTGTTGCTGTGGTCTCTTTTTTTTTCTTTGACTTTTGGAATTGTGTGAACATGTTTTCTAAAACCTTTCCTTTATTTGCCCCCCCCCCCCAGAGAAAGCTGCTGGCCATCTACCTCCACAATGACGACAGTGTTCTCAGCAATGTCTTCTGCTCCCAAATGATGTGTGCTGACTCCATTGTCTCCTACCTGAGCCAGAACTTTATCACATGGGCGTGGGACATCACTAAGGAAGCTAACAAAGCCAGGTACGCTTCCTCATTGTTAACCTTTTCATTTGGTTTAATCCTCCAACCTACTGATAAAAAATAAATTTAGGTAAGTATGACATCAAGTGTATTAACAAGAAACTAGAACGTATAATATGTTTTGCAGCGAATATCACAGAATCCCCGCAGGTCACACACTGGGCTGGCTTTAGTGACCGCGGGGAGAGAAACAAAAACATCTTTTAAAAAATAATTTTTGTCAGAGCCAGGCTCACATATGTGCAGTTGTCTGGAGATAAAAGTAAAAACTGATGGTGACAGCAGTGGTTAGAGAAAAGAAGGGAGGCGATAGAGGGGGTGAGATGATGGAGAGGAGGAGTAAATAGTGGAGAGAAACTAGTACTAGATATACTGTACGATATTACCATCCTGGTTCTGTCAGCATTCATTTTTTTCCACTTTAATTGATCTTTAAAATTGTGTTTAAATGCACCTTTTAAATCATTTCAACAGCTTTATTGTTTGTGTTTAATATTGGATCATAACTGAAATACAGGAAAACTATGTTTTACCCGTAAGAGGAAAACATAAATGCTAAATACACTCAACTTGTAAAATTATATATATTTTTTCAATGTTAAAAACTAGAAACAAATGAACTGTTCCAACCAAAACTGCAGTCTCACGTAAAACTCTGTTTTCTCCATTACATAAGTTTTAATTGTCATCATTAAAACACAACCTTTTTTTTAAACTGTCAATAAATGTCAACAAAATGAATTACTTTCCAGGCAGTGGAAAGTGCATTGTTTCTGCAGTCCTCTCACAGATCCCAGCACCTGTGTTTGGAATCGCCTCTTTTCCCAGCTGTAAAGTTTAGTAGAGCAATAAGTGAACCCTCTAAGCCCTCACTACATACTTAATCCTAATGTTTTATTCATATGTGACTCACTGTAGGCCGCGGTGGACTGTTTGCATAAATATTGAGGTGTATCTAATAAAGAGGATATTAAATGTTCAGTAGAAGAGACGTGTGATTGTGTGAGACTGAATCTGCGCTCTTCCTGAAAAAACTGTTTAGAAGGATGGTGGGAAAATGTTGTCCTAATATCTTGGTCTTATTTTAATGGTACTTTTGAGATGGCTATTATTTTATTAGAATTAGAATCTACTTTGCTTTTTTCATTCTTGTGTGTTTTATGTTTTCTTTTTTTAACTTTTACTGCTATTAATTATTTCCTAAAAGACCTATAAAACATAATAGTAACATAATGAGAGGTTGTTAGCGTAGTTCATATAAAAAGCCTTTTCATATATAAACACTTTTTAATGAGTTATTAGTTTTTAATGGCTGCCGTTCAGCCCTCCACTCCACTCTGTGGCTCACAGCCTGTATCCTCGTCTCCTTGTTTTTTCTTCAACGTCATTCTCTTTTTGAAGCTTGGAGCTCGCATGCTAACAAAAGGCGTTGTGTTTGCATGGTGAGGCCCTGATTGGGCAATGGTGACAAAGCTGTGTGAATAGAGGGTCAGTGGGAGATGAAGGACTCCCCCGGAGTCTAAATATCTCTATCTCCTAATTTGTTCTGTAAAGTTTAGCAGGTCCAGCAGCCTGTGTTGGTACTTGTCAACTCTGTGTATTGTGTCTCATTATCTGTACAAGTATGTAGGTTCTGCCGCCGTAACTGATCTGAGACCAGAGACTAGTCAAAACCTCAGTATTGTTTGACTTATTCTCATCATTTTGCTATTTTTCATCTTCCCTTCCGTTTTTCTTAATTGGTCTTTATTCAGTTTTTTTTCTCTTCCACTAATTCACTAAAATACTCCACATTTAAGCCTGTCCTTGGCTAACTGCTGTGAAGAATGACTTGCACCTTGACCTCACTCTTCCATTATTTCTCTTTAGGAAATGTCCTTTTTCCTCCATTCCGCTCTCCCTTCTCGATCATTAGCCTATTTTGCTTTTTGCCCCAGCTGAGTCTGTTTATTGTGTATTAAAGGGCATTTAACATCTGGAGCTTTTCATCAGGCACAGCCAGTCGCAGCTTTGCCGCTAACGCATGCATGCACACAAAACCCTGCATTGCATTTCTCCATTCTCACGCTCTCAGTTCCATCCAAAGTGGCCACAGTCGCACAGACCGGAGGGTTTTCTGACCACTTTTGACCGACCTGCCGATGTTGGAATGTTCCCGTTGTGTTCGAAAAGGCTTTTCTGCAGAATGACTAACAATGTTTGACTTTGGTTCTGTAGATCGGATGGTAGTGTATCTGTTAACAACAGGAAATGATATTGTACAGGAACTGCAGTTGATGCACATCTTAAATAGGCCTGGCAGTAGTTTTTCAAGTTCTTGAAAATAACGATTGCCAAATGTATTTAACTGCCAATCACCTTCAGGATAGGATCATGCATCGAACCACAGAAAAAAATAGATAGGTGAATTAAAGTTAGAATGATTGTTTATATGTCAGGAATACATGCAATTCATAAACATGGCTCAGGGTTCAGGGTTTGAGCCATCAAAAAAAATTTGCATTCACAAACATAGTTGTTGTGAAAATGCTTTTTATTTCCAGCCTCTTGTACATATTTAAATATTCTTGTTCTGTTGAAAAGCACAAGGGAAATACTTTTTTATTTTAGTGGTGTTTTATCATTTTGTGCTCATCTATATTAATGTGACTAAACCTGTGAGAACATGTGAAGCCAGCGTGTACACCTGAAGATTCCCGTTGACATCCCCCTTCCTGAAGTCATTGCTGGGAAGTGAAATGTCATTTTCAAATCCAGACAGCTCCATGGTTGATTAGGACACGATGAGCTATTGAAGCATTGGGTTCCCATGCTGGTCAAAAGATTGCCTCCAGTGCTACTGTGCATGTGTGAGCCGTCAGCTGCTCAGTGGAGCAGGTGTCGTGCTTAACTAGTCACAAAAATGCACAGGATATTGATGTGTAGAAATGGGACGTGACAGTACAGGGAAACATTGAATATTTGAGCTGTCTGGGTGTGCAGTGAAGACAGGATGTCTGACCAATTAGACCCTGTCAATCTAATGGAGCATCGGAGCAGAGTCCTGAATGCACATTAGTTGCAATTTTCAACCAGGTGTTTCCTCTTCAAGTCGCCCTGAAGGGAGTTTGAAAAAGGGCACAGATCTGGTGAAGGCTGCATTCTTCACAACGTTAGGATACGGTTGGAGAAGACGGTGATGAACTGTTCACCTAGGTTTGGACTCAGTGTGTTGTCACTACGTGTTGTGTACTGATGACTCAAATACAATATTGAACAGAAATATGATCCATGAATCTTCATATTGTCAGTAGAGAAGTAGAGGCATTTCTTTATTTCTTTATTAAGAATCACCCTTAAGTGCCTTCCTCAGTTTGTTACTGTCCATCTGGCTTTCCACCCATCCATCAGTCCACCTACAGCAGGGCTGTCAAACTCAAATTCACAGTGGGCCAAAATTGAAAACCAGGACAGCTGTAGTGGCGATGATATAATTACACCTCAGGCCTGAGTTTGACGTAAATAATTACACCTCAGGCCTGAGTTTGACCAATGTTTATTGAAACGTTGACAACAATCGTTCATGTTTTCCCTTCACTCCAGATCTGTAATGTTGAATTATTTCATTTGGAAACAAACTTTAATTTTGCGTAAACACTGAATCTGGAACAACCAAAGCTTAATATTATAAACACACGAGAAATTAAATTGGAAATGAAACACACATCAGTGGTTTCTGTTCCTTATTATGTCTCTTTATCTGTAGCCTTTTGAGTCCCTTTTTAATGTACATTTTATTTCACAGGCCAACAAAAGAACAACCAGAAATGTACTTGCCATGCTATAGTGCATACATCGCTAATACTACAAATCCCACCAGTATATGCTGTAGTGGCGATGATATAATTACACCTCAGGCCTGAGTTTGACACTTGTGACCTACAGTAGCTATCCTTCCTTCCTTCCTTCCATGAATTATTTCATTTGGAAACAAACTTTAATTTTGCGTAAACACTGAATCTGGAACAACCAAAGCTTAATATTATAAACACACGAGAAATTAAATTGGAAATGAAACACACATCAGTGGTTTCTGTTCCTTATTATGTCTCTTTATCTGTAGCCTTTTGAGTCCCTTTTTAATGTACATTTTATTTCACAGGCCAACAAAAGAACAACCAGAAATGTACTTGCCATGCTATAGTGCATACATCGCTAATACTACAAATCCCACCAGTATATGCTGTAGTGGCGATGATATAATTACACCTCAGGCCTGAGTTTGACACTTGTGACCTACAGTAGCTATCCTTCCTTCCTTCCTTCCATCATTATATATAATCGCACTTACTTTCAATGTGTCATACTTTATATTATCATTTTATTTTATTTTATTAACCCAACGATGGGTTGTGGCTTAAACTGGGTACAGTGTTTTTTCCATGAACTATTGATACTATTGTATCAATAGTTCATATCCTGGTAGAGAAACTGTATCAATAGTTCATATCCTGGTAGAGTGTGGGTGACGGTGGACGTTTGGTGCTTATAAACCTGTGAGGTTTTTTTGATGTTGTGGTGATGATGATAATCTCTGTACTAAGGTGCAGGTTGGACACTTAGAGGAGGCTGGTTTGTGCTCCACATGAGATTTAGGATTGGATTACCCTTCAAGTTGGTGTCTATTGTTAGCTGGCCTTTCATTACAGGTTAAAGTTTCCCTGTGGGCTATTGTTATGATCTGCCTCAATCGAGGTCTAAAGAGGGACAAATGTCAGGACGGAGCGATCACTAGGAGTGAGGGCACCCAACTTTTTTTCCACTGTAGGAAGCAGGTCACCTAAAGTTCAACATTGTCTGACTCTTGTCAACTCTGCTCTGTTTTTCAGCTCTCACTTCTGGCTTTTGTTTTTCATTCACAGTATGATTATTACTTTTAAAACCACCACAATGAGCTGTGATACTCAATTTCACAGTTTGAAGAGGCTTTGGCCTCCTGTTATAATGAGTTACACGCCCCCATCACAGATTTCATCCCTCCCATCTTATCTCCTTTCTGTGACCTGCTGTCCGTCCAACCATTCCATCACCTCTTTATTTTTCCAGCCAGTTATTAAAGTGGATCTTATTAAAAGGCAGGAGAAAAAGCTAATCTATATTTGCATTCACTCTATAGCAATTCATTAATATTATGACATTTACAGGGAGCTTGGCAGCACCTCAGCTGCCGGCTACCCTTTTCCCTCTCTGAAATGTTAATTTAAAAAGTTCTGTCTTTGTAATGGAATAGGAAATCCTTTCCTGCCCTATCAATTCCAGGTGTCTGGTGAGGAATACTAATTCAAATGTGGTTCCAGTGGAGGTAGCTTGTCACTCTGATGGAACAGGAAAAGAATGGGAAGAATGGATTTAAAGTCCTTAAAACCCACAAGTTCATTATATACCTGCACAAGAACAAAAAAACAAAAACAAACGGGTGCACTTTTATATTCATATTTGTCTGTAATGTGTATTTCCTTCAAATAACTTGTCAATAATTCAATCCAGCCAATATAAAATCATATATATCATATATATCGTATAAAATATGATATAAAATAAATGGCAGTGTCATAAACTGATTGTTTTTTTTTTATCTTTCAGATTACTCACCATGTGTACCCGACACTTTGGAAGTGTTGTAACACAAACGATAAGGACTTACAAAACAGACCAGTTCCCCCTGCTCCTCATAGTCATGGGCAAACGAACATCCAACGAAGTTTTAAATGTTATCCAAGGTAATCCCCCCCCCCCCGCAAACGAACATCCAACGAAGTTTTAAATGTTATCCAAGGTAATCTCCCCCCCCCCCCCCAAAAAAAAAAAAAAATATATATACTGTATATTTATGTGTGTAAATATATATATATATATATGTATATTTGTATATAAATGTGTATACATGTATAGATATAATTATTTTTTGTTTGTTTGTTTTAGGAAACACAACAGTGGACGAGTTGATGATGAGGTTAATGGGAGCCATGGAGATCTTCACAGCACAGCAACAAGAGGACATCAAAGATGAGGTAAAGTCTGAAATGTGTGAGAAAACTTTATATATATGTTTTTCTTATCTCATGTATCATATATATCTCAAAATAGGTTTCTATCATGACAACATTAACAAAACTAAACAGTTATCACACATTTGTGAGCATGTGCCTGACACACACACCTGCACATACTTTTACTGAGGACACATCATTAGGGACGCATCACTAAAGGGCTGAGGTTGCTCTGTATTCTGTGGAGCTCTGGTTTTCACTTCAAAAGGTTATATTAGTAATCTGTGTTTACTACTGTGTGTTGGTTGATTTCCATACTTGGTTTTGTGATGTCAAAATCTTTTCAAAGACTTTTTTTAACCTAAGTAGAAATGGGAGACCACAAATGGAAACATTCCATAGACTGGAATCTTTTAACAACTTACTCACTGACATGTTTACCTAATGACGTCAAACACAAGAATACAAGACACCAAAAGAATTTGTCCAGGCAGGTTTTCTGTCTTTATTTTGTTTATTTTGTATTTTTATTACGTTCAAAAGATTTTTCACCTGCCTGCGTTGTTATATCTGTCGTCTCCTTCATGGAGAGAGGCCTGTTTGGAGTCCTGATCATTGACGTCAGTTTTTTCCCACCAACATTTGTGAATGTTGTTGTGTGACCTTTTTTCTGACTACAGTTGCTAAAGATGACACGTCACACAATGTTAGACATTTTACAGCTGCTCAACGGAGCAGCCGTCCTAATGATATTAGTGCGCTGTGGTCCCAGTGTCTCTGTAATTGGAACGCTTCTAATCCTGTCACACACATGCACAGACACAAAGGAGGTGAGAACCTCCTCAGGTGAGTCACCGATTGTTGAGTGACAGTAACCGAGTTGTTGTTATCACTACAAAAGTCTGGCTGCCTTCAAACGAACATAACTGTTAACGAAAAACAGGAATGAAGAGCTGCGTGGTTGGGTACATGTGTCAAGTCAGGCTGACTCATGAGGTTGACTGAGAGTTCATCCTCCAGGCAGGCCAATACAGGATTGTTCTGTTGCTACTACAACCCTTTGATTAGACGAATACAAGCTGACAGTTGAAACAGTGTTCTGAACGCCCAACCCCGATGTTAACATATTTGTCATACCTTGTGTGTTTATCGGACCCTGACTTTTACAGAACAGTATTGCAGCATTGAATTTTTGAAGTACAATTAAAATTTAAGTCACATCTAAAATAAGTGATTGAGTCTCAGGGAATGTAACTCATAATACAGTGCTAACTGTTCTTTCTACAAACCATTTTTCCACTACAGAATGTGGTTAATTGAAGGTACACTTTTTCTGTAATTTTCCACCGACTTCCACTGAACGTCTTTTTCTTTAATGTGATCTAATCTCTCCATGACCCAAGAACCCACACTTTGACCTTTGTGTCTTTCTGGAGGTCCGATCAGCAGCTGGGATAAAGACACGATAAATGTTAGTGTCTCTGGTGCAGATTGGTAATTCAAACAGTGCATTTGAAAACACTTGACAACAGCACAGAGTGAGGGTTCAAAGCTTATACTATGCCAGTGTTTTTTGCGATTCAGCGCTGGTCCATTGAAGGTTACCACTTTTGATGCTTTTGTTCCCGTCTCTCATTCTTCCACACTTTCTTTTCAGTGTTCAGCCATTAAAAAGTCCAAAAGCACAAGTGTATCCTTTGCATTTCTTTGATTGAAAGCAACAATGCTCACTGTTCTTTTGAACAGCCTCTGATTTGTTGCACAGTTGTCCTCAACACAAAGCTTACTTTGCCGTATCCGGGCCGACACACAGCATGGACATTCAGAAAATGGAAAAAACGAGCGGCGTTGCACAATGGGCACTCGTATTTAGGCCTGGCCTTTATGAAACACTTTGTAGCCACAGCAGGTAGAAAATGAAAGGCCGCCTGTCCCCTTCCCTCTGTACAAACAGGAAGAGAGAGGCAGAGTGAAAGCAAGAGAAAGGGACAGTGAAACTGAGATGAGGAAACATAAAAGAAGCTCTGGCTCTGCTAAACGACACAGCCATTACAATGAATTCCCCTCTGGTGCTACTCTTTCATACCTGGTGTTTGTACGTAACCACACTTGACATGCTTCGTTTTCCTCTCCTTAGTTCTTTTCTGTTCCCACACCCACCACCTCAGCTTAGATGCTTTGTCACCGAGTATCCTTTATTTTCTTGTTCGTTAATGGCTCCCAACTCCCCCAACCCCTCCTTTTTTTTACCCAGGACGAGCGCGAGGCGAGAGAAATGGTGAAGAGAGAACAGGACGAGGCCTATCGTCTGTCGTTAGAGGCTGACCGTAAGAAGGTATCTACAAACATCTCCTGTTTTCAACTTCTAAAAGGTGGCTTTTAGACTTTGAACAGCGTTTACGTTTGTGTGACTGTGCTGTAAACCTGCCTACAACACTGAACTGCAGTAACTCCCTAAAACCAGCCTGTGACCGGTGTTCATTTTGATGTCCAATTTCAATTTATTTGTAGTTTATTTGATTAAAGTCTAACTCTGTTTTAGTCTTTATTTAGTCAATAGATCTATTGTATTATTAGTTTAGTTTTGGTCAATAATACCTGAAAGTGTTTTTAGTTGACTAAATTTAAATTAGAATTAGTTGACTGAAATGATATTTGTCCTGTTTGCATGTTCATAAAACGTATAATATAAAAGTCTGCTCATATTTGTACTGATCAAAGTTTGAAATGACTATTTTTTGGCTATTTAGAGAGAAGCCCAGGAGAGAGAAGAGGCCGAGCAGGTCCGCCTGGAACAGATGAGGAAGGAGCAGGAGGAGGAAAAGGAGGTGAGAAGACGACGAAGCCTCAGCACACAATATACTTTTGTCAAATTCTTATTCTATTAATTATTGCTAAGACCAGTGCAAAGAGTGCAAAGCCTGAGAGCTGTTCATTTTGCCAAGCCACGATGACGGTGCAGCTGTACTGTCATTTGTTTTATCTCTGTCACATCACAATAATGAGTCAATTAGATTAAAGGTTTTGGTGGAGCCTGCCAGTCAGCATAATGGGCTTGCATCCATGTTGGAACAATGAAATATCCTAATTACAGTGTGGGCCGTCTCTGCTGGTGGCACCTGACATCCACACAGTTTTTTTTCTTTGTTCTATTTAATATGGGTTTAAAACCTGGGCCTCATTTTGAAATTAACTGAACAAAAGACTGAGTCGTGTACACAAACACTCATAACCCAGGCAAACACACATGCTCAATGGAAAACAATTATTGTATATGAATAGGCCGTGAATACACATGTGCGTACGCACGCATCCACGGAGCGACACACTGTCACGCATGCGGGAAAAACAATAATTGTATTGTATGGACCGCACCATTGTTGTAATACAGTCTATAGTAATACAGTGTAGTTCTGGATGACTGTTGTTTACTTAGCAGCTCAGAGCCGCGGGGCACTCAGGGGTATCAGGTGACCCGACCAGCTCAGGTGGTTTGTCTTTTATGTTAAACAGACATTAATAAAGGAGTTCAGGACAGAGCGTGTTTAATTATATCACTGTAGTCCTTAAACCAACTGTGTACACGCCTAATAATTTAGGGAAAAAAAGTCACTGTGAACAACTCATTAGTTTTCTGTGCCAGACTGCCGTAGATTCTAATCTGTCTCCTGTTCTGATAAATTAGTCGTTGTTGTTGTTTTTTTTCTGGAGCTACAGTCAATATGTGAACAAATTAAATTGTCTTTGTAGTTTGGAACAGATTGTAAATGAAACACCCCTCACTACACCAAAGTTCTCTGAGACTCCCACAGACAAACTGTGTCCTTTAAAAATGAAGAGCAATTGATAGCGTTTTCATAAGAAAACTGGAAAATCTTCACGTGTGTGATTATTTTGTTATTTAAGACTTTTTGGTCAATGCCAGTATCACGTTCATTTATTTACCTCTCCTAACATTTTAAGGATAATTTGCTAAAGATGGCAGGAAACACAACCTAACGAGGACTGGTGTAGTTCCTGGTTTCATACCTACGACAGTAAACTTTGATCAGTCAAACCATCACTTCTTCTTCCCTTCTACTACATCCTACAACCTCTTTGTAGGAGTTACTGAGTTTGGCTTTAGACATGACATGACATGACATCAGCAACTGTTTTAATGATATTTTGGTACATACTAGGATTCATGGTAAAGTATTTAGCTTTGTATTTTTTATACAAATCAGACAAAACCTTTTTAAAACTCTCTGTGAGTAATTAGAGCCACTTGAAGTGATAACGTTGTTCCCTTTGGCCTTAAGGTGTGCATCTCCAACACAAGTTTAACCATGTGAATCTGTTTCAGCATCTCTTACAATTCACTTTACAATTCATTTATTTTATTCCTTTTTGTTGTTTTACAACAACTCCTTTTTTTTTTTTTTTTTTGCAGACACAAAAACACAAGTTGCCTCCAGAGAGAGGAAAATACAAGAGGGAACGCTTTCTCTGTGATTTAGTGCCTTTGTGCAGGGAAGGCTAGAGGCAGGTGGCAGTGCGGTGCAGTGTGTATGCGGTTCATGTGCCTGTGTGGGTTGACATTACTATTTACTTCCTTTAGGGGGTCTTAGCATACAGTTGTGTGGCTTTCAGGTGCACTAGCAGTCATCTGTTTGCTTTCTGCGGTTAGCCGAGCGGAGCTGGAGAAGCTCCTAAGTGTATGGATAGATGACAGCCAGTGTTTGTGTGGAGGAGCCAGACCCCCCCCCAGGCTGGACCAGACGTGTGTCCTGTGGTTTCTTTGGGGACGCCACCCCTCACTTTCATGGTGTTTATGCTTGTATCTGTGGTTGACTGTCTGTCTGTATTTATATGTCACTCCCTCCCCCGCACTGTGTTGTCTGATGTGTGTGTGAGCGCTACACGTGTGTCCTTTGGGGTTACTTTAACTCAGTCAGCATCAGCTCTCGCACCTGAGGGAGCTGATGGCGGAGTGGCACGCGCCTTACTCTGCCCACCCAACACCCGAAGCTGCTAATGAGCTACTGTTGTACACTCTTATGAAATATAATTGCATTATGGTGTGTAAATAAAGCCGGGGCGTGTTGTCACAGCATATGCTCCCAGGCTGGCCTAACAGGAACAACAAGATGGGGGGAGGAGAGGGGGAGAAAGGGCAGGAGGGAGTAGAAAGAAGAGGGAGGCTCTGGGGAGTCGGTGAGGCACAGTTTTTCACCGTGTAGACCTGATTAGACTTTGCTTTGCAAGATGACAGTTGATGATTGTCTTTGTTTTTAGGTCTAATCAAACCCCTCTGTGGTGATGTCAATAAAAACACACACTTATTCTTTATGGACTGTTATCCTACAGGATACAAGATTTAATGTCTAATAATCAAGTGATACATTTGTCATTACTTGTTTTACTTTCTCTTTGTGGATAGAGAATAAGCTTGGCTGCTGTGAACGCAGTGAAATACTACTTGGCAACACTCTTAAGTTACAGCGGGCTTCAGGGAACGGGGTGAGACTCAGGACACCTAATTTAATAACATTCTCAGGACAAGAAGGTCCTTTAATTAATGTGAGGCAACAGTGCTGCAATCAGCCTCTCAGTGCAACTTCTTGGCTCCTCCTCATACTTATTTGGATAGTGTGTCATCATCAGCGGAGCTGCCAGTGTTGCCGTTAAGTCTTTGGGTGAATTTCTATAAACAGAGAGGGAACTGGGTTTTTATAATTAAACTTGAATCTTGTTTTTTTTTTCCCTTGTATTAGTGGGGACTTTGTATAAAGCTTCCTGGCTCCCTTCCTTTCCTGCGTTAATCCACTTAGTTTTATTATTGGGTGTGATGATCACAGTGATGCCTAGCATGCACAAATTTACACCTGACAGCAAATGTTGTGCAAACGAGCAGAATTTGAATCTTTTAAAAAGTGTATAAATACAAAGGGCTGTTTATCTTTATTTACACATCTTCATCATCAACTTTATCGACATACTTTATTTGTTTAAAGGAAAAATCATGAATTGTACCAACCTATTTTGAAATAGTTTGTATAAATATACAGTGTTCTTACCACAACACTCCTTCACTTCCTCTCAGGCGATCCGCCTTTCGTTGGAGCAGGCCCTACCGCCAGAGCCCGAGGAGGAGGCTGGAGAGCAAATCAGCAAACTAAGAATCCGGACACCGAGCGGCGAGTTTCTGGAGCGGCGTTTCCTGGGGAGCTGCAAGCTGCAGGTTCTGTTCGACTTTGTAGCCTCCAAGGGTTTCCCCTTCGACGAGTTCAAGCTCCTAACCACCTTCCCTCGTAGAAATGTGAGTAATTTGTTGGCACACGCACAGTGAACACTTTTTGTGTGTAAAACCTGGGAAGAATGGTTTTGGCAGTAAATAGTCTGTCTTTTGAGCGAAATTCCATTCTATCACTCTTATCAAATAATCTCCAAATGAATCCTGAGTGAAGCAGCAGGTTGTGAAGCAGTCTTGGCTGCAGCTCAAGTCTCTGCTGGAGACATCCACAGCTGTAATTGGTGTTAACATGGAGGGTCTGAGCTGAAGCTCGGGGAGAGTGGGGAGGGAAGCAGAGCCAAGAGTTAGGAGAAGAAAATTCAATTTAATTTTTTCCTCTAAATATGTTTTCACTCTGACGTGTACTGCAGACCTGGAGCTCGGCTGCGTCTGTTTACTCGTACCTGTGTGGGAGCTATAGTTAAATGAGCTGTTTATCCTTCCACCTGTGCACACACCATATTCACTGAATAATAATTAGCAATCGGTCCGTGGTGAATACACTACACTGTGACGGCGTTGGGATACAGTTGTCAGCGCTAACTGTACTGTTGTGAGGTGTACTGCGGCACTTGCGGCTACAGCCGGCCATTAGAGAGCGCCGTCCCCGCGCTCTGTGGTAGTGAACTAATGAGCATTGTTATAACTACCAGTTTAATTAACCATGCTGCTGGAAACAAAAATGGGATTTCCATTAATCAAGATGAGAGTGCATGAGGAGGAGAAGATGGTGCTGATTGTATAGAGGTGCGGTTGTGTGTGTGTGTGTGTGTGCGTGCGCACGCACAAGTGTGTGTAGGCCTGCCCAGGCATTGTGCCACTGTAGTCTGTAGAGACCACTGGGGCACAAACAGCCCAAACTCACACACACACACACACATACACATTAACAAGTAGCTTACACTCCTCATTTCGTCACCATCACACACTTCAACAAATATTTTCAAGCAAACAAATGGCCCGCTCACAACTTTGTCACTTAAAGGATTCACAGTTGTCTCTTTATAATCAAGAGTAAACATGTGTTTGAGACAGAGATAAAGATGTGTCTGCGTCGTAGATGAAATTCCAGCAAAAACAGGATGGGAGGATTAGAAGGGCGGAGGAGAGAGAGAGAGGGAGAGGGGGAGATGATGACTGCAGAATCATTTAAAAAGAGAGCAGAGGAGACAAAAGCTTAAACAAAGAAAACATTTAATCAGAGAAACAGTCTGACGGAGAGGAATAGAGAAAAGACAAGAGGAGAATATATTAAAAGAAGATGAGGGGAGATGATTCCAAAAAAAAAAGAAAAGAAAAGAAACATGATTCCAAAAAAAAAAAGAAAAGAAAAGAAAGAGGAAAGATTCTGGGACGACAGAAAGTGAAGCAGTGCAGTAGTAGTGCCACTCTGGGCTGTGAACACAGGCCCTGTTTAATCCTCCAGCTCTGTGTTGTAATTAAATGAGAGGGAGCCTCGGAGGCTTCCATCCCATCCAGACGCTCTCACTGTCGCTCTGCCAGGATCAGAGGATAGAGGATAGACCACTATTGCATTTGTAATACTGCACAACTGTTGAAACCTTCTTTCTTTTTTCAAGTTTTCTGTGGCTTTGGAGAGTGTCACTCTTTCTTTTGTACACTCCCCCCTTGCTTGTCTGCTGCATTTCATTTCTTTTCGAGTCATCTGTAACACACATTAGCAGATCCACACAATCCAAGCAAAGAACTCGGAGCAAATTTTACTTAAAATATTTTGGCTTCACATTTCAACACTGACCAAGACGCTGGGCTGCGTGTGGAGACGATCTGTAAAACTGGCAAATTAATTTATTAATCTGTTCTTTTACTCATTGATGTTGAACTTCTGTTCAGTTCAGAACTTCAGTTTAATTTCAGTGACTCCCAAAGTAAGGGGCACACCCTCCACAGGGGGCACAGAGCTACATTTCAGTTTAATATTTTACATTTTTTTAAAAACACTGATTTGTAATTCTCTAACTCTTATTTTTCATTGAATGAGAATGATTTGCAGGAGTTACAGTTTTTAAATAGGCTGTGGTCCATGTTCAACGTAGAAAGGAGGCTTAGATGCAGCAGAAAACCTTTGAGAATCACTGGCCTAATGATGTTTTTATTTGATTTACCATTTTAATCATAAACAAGCCCAGAAAGTAGAACTGTCTGGAAGGTTAGGGCTTGGTCTGACCAGAACCATTGAAGTAAAGACGCTGTACTTCCTCTATTAGTCTCAACATCTCAAGGAGCTCTGCCCACTGAGCATGACAGTTGACATAGATGACAGAGGACTAGGAGCTAGCTGCAGACAGTAACGCTCTCCAGATCATAGAAATGCAGAAAGTCTCCATCCATGACAAGACAAGGACCTGAAAAAGGAGCCAATTCAACATTAAGTCTAGTTCTGGACCCCAAAACTGCAGTCATTTTTTCTTCCATTTTCAGTAAGTACCTTCTACCGTATCACTGCGTTACATCTTCACCACAACGACTGTTTCTCCTTTTAACCACTGATTGAAAACTCTGTCCAGTCTGTTCTTTGTTTAAATTCAACAGTTTTTCCACCGTTACACATAAAAGACAGCGCTGTGCTGGCCACTCTGAGGTCTTCTTCCTTCAGCTCATGGTGAACATGTTTAGACTGCTGCTATAATAATCACCAATCAGCTCTCCCAGCCCAGCCGCCGTGGACGGCCAAACACTGTCAAGTCAGCGTCTTATTTTCCTTACAGTGATACTGTACTCTATCTCACCTCCTCCTAATCCTTCTCCCAGCCCCCTAAGTGAATTTGCACAAATATATTTAGACAGAATCTGAGATGCTTAGAAAATAAACAGAAGGCTAAGAATAAGCTGGGTTATGTTCTCAAATAGGTTCCACATCTGTGAGACTGATGTGTTTGGACTTTTTTCTATTCCCACTATTACAGAAGAAAGGACGGCAGTTTATTTGAAAGGTCTAATTCACCAGGTTCTCAGGCCTGTTCTTATTAAATTCTGCACATTAGACAAAACCACTTCTTTATAGGAGACATCCTGGATCTAACGCGTTGGGTCGCGTTTAAACAAGACAGTATCCAATTCCTGCCTTGTCGTTCCTATGAGCTGAGTCTTTTACTTGTTTTCATATTCATTCAAATAGACTTTTGGTAAAAACAAAGAAGTTCTTGTTTAAAGTCATGTATAATTTGATTAAAGACTGTTTCATACGATATTAAAATCCTTCTCTGCAGAGACAAGTATTTAAGCCCCCCCCCCCACTATGGTTTGTTGTTCGCAGCCCTACTTTGGGAACTACAGCTTTGGTCCATGAGAAAAAAAAATCTTTTCATGGAGATGAAAAAATGCCATACATTAAAATCTGAATAAATGTATTTGATTTTCTTTTCTTAATGATTCTCATTTTTGTTTAACATCATTTGAGTTTTTCCCCACTCTCATCTCATTAACTTTTCATTCTCATTACACTTTTTCCTTCAATTTACTCTTTTATTTTCTCTCCACCCCCCCTGACTCTCCCCCGTTTCTGTCGCCTCCCTTCCCTCCCCTCCGCTCCCCAGCCTGTGCGGCACATTTCTTCCTTTGAAGTACCGCATTCATGTCTGTTCTTTTCTGTTCGCGCTACGTGCTGTCAACGCTCCTGGCAGCAGATAATGATCTCCCACTGCTTTTGTAATTGGCCAAATAAACACTTGACAACACTAGTTTAAAACAGACAAGTTATTTGGTTTTAATTAACATAGTGGGGCCTGTAATGGCTTCATTAAAAATGCGTTATTTCAGCTGCATGTGTGATTATATTGGAAACGGACATCGCCAGGGCCTGTGTTTATTTTCCCTTTCTTTCCTTTCACTGTCGAGGGTCGCTCCGTGTCGCCTTCTCTCTGCTCTGTGAGTGTGTGTTTAATTCGTTTGAATCGAGCGACCTACAATCGTGGTGTTGATTTTAAACCCCACAAGTGCCAACTGTTTGGTTTGTAATGGTTGGGAAACATCTGTTAAATGACGATGCCAAGGACATGCAGTGATATCAGCTTGATATTAAGTTGTCTTTAAAAGTTAATAGGAAAGGAAAGATGTTGTATGAAGTATCGCAACCAAGCACCATCTGTCATTTTTACTGCTACCTTTCCTAAATTATCTCTCTTCTGGACACTTGCCCAAAAGTGTTTTTTCGTAAATTTAAGATTTTTTTCTTTTTGTTGAGTATTTACTTTCTCTGATATTCATTAAATTTGTCTAATTATAATATATATTGTATAATAGTAATGTAAGATTTCAGCTAATTTTCTCTCCTGGTTCAACCTCTGGTGTTATTTTTGTATTAATTAATGTTAAGTCGCTCATTTCTATCAATCTTTTTTCTTCTATAAACTGAAGCATTTTCACTGCTTTTTATTATCATGTTGTTAAACATTGAGCACCGTGTTCTTCGGTGTTTCTATTCTATTAATCTAGTCTTGAGGTTGTCGTTGTCTGCAAGACAACAGTCCATTCCTCTGCAGGATTTAAGTGACAATAATTTTTGGAACATCCATTTCTAGACTAGAACATTCATTCGTTCGTGTCTTGACAGTTATTTTTGTGTGTTTAAAACATGTCAAGTTAGAATATTTTTATTTAAATTTCATTTATGTCCTTTGTCAGTTTTGTTTAATATTATATTTAATTTTGCTCACACAGCTGTGAGAAAATTTTTTTGACTGATCAATATT
>NC_024308.1:9089978-9131139 GCF_000523025.1 Cynoglossus semilaevis
CACACACACACACACGCACACACACGCACACACACACTTCATTTCTCCTCATATCGTCTCGTTCCCCTGCTGTGCTATGAGGCAGTTGACTAGGTGATGGGCAGAAGGTTGGTGTAGCAGCCCCTCCCTGCCTGCACCAGGCTCCCCAGGAACCTGCTGAGAAGTCAAGAGTCTAAATGACACGTTGAAATTAGGACGGAGAGATGAAAGACGAGGAGTCAAAGGCCGCCAAAGTGTACACGGTGTGACATTTCCAAACCCCCGGGGGAGATGGATAGGTGGCCCGACGCTGATATATCCTCCTCACCTCTCCTTAATTTATTGTGCCTTCTTGTGTGTGTGTTTTAACACCCTCTTCTCGCTCTTCCTTTGAACACCTAAAACAAGTCAATGTGCAGATTGTATTAATTATCTCCAGCACGAACTCACAGCACTTTTTCAGAGCATACTATTTAAAACTGATCTTAGTTACTCTGCAGAGATTGATCAAAGCTCCAATCAGGTAATTAAAGGTCACCGTCCGCCTCGATGTATGTTTATATCTGTTTATATCTGTGTTGTTTCATGTGTACACTGCAAATAGGCAAGTGACACAACACAGCAGCATCCAATAAGGCAGTGCTAAAGCAGCAGAAGTGCTTCAGGGGGCTGTGTCCCTGTAAAATCAATACATTTTTGTCATGACGATCAGATTTTGGTTAATCTGGTTCCAGGTTTGGTTAATTTTAAGATTCCAGGTGTTTTGCTAACAAGTCAGTTTGCTACATTTTAGCACATATACATATATACACACACACATACATACATATGTATGTATGGTCTACATATATCAACATATATGTATATAGTATATGTATATGTCTGTGACCCATGTTTTTGTTTTTTTTATTCTTTAGGGTGGGGGCTCATTTTAGCTGCAATGGAGATAGATCTAAGGAATTAATAATCCCCGTCTGTTTCTAAATTCAGTTCAGCCTGGTTCGGTGTTTGGTCCTTTATTTATGACTGCTGTTTGTGAGGTCAACTTTAACCAATGCTCAGCGTGCCCCCTGACCTTCTGCTGCAGGTAGAGCGAGCTGGTTAATTATCCCGCTGTGAGGCCCTAATAAGAGGGGCAGCGCAGCAGTCATCAGTTAAGCCCGGGACACGTCTCCGTGTCACACCACCTCACCCAGTCAGCCCAGGTGTTAGATTGGCTCGATGTAACACAACCCGACCAGTGATTAGCTCACATAAGCTAAGAGGCCCACAGGGGTGGTGGTGTCATAGAAAGAGAGTGTCAGATTGTCCTGTCCTTAAAGAAAAGAAAACACGAAAACACACACACAGGTCAGACCTCCTTCGTGGCGATAACTCAATCAGCTCCGTTGTGGGTGGTACTTGTTTATGTGTTGTCTTTTGGACAATAGATTTTTTGGTGAAGTAATAAAAACAGGTAAATGTGTCTCTGCTCTGTTCTGTGGTTTTTGTCCTCTGGTTGACCTTTGGTCTAACTGGTCATTATTAGTCTTCACCACTACACAGCACGGTCCATCCTCTCTACTCACAGTACTACTACGATGCTCACACATCAGAGCAGGAGTCATGATGACTAGTCTGTAATTGATTTAAAGACACGTTTGTCGCTCCCAAGTTAACTCTTCAAAGATGTCGTATTATACTTTCAAATGATGGTCAAAACAATGACCTACCTTCAGTCCTTTGTGCAAACAGTGTAAACAAATTTGAAACTCTGGTTGCTGTATATCTATGATCGTCAACGGGCGGCCCGTGGGCCAAATCCGGCCCACCGAATTGTCCAATCCGGTCCACAATGGGATTAAAAAATAAACATCAAATAATAATGCTAGATAAAAAGTGATTTTATTTCATTTCATGTGAAAAACAACAACACTGGAGTTAATCGAGAAAGAAAGCACACAGTGCCCCACAGGGACAGTTCAAACGTGGACAGTGTCTGTCTGTACAAAGGTCAATAAGTTGTTACATTTGGGTACATGTAAACAATTGTCTTTGTCTGTGTCAAGTTTTTTGATGCATGTACTAAATGACTTTTCTTTAGACCGTTAACATGACTCATGACAGAAGCCGTTTCTTATGTCACAGTTTGCTCAGCAACCCTTCACTGTGTTGTGTTTCTCCTGTCGTCCTCTCAGATCACACAGTTAGATCCTGGTTCAACTCTGCTGGAGGCCAAGCTGTTTCCACAGGAGACACTCTTCCTGGAGGCTAAAGAATAGGGACGTGGCCCTCCCATTAGCCAAGAAGACTCACTCACTCACTCACTCACTGACTGACTGACTGACTGATGACCTGGCTGGAAACACACACACACACACACACACACACACACACACACACACACACACACACACTGAGTAGTCACCCAGCATGACCCCTCATCTACTTTTAAACTGGGCCTGCAGTGAATAGACACACACACACACACACACACACACACACACACACACCTCATACATAAATACAGTGGCATGCACATCCAGTGACACACACACACACACACTCACAGTCATGTAAGCTTCTCTGCCCTTGGCCTGGTCACAAAACATGAACATCCTGTGTACATGTGTTTAAGTAGAGGAGCAAAGACGGATTCACTACAAGCACACAGCCAAGAAAAAAAAAAAAAGAAAGAAAACATCACCGTACAAAAACACACGTAATGACAGAAATACACACACAAAAAAATGTCCTAGCCACTGTTTCCTCTCGCAACACAAACTTGAGACGGAGTACAGAAACATTTTTGTCCAAATCAGAACAAGAACTTTTCTCTCCTGTCGTTTCCACATTCAACTCACCGAGGCTGCTTTTTTTAAATCATGGTTTTTGTGTTTGAAATAAAATTTAAAAAAAAAATATGAAAAATAAAATAAACTGCAAGGGATGTTGCCCTGCAGAAATCTGGGCTGTTTGATCTCCACCTGTATTTCTCCCCCTCTTTTATCTTCCTAACTCCTCTTCCCACACCCTTTCTCCCCTCCTTTTCCTCCTTCCACCCCTCCCGCTTGCTGTTTCTCTGCCAGGAATAGGATGTGAAGGGGTGCACACCCCGACGGCATCTGCTGCGCCACGACACTCTCAGCTCCCCACGGTTTTAACATCCACTGCTCCACAGGCCAACAGATTGCTCAGTTTTCAGTTTTTTCCCACATGATTCTTTTTATGTTTGATGCTGTATTAGCTTTAGTTTGATATACATTGTAAAAAAATATATAAATATGAACATTAATCTGTCTCAACAATCTGTTTAAATCAGACGCACTCACATGTGAGTCTTTACTACAGGTCCGTGGACCTGAGGGTGACAGGTTTTAAACTCATCATTTATTTATATCTCACTAATCCTCTGCAGTTTAAGGCCTTCTGATGGAATTGTGGTTCAGTTGTTTTTTGGTTGATATTGTTTCGTTGCTAAACTCGTTTGCTATTTAGTGTTAGCCATACATCGGTACTCTGACTGCTGTATGTTTATTGAAATAAAGCCGCATTCGGCACAAGTACAATGGAGGAGTCAACGTCATGTACTGTGCACTGCACATAAGCAGTACAACTGCAATACTGTGGTGAGCAGCAGAGTGGTGGGAAGTAATGAGCCGAGGAACACACTTTCAAAAAGCTAGTGCTCCTTTACTGGAAAATATATGGCTTGACTTGTATATTAATGATATGGACCTTCGTACTGTCTGCTCTGTACACACAGCTGACCTCTGAGTGTTTGGTTATTTTCATACTGGCTTGTTGTTTAAGTTGCGGCTTTATTTCAGTGACTTATGGCAGTCAGTGTAAAGTCGGAGTTATCACAGCTGATCGTCGGCACGTCACACCCTCTGTTGCCCTGGGCAAAACTTTTTCCTCTTTCTCTTCACAAATGACTCAGTGTGCTCACTCCCCCGCCACATGGTAACATCAGCCACGCTGCAGCTAATTTCCCCCTCTTCAGTGGGGAGATATCGCTGCAGCTTAGCCCTCCATCTGTCCTCTGTCAGCTAAAAGCAAAGTTTAAGAACCTCGGCAGGCAAAAAGTACCACCAACAACAGGAACTACTGACTGAAGTGACCCAGATACAGAGGATTTGATGGAGGGGGGACTCAGACAAGCTGCAGTCGTAGCAAAGCCACTGTTAAATGTCACAAAAGGGTTTCATTTTTCTCATCAGCAGATCATCAGCTGCTTCAGCTCTTCTTCTCTGGGTCTTCAGCTCTTCTTCTCTGGGTCTTCAGCTCTTCTTCTCTGGGTCTTCAGCTCTTCTTCTCTGGGTCTTCAGCTTCTGGGTCTTCATCTTCTTCTCTGGGTCTTCAGCTCTTCTTCTCTGGGTCTTCAGCTCTTCTTCTCTGGGTCTTCAGCTCGTCGTCTGTGGAATAACGTTACTGCTGTCTATTTCCAGAACTCAAATGAAAGGGTTTTAGGTGACGTTAAATGTCCCAAACTGGTCACTACATTTGTTTTATTTTCCTATTTATGTTCTCAGTGATTGATTTGATCAACTTCCTTATTCATTATTAATAATTATAATAATTCACTCCCAGTTTAATGATCATCACAAAAACCTTATTATCCTGATGGTCATTTAATGGTAGTTGGTGTCCAGTGATGTTTCCAATAAATTGGGTTGAATTTAAACATGTAATTCAATACTGAACAGTGTAGTTTAGACAATAACAAAAAAAAGTAAAATTTCTCCAGAGGGCTCCAATTATCTGTGGGTTGATTTTGATCAGTTATAACTAGTTTGGAAAGAAAGTGTGTTTTGGTCCAATTTTAAAATGCAGTCCTTGGCTCAGTTCCTGTGGGACAGAACAGACGGTTATCTCCACAATCTCCTGTTTATTAAAGAACGGAAACTTAAATGTCACCTAAATTCATCAGTCTGGAAATGTCAGTTACATTTGTGCACATGTGAGGGAGTTGCACAAGCATTCTCAGGTGTGTGTGTGTGAGTGTGTGTGGGAGTGTGAGTCAGTGAGAGTGATTTTCTCACGGCAGGAGTGAGGGACCTGATGTGCTCAGTCATCTGGACTTCCCCAGGTTTGACCAGACAGGAGATGTTGCTGAAGGCGCAGTGTGAGTGTGTGAGAAAGAAACATTTCATGACACGTCGTATGTGCAGCCGTCTGTCTCTTCTTAGGAAAAATGAATGTGACATCCACTGTTCAACCGTCGAGCCTAATGTGAGCAGTTGAGAAGAAAAACAAAAAAATACTGTTTTTATTTTTTAATATCTCATTTACTTTTGCAGCTGGGACTTTTTCCAAACTCTACGTCGACACATTCTCAGCTTTTGCTTCTCTGAACTTTGAAACGCTGTAGCTCCTAATCTGAACAAATTAAATTAGAAATCATTTAAAGAAAACATCCAAATGTAAATGTATTGCTGTGCCCTTTCTGTACAAGTTCTCTGCCCTCTTGGCGGGGGGCGCCCCCCATTTTGGGGGCTAGTGTTTTAAGGCAATTTGCAGTGGAAGTAGGGTTTAGTTGTGACCTCAACTATAAAAAACAACAGACAAAATAAAACATTCATTGCTGTGGCAACAAAATACTGAACTGCATACACCTGGTGTACTTCATGTTACAGGTATTAAGGTACATATTATGGTAAGTTTGTCGAGTTTCATTAAGTTGTAAAGATTACAGACTCTTGTTAATTTAGATTCCTCACCTCATCAGTTTGTTTCTTGTAGGCCAATTTACAAACATGGTGATCCAACATGGCCGCCTGTGTGGGGAAGATCCGCTCCTGAAACTATGGTTGTGACAAATTCAGCAGTTCATCCTCACAGGTGGGTCTACTGTCATCACCAAGGACGTCTTTGTATTATTTATATAACTATAGAGTCAGAATATTAATACTACATGACTGTAAATCAGAGATGTGTGACTTTCCCAGCAGCTGTACATGTAGTCAGTGTGGTCAGAGGTTATTGAACAGCTCAGTGTGACACACGTCACTGTGCTGCTGCTGCTGCTGCTGCTGCTGCTGCTGCTCCAGGCATGAGAGAGGAGAGGGTGAGGCCAGGAGCTCAGTGAGCGTAAAAAACAAACGGGTGTGTCTTCACGCAGACACAGACAGGTGCACCTCTGCCTGTCTGTCAGAGTCAGAGTCTGCTTCTTGCATGTAGACACACACACACACACACACACACACAGCTTCTGTCATGTGTGAAATGACTGTTTCTATCACACACACAGCTCGTGGACATGAATGTGCACAGGCAGCCAGGTTGTTTTGCTCCTCTGCAGGTACAGATGGTGACGGGGCTTTTGTTTTGTCGTAAACCTGAACAAACTCTCTTTAAATTGATTTTCATCAGTTATTGAGGCTGAGATTGAAAAGGAACAGTATAAAATAAAAGACTAGAATGACCAGGAGTCAGAGACAGATTTAATGATCGCTGATAATTAATAATAATACATTTTGTCAAAGAGACTCCAGAAAGGGACACATTGGCATGTAAACCAGCTCAGAATTGTTGGGCCATAAATCCCCAAACATTTCCTGCAACCCTACCGCCCCCTTTTGTAGAGAGGATTATTGCCCCCCCACCCCCAACCCAGGGTCAACTCTTTCACAGATACTGCTTCTGAACATTCTTTTAAACAACACAAGCTAACGTTCTCACTGGACAAAAATAATCAGTGCAATTTCCTGTTATAAAATCAATTAATTGTTGAAATAAAAAGTTCTTTGCCATTTTGACACCACCCCTGCATTACCTTTGTGCCCACTGGGGGGCCCGCCCCACACTTTGGATAGGTCTTTATTTTTTACTTGCATTAAGCCATAGAACTAACTAAGCTGCTAACATTTAACTGGAGAGAAACTGTGGGCGTTCTGCTGGAATCTGTTTGACTTTATGTAGATGTTACATCGACTGAAGTTTATCAGCATTATTTTATTATTATATTTGTAGTTTTTTAAGGAGGACGTTCAAAGATGTTAGTTTAAAGTCTTTGCCTTTTTTATTTCAAATATAATGGGTGACTAAGTATTTGAAGTGTGAGTGTCACATAAGTCGACCTGTAATAGAAAGAATTGAGTTGTTGACTTCACTCTCCTCCGTTAAATCAGCCGTTCTTTGACGTGTGAGTCAAACTTTGGTTCGATGTCTTAATCAGTGTCAGCAGCCGTTAGACGTGACACATGTGTGTGTGTGGGGGGGGTGTGAAGGTGTCTTGTGTGGTAATGAGCTTTACTCCTCCAGCTTCCAGGGACACAGATTCAGCGGTAGCAACATCAGGTTTCTGTCCTGATTCTCTCCAGGACAAAGGAAGGAAAAGCGTCGGTGATGTTTAAGCAGCTCCTCAGGGGTCAAGAATGCAGCCCACTGCTGAGGGAACAAAATTCCTGATACAAGTCAGCTCTCCTCCCTCCTTTTGAAGTGGGAGCCGCTCAAATCTCAGGGCACAGCAGCTCCCCAGAATCACAGGATCTCCACTTGTGTCCCAGACTGGCATAACCCTGAAGGGTCAGCCCCCAGTTTACTTTCTCAGACGAAGGCCCGGCCCAAAGAAACAGAATCTGTGCAGCTTAAACTGTTGGATGAGCACAAAAGGAGGGTCACCTCTCCCTCTCTGTGTCTCTGAGTGTTCACACCACTGTTTGTTAATCACACAATGGACTCAAAGGGTCCTCGATTTTAGTGGTGGACGAGAGAAGGACATTCTGTCTGTAGCCATGTTCATAATCCAATAAAATATGCCTTTAAATTCTTTAACGGCTAAATGTGTTGGTCTGGAACTTTTTAGTTCTTTATATCGTCTCTGGGGAGAGTTCTTCAGGAAACAAATGAAACACCAATTAGGTTGGCGCTGCTCTTCAAAGCCAAAAACACAAAAGTCTAATTTAGACTCATTCGCAAATAATACGTGTGAAAGAATTTAATTTATTTTCCCTGTTTGTGTTGATTTCTGTGGTGGTTTCCTGTAACATCAAGGTGTTCCTCACAAACACAGATATTGTTGATAAATAATGATAAAAATAGACAGATTTCTGAAGGACTGGAAGATGCTGAAAATGTAAAGATTTATCAGATTAGTTTAAGGGAAATGTTGAATCCAGATGTGAAATGACAACAGAATATTTGTTGTATTGAAACTCTTACAGTGCAGTTACCAAACACAGTAAACCCTCCTGCATTTCTGACACAAATATCTGTTTTTACCTTACAGACTCAGCTGTCACACAGTTTCCACCGTCGGCCTGTACTCAAAGAGACTCTTCTGACATCACAAGACGTTTTACATGGAGTTCGACTGCCAATGGTGAGAGATCAAAATTCTGTTCTTTATTTTTTCAGTTTTCTTTGCATAAAGAACAAATTAAAATCTCCTGAAGTTCATGGAATACTTGGTCCATCATCCAGCCGTTTCCAGCAGTGACAGAGCCTCTAGTTAATGTTCATTTTACACCAAATATAAACTTTCCACCAGGGAACCTGCTAACTGAAGAGCATAGGTTGAGCTTTTGACCTGACTTTATTTAAGGGTGCATCACAGGCAGATTACATTTATTAAAATACTTATGTCTAACAGATTTCGATCAGCTAGGTTTGTCATTCAAAACATATTTTTCTGTTCTTTGTCCCTTTGCTTTTTCAACAAATGGTCAATAATTAATAATAGGTTGTAGGTAAAAAAACAACAGATTTTTCCTTTCCCTTAAAAATTATTTTTCATATTTTTGAATTAGAAAATGACGTTTGTTTTTTGCAAATTGTTTGTCCCTTTTAAAAGATTTTATATTAAGGTAATTCAATTCAAACAAAATATTTGTTTATTATGAATTTTCCTATCTCTACTGCTTCAATTTATTATTTGGAATATTAATAATTCTGACTCATTCGACACAAGGTTAATTTACTTTATATTTATGATGAACTGTATATCTGACATATTTATTTAACTGATAAATGTCATTGGAGGAAACGGCTCATTTCACTTTACAAAATTACATAAAAAACCACTTTATTATTTGATTCTGATGTCACACCAAAGAGTCCGTTAAAATATTAACTCAGACATAACATTTCACTTTACAAAATTACATTAAAAAACACTTATTTGATTCTGATGTCACACCAAAGAACACATCCACACCGGAAAATGTCCCTTTTTCTAGTAATACATTTAAAATATATTGTAAAAGTCAAAATAGAGCCTTATAAAACATCCACACCGGAAAATGTCCCTTTTTTAAATATTTTGTGTATAAGAATATGTCTCTGCTCCATCAGTGAGTTCTTTCTGGAGCCGTTCCTTCAGACACAGAGGCCTTGTATTAAAAAGCTGTGGTATTCGGATTATCAACGGCATGGAATAAAGCAATAAATGGACCAGTGGGCTGCTGAATGGGTGCAGTGGTGTGGAGGGGAGTAATTACAGCTTCATATTAATTGTTTTTCTTTTTTTAAACACACACACACACACAGAGGAGCAGCAGCAGCAGTGCTCACATCCAAGTCTTTGTGCGGAACACTTCAAGTTTCAAAAACAAGGCCAATTGAAGCGGCGCAGCTCAAAGCCGGCACCATTGTCGACCAACACATTGAGTTTTGATTGGGGACAATGGTGTTTCTCAAATTTCGAGCAAAGAGAAAGCCATACTCCATCTGTGATCTCAATGAGCGGCTATTCATCAGCTTCCTTCTTTTCTGTGCCTTTGCTTGGTGCAGAAAAAAGGAGGCAGATGTGGAGGGAGAGAGAGCAGGGGAGAGTGTATTTTAATTGGCTCTCTCTCTCTCTCCACTCTGTCCGTCTGACAGACTCACACACACACACACACACACACGCAGCGGAGTTATATTGAACCCTGCAGAAGGAAGCCCAGTAATCTGGCAGTGTTGATGAATACTTGTAGCCCATTCATTAAAGAAAGATAATCCCTGCTAAACTAGCCTGAGGGCCTACAACGGCAGGGACGGAGTCAGAGAGGAGGGCAGAGTTATTTCAAGGCTCTCTTCAAATGTTTTTTTTTTTTAATAAAATATTCATATGTCTGCTAGGATTATCCTTCATCTTTAGATAAGTGTCCTTCTAGTAGCTGAGAGGTCAAGTCTTTTCAGCCAGAGGTCAGTGCTAATCTTTGAGCAGCGTCCAGATTATCCTTTGTCATTTATTGAAATTATTTTTATTTTTTCTGTATTTAGTCACCATTGTAGCTTACATATTTCAACTCTTATATTTGTTATTTGATCATCTGTACAGATGTTTTGTTTCATCACAAACCTGATGACATTTGGTGTCATTGGCAGAGGACACTTGACGTCTGTTACTGTGTGGAGAAGATTTGTCAGTGACAGAATTTTCAATTTACCTTTTTTTTTTGCCTAAAAACAACGTTGCGTACTCCTTTGTAGTAAGACTGCAGTTTTTGGGGCAAATATCTCAAAGTATTTCTGCTTCATCTTCACTGATGAACCTCTCATCCTCATCCAGTTTTAAAGCCCACTCTTACAAGATTCCCTGTTCTTTCCTACAGATTCCCTCATCTTAACCCTTACACAGAGCTGCCGTCAACCATACACTTATGCGGTAGGCACTACGACGGAGGGGGCGCTGTTGTAAGCCCTTAAAAAATAGTACTGTAATCAATAAAATAAATTATATTCAAAATTTGCACTGATTACATTTGTCTTGTCCAAATATAAGGCAAATATTTTCTATCACAGGGACTAACTTTATATTTCATTCTATTGTTATATGATTTTGTACTATTTTCAATTGTTTAAACAGAGAACCAGTTGATTGTTTTTATAGTAGAAACAGTCAGGACTTCTAAATATAAATTGTTGCACAAAACCTAAACCTGGTTATATTTGTAACATTTCATGTTTTAATTGTTTATTTTTGGTGTAACCTTGCCGCGTCATTGTTTCCCACTGTACAGACATCAATCACAGACAATAACAACTCTTCAGTCGCCACTGACTTCCGGTTTGGATTGGACTATGGCTTTAATTAACTGTCTGGTTTAGAGGTTTTCTCTGAAGGAGAAGTCAAAGTTTTCTCGGTCTGAAATGTCTTCAAAATATTTTTTAAACTATTCCTTACTCTTGTCACGTTAACTTTTCTTTATGGATTTCTACCGTTCAGTGAACCTCAGCAATTATTTTTGTCTAAAAGTCCAACATTCTTATTATAAGCATTTCTTATTTAAAATTATCGCTACACAAAAGCTTTACTTTTAAACTGTGTTCTCATATTAGGAGAAAAACTGAAAGATAAATCCAAGAGTTTTTAACTTTCGACTTAATTTCTTTATTGTTAATATTTATTTAACGTATAAATTAAATAAGCCTTCTAAATTAGAATTAAGAAATGTTGATTTAACGAAGAAAAACATAAATAATTTAGAAATCAGAAATAATTTAAAATGTTGTCCGAAACTCTTCGTATTTAGCAAACTGTATTTTTTTTTTTTTTTGCAGCGTTTGTCGGTCGTTTTGTCTGTCTCTGAACACCTTGCTAAAATAAAAGGTTAAATTGGGATATGGGAATGTTGACTAAATGCATTCTGGGATTTTTGTTGGTTTCCCACTGGCTCCTTTTCCAAATTGTGCCAATGATGCTGCAGTTTTCCGCCGCCAAAAATGCTTATTTAACACGTCTTCATTTCAGATTGCACATGCACGCGCAGCCTTTGTGCGTGGCCGTGTGTAAGAGCAGGTTATAAACCTGGCCAGCAGGGGGTCTCATGTGGGTCCGACCCTCTCTGCTGCTCTGACTCTGCCTTTAAAGGAATGCATTCAGCCCTGATTCCTTCCCCCGGTCGGCCCACGGAGCTGCTGGTGTGAAGTGGCAGGTTAACAGCCTCTTGTCTCTGGGCCCGGGCCTGCTCGGTGTGTGCTCGTCAGGCGTGTAAATAGTTGAGTGCCCCCTCCTCCCTCCTGCCCCGTCCACCCCCCCACTCCCCCTCACCCCTCTCAGGTCTCCTTTCTCCCTGGCCCCTTGTCTAACTGCTACTCTAACCTCTGCCTCTGTGTGATGAGCCGGCTGCTGCGGCGGGAGAGCGCGGGAGGGGAGCCGGGGCCAGGCGGGCTGCAGGCGGGGCAGCGACGGCAGGAGAGGCCGCTAGAAAGCCGCACCGGGGGTGCAGGGCCAGCGGAAACATGCTGCTACATATGTTGGGTCAAGCATGGCCTTTGTTGTCATCTTAAAAGGGTGTTAAAACCCCACTCGTCTGTAGCCTTTATGAAAGAAATGAAAGCATGGCGTAGTTTTTTGATGCATGGGCCTAATGAAGTGGTTAAAAGAATGTCGGGTTTTCTAAGTGCCCACAGTCACTGTTAATTGCACGCGGGACATTTTTTAATTGGAGCAGCAGGGATAATAAACTATATAACACCCGAAAATTAAAAAAAAGCTTTAAAAACCGCAGTTCAATATTAAATGTGGTGTTTTGACGATGGATAAATATCATAGTAAATAAACACGGCTCAGTGGAATAAATTATAATTAGTTAAAAAAAGTTTTAATTTGTTTTAATCGTAATTCTTTAAGCCTAGACCGGAAGTTAGGGTCTCGTCAAATAGATTTATTTGATTTGATCCGTGTGTGATTTGAGTTTTTCATTATGATGTAAACTCTGTTCGTTACCATTGTAGATAAAACACTGATTCTAACTGGCTGTGTGAAAACACACCTGCCCGCTCACCTGTGCTGCTGCAGTCAGTTGTAATTCACATTAAATATTCCTTGGTTTTATTCTAATTCTTTTTTTTTTTTAACTCGGTCGAAGCATGTCCCACAGGAACATTAATGAGTGGAGACCAGCCGTTAAATTAACAATGAATTAATGATGTCCCTCGATTGTTCCACACTGACCAACCCTACCGTGCTCTTCAAGGGGTTTTTGAGAAACAACAATTTCTCATCCTTTAAATAGAACAATTTGTATTTTCTCAAAATATTTTCCACAGATAAGAATACACGTCAATGTCAGAAAAAAAAAGAAACAAGAGAAAACACAAACGGAGGGCAGTGTCCGTGCAGAGGAAAGCACCACCTGAAATATATTATATCATTTTTTCCTGTTTGGTTTATTCTTACCTTTCCTATGCCTTCTTTTCCTCCGAAGAACACGGTATGAAATTAAACATATTCAGGTTCTAATATATTATTTGATACTTCCTACCTTCTAAGCCTGACAGACGACACCGTGGGCCACCGGCTCCTCCGTCGTGCGCCTGTGCAGTTTGTGACTGTCCTCTTACCAAAGCAGGAAGGCAGGGCAGTTTTCAGCCGTGATGCAGATAATTACTTTGAATGTCAAAAAGATGTAGTTTTAATATCATCTCTATTAGCCTGTTGGCTGGGTAATTAAGGTGCAGATGACAGCGGCGAGGGAAACAGATGGCATTTGCTTACAGTGATTCAGAAAGTAAACAATGAGCCTAGGAGGCAGAGGAGAGAGGAGAGCTGCACCAGCACGGAGCAGAAACTAGCAGAGGAGAGAGGAGAGAGAAGAGCTGCACCAGCACGGAGCAGAAACTGCTCCTCCATCACTGGTCGTAGAGTCTGTGTTGGTTTTACCTTCAGGGAGTTAAACTCTAGGTGTGGACTGGTAATTGTTGGTTTACAAACCTTTTTTTATCATTATTATCTTGGGATCAAATGTCTGAACGGTAGTTTTAGTTTTGCTGTTGTACAAACAGGTGATGAAGGAGCAGGTGTTTCCGGCCGCGCTGTGCCTTCGTGGGTCCGTATGCGTTTGTGTGACTCATTTAAATAACACCAAGAGCCATTTATATAAACAAAAGCACATTCCCTCCTTTCTAGTATGTTGCTGGTAGAAATAACAGAACACACGTCTGTCTCTCTGTCTGACACACTAATGTACTGCTCATAATTTAGAAATAATTGTTGTTGTTTTTCTTTTTAAGGGAAACAATATTTAATGTTTTTTTCGATCTAGTTAATTACTGAAAAATATAGTTAGATTAATAAAATTAATTAATTTTGATTATTTCGATTTAGTAAAACAAATAATTCAATAAAAAATTGAAACATTATTATTATTATCATCGCGTAATCTCTGTTCACTGAGTATTTTCATCAGCATAGCATTCAAATTTAATGTTACTTATTATGTTCCGTCATACACACCTACAGTCTGCTGACAACACTGGTTCGGATTTTACAAATGTTAATAATGCTATTAATAAACACTGGTTCGGATGTTACAAATGTTAATAATGCTATTAATAATTATAACGTCGGGCTTAAACGTTTAATAATTCAATACATAATTCAAAATCGTTATTAACTTAAAAATTGTTTTTCTTAAAAATATATATTTTATTTTGAAATTTTTACATATATAACTCTTGCCTAACATGTAACCTAAATAGAATAGACTTTTTCAGGTCAAGAATTTTTGTTTCAATCCAATTATAATTTACAGAAAAAAAGAAGTAAATTTTGGTTTTTAATCCACGAATTTAAACGAGGAACGACACAGGATGGTTGATACATTTATTCCCACGTCTAAACTCTTATTTTAATTTGATTTCAAAAATGATTTTTTTATGTACAAGAACAAGCCTGATAAAACACCACAATTTAATTACAAAATAATTCAAAATATAATATAACAAAGTGAAATAATGATAAACAGGATTAGCTTCAAATGTGCGCGTCGACTTTTCCTTTAAATCACGAAGATTTCATTTAATCACCAATTTCTTCTGCAGTAGAAATCGCGATCTTTCTCACACAGAGTAAAATAAACCAGGTTTTAACGAATGAAATAAACGTTGGAAAAACTTACCTTCCAGCAGGACGACATCGAACGCATCACGCCGCAGTAGTTAGAAAAAAAAGTAATTAGTGCCATAGGTTCATGTAAACGATCACATGATATGAGGACATATTTTATAGAGAGTAAATGAGATGAATCCGACACATCTCCTGTAATTTAGGGCTAATTTGTTTGGCAACACGCCAGTCTTTTTTAGTAATAAAACTGCAGTCACCAGTAGAACACGGACTCCTGTTGGAAAACCTACACAAATTCTTTCTTTCTTTTCTGTTTTTTCTTTTCTTTTTTCTTTTTCTTTCTTTTTTTTTTTAAATTCACTGCATCGATTTGAGCTTTCCGGGAACTCCCGTCAGATTCTTAACACTTGATAGTTGGAGAAAGAAGTCAGGTAGACACAGTTGACAAAAAAGAGGCAAGCCAATCAGATCGCTCCTTCCTCCTTTGGCCAATGACAGACGCCACATTGTTGTCAAATTTGTCTAATGAAAACGTAGGCGCAACAATAGAGAGGGGGAGAGAGAGAGCGGTGTATCCACTGACCATCTCAGGAGGAAGTTAGTGTCTCAGGCTGCGCTCAGTAACAACCTCAGCTCCTCCTGGACACTTTTCTCCTCATCCGGGGGAGGAACGCTCGCTCCTCTCTGCTCCGACTCCGACTGGATTTAATCTCCACTGTATCCACTCCTGTGTTTGCGTCGCCCTCGGACTCTTTCCGTCAGAGTTTCGATTGCAGCTTTTTTGGTCTTCGACGAGCTCTGACTTCACCTGTTGCCCAGAGATGTGGAGCTGAGCAGATGTGACCAGCTCACCTTCTGACTGACCAACATCACCCACAGCAACGTTTCTTTTTCTCCTGTAAACTTTAGTCCTTCTCATATCAGCGAGGATCACGGGCATGGATCTGAGACCGGAGCTCCCCTCAGTCTCTTCTGCCTCTCAGGTTCACCCAGGAGCGGCCCCCGCTGCGGCGCCGCCGGGGACACGCCGTCCACGGCCACTAGCGCACACTGCCCCCCGCGGGTGCGCCCGCGGCGGCAGCCTCCATCCCGGTGTCCATGGCCAGCAACCTGCTGCGCGGCCCTCCGCTGCTTTTGCGCGCCACAGACAAATACCCGAGAACGCCCAAGTGCGCCCGCTGCAGGAACCACGGCGTCGTCTCCGCCCTGAAAGGACACAAGCGCTACTGCCGCTGGAAGGACTGCATGTGCGCCAAGTGCACCCTGATCGCCGAGAGGCAGCGGGTGATGGCGGCACAGGTGGCGCTGCGGAGACAACAGGCGCAGGAAGAGAACGAAGCCCGGGAGCTGCAGCTGCTCTACGGCACCGCCGAGGGACTGGCCCTGGCCGCGGCCAACGGCATCATCCCTCCGCGACCCAATTACGAGGTGTATGGATCCGCCAGCAGTGAGAGCAACTCAGGTAAGCAGGGACGGATGAACACACTGGAGGATGTTTGTTAAAGTGTCAGACCGTGTCTACGTCACAGAGGTTTAAACGTTAAAACACTCCATATGTTATAACACGTGATAAACAGTTAGCGTCTTTAACGGTCGACAAACGTGTTTTTAAATGCGTGTATAGTTCAAGGACTCGTTGTATTATTACCATTTGTATTGGACATTTTTTGTTGTTATTACTTTTTTAATAATAGTTAAAAACTTTGACATTTCTGACCCTGTCCACAGACTCAAGTATCCAGAAGTACGATCTGTTTCCGAAGAGCCAGCTCTCCGGCTCTGCCTCCCAACAGTCTGTGGGGAAACCAGCGTCCACCGAGAGCGACTCAGCCCCGGGCATCTCCTCTCCTGACGCCCGGCACGGAGGCTCAGGCTCGGAAAATGGAGACAGTGAGTCTTTCATCAACTCCCCGGTGTCCAAGCCTTTAAAAGACGGCGGGGACACCCCCGGGTCCGTTAGCTCCCTCGGCTCTGACTCCGGATCTGAGACCGACAAAGACGAGCAGGAGCCCTCCCCGGCGTCCGCGGCCTCCCGGCACATGAACGCCATCGACATCCTGACCCGGGTGTTCCCCAGCCACAAGCGCAGCGTCCTGGAGCTGGTCCTGCAGGGCTGCGGTAAGGACGTCGTGCAGGCCATTGAGCAGATCCTCAACAACGGCGACGGCCACGGATCCAACAAGCCCGGGCCGGAGGAGACGTGGACGGCGGAGAGGATGCTCCAAAATGCGCAGCTGCAGCAGCAGCAGACGCCGCCGTCCTCCACGTCCACAGCCAACCCGACGAGGCCCATGTTACCCGGGGCCATGACGCTAAGTAACCGGTCGGCGTTTTCACCTCTCCAGCCGAACTCCCCGCACTTCGGTGCCGACCCGAGCACTTATCCTCTGGGAACGCACCTCGGACTGAACCCGCTGCGCCTGGCCTACTCTGCGCACAGCCGGGGACTGGCCTTCATGACGCCCTACTCCACCACCGGGCTGATGCCCACCCTGGGCTTCAGACCCCCCATGGACTACGCCTTTAGCGACCTGATAAGGGACAGGACACTGTTACACAAAGAGCAGGGCTATGCGAGCGGCCTGTACGGGCCTCTGGTCAACAACACGCCGGACAAACAGTGAGGCTGCTGGACTGACCGCAGAGACACGGACGCGTCCGTTGTATTTGTAACAACAGGTGTTGAATGTTCTGGACAATATCATGTATTGTGTGTCTACAGGTATATACTGTACATTATAGAATTATCTGACCTGTAGTGGAGTGCTGTAAGAACGGGGGGGATGGGGGGGGGGGGTTCACTGATCAGTAAAATGACAGAATCAGTTAATGTTAGACTTACAACAGCTTAGACCACATTCCTCAGTCATATGTATCGTATTTTGCCGCCTATAAAATATCATAAAACTTAATATTTATAAATTCATGAATAAATCACGGCCGAACTATAGGGGAAAATGTTGATAAAGTCAGTAAACATGTTAAATCAGCAACATTTAATTTTCTTTTTAAACTTGGGTTAAAATAAAAAATATAAAAATATCGAGAGACATTTTAAAGCTTTTCCTAAATGTATTACACTTTTAAATATCACATTTTATATACATTCCCCACGAGGCTGAAATAAGAATATTAAGTTATTAAAACGCGTAGTTTGCGGTTGTTAACCCTGCTGTAAAAGTTGAACTCACGTTTTGTAAATGTCATAAACTTTTCCTTTTCCTTCTTATGTATTATTATTATTATTGTTTAATTTTCTCACATTGCTTTGTAGCTCTTTTCCTTCTGCCTGTGTTCGATGTTTGGTGATGCTGAGATGCTGAAATGCGCTTTTCGACTTTTCTTCAAGTGCAAGTCAGTTCCTCTTCACATGTTACTGTGCTGTCACATTGTATGAATATGCTGGAAAATAAATGTTATTTTAAAGAAAACTCACCCATTTTAACTGTCTTTATTAAGGGTTAGGCGATGGATGAAACTATTCCAGGAATCTTATAACAGATAAATAATAATAATAATTTAGATGAGACACAGCCGATTAGACGTGATCCGATTGTATTGGTGAAACAATATTTCATAAAGTTTCTTTTTTTTTCAAGTGCCAAAATTGAATGGAACATTTATGTCCTTCAAAAACAAAGGTCCAGAATTTTTAGTTATTTATTTTCTTTAAAAAAATCGAATATAAAATATTTATCTTATATATATGAACCAGGCCACGCTGACTGTGACGTAAAAGTGTGAATGGGAAACACACTATTAGATCTGGTTGTTTTCACCTCCAGAACACACACTAAGCGGCCTTGGCACAGCCCTGTCTGTCATGACATGTTGTCATCAGATTATCTTGATGTCTTTGTCAGTTTAGATCTGCTAATAAAGGAGAAATGAGTTCCAGATATCTGTCCATCCATCCAAATACCAGCAGAAAAGGAAAAAAAACCCAAGCGTTATAATCCATACACTTTGACTGCGGTCTTTTATATCCAGATAAGAAAATTAGTGTATAAAAATCAAATCAAACAATGTGTTTACGTAAAAGTAAAATACGTGCCGATGTTTAGTATGTATAAATAAATAAATAAATGAATGAACAGTATTTGCTGCTGATGCTCCCAGTATTCAGAACATTTGCTGCTGTCAAAGCACAATGGTTTTCCTAAATGACACGGCTGCCATCTGCCGGCCAGTTTATGTCAGTACATTTTATTTACTCTAACGCCAATGTAACTCCGTGTTTTAGTAATTCCTTCATCATAATTTATAGCTCTATTTGTTTTCAGGTGGACTTTGGTTAACTGTTCACTCTAAATCAACCTTGGTGTGAATCTATCTGTTCTTCTATTGCAGCAGCCAGTGACCAGTGACCTGACCAGGGTGACCACCATGACTGATGTCTTCTGGCTGTGAGTCTGTCTCATCACGTGACTCGACACAAACATGACTCTTAGTAGTTTGAATTAATGAACAGCACCTTTATGTGTCAATGTAAGGCACTTGTTTATAATGTTGTTGTTGTTACTCTTGTGTTGTCTGAAGAACTGAACTGAAGCTGCTGTTTACAAAACCCAGAATGCCATATTTTATATTCCCATCCATCCATCCATCCATCCATCCATCCATCAACCAACACTTTTTTTTATAGTTTAGGTTATTAGTTCACCAACAATGATTTTATTCTTTTGAAGGACGTGTGTGGCAAAGACAGCACCACTAGATGGTAGGCCTGTCTAACAAATACATCTACTACCTACAACGCTGCCAAAACCCACCAAACAAAACAAAAAACATCCCCCTTCCATCGCCCCCTTCAAAAGCCGTTCCAATTCTGTCCAATAGAGGATCTATGTTAATTAAGGAGAATTAAGTCAGGTTTTTTTTGTAAAATTCTTAAAATAAACCATACATCTTCAAAGATTGCACTACTATTTAATGTTTTTTTAAACCACGCATTATCAACAACTCATCACCTGTTGAACATTCTTAAGATGAAGCAATAATGCATTTTAAATGGCAGTGCACAACATCCATATTATCTTTTATTTTCTTTCGTGTAGTGTCCTCTGCTGGCGACTTGCAGGAAATGCAAACTATAGCGTCGCGGCAGCAGCACTGCCAATGTTTCTGCACAAAGCAACGGCAGCAGCCAATCAGTGAAACAAAACAATGGACCTGAAGTGTTTGGCCTCGGTGAAAGACAAACGACGGAAATGTGTGAAGGAGGAGACCGTAGAGATGAGGCTGCTCCGGTAAATCTGTTGTTCATCTGTGTTCACTAATGAATAATTAGACAGAGGCAAATAAATGGCCGGGGGCCAAAGGAGAGAGAGAGAGCGAGCGAGAGAGAAAGAGAATTTCATTTAGGTTATTACCTCACAATACATGGAACCCATTTTCATTTTGGTGGCTGTGGTCTGTTAGATAACAGGTAGATAACATCACTGGGCTGAGTTCAGTCTCACAGCTCAGTGAAGCCACAGTACAAACAAATCTACACACCAATACTACACTTCACTAATACAGTACACATTTTTACTGTGCTTGAATCAATGGGTCTATTGATATGATGAAGAGACCATTTAAATTCCTCCAGTTGACCCAGTGCTCATCAGTCAGTCTGGGTTTATTTGACACGGTTAGAGAAAGAAAAGGCTGATCCGTGAAGGGTAAAGGCGAGGGTGTGTGTGTGTGTGTGTGTGTGTGTGTGTGTATGTGTGTGTGTGAGGGATGGTGCTCCCTGTTGGTGTGTTTGCCAGAGTGATGAAGGGACCCATCGAAGGACAGATGAGAATGAGATTCTTGAATCAATACCAACCAAGGGTGTTTGGTTATTAACGTACACAGGGAGCAGCCGATGTTCAATACTCCTCACCTGACTGATCAGACACAAGCACCCCCCCATCCCGGACCCCCTCCCCTCCTGCTTTTATCTCTTCCTTTGCACTCACCATTCAGAGTGTGACTTCTTTCACTCTTTTTTCTGCAGTATTTGCCGTTCATACAGGAAGCTCCCAGTGAAGTAAAACTGTACTGCATGTTTAAAACAATATGTAACACAACTTTTATATATTGTATACGTGTCATACAGTCAACATACATATTGTACACTACTGTTATACACTACATATAGAACTACAGTATATGGTACATTTAAAACTATATGATTATGAATGAATATGAATGAAAACAATAACGTATTTGCATTAGTATACAGTATGTATAAAATCATAACATTTCTACAAGTAGTAACTTTTAAGCCAAACATCAAGTAAATAAATCAATAAATTAATTAAAACAAGTCTGAGTTAGGAACTGAAATAACAGTGATTTTTTGTGTGTGTGTTTTGCAGACAAACTATTCTAAAGAAATAACGATCACTGTGTTTGGGACATTTCTGTTCCACGACCTGACGACGATCGTTGTTTAATCTCCAGGGGTCTTTTTTCTGTCCAGGGTCAAGGTGGGAGCTGGAATCGATCCCTGCCGTCAGGGGTCACGACCTGGACGGTTCATGACAAGGTGGTGGGACACGGTATGAGAGAACCAGTCAGACTATAATTTCATCATACACATCAAAACCGGTGACAGTCTGAGCTTCCTGAGCTTTTGGAAGTAAAATGCCACAGTGTGTGTGTGAGTGTGTGAGTGTGTGGGTGTGTGTGTTACAGGGGTAGATTTTATGAAGATATTTGCCCCAGCTCCCCCCTGGATTTTGCCCTTGCTACACTGTGGTGAATCTCCTCTTCTATCTGTGCAGTCTGTCTGTCACTTAATTAGTTTCACCTGGTGCCACCTGGTGTTCATCAGTCTGACTGGCCTCACCTGGTGTCCTGGGTTTGAACACCCCTCTCCTCTCCTTCACCCACTCTTTGTTCTCTTTGACTACAGTTCTCCTGTTCTTATCTCCTGTGTTCCTGCCTGGTCCTTGGTCTCGGTGAGTTCACTAAACTCTTTCCTGTTCTCTCCTCTATGTCATCATCTCCTTCCTGTTTCCCTCTCCCTCTGCTGCATAACACTGTCCAGGTTGATGGATGTCCAGAGTGCTGACATCAGCAGCCACTGATCCTCTGCTAACTGAATCAGGTCACTGGCTCTCAGTGGAACCTGTTGGTCATATGGTGTTACATACAGCTTTATTTTGCACAAATTAAAAAAATAGGAAATAAATTCATATTACTAACCAGGAAACTTAAATTCACTTAATTGTTTTTTAAATTCTTTCTTATAGATCCTAATCTCAACTCTCAGGATATTAAATTATGATAGTCTAGTGTTGAAAGTCATCGTATGATGTGACTTACACAAAGAAATGTTATGAGTCTGATGCTTCTGGAAATGAAAGATAAACAACAAGAAAACAATATTGGACATTAGAGATAATAAAAATCAAAGGTAACAAGAGAAAAGACAGAAATACAAACATCCAGGTGTGAAACCAACAGTTCAGAGTAAATATAAAGATCATTAATTCATGAGAAGTGATTTTAAAACCCCAAACCCATCCCATCAAAAACCCGTAGTGTTCTTGTCTTCTTGTCCTCCCAGGCTCCACTCCGTGTCCATGTGATAGTCCAGCAGCTGTGTACCGTGGACTGGAGGAATGTGCACGTGCTGGCGTGTGCACGTGGTTGGCCCAGAGCTCACAGGGACGCTCCGTATGGGGTTTTAAGGATAAGTGGCCTCCACGCTGAGCCGACGCAGCGTGAACGCCGAGTCTGAAGAGGAGTGTGTCAGTCAACACTGCTGAGGCTGAGGAGCTGTGCTGGAATGGAGAGGTGTGTGTGTGTGAGTGTGTGTGAGTGTGTGTGTAGTTCTCTGGCTTCTGTTTGTGTGTCCTGTTTACCTACTGTAAATGATGTTGCGTGTGTGTGTGTGTACATACTGTATGATTGTCACAGTGTCAAATCCCACTGCTGTTTGCCAATCCTGTAAATATTGCCCAACACTGTTGGGAGACTCGTCGTCCCACTGTTGGAAACAGGAAGTCAATTATTGACAGTAATGTTTCCTCTCGCCACCTTCTCTGGCCCCGCCCACAGTACGTCAGGGTGTCAAACTCAAATCCACACTGGTCCAAATTAAAAACTGTGACCAAGTTGTGGGCCAAACTTGATATCCATCTCTCCAGATCTGTAATGTAGAGTTTGTTCATATAGAAACAAACTGTAGTTTTGTGTAAACATTGAATCTGGAACAACCAAAGGTTAATATTATAAACACATGACAAATTAAACTGGAAATGAAACACACATCAGTGGTAGTTGTTGCTTATTATGTCTCTTTATCTGTAGCCTAAAATGTATGTGCTATAACATAAATGTTTCTGCTATAACGTAGCACATACACCACTATAATACTACAAATCCTGCCAGTATATACAGCCCATATACTGGTGGGCCAACTGTAGTACACGTTTGATATGATCTCGTGGGCCAAATATAATTACACTGCGGGCCAGATTTGGCCCCCGGGCCTGAGTTTGACACATGTTATATGTGGACACTGATAAAGTGCTGTCCTCTCCTGCTCTACTCTGATTTGTTACTACAGTGATTCACTGCAGAAAGGTAAATCTGTTCTACTCTTCTTCTTCTCTTCCTGATGAGTGGTTTTTTCTCTTCTTTTTGTTTTTCCTGTGTGTCAATACAAACGCTGCTGAACGCACAGATGGCAACTAGACACTCGCATCAATGCCCAGATGCTAGTACATATCCAGAGACAGTCCCCCACCCCTCCTCACACACACACACACTCACACGCACCAGGAATCCCTATACAATTATGGCCAGAATGGGAATCATTCTGAGCGCTGAATAGCTCATTAGCTACATATTGCAAATCGTAGGTTTCAGCAGAAAGCATTGATGAGGAACACTGTGAATGGGCGCTCTGGGGGAGGCCTGCATCATTAAACTGTGTGTTCTTGTAGAACTGTGGAGCCCTGTGCTGTGTGTTGGAGACTGATCATATAGATTTCCATACATGTATTAACAGAATGCAGAAATACAAACTTGTGTTATTGTTATTCCTGCCTCCTGGCTCAGCAGAGCGACCCGGTCATGTTGAAGAACTGTTCTGTCAGACTGGCACCGGCAGCTTCTCGTTACTACTTTCTTAAGCAAACACTGACATTCAGGTGTCCTTGGCTTTACACAGCTAATAGCTCCCTGGAGAGCCTTTTAGCATGAAGATTGCAGAACCTGAAGAGAGAGGCTAAATATATCTTTATTCTCCTGTGTGTTTGACTGTAATAGTGTCTGGAATTCAACCCTCCCTCACCGTTTGGTCCAAACAGAAGGCAGTGAATGTGCAGCGTGTGCAGGATTCAGCTCATTCACCGGCCGAATAATTGAAGTCTCACCGACTCCTCGTCCCCCCCCGGGTGTCCTTCACGTACGGCGTTCGCAGCTTATGTTTGTGCCTGTGTGCGGCGGTCGGCACGTGCAGTGAAGGAAGTTTTGTGGCAGAAAAACTTTCAGCATTTACTGATACGTCACTTCTAAAACTTTAGTCCGTTTCACACGGCTGTTCATGGAGGACTGACTGAAGCAGTGACAGCGGAGAACTGCTTTTTCTAATATGAAAATGTATTTTTATGATGTGAAAAATCCATGATATGCTATAAAAGTGACATGTAAAAGTATTATATGAATATTTAATGTGACACTGTCGTGTTCTTCGTTGTCTTAAAGTCTTGAAACTGGCCTTGTTTTTCCAGACGGTTTGATTCACAAACATCTGTTATCGATGGTGGAACTTTGTGCTAGGGTAAGACGTGGTACAGTTCTGTTGAACTGAGACTGTCAGGTGTCTTTGACACTTCCTGTCTCCTAGTCCTTCCTCCCTGCTGCTGCAGTGTTCAGCACCTGCTCAGTCTCCTCTAGGAGGCAGCGTCAGGCCCTCCTGACTGGTGCCTCTGTGAACCCTGTGTCACAGCAGGTACTAACCAGTCAGGACGGTTCCTCTCTGCTGTCAGTGGAATTCCCTGAGCTTCTTTAAAGAGAAGCTGAACTTTGGTGGTTCGTCTTTGTGATGTTACCTTTAGAGTCTTCTGCTTCTGCACATTGTAGTGTGGCCGGCTGCCACAGCCAGGGTCAAAGCAAAAGAAATGAGAAAAAAATAGAAAAAAAAGTTGACTTTCCCATTCAAAAATTGAAACATTACCTGGATCTCTTTGGCATGTACGGTGGTTAGTCGTCCTTTGTAAACTTTAGGTCAGAGTTTATGTCGAGTGTTGAAAAACGTCGCCCCCCGCTGATGAGATCGGAGATGCATTTCAGGCTAGGCACTGAAATGTCAGAAGTCTGTCTGGTTCCCAGTTACACAGAAGAAGTAGAGACATGGTTTAGAACTGCAGTATCATGAACAGTGTACCACCCCTGGCCCCCGCCCCTCACATTAAAAACAGAATATTATCTTACCCACAATACAGTGAGCCATGTTAACCAGCCCTGGGCACCTTATTTACACCTTTTGTCTGTATAACGTATATAGTATTTTTCATTGAAGTATTTTGTCTAACATTATATACTCACAGAGTAATATTCATTATACGTGTTGGTGCTCCTGGCAGTAAACCCTGATTCTGATACAGGTCTGTTGAATCCCTGCCTTTAATATTTTGCACTCGTCCACTCGTCTGCCACCGTCACTCTGTGCCAAATCACACATGCTGTAAAGCTGTTGGCACCTTGGACATTTGTAGTGATTCTATTTTTTTTTTTTTTTTTTTTTGCAGGGACCTGGAGCAGAGCTGACTCAGTCTGAGGCAAGAACTTCCTTGAAACTAGTCTGAGGTGAAACATCTGCCAGGCCTTTGGAACAACACTGATCCTGGTACATTCTACTGCACAAGTATGTTAAAAAAAACAAAAAAAACAACAGATTTTCCTGTTAATTTTAGGCCATACAGTAACAATGACAGCGATGCAGCTGTTCATGTGCTTCAATTAAACAGTTATTTAAAAATAAAAAAAGTAAAATTTTATAAGTGATATTTGAAAATAACAAACAACTTTTCCTTTAACAACCACAGAAATGGTCTAAATGTTGTACATCATGTGACCTTTGAACTCCTTATCAGAACTTTGGTGAGTCCATAGTGCAGCGGTTAACACTCCTGCCTCTAGAGCAGAGAGTCCTGGGTTTGCTTCCCAGAGGAACCACATATCCCTAGTGGCGCCTCCCTAGTGGCAGCCTGTGTTGGTTACAAACACTCACACTGTAAATATCTCCATTGTGGAGTTATTGAGGGACTCCTTTTATTTTTAGTTTTTGATGACGATGAAAAAACTAAACCAAGTGTGTGGATGTTGAACTGGATCATCATTGGAGAACAGTTTGATTCTGATGAACACAACGCGCTCCAACCCCGTTCCTGTAGTTGCTGGGATAGACTTACGGCGGTGAATGTCCTCCGGGTGTCGTCAGACGGAAAGTATTTTCCTGTAGCGTCTTTGACAACTGCCTTATTGAGCCGAGAGTTGTTTTTCACCGGCTGTTTCTTGTAGTCGAAACATTTTCTCCTGATGCAGAAAAGCTCAGAGTGGATGTCAAGAGCACAGAAGACGCTGAGGGTGGACGTCCTCAGTACTTGTCCTCCAGGTTTCCACAACTTAATGCACGCACACACACACACATGAACACACAAACACACATAAACACACAAACACAAGCGCACAGGCCCTTACAAATAGACAGACGTGAGTGTTCTTGTTCTGGTCTGTGGATCTTCCTAAATTGAACTAATAAAAGTGAAGCTGGCAGTAGAAGTGAGAAGAAGACGTATGGAGAAGGAGATGAGAAACTGGGGCAGCCTGAAGAGTGAGGAGGAGGAGGAGGAGGAGGAGGAGGAAGGGGATGAGACTGGAATGTAGGAACATTATTGACAACCTCTTCCCTTCACTTTTTCTCCCTGCAGCTTCCACACCCACTCTCTGAACAGCAATTACACCTCTCCAAATTATGATCTATACCAGCAGAGTGGACCTGACCGAGGATGGAGATAGATTGAACTGCACCTCTTCCCTTTTCTCGCTCCCTCTGACTCACCCTACGTCTTTCTCCGCCAGCTTCGCCGATGGAGACGGATGGCGTTGGGCCCTTGGCCTCGGCCCCTGCAGATTGATTATTGATCAGGGGGACAGAGATGGATCGAGGGGTGGAGAGGTGGGGGGGGGGGGGAGTGGGGGGGAGGATTTTTGAAGGAATTATGTTTTTAGAGCAGAACAGGCGTGGGTGAGGAGGCTGTGTTCAGATAAAGTTCTCTTCAGGTCACACATCACCTTCAGACCGATCCAGATCAATATCCAAAATCAAAGTGTGTGTTGTTTTTTTTTCTTTCGTCCCCAACATTTCAAAGCTATAACTCATTTTTTGTCAATGTGTATCTGGATTTAAATAGTTGTTAAATCATTCTGGGAGATCAAATGGCATACCTCCAAAAGAAAACTTTTTTTTTTAACAAATGAAGAAGAATCTGTGCTTCAGGAACAGTTTGAATCCAAAGGGTCGCACCGTTCATTCTGCAGATAAAGAATCACCTTAGCTTTCATTTCTCTGAGATAAATATGAGCAGCAAAGTTCCACATCGTCTGCCTGTAACCCTGAAGTTTGGGGTGTGTGTGTGTGTGTGTGTGTGTGTGAGATGCCCTTGTGCTTCCTTTGTGTGTGTGTGTGTGTGTTTGGAGCGTGCTGATGTGTAGGGGAGGTGAAGCTGTCTCTCCTCACCAGACAGATGGCTATCAGCACGGCTCCAGAGAGGGTTCGAGCGCTGCTTTACACCAGAGCCAAGAGGTTAAGCTCCAATCTCCACCGTCTCTCCCTCACTCTCTCTTATTTTTTCCTTCTTGTACTTTTCATAGTGTGTGTGTGTTTCTGGCCTAGCTATGTAGGGACGTTTGTTCTGGAAGAATATTTCCGTGTTCTTGTGGGGACCTGTGTTTGTCATGGTTAAGGTTCAGATAAGGGGCCACAGGAGGAATATTTGAAGTACTCACAAATACAAAATATGTGCGTGTGTGTGTGTGTGATTTAGCCCCTTTGCCCCCTCTGTGTGAATATCAGTGTGTGTGTGATAAAAGAACAGAAGGAGCCTGTTGGCTGGTGTGTGTGTGTGTGTGTGTGTGGGTGTGTGTGTGTGCTGCAGGCTGATAATGGTGGAAGTAAACATGACGCAGCAGCAGCAGCAGCTCAGAGCTGGTACCAGGAGCCGTCACTGATGTCACTTCCTGACTGTGTCGTCTCCTCAAACTCACGACCTTTGAACTTTCATTTTCATCTTCCAGTGATTCCCACGCTGCAGCATCTCACTCCAGCAGAGTCCTCCTCATTATCTTTGTTCTTCCGTTTCCAGGTACATCACATCCATATGTGCTCCGGCCTCAGGCGCTGTAAGAGCAGTGTCTCAGGAGGAGGAGGAGGAGGAGGAGGAGGAGGAGGAGGAGGCTTCTCCACGGGCTGCAGGGAGGAGGCTGATTGGCTGCAGGTAAAGGTTTCCCTCGAGGGTTTTTTTTTCTTTTTTTTTTCTTTTAGCCACTTTCAGTCTGGAGACAATCTGTTAAACTAGGAACTACCTGTGTGTGTGTGTGTGTGTGTGTGTGTGTGTGTTTCAACTGTTTGAGAGACGTTACATGTACTGCGTGTCATAAACAAATGCAGGTTTTTTAGAGTAAGAAACAATAAGATTAGCATTAGCATTGAAGCTACCAACGATCCATTTACTCCATCAATGTATATTAGTATATGTTTTTATTCAAAAAAGTATACTTTATAAATAGAGCTTTCAAACTATTTATTCCAAGCTGATTCACAGAGTAGATGTGAGTCATCACAGTTAATCATAACTAATATATATATATATACACAGTCTGAGAACCACGTGCTGCCCCACCAACTTTCTGATTTTACTGAAGTGTGTAACACATACTGACGTGAAGCAAGTTAACGACGTTAAAAATGCTGCTTTCAGCCACATTAAACACACACACACACACACACATCTCCAGGACTGGGCTGCGTGGCAGTGGGGTTAATGAAGTTTCCCTCTGCTACGCCATCCAGCAGAATTATCTGGTGGAGCAGGAGATGGCGGGCTCTCACTCTGAGAGTGTCAACAAAGAGTGGGAGAGTTCTCCATTAACCATGAGACACCGGCTGATGGTGTTTACATGTGTTATGCCCTGCTGTCTCATCTGTATTTTGGGGGGAGTCGGGGGGGATTAAATTGGCCTGGCCACAAGCAAACTAGTGGAGAAAATTAGGAGGAACGCGTGTGTGTTCACATTCATTACAGAAATTCTACTCACATTCATGACTTTGGCAAATATGGTCAGAAAAGCAGGGAAAAAACATTTAACCTCTGAAAGAACGGATGGATTCACTGGAAATATATGTTCACTGTACTTCACAGTAGAACTGTGAAGTATTCTGGAGGCCACCAGTGTGTTCAGCTCTCTCTCTCTCTCTCTCTCACACACACACACACACACACAGAGGTGTGTCAGCTAACTGTTGGTTTTATCTGTTCTTGGTTGTTTCCATTGTAATGGAAATAAGCTGCGGTTGTTTTCACTCGGTCACATATTTACAACCAAATCAAACGTAAAAGTGTGGAGAGACGCTCGGGGAAGTCGGATGTATATGTGCATATGTGGACGTATAATGGCCTGGAGTGGAGCGCATTAGAATAACAAGGGGTTCCTGCCGCTCCTACAGCCTCGTGTGTGTGTGTGTGTGTGTGTGTGTGTGTGTTTCTGTGCTGCAGGAAACTGTTTCCAACCTACAGCAGCACTGTGTGTGTTATAATGTCTTACTGTTAGAGCTGCTTCTGTGAAAAGGAGGAACCAGATCTGAATATTCAGGATAGAAAAACAATATCTGTCTATATATATATATGTACATATATACGTACATATAAAACATTTAATAAATCAAATATAAACACAAAACTAATTTAATTACAAGCATTATATATATGTACATATCTATGTACACACACATATATATTATATATATAAATATATATAATCCATGTAATAAAATTTGTTTTTTGTTTATATTTGACTTATTAAATGTTATATATGTACGTATAACTACACACACACATATATTATATAAATATATGTATAATCCACGTAATGGAATGTTTTTGTTTATATTTGATTTATTAAATGTTGTTATGTGCAGAACTTGGAGTAATAACAATAAGGTACATTTAATGATAGCTCTTACTTTTTATGACAGCACCATGGTTTATTTCTATACACAGCCTTAATGGAGTTCACATTTTAATGGAGGACGTTTACTTCACACTCCGTGAGCAGCTCCGGTACATTGATCTGATGTACGGGCCAACAAAGACGACGATGGTGACAGGAAGTAGATGGAGAGAGTTAACGTCCTCTGTGAGGTGCCAACCTGAGTGTTTGTTGGACCTGTAGTAGAATGGACCTTAAATAGCTGGAGGAAAACACCACACACTCACACACACATATGCATGTTAAAAAATTCACTAAAAATGAAGGAGAAACTGACTATAAAAATACAGTCATTTATCATGATAAAATGATGTAACTCAAAGACACACCCAGTCAAAGGTCAAAGGTCGGTCTGCAGTTATGTGGCCACACCCACTACATATAACATTTATGAGGAATGTTCTGGAAGAGGAAGACTCTTCCAAGAGGAAGGCTCACCTTCATGGTTTTGTCTTCTTTGCTGTGACTATTTATATTAATTAATATTTTTCAATATGTAACTATAGTTATATTGATTATAATTATTGATTTTTCTCCATTTACAAATACAAAGTAAATAATGAGTTTACAGTATTTAAGGCATATGGTTTTGAGAAGGTGTTTATTCAGTGACCTTTTCACACAGTTAGTGTTGATGAAAAAGTCAAAGTGAACAGAAAATGAATCCTTAATTCTTAAAAGTAAGAGCTTGGGTACGGACGTGACATGTTAACAGTTCATTCTCTGACGCCTTAGTTTGGACACATTGGAAGGTATAACGAGGGATCATTTTTTTAAATGTGTTTTAAAGAGACATCTTGTTTACACAGCTTTTCTAAAATATTGACAGTGATGAACGCCCTTGACGGTGGATGAGTGTTTTCCTCATCCTGAGTGGTGTAAATATTGAAACACAGGAGGACGACGGTGTCCTCTTAGTCGCCGTCTTTGTCCTTTCAGCTGCTGTTCTCCTGTCCTCCTCTACAGTGTGCTAAAGAGAACTTAGCAGGAGGTTGGTATTGTCTGTAAGCCTGATGAACCGAGGGAGACAAAAAAAACTGGAGGGAAATATAGGAAAGGGTCAGCAGGGGAGGTGGGGGACGGCAAGAATAAATTGTGAAAAATGCATATTGCTGGCCTCCTAATGCTATACTGTTTAATACTGGCCTAAATCCCTCAACTTCTCGTAAAAACTTCAACAATTTCGCAGTCGAGTAATCTTCCGATTTAATAACCTTAAGCTTCCCTGGCTCCATAAATCTGACGCCTTTCCTTCCCATCCTCCCCCTTCCTTCCTTCCTCTCCCTCCTTCTCCCTCCTTCCCTCCGTCGTTCCAAGCCTCTGTGCATTTTATCTCCATAATAGCACAAAGCAGCGCGAGCTGCCTCGGTGGGAGAGATAAGGGAAATTCCTGCCCGTATTTTAATAGCTTCGCTCAGCTATCTCTGCCTACCAACTCCTCTGGAGCTGCCAGCCATTGCATTCACCTTGGATGCAGCACCCAGAGGAGAATCCTACAGAAAGAGCTGGTCGGCAGAACACCTGACATTTGTGTGTGTGTGTGTGTGTGTGTGTGTTTGTGTGTTTGTGTGTGTTTGAGTCAAAATGCATGAGTGTGTTTGAAAAACTGTAGATTATTTTGGACTTCAGTATGTGTGGGAATATATGCTGTAACTATGATGGTGGCTGGGTATTCAGTACGAGCCTGTGTTACCAACAATATACTGTATGATGGAAAACTTTGACTGTGTATCTTTTCTTTAGAGCTCACTGTAAAACCACAAAAACAAAATGTAAAAGGAATTATGGCTGTTGTTGGAGTGTACTATATATATACATATATACGTATATATGTATATACGCACGCATATATACATATATGTCTATATATGTATATATGCGTGTATATACATGTATATATATATTTCTATATATGTATGTATATATGTACAATATACTTTTTTTCAGCTCAATGGAAAATGTGTCTTGTCAATGTTAAATCACCAAAACAAAATGTATACATATATAGTATATGTATATATAGGTGTGTATATATATATACAGTATATGTATATATGTATATATAGGTGTGTATATATATATATATATATATATACAGTATATGTGTGTGTATGTATATATATATATATATATATAACTTTGAGCAACTTTGACTGCTTTGACAGAACGCTGTAGGGACAGTATGTCCATGAACTACGTTGTGGTTCTCACTTTGTCACGTTGCCTAAATCAAGTTGGTTTTTGGACAGTTACTGAGCAGAACTTGAGAACCTGGACACGGTGCCTTCACCGTGTCTCTGCAGATTCTTTGCCAGAAGGGGAAAACCCTTTGAGCTCCAGTCTGACAACAGAACAGAATTTTAATGGTGGAGCCCAAGAGCTAGGAGGGATTCAAGGCCATATCTGTGCACCTGAAGGTACAGCTCCAGTCAGGGTCAGACGTTGGACATACAGTATATGACAAGAAACCTGATTGGCCCAGCTGCTTCAGTATAAAGATGAAGAAGTGACAGCTAATTCAGGACATAATATAATATATTTGTTGTCTGTCTTTCATTAACACTTGTTCTTTTTAACACAGGTTCCTTGAATGCACCACAGCTGTGCCATGTGGTTAGTGAGTTTGGCTTGTCTTCCATGCTGCTGGTGATGGTTGTTCCCACTGCTGGTTTGCCTCTGATGTATCTTCAGGTTGTGTATGGACCCCCTACTGGTGAGTTGACATATTATTATTATTCTAATAAAGCAGCAGCTCATGTACAGTATTTTAGTTTGTGTTGATAAACTGTTAGGCCATGATGCTACTTTATGATGCTAACTGATGCTCTGTGGATAAGTCATGTTGCATGTGAGCTTTGTGTGATCTGATGGTTGTTGATGAGTTTTGATAAAACATTTGATCAGTCTTTTATTGGCAGTAAGCGGCAGAAACACAACCACATCCTGCCACTTTGAAAACAATTTTTGGAAACCCCAAGCCTCCCCCGCCCCATATTTTGGTTTTAATTTGCTCACTCAGTGTTAAACCTGGGCTTTAGTTGAACACAACGTTGATATAAAAGATCTGGTAATAGTGGTCAATAGTGGTCAACTGATCTTTGCTTTGAAGTGCTTTGGCGGACAGTGCACCAGAGGAGCTGACGGGAGCAACAGTTCAAACCCTCCTCGTGGACCTGTTGCACTTCTTAAAGTCCTGACACACCAGTAACGATGGACAGGTTATTTTAGAAAGCTATGCACCTCGCTAAATCATCCCTCGGTGGCTTTTAAAGCTACTGTGCCAAATTTCTTTGATGGAGCTGGAAGCACCTGGAGGCCATAAAACTAAAGAGTGAAGGACAGTGACATCAGCATCTTTCAGGAGTTTTGGTTCTTGAGGAGCCAGGCAGGATAAAAGTAAACCGAACTTTGTCCCAGCTGATTAATGCGCTAATGAAATTGTTACTTTAAGGGACCACTTACAGTTAAACTCCACTCCTATTTTACCTGGAGATCAGGACCTTGATTCAATTTGATTTTGAGCACTGAGAAATTAGTGAAATCTTTGGGGAGAAAATGTGTTTTATGTCCAGGACGCTCCTGATGTTATTATCTACAGTGGCACTGGGCGGGTGGCAGTGAGATGAGCTGTTGAAGGTAGTTGGTCACTTGTCTAAACAAGACGGACACGGTGGACGGAGGAAAAAGTGAAACTAAGTAAGAAATATATAATACGCCACCAATGGACCTAAAACAACAGAAAATACTGCAGTGTCTAGTGTTAAACCAGGGCTTAGCTAATGCACACATGCACATATATGTATATATAATGTGCATATATGTATGTATGTATGTATTTTATATTTGTATATATAAATATACATGTACATATATATTTATATGTATTTTTATATATTTATATTTTAATATATTTTCTATATTTACATTTATGTATATTTATACAGTATCTTCACCGGATAATTTCCAATAGTCTTATGTCACTTAGATCTGTGCCTTTATTAAATTATTGAATCACTTCAGCTCCACCTGCGTCCGCGGTCACTGAGGTTGTCATGAAGAGTGACGTTCAGTGATGGGGAAACGTGGCCTTTACCACCGCTGCAGTACTTTGTGCCTACAGCCACCGCTGGATCTTTTGAAATTGAAATTCAGGGACAGGATCACACTCAGAAGTGTGGGCTGTTGCTTCTGATAGGCTGGTTGCCAGCGTAGCGGAGTGACAGAGTGTGGCGCTCACAGACTGTGATGACACTGAGGCACAGCCACAGATGCAGCGGGATCAGAAACACACTAAGCTCGTGGTGGTATTTGTGTGTGTGTGTGTGTACTTGTACTTATGATACGTTTTGAGAATGTTTCTCCGACAGCTGTTGGTTTTTAAAAGTGCCGGATTTTTCAAATATGGAGAAAATCCTGGTTCTGTTCATGTTCTGACGCTGTGGTTAGAGTACGACACACATGTTCTGTAGTTATGGCTGGGGTTCAAACTGTGCTGTGTCGAAACACCACCTGAAACTGTGGCCTGCTCCAGTTTTTGTTATTCACATGTAAAATCTACAGAGAAGCAAACACAAAGTGTTTGCGTGCACGCATGTACACACGTTGTACAGCTCAGACACAACTTCATACTTAAAATGTGTCGCTTTCAACTGTTTGCCCAGAACTGGAGGGAGATCCAGGGGAACACGGAAGCTTAGGCAACAAACACAGATTTACTGTCTGTTGGGGAAGACAGATTTTACAGCAGTGAATCCTTCTTTACCCCAAATACACACACACACACACACACACACACACACACAGTTTTTCAGCGTGTGGTGACCACCTCACATACACATATTTGTAAATGAATGAACGTTTAATCTTAATCCTAACAGCCCCTTAACTCTAATCTGTTCTCAAGTGTAATCCTAACTCTAAGATACATTTTAAATTTTAAAACTCAGACATACCCTCTCACTGAGTTGGTGCCTGAAAAATGTCCCTCAAAGGACAAAGTGTCCTCACATCAATAGCTTTTCCCTCCCAAAGCCCTGTGCACACACACACACACAGACACACACACACACACACACACACACACTGTTTTTGGTGTTTTATGTCGTAGACATAATTATAAATAAATGTCATTTTCTAACTTTAATAATGACTCTAATTCTAATCCTCACTGAACTTTGACCCTCTCTTGGTGGACACCTGTCACATGTCTGTCTCTGTGAGGTCACAACGACAGAATCTCTCCTAACAAGCTGATTCTTCATCGTGTTGCAAAGATACGATCAAGGTGTGTGTTTCTGCTGAGCAAGGACACACACTTCTGTGCGTGTGTGTGTGTGTGTGTGCGTTAAATGGCCGTTGCTGCAGTTCTTAGAGGCCAAATATACACCCTCCCTCCGTCTCTCTCTGGGCTTTGGCAGCGAGGTTCTGGCAGTTTTGGGGTAGAGAGGATTTGCCTGTAAGTCACTTAGCTTTTATGTAATGGCCATCGGCGGCTCCAGGGACGTGTCTGTGAAGACTGAATCATGTTGCTCTGTCGGCTGCAGCTGCTGGGGACGCTGCTGTGTCAAGAAGAACATCGCAGAAAGTGAAGGCCAAAAAGAAGAGAAAGAGAACAAGAAGGGGGGGGGGGGGGGGGGGGGGTGAGGGAGTGAAGATGAAAAAAGAAGAAAGCTGTTTTCCCTTTTTTTCTTCACCATATTGATGTTCCAGTCGTATAATCGCCTTAACTACTTTTTTAGTATTAAAATAGTGTGAAAAAACCCACTCCAAACTGCCATTACATTTTTTTCTCTCACACCCCCTATTGGCAGCTTGAATTATTACAATCGACAAATTAATTTGACAGCCCTAATATACATGTGTATATATATATTTGTCACTTCCTTACTTTACCGTCTTGTGTGCCTTGACACCTCTGTCGTCTCTACTTGTTTTACAAATCTGTGGATGTCACAGAAATGCCTTACCTTACTGTGGAGCTGCTTACGTATTTAATTTTTTTTTAAATTCCCATTCCTTGAGAATTCTTTCTTTATGACGTCACTCCAAGTGTTCACATGGAGTGTTTGTTGTTTGGTCAACTGATACGTTTGTGTCTTCACTCTTCCGCGCTGATCTGTCTTCCATAAATCGTAAGAAGACACTTTGTCCCAAAGTGCTCATAAAGGCCGGTTCTCCAGGCTGTGATGTTCAGACCCAGCTCGGCTGCCTCATGCATCTAATATGTTGTTGTCATGCTGATGTTTTATCGTCCAATTACACACACTGGTCCAGAGGAGGAGAGAGTTGTGTGTATAACACGTTTAAACATGAATCAAGATCCTAAATTGTCAGAGGAAGTTGTTTGTGGACTGTGAGGCTCACAGTGGTTAGTTCTGTCCAAAGCTGCAGATTAATCTCCACTCCAGAGAAAAGATTCTTTCATCCTTGTTGTGTCTGTCGGGTCAACGCATGTTACTGGTTATGTCAAATGACACGGTTGGAAAAGATGTGTTCTATTTTTAATGAGGATACCATTACTTGTCACCAAGTACTTCAAGGATGCAGTACTGGCAGTAATTCTAGTTTAAATGATTTTTTTAATGATATTTATATTTTGTCATTACAGCCATTGTTGATTTAGTTCATATATACTCATTAATAAGGCTGTCAAAATTAGCCTCTACTCTGCTAATTAATGTGTAAAACAAATTTAATTAGAACTTCAACACATCAATACATGTAAAAATATTATTCACTAAGTACCTTGTCCATCCACTTATTGTTGCTGTGTTACAGTCGATACACATGCTGTAATATACCCACATTATCAGAAACATTCAAAACTCATCTTAACGTCCAGCAGCAGTTTGTTAAAACGTTTGCGCTGAAGAAAATTTACAAATGTTATATACGCTGTTTATTGACAGAAATTGGAGTCAACAAGTCTTGTATATATTTATTATATTTATATAAAATATATTTATATATACACACATATTTGTATACATTTGTAAATATATATATATCTAGTGTCTGCGTGTCAGTGGCTGTAGCTGCTCGTGTGGCTGTTATCTCAGTATAGTAAGGTCCAGGTCTATAAAGCTCTGAGGGGTTAATGGCTCAGCAGCCATTTACTGTCACTGTTTCTGCAGCTCCGAGCCTCTTTAATAGGCTTTTAATGAGGAAGTTACACACTGTTCATCATCGCTGGGCTGACACTGGTGCTGTGTTAATGTGGGGGTGAGGTGTGTGTGTGTGTGTGTGTGGGGGGGGGACGGGGGACGGGGGGTGGTGTTCCACTGATTGAGCTAGCTGTGATGATTCTGATCCCTTGTTAAACCCCAGAGAATTCTTTCTTTTGAAAGTTGTACCAGGTACTCGTCGGTCGTCGCCGATCGATTCATTTTGAACCAGTTTGGAAGGACGAGCGAGTCGACAGAGAAGGGAAACAGTAAATATGCATTCATTTGGCTGAGGCTGTTGTGTAGAAGAGCATCGTCGATGATTGAAGGAAATATCATGAAGGTCACAGCACAGGCGCGGTGACAGTCACGTTAGCATGGCCTGAGACCTGTCATTGTAAAGAAGATGAATGGCCCAAGGCGACGCAGGAAAAGAATACATATGGAAGCTTATTGTGCACATATGGTCCATTAAGCACTTTCCTGCTTGTTTTTATGGTTGGTTTAATCTTTTTAATCTGTCAGAAAATCAATTTGTTCACATCTCTGCCAGGTTGCTGAGCGGAGCACTCCATCATACATCCACAGACCTCGCCTGCCAGAGCAAGCATTGTGCTGGATGCTAGTCATCAGAAAGTGCAACAGAGAGATTAATGAATGTGTTGATAAAAAGATAGGAGTGGAAATGATAGAAAGAAAAAAACCCACCAGGTTTATGTGAAAGTGAGTGGAAAGATATATATATGGAGTCAAACAGGCAGACAGACTGATTGTCCTCTTTACGGTGAACCCTGAGAATCTACGATAAACACGGAGGTCAGAGAGACAATGTCCTGAAGGGGATATATTACAGACAATAGACTTCCAACAACTAAGTAGATGTTTTTAAAGCTGGAAAAAGTTGGAAAACAAGCTGTTGTTGTTGTGAAACAGATCTGTCACATGTGACGTCACATGGTGGTTTTATAAGATAATGCCATCCTCTGTACCAGGTGGCTCCACCCACAGTACCACTCCTACCTGTGCCATTTAAATCTTCAACCCAGAACTACTTTGTTATTGAAAATCCCGGTTGTAAATAAAAACTTTCCAACTGTCAAAATTAATTACACCCAGGGCAACTCGAGGTGAAACATCTCCAAGTTTCTGGGAGATGTTTCACCTCTCACCCAGGAGGCTTCTTCAGTTCTGATCATGCAGAGTTCACTATTATTATTATCATTATGATTATTTATTATGAGGTTTAGGATCAGAATGAATCTACTAATGGAAACATAGAAAAGGATGTAAATGAGAATCATTACCATCTATTCAACAAAAAAACCCAAACAAGTATTTTTAAATTCCTCCGAGGCCCCGTGACTCTGAGGGAGCTCGTTTAAAAGGACATGAATTAAAGAGTCAGAAGTATTTATGGAGTTAATCTGTAGATTTGTTGGAAAAAGGAGGATCCCGGGGATCAAGGAGCAATTTGGATCAATCTATTACAACAGTGCTGTGGGATTATTAACACGACCACGAGGCACTGGGGCCAATAAACTCCTCTATGAAGGCACGGCAGGAGCTGTGAGATGTGTCATTTCCACATCCAGCAGCACAAAAAAAGAGAAAGAAAAGCATTAAAATTGCATGCAATTTATTCGTCAGCTTTAAGAAAAAAAGTGAGAGAGAGAAAGAATCCGTATCTGGTAAAAGTGGTTTTCCCTCCCCGACAGAAAGGCTATTTTACCCTTGAGCTGCTCAAAAGGAATATGCCTTATTAGCTGCTGCGACACACACGGCGTCATTTAGGTATGCAGTGAAGCCTAAAACAGTCTGCGTTTAAAGCTGCTTCATCCCTCCATCTCACTGAGTGATTACCTCTGTCAGGCCGTCAACCGACCACACCAGACACACACCGACGGTCGCAGTCACATCCACACTCCTCGGAACACACAGAACATAAAACACCTGTCCTCTTAAACGCCCAGGAGCTCGCCGCCCGCGTCTCTGCCACACCTCCATGTGCAGTAATTCTGGAATTGGACCTCTTTAAGATTCAAAGCTATAAAATCCAGCCGCAGCCTGAGCCGTTAAATGGCTGCTGTGGGTGTTGGGGATGCATCTGCGGCTCGGAGCCAGGAAACACTCCTGGACCATTAGTATTACACCATCCAGATCTGTTAGAAAAGGAGCTGCCTAAATGGTGCTTTATTCTTTTTTGATGTAAATGTGGTGAATTAAATGGCGTAGGTGAGATAGACTGAACAACAGCCATTATCAGGATTAATGGACGGGGGGAGAGCAGAAAATTGAAGGAACTCACACAGCATCTTTAATGAGTGTGCGTTAAAGGAGGAAGCAGTTGGCTCTTTGGTTCCCCTCCAGCAGCTCTTCTCCTGGCTCTCTCTTTAAACATGACAAAACTCAAGGGGGAGGAGGGAGGGGAGGAGGGAGAGGGAGGGAGGGAGAGGGAGGGAGGGAGAGGAATTGCAAGCCAGCAGTGGTGGATGCTGACTGTTAAACTCCGACCTAATTAGACAACTTGAAGAGACAATGAGAAACACAGAACACAACAGTGTTAGAGCTCGCCGTGTTCCTGGGCTCCGTCCAAGAACTCTTAGGAATCTGTTATCACACACCGCAGACACTGGTCTTCCAGTGGTCTTCCAGTGGGAATGATCCTGAACAGATTATTCCTGTGTGGAGGACTTTCAGCCAAACGATAGAAGCTAATGCAAAATGATGATGGACAGATGGATTACAAAGAGATGAGGAGAGAAATGATAATAATAATAAAAATAAAACAACCAAACTAACAAAGAAAACCCCAAACCAAAATGTTGTATCCTTCCAAAATGAAAATGAAAGCTGCCTCCAGAGAGAGAGAGAGATGCAGGAGCCCAGAGAGATTAGATCAACAGGTAGTATAGTAATAATAATCCTGTGAGCTGATTGTAAAGCTCGAGAGGTTGAGCAGCAGTCCTTGAACCTTATGACTAAACCATAAATCATGTTTTATAAAGCAACCATCTGTTCACAAAAGTACAGCCCTTGAAATGAACAGTAAGTACAGTGCCTTTAAAATGGCCGTCCCTGGAACAGTGTAGTACACGCGTGTTCAAAAGCCTCCTCGACAAACCAAGAGGAATCGTCATGTGTCAGATATACAAAGCTACAAGTTACAAATATATATAATAATATTCACATATAAACATGTATATGTACATACATATATTACATACACTTGTATTGTTTTCAAATCAAAAGCAGTTGTAATTGGTCAAAACTACAAAGCTACATATTACAAATGTATAAATATATAATATATACTACATATATATACTACATATATTACACTTGTTTTCAAATCAAAAGCATTTAGAATATGTCAATATGACAAAGCTACATATTCCAAATATATATGTGTATATATGTAAAAATATACATGTATTATATATGCACATAAACGTATAGATACACATATATACATCAAGTTTTTATTGATTTTTCAGCGCTGTGCTCAAAGTCCTTCTATCGTTACCTGTCAAATGGATGATATTGTTCTTATGGAACAGGGGAGGCTTTTTTTCAGATGGCCTACACCTGTTCACCCCTTCATACTCTCATATCCCTCTCCTCTCTCTCTCTCGGTACCTTCTTCCCTGAGGCCAACATTTCTCCTCTCCATTCAAACGTCAGTTCCTTGCCGCTCGCAATCCATCAATTGCAGATTTACTCGGAAAAAATAGGAACTTCACTCACACTTTTGTATTCATATTAAATGATTTTCATCCAAAGTATGGCTCGTGGATGCAGCCCGGTACGGTGTGTATAAGAACGTGCAGATCCACATTAGATTATAGCTGTCTCTGTGTCACATGTGGTGTAAACTAAATGAGACAAACTAAGAGTACAGCAGACAGGAGGCTGAGATGAATCCTCTGAATCAGCAGTGAAGGCATTTAAAGCAGCAGGAGCAGGAGAGGCAGGAGCAACAGAGAGAGCAGCAACGCGACAGAGG
>NC_024308.1:9131242-9142318 GCF_000523025.1 Cynoglossus semilaevis
AGGAGCACGGGGAGGAGACACCGGCGCCAGAGCAACCGGATGCAGCAGCAGCAGCAGCAGCAGCTCCTCCTCTACAGTGTGTCTGATACTTTTCTCTGTTAAAGGTCACTTGCTCCCCTTCCACCATTATTCTTTGTGACACTGCAGCAAGTTTTAAAGATGGGATGTTGAAGCGTTAAACTGAAATGTCTGCACTTTTCCCTCTGCACTGGGCCCAGTGTCCTTCTGAGTATTCACAGCCGAGCCCTGATTGAACATACAGTCAACAGTAGAGCAGCACGATGGAACCAGCGCGTTAGCCCTCTATCATTTAGCGGCCTGTTCTCGCTGTTACCTGTTATTATTTATGACCACATTATACATTTCTCCCCCCGGTGTTTGTCATTTGACTGACGTTTTAGCGAGGCTGCTCCTTGGGTGCGTTTCTAAAGTTGCTTAACTGTGACTTTAAGATGAGGTGCGCTCGTGAGACTGATGAATCAGCGATGCTTTCTGCTGCCAAACAGATGTTGTTCCCTCCTGTTAACAGAAAAATGCCTACAATGTCCTGCACGGGACATTTGGCACCCTGATGTCTGCCATCATTCATTGTGAGCAGGTTTGCAATAACAAGGTCAGGCAGGGGGCATTTGTGAAGCCATTATCCACACAGAGATGCGTACATAATGCACGGCACTGCCACGGGGCACACGAGGCAGAAAGTGGCCCCTGCTCAGCGTGGTTTTGCCTGTGTGGCTGAACCGAGGCTCGGAATAAAAAGTAAGACGCTGAGCCGGAGCCCTTGGAGAGAATCTGCTCATCAAGTGTTAGGAAGCCGTTTCATAAGTTTGAGCAAGGCCTGTGGGCTGTGGATGTCACGTTGATATAAAGACCTTTCAAGTTGTAACCTTTTATATGACTTCTCAGTGTGGCCTCGGAGAAAAATAAAGGAGGATGTAAAAGAAACTCCACCGCTGAAAACTTTCTCTAAATTATTTTTAGTGTCATGATTCTCAGAGAGCAGTCGCAGACGGTGTCCTTTTCATTGTTGTCCTCTGTGTGCTCCACCCCGGCTTAATAAGGTGCCACACGTTGAGAAATATCCTCTGTATAAAACAGAAATGTCAGTACAGATTCATGGAGAATCATCGCTCCAACAACATAACAGGGGAAAAGGTCGAACACAGCCAAACATACGAACTACAAATACAACTTCACACATACAGAAGTAACAGCGGGTGTGCATTTTTATTATTATTATATAATTATAGACCAAATAATAACTGGTCTGTTAATTGCACTACAAACAGCAACTAAAGCTGTTTAATTGAGGCAAAAATGATGATAAAGTTGAGGTGTTAAGACAGAATCAGAGCTCCAGGTATTTAACAGATATGCCTGGACTAAAATATGCATCATAGTGCTTAAAGCAGGTGTGTCCAAAGCCTGACCCGGGGGCCAATTACAGCACGTGGTCAAATTTTATATGGCCTGCAGCCTCTGTTATTGAACGCATCACGTTGCCCACTACCTTATATGGTATTCAGATATGAAAGTCTGAGGGATATTGGTAAACATTTGTTTAGATTTGTCATCCATGTGATGAAATTGAGAAATATACCATTTTGGAATACAGTTTTTGTTCATTTGCATTTAATTTTATTGGTTAAAAAATTATTCGGCTGAACGTTCTTGTCAAAATTTTAGAAAAATAGAAAAATGCTTTGAAGTCTAGGGATACGCCTCACAGTATCAGTTCTTGGTTTTATTACAATTGATTCCAGTCATTTTCAGTTTACATCAGCAGTATCTTTGACTCTGACTGTGATCGTCATGCTGAATGATCCTGAATAAAAAGCATTTTAAACTAAAGCGTTAAAATAACCAGACGTTTGAGCCAGCTAATACACACCATGTTGATGAATTGTGTCCAGGTTACAGTTTTCCACATCCTGTACTACGTCCTGTCCCAGTTCTCTCCAGTGAGCGTCACCTGTTCCTGAAGTAATTATTGGGACCGGGCAAGGTCAACAGCAGAGCTTATTAGCTTTCACTCCAACTCGGAGACTTTCTGTCCAACCACCTTTAATAATATTCATACAAAGCTAAATGTAGCGTTAGTGCACACCCTGGAGAGCAGGGTTTGACATTGATGACTTTGTTAAAGGGAACATATGTTTGAACAGATCGACCCTCTATAAATATAGGCTACACTGAATCCCAGTGGTCTGACAGCTTGAGGCAATGTACGTCTGTATGACATTACACAAAGAGGGAGAGAATGAGTGCGAGTGTGTGTGTGTGTGTGAGGTATAATAAAATGAACACGTCAGCACAAGTACGGTGCAGTGTCGCGGAGCATATTTTACACCAATCCAGCGGATGCTGAAAGGGCAACTAGACATGTAACGACTTCACCTTCTCACCATCCTATAACAGGTTCTTTTAGTTAGGAGCTGGTCCAACACCAACCATAAAGGTCCACAAAGACATTTTGACACTAAGGCCAAAGGGGGAAAAAAATCATTCAAATGAATACTCCAATAAAACAAAACAGAATGAAAACGTATCTATGTGTCGAGTGCTGCAATTCGCAAAGTATTAATAACGGCACTGCTTCATTTCTGAATGTAAAAAAGTAACGTTCTCCCCAACAGCCTATCAGTGGTTGGCATGGAGATACCAGACCATTTACACCTAGAACCCAAACCATAACACACACGGTGAAAGAAGGTACCAGGAGCTCGCAGTCAGCTAAAAGGAGGCTCGGGGTGCAGACGCAGACCATTTGCTGCCACTTGAGGGCCATGGTTTAAGTTTAAGAGAGGTTTAATTCAAATCAAATCCATTCTTTTTCTAAATAACTCTATTGTTGTAAACATATTTCTCCCTACATATTTAATAATATAGTTTTTGGAGTTAAATGAAAATCAGTCTGGTATAATCAGTGTGGGTAAAACTTTCTGGAAAAACTGTAATTGATAACCTGATTACTACAGGCAGACAACTTTATTTACCTGTGGCTGTGGCTCACAATAATAAAGAAACTGCTCTAAAATCAATGCATACCAAGCAGCTGTACGCAGTATTACTTACAGGGGAATAAAGCAAGAGAAAGGAACACATGTATAAAATACACAAAGGTCTTACAAACCATTATATACAGAGCGTGTAGATTTACATCCCAGTGCTACAGTTCAAATCCTGTGGCACTGGAACAACATTGTATTTTAGTGTATATATATACTGTATATTAATGTAAACCATTCAAAGGTTTGTCACCAAGAACACCAAGTTTTGGACAATCATCTTTTTTTCTCTGCTTTTTCAAAACTATTTTAGTGTATTTGTTTACAGGGATGTGATCCAGTGTCATCCTCTCTGTAAACAAACACACGCAAATAGATTCAAGTCACTCAATCAGCAGCTTTTTGCATCAAATTGATTGGTTCATCCATGTTCAATTGCATTAAAAACCAAACAGTGATAGTGCTCAGTGTCCTATCATTTCTTTCCACCTCCATGATTGTGGCTCAAAGTGATATCTATCTTCAATCACCAACATCCTGGTCTTTTCCTGTGGAGATCCAGTTTTGCGTTGTGATTGGTTGGTAAATAAAGATCATTTTCAGTGTTAGCAGATGGTGAGCGCTGTAGAGCCCGTTGACAGGAAGCTTGTTGTCTAAGCTGGCATTGTTACACATGTATTGAGAAAGAAGCAGAACATACACACACACACACACATACACACACACACACACACACACACCCACCTATGTTCCCGCTCTGTAGCAGATTTGAGTTAATTAATACCCAGAAGGTTTTGATGGAAGGAGACAGAAAGAAAGAAAATGAAAGAGAAAATGGAGATCAAGGACACACACCAGCTGGTCCACTACTTCCCTTCAGTTTTAGTGAATGGAAAAGACACAAAATGAATGGAAACCAATGATTTATTAAAAATAGTCAAATCAAGTTTCTTCAAAAAACCAGTGATTCACCAATTTCACATCATCTTCCTTTTTCCACTGATGAGACAGACTTTATCAAACCTATAGGCTGATGATGTCATCATTTTATCTTCAGTCATATCTCTCTATCTATGGTTTGCAGTATTCATGCCTACATTTCTGTAACTGAATGTTTGCTGCATGTTCCTGTAACTCAGTGGTTCTCAATTATTTTCTGTCATGCCCCCTCCCCTTTGGGGACAGAAATGTTTTCACACCCCCGACCCACACCCCTGTGAATTGAAATACTATTGAGAACCTGGTAATATGTATAGTTTTATCTGTAAAAACCACTGTATAATTTGCTGCCACCTAGTGACTGGAGGCTTGTTATCGATCAGGCATTACAGCAGTGGTACACTTATGTCCATATGCATATTCCACTGGAACCCCCTCACGCCCCCCCACACCCCCCGGCATTTAACCGCACCCCACCTAGAGGGCCCGCCCCACTATTTGAGTACTAATGTAACTGGATGGTGATATTTATACATATATATTTCAACATATCTTTTAACACATTTTCACACATTTAATAACACATATACAGCATGTGTGATGGATAGTTTGCTACACCTGGAAATCAGAAGTGCTTCTGTGCATCAGCAGTGGTCAGGGAGTGTGACGTGATGATTGGCCTGTTTGATGTGACACCTTGTAGAGCGGTGGTTTCTGCAGTGCCTCACAGTTCACTGCCACACGCTGTGGACGGTGTCAGAATCTAAGCCATGTAGAATAGCTTCCTGTTATTGATTGACAGCTGCAGCCTCAGGCATAGAGAATATGTGTGTTTACCTGCTTTATTCTGGTTGGGGAGAAAAAGAGAAAAACTATATAATATTGTACTGTTGATTTCTGATACGTAATAGTATCTAAGATTAGTCCAATAAATACATAATGAATGTTGTTTATCTGTTGTTAATGTCTTTGTCAGTGATGTTGTGTGATTTGTATCTGTATTAGGTTAAAGGCATCAGTCGTGTTTAACATGGTTGCCTGTTTTTCCAAAGGCAGAAACATTTAAATATATATATAATATAAGTCTATTTTTTCCCCTGGTGTTTCTTCAAATATAAACCAACATCCACCTACAGTAATTGACCACCTGTCAGTGTTTTGATCCAGGTATAAAATATTTTGTCAGCCACATGTGGTGAGTTTAGACAGTGGTTTAATAGCATGAGTCAGAGCAGTGGAAACAGTAGCATTAGAAGAGCAAGGACACGATGTTATAAATCCACAAGCAGCATCTAAGAGAGACAGAGAGACAGAGAGAGACAGAGAGAGAGCTCAGAGGTCTGAGTCATCATTCATCATCATGTATTCTGTTTTAGTCATCTACATATTCTAACCTCTTATTCCTGTAACGTCTGTCATTGCTGAATCAGTGCTTGACTGTGGATCGCAGCAGTGACCAATAAACACCAGATCAAAACATTAGCACACAAGAGACAAAGAAGGAAATACTCAACAGGTGGGTGTAGAGTTAAGTTCAATCACTTCATTTTACTGTTACAAATGTCGGTCCGTGGTGTACTGTGGTTTGACTGTTTATAAATAGAAGAAAAAAATAAAATAGTTTATGCACAAAAATGACCTTTAATTGTAAACAACACAGTGGAAGAAGAATCTTTACTGTTCATTAAAAAGTTGTTATATCACACTTTAATAGATCTAAAGGAACAGGATTGTACAGTGTAAGAGTTAATGTTTTTTTACAGCCTGAACTGATAATAGTGTGTGGGAATCTGCCAGTCATAGACTTAACCCTACGATGCCCCCCCACCCCTTTAACTTAGCTTTATTGATCCGTTTACATTTCCATATAGCATTGTGTCTGTGTGTGTGTTTGTGTGTCTGGTATTGTGTGTGTGTGTGTGTGTTTGAGTATGAGTGTGTGTTAAAACAAGAGAAAACAGAAAAACAAAAACAAAACAAAAAATACTTGTATTCCAAACACGCATGGGCTTCATCTATGTAACTGGCCACTGGGGGCAGTGTTAAGTGTGTTGGTTGTTCCCTAAGGTCATTACACTCACACACCCACACAGAGAGACCCAGAAAAGAGTGTGTGTCCTGCAGGGACTGTGGGGTCGTTACTCCACTAATGGGGCCATATGGTCAAAAAACAAACAGCGACTGTTCTCCTGCGGGTGATAAGGTCAGGACAACGCCGCTCTCATTCAGACTGAGAAACCAGCCGAGGAGAACGTGCTGCAGGAACTCAACTGACTGATTCACAGGCGGGGGGGTCGGTAACCTGCAGCATCTGACATCCACAGCAGCCTGCATCTGTGCAGCTACGGCGGGATGTGACGCCCAGTAACTAATTCACACATAATTGTTTGATTGTTATGTTGTCAGTCAGGCAGGAGGTCGCTGCAGTGTCTGCGGCAGAATGTTAAGGCACAATGTTTAGTAAACATTGGGTGAAGCTGCCTATAAAGATCAAGCAGTTTCCTCCTGACTAATCTGTGTGTGATTACATTCCACTGCTGTGCTGGACATTTGGCGTCACCACGAGTGACTTCGTTGTCCTTGTGTTTCTTTAACCAACTGCAAACAGCTGTTTCCCAGGGCCGTGTCGTTTGTAAAGGATCATTATAGTAAGTTACCTGGGCCTGAGCGCCTTCTGTATGTGTGATTTGCCTCTATAATAGCATCATAATAGACCTTTAGTATGAATATGCTAAGTATGTCAATATGTTTTCCAGATGGACTGAATATATACAACATATACAAAGCATATATACAGTATATGTAAATGTTCAGCTAAATTCTATAGGTTTGTGTATTTAATTTCATGACCTAATTCAAAAACATGCAGATTAGTAGCACATCAGCATCACTGTATGTGGATGGTTGTTTGTGTGTGTGTGTGTGTGTGTGGCTCTGCAACAGACTGGAAACCTGTAAAATGATACATACTGCCGAATGATACAAATTTCAAATTTTTTTTTTAGTAGCCAGTTGAGTGGCATCTTTATTTTCCAGCGCCGGCTCAGATATTGCATATCATTTGAACTTGATTTATATTCATGGAAATGTTTGTTTGTAGTGTCTTTAATAATAATAATAAAAAAGAATAATCATTTAAGTTTAAAAAAATATTTTTATCAGTAATTGAAAAACAAAATCCTAAACATTTCAGGCGACAGGGTTGAAAAGCCCTGGCCTAATGACTTGTGGGTTTTGGTTCCATCTGACTCCACACATCAGACAGTAAAGAATAAATAATGATTTAAAAAAAACAAAAACAAAATATTAACCATTAGTAGCATCTCTCTCATTCTTTGTTTGTTTTGAAATCTCAGATTTTTTTTTTTTCCAGATCATTTGTATCTGCCCACCCCTGTGATCAACCAGCCTCTCAATCACTGGTAGGTATTCTAAACATGCAGTCTTTACAGTTAGCAGGGGAAGAAATATATATAATTATATATAATAAAATGATTTAAATCTTTAACAACACAATTACTGACTAATATATGTTTATATTCATATTTGACCTATATTTGCATCAATCATTTAAATACATGGACATTTTGCAGCCCTAATGTTGACCTGCTCTAACACCTGTCTCCCTGTAAGGACGCAGCGTTTCCACTCCGTCGGTGGACACAGTGTAAGGACGCCTGTCTTTGAGGTGAGGCTGGAGTCTGTCTGTGGGGGAAGGATGAGAATCTAAATCACAAAAATATAAGTGAAGAGAATTGCCGCCTGAATAAATAATTCATGGGAATCAATCTCTTGCTCTTTGTTGGAGAGATTAAAATGTGAACCAGAAACAGGAGAAAATGTTCTTCTATTTACCCCAAGGACTTTAACTCTGCTGTTTACATCATATATATTGCAGTCTAATACTTTCACTAACTTTGTTCAGGATCTGCTGGATGGAAAAAAAAAAAGTTTAATGTCAGTGCCCTGAAGTTTTTTTTTCTTTCGCTACAGAGCTTATGTTTTGGTCCCATCTATCTGGGAGCTGCACATGGAACCTGAAATTTAGGCACACATTTGAAAACATTTTTTAGGATTATAGTTTTGGCCTGAGGATGAGACGATGATGAAGTTATAGACCTGAGGCTGGACACAGATTTGGACTCATTTCTTCTTCTACTACTACTTGTACTTTCTCAGTGTCAGTTAACGGGTTAGGGCGGCGACAGTTAGCTGGTCCATCACAGGGACACATTTAGAGACAAAAAAATCCCACTGACAGTCAAACCTGTGTTGAATGTCCAGTTAACCTACTCCACAATCTGTGTGATTTTGGACACAGGGAGAAAACTGGAGTACTCTGGAAAAACCCACACCCACACAGACACTGGGGAGACATGAAAAGAACACCACAGGGGCTCAAACCCAAGGTAAGAGGACTGACACACTCTTCCACCGTGTGGCCCAGATTTTTATTCAGGAATTTTTTTAAAACCATGTAAAAACGTAACCATGTAAAATGTAAACTCAGCACAGCACAGCAGCCTGTCTGTCCTGCTGTCTGATGTAATTATGTTTTTTCTCCTTCCATCTTATTCTGTTCAGTTTTATATTGTTAATATAAACTGAATACAATATTGACTGTGGGCAGTCATCCATTTTTACCGTTTACATGGTGGAACATACTTGTAGCTAATTTAATGTTAAATATGTTTGTGAAATCCCTCTATAAACCTTGAATGAATGTAGTGCTCAACAAGAAGTTATCTAAATATTTTATTTTATTTTTATTTATCTATTTATTCTTTACAAAAGGACACGTGTAATACGTGACCGTTAAAAGCTGTTGATCCAAATGAGCCGTTTAACTTTCCACTGTTTTAAACATACATTTCACGTCAGTTATGTTATGTAAACTAACTGACAGTATTCACGGGTCTCAGCAGAGAGCGTGGCTGTGACACACCTGACCACTGGGTGGGGTTGTTAGCCCAGCTATTCTGTTGCAGGTGAAAGGGCACCGTGGGAGTTTTTTGAATAGTTAGTTCTGCCTATGAAAACGAAGCTGTGTGGCTGGAACAGGAAGTCACATGATGTCCCTGTGCTGACACTTAATTGTTTTATTGCTGCAGCAAATCTGGAAACATAAAAGCCAAATGGTTTAGTATATTTGAGTTTCTACTTGTACGAAACAACGCGGCCGTCTCTCCAGTGATCATTATTAAACGGGGTTCTTGATGCCATCTGTTTCTGAAAAACAAGGTCAGGTGGTCCAAAAAAAGGACACGTGAATACATTAAATAAATCACAGAGATCAGTGGTGATTATTGTGAATCGACTATAGATAATCACGTCAATATTTCTCTGTTCATGTTCAGATTTTATACCATTCCTGCCCAGGGAAAACAAAGTGACAAATCATCATAATGTCACTGGCAGACTTTAATAGACGCATTAGGATTGATGTAGAGCGCCCCTGCTGCTCATAAAGGAGAATCAATCGTCTGCACTGGCAATTAAATCACACAGCATCACAGGTTCATTCCAGGGTCTTTTAGGGAAAAACAGGTTTAGAGGAAACGAACAAACACGAGGTTATGGTGAAAATGTGTGTGTTTGAACTGGAATATGTTAAAGAACTTACCAAAGTGTGTCCTGGAGTTGAGAACTGGAGCAGGAGCTGAACGCTGTGCTCAGTGTCTGGTCTTGTGTTATGTTGTTATGTTAGTCTGATGTGTTTTATGCATCCAATCATCTATTTTCTCTCATGTGATACATTTGTTATTTAGAAAACATTGGACAGTTTGTCCCTTCAGAGACCAAAGCTGTGACCGTGATGTTTTTTTTGGCATTTGGGAAGTTATAAGAAGTTGAGTGCAGTAAATGTGTGTGTGTATGTGTGTGTGTGTGTGTGTTAGCTGCAGCCGCGGTTGATGGCATATTAATGCCTCTAGTGGTCAATTTAATCTTCCTAATATCTGGGCGCCTGTAAAGCCTGGAATCACCTGTAGCCTAGCAACTGTGGCCACAACTAAGGGAACGGCAGCACTGCATGTTGAATTTCACCTGCATGTGACTGTCTCATGAGGACATGTCACACGGCCTGCTGTGTCCCTTCTTCCGTCTCTTTCTGACTGCACGATGTTTATGAAATGATACAGAATTTGAAATGCGTCACTTTATACAGTCGTATAGTTAGAACTTTTCCACACAGCCATCATCATTTACCCCCCTCTGGGGTTGTTTTGATCAATCTCTGTCAGAAGACTGCGATCCCCCAAAGTGTTTTTAACGTCAAACAGATAATATGTTGAATACAACACAAACTTAGTGAAGTAAAAAAAGAAAGAAAATGTTTGTACATTAAGTTTTATGAAATCCTCTCACGGTAACATTAACACAGGGTTAGGTTAGAAACAGATTAGCGTCCAGTTAGCTCTTTGTTTATTTCTACAAATGATAATAATGGCAATAATTACTGGATCAATTGTTTTTTTGTTTTTTGTTTTAATCTTACACCAATTCTGTTTGTGCGGTGGTAATAATTCATGGTTTCACTTCAGTCAGTCGTCCGTCACGGACGTACTGCAGCTGCGCTTCTTCTCACTCCTTTTTGAATATTTTCTTATCTCTCTAAAAGACGTTTTATTTTGAAAATGTAATGATACTTCAATGCTCAGCACCTTGATACTGGTCTGTAGTAACGGGTGGTACTGGCTGACCAGTCCTTGGAACAAAAGAGACCACTGGTATGGATGTAACTACAGACTAATACATGTTTCTGAATGGTCGGGGACCACTGGTATGGATATAACTACAGACTAATACATGTTTCTGAAATTGATAGTAATATTTATTTAAGCTACAAATATTGTTCATTGCTGTTGAATTAAAAGAACTTTTGATTTCTCAGGTTAAGAAACTCTGTTGCATGGACTTTATTAAATGCTTTTGTGGGCCACACAAAACAACTTGGCGGCCCGCATTTGGCCCCCGGGCCTTAAGTTTGACACATATGCATTATCTACTTAGATGAAAGGATACATTTACCATGAACTCACAGCAGAAATATCCACCATGTCCTACCACTGCAGGGGCGAGGGAGGTTTATGAGTGAAACAACACAGCCAGGAAAGGCAAGTACAATCTG
>NC_024308.1:9142325-9143095 GCF_000523025.1 Cynoglossus semilaevis
ACCAGCAGTATGTCAGCAGGTGTGTGTTCTGTGTCTTAGCTTACATGTGTGAGTGTTAAAAAAAACAAACAAAAAAAAAAACACAGGAAGTGTAAGAGATTGATAGAAAGCAGCCGGCACAGAGTCCTGAGCCAGCAGCAACGGTCGCCACAGCAGCAGAAGCACATCACATTAGCAAGGCATGAGGCAGCGAGAAGGTCAGTGAATCAGATAGTGGTTCAATACAGCAACACAAGGCAGAGAGCAGCAGCTGAGCTGGTCTGTTCTTCAAGCCTGTCTGTGGTTTAAGGGCGTCGACCACACTGACGGCAGACTGAAGAGCTGACGCTGGAAAACACCAGTGCGTCTGTTACATGATGTTAGGAGGCAGAAACGTTGTTGCTGAGTAGATGTGTGTGAAAGCAAAAATGTTACTTTCCCCTTTTCATCCTTCGTGTGTGTTCAGTTAGATATCCAGTTGTTTGCTGATCCTGTGAGGTTTCCACGGTTCCTGTTGAAAAAATCTATTCAATTATTCTAATCAATTATTGATTACAACTTTATTTTTTTTTGCCTGCCTTAACTTTGTAAATTTCTGTCTCTATAATATGTAAAAAAAAAAATCAATTACCACTCCATCCACCCAAGAGCTGTGGTGTGATTGAATCTAAATTGTGAGTGGCTGCGAGGTCTCGGCAGATCATATTGACTTAGATATGGTCCCTCTAACTTTTAATAGCTGGCACTTACACCAGATGAGTAGTTCAGCACTCTTAGCCCATTATACTGTT
>NC_024308.1:9143130-9163162 GCF_000523025.1 Cynoglossus semilaevis
TCAGTCAGGTTCTGACTGACCTCATGTGAAAGAAGAGGACTCACTGCAGCCCTCAGAGTGAGAAGTAATAACCACTCATTCTCTAATCTGCCCTGGGGGGTGGTGGTGGTGGTGGGGGGGGTGGAGTTCATCGTTTGATGGCCAATCAACTGACAGTATTATATAATATCAAGGAAGCTGTAATAGCCAATCAGAAAAATGAACAACATTTATCAATTATCTCCACATACAGATGTAAATACAAGGTGTTGTTTTTACATCAAGGTGTTTGTTATCAACCAAGTACATAAGTAGTAGTATTAGTAGTAGTAGTAGTATTACAGTTTTCACTCATTCTTTACCTTTAGGTTGCAGTCTGTACCGTGGATCACCAGATTAATAAGTGAGTAATTCACTTTGTTTGTTTCCTCATGTAACTCTGTCACTCAGCTGGTGTTGGCTGTAACTGTGGACCAGTAATACTGCACCACTGTGCAGTTTATTTCTTTATTCTGTCTTTATGGGAGTCTGAATGACCTATTGTTTTGAAACATTGTCAGATTATCTCTGGTGCTATGACTGGAAGTAAATTAGTAAAACTGAAGTAAAGTAAGTCCTACAGTCTGGCACCGGTCCCTGGTCCAGCCTTTGGCCAGATCAGGTCTATCTGAGTCCTGATGGTAATCACTAGGGTGGACTGGCACATCAGCAGAACAGTTCAAATACTGGCTACTTTACATAACATGAAGACTAGTCAAGATCTACTTTTGTTTGACAATACTATCAGACTACTGTTGGACATGTTTTGGTGTCCATGCATTTTTCTGGCCTGGTTATACTGCCAGTGTTGCCTTGTTATCCGACTTGATGTCTCCTACAGAGGTAATGACACTTGGTGTTGGCAGAGAAGCCTTTTACTTCTGCTGTCTGCAGGTGGAAGTGACACAGACAAATTGTCCAGAGTATTACTGTGGTTTACTTTCCATCATCACATTGTTTGTTTTTTCATATTAAACTCCAAACTGTAACTCAGTTTTACTGCGTTTTTAAACAATGTCTCTGCCATGTTTTTTTTTAAGAGTAATGATACAACTGAAAATAACATTCTCACTCTCACTAATCACTCTCTCTCAACCTTTCCTTTGAATACAAGTTTAACATCCAGAAAATATAAAAATGACTTTGCCACAAGAGTCATTTGGAAACTTTTTATGATGGCGCTCTATTTGAGGCGAGGATTCAACACCAGACTGAACTGGATTAGCTTCAAATGATCTCCCTCTGAAAACTCCGAGACATTAATGCCCATCAGACACTTTTTAGTGGACATTGATGCCCCCATTGATGAACACTAAATGTAATTTGAAATGTGACTTTTATTTTCAGAAGCAGAAACACCTTTCTCTTCTGTTTGATCAGGCTACAGCAGAACAACTCATCGTTACTGATTGTACATTTATATATGTGTCTGGCAAGTAATGCATGTGACAGACACTGCAGCCACCAAAGTGTTGATGAAAACTGGGCGGGGCTTGTAAGGACTCATTAGCATTTAAAGGTAAAGTCAGAGAAAGTGGCCTCTCTGTTGAACAGTATAGTGTACAGAACCACGCTGTGCTAAAAAAAAAATCCATCATATTTGTTTGAATAAAGAAGTTAAGGCTCAATAATTATTTGCGTAACATAAGCTCAATATGTCCACTTTAAAACAGGTTCCATTTAAAAATGGTTTCTCAATAGAAGAATCTCAATAAAAGACCAAATTATAGATTTTAGTGAACGTTTCATTTTCAGAAAGATTCCAGTCAAAATGTGTATTTTTTTAAATCACTCAACTAGAACTCCATGTCTTCTCACTAACACAAATGTGTGTTTGAGGTCAGGTCAAATGCAGACCCTATTCTCAGGAGATGAAACCATTTTCTAAACTGTACCTCTGTGCGTTACACAAAAATCACTTAAAAATTTAAAATATTCTGTATTGCTAATTTGAAAATAGCAGGCAGGCTGGACACATACTGTGTTTTGAGCATTTGGACTGTTCATTTGGGGAGTTCTGCTGTGTTTGTTGTCCTTCAGGAAAATGTTCTCACGTCTTCCCACAGATTATTGCTGACAACAGTGCAATGTGGTGATGTAACAGGAGCAGCAGACGGTACTTTTGGCCACTCTGTTCATGTTGGAGGAAAAGACATTCAGAATATTTTAAGATACCAAACAAACAAATCTATGAATACAACCACATCCTCAAAATACACGACATATTTGTAAACAGTGCTTTTCTACAGCCAACTGGTTGGAGTTCCACCTGCTTCTCTCTGTGTGAAGTTCATGGGTTCTTGTCGTTCCTAGGTGGTTGATTAGTCTGGCTGTAACATTATATCTGGAAACTGATTTTATTAAAGGATTGTTAAATGTGTGGACTTTTAATTCCATGTTGACTATGTGACTCCTGGGCCACAATTGTCCTAAAATTGTAGAGGGGGGTCGGGTCAGGAGGAGATAGATGGAGATTTTGTGTGAATTATGATAAATGACATGTAAGTCCTGCATAAAATGCTAAAATGCTTTTATCATTTTCTACGCCATCTATTGGGGAAATGTGGGTATTGCAGTCAAAAGGCAGAAGTATAATGATAATATAAATAAATTATATAATTTGGAATAGTTTGGCGGGCCACATCCGGCCCCTGAGCCTTAGTTTGCCCATGCCTGCTCCAAACTAACAGCTGAGGCCTTGAGGCATTTACGTTTTTAAAAGTGAAGAAATGTAAAAAGGCTGTAGCCGTCCACCATCCATCTGCAGTAACCCGTAGTACATAAAACACTGACTGTTGATCTCAACAGTTCAAGCACTGTAACTGAGTATTTGTGGTACATGTGTGGTACATGTTTGTCTGTGTTTGTGTGTAAATGTGTGTTTGGCTGCTGGGCCGTGGTTGGAAGGCAGTGCGAGAATCCTAGATGCTGTTGAAAGAAGACGATTGGCCTGAGAACACGGTGGTCCCTCTGTGACAGATGGTTGAGGACTGGGCTCTCAGAGCTGAAATCACCCACTGTCACATATGTGAGCGTGCTAAAGCCTGAACACAGACACGCTGAGGAGGAAGCTCTGTGCACAGAGGAATGACATGAATAGAGATTCAAATGCTCTACTACGTATGCACTTATCTGTTTCCTTCCACGAGCGGGAAACAGTCTACACACCGTTGAGATAAACAGTCAGGCAGATGGACAGAAATGTGGAAAATGGCAGAAATGTGGAAATAGCGTGCCGAGGCGAGAGCCAGTGTTTGGGTGTTAGAGACGGCTTTGCTGCCTTGATTTGAACACAGTGCAGCTTTGCTGCGTGTCCCTCTAAACAAACAGGAGGGGATCTGGAGCCTGCAGCTCTTCATTCACCAGTACTGCTCTCACTGTCACCATCACCACAACCATCAGCAACTGCTCCACTCAGAACTCTGCCTCAATGTTTCTGCCAAAACCCAACACCGTGGCAACGGTTCCGTGAACTTCTTTGTTCCATTAGGTACAGCTTTTTGTTACACTTGGATTAATTAGTACCAGAACATTTATGTTCCTTGTGCAGTTTGATTAGTTTTATGTTTGGAGAAGCTTCCATGCTAGCTGTAGCTACTATAATAAGAACTTTGACAGCAACGTTTCATCGACACGACATGAAATAATCAACTACAAAAGAAGACAAACTGGAGGAGATTGCAGTCAATGATTCCAGTCAGCTATTAAGGAACAACGATGGGTTGCTGCTGGTTTGAACACTGGTTTGTTTTGAAGGCTTTAATATTAGCTTCTCCGGTTCTAGGAACGACCTGAAACATTGATTCCAAGAAGAGATGAAAAGTACTGATTGGAATCATTTTGACCTCTGAACAACCGTTAATATAAATCAGGTCTTCATTTCTAAGTCTTGTCGATGCACTAACAGATGAGGACCAAAGTGCAAGGACAAATAAAATGATCAGATATTATATACAGGCAGAGTAAGAGAAGTCAACAGAAACTGACGGGACTCTTATTTTTTAGAGAAAGTCAGCTGCTAATCAGGTGATAATCTATAGTAAATTAAGGCTACATTCTTTATGGCTCCTTATTACAGCATGACGTCGAATTGGGGCGGGGGTTGCTGTTGCTCAGTACAGTCAGGAATCTGCCAGACTAGAAAAAGCTTTGGTTCATGTTGTATTCAACACTGTTGCTGAGGTAATAGTTAGCATCCAGCCCACATAGAACAGTATGAGCAACCATGTCGCTCCATCCATTTCTTATAATCTATCTGAGAACGTGACTTACAGTGGTACCCCAGCCTGGTGTACTCCGTATGCAGTTAGTAAAATGTACTGCATGTTGCAGTTCCCCAACCTTAAAAGAAAATGCGTGTGGCAATAGGAGTAAAAGTATGTTTTAATCACTTAAGAAAAATTGACTTGATGTTACTCGTCTGTTGCAATTTATTATTTTCATCATCATCATTGATCTGTAAATGAACTTGGTAATAAATACCACTTCTGATTCTGATTAGAATATTAAATATTTCTTTTTTTTTTCAGCCAAAATCTAAAGGGATTTGTGCTTTGAGCCGACGTTTTCTGCACCACCTGCCTTCAGGAAAATAAGCATAAACGGAGATATCAATAGCACCCGGTTGTTCTTTTGTACAATCCTTTGTTCTGTGAGCATCTCAGTCTGTGCTGAAGTCAGTCAGCCCTCTATCAAGTGTAATTCTGGCCTGTTTGCCAATCATCATCTCTGCTGAAGACAATGTGGCTCCTATTGCTTCAGAAAACTAGCCGGTGTGTCATCATTTAATCTTCTCCTTCCTTTGCCACAATTACCACAGTTATTTTCTCACTCGCTAAAAGCATGCTGCATTTTACATCATTACTGATCTGAAAACTGTCTGGAAAAAATGTTGAGGGTTGCTGTTGAGAACCTACTTGACTAGATGTTTCTGTTTTCAGTGGCGATATAACACAAAAGCAGAAAAAAGTCGATGTAATTCCTACTTTCTTCTGTTTTCCTCGGTGGGAAATCACTTTCTGTTCAAAGAATCACCTAAACCGACTGAACACTAACCAAATTTAACTCCATTAAAGACAGAAAGCAGGGCTTTGTGTGGGCATCGAGAGTGTGAGTTAGTGTCGGCAACTGAATCATGAAATAGAACGAATAGAAACTTCCAGGTATCAACATTCATTGTAACACCAGACGCCAAAGAAAAGTGTCCAAATGTCACATGGCAAAGACATGAGTGTGGAGGTAAATATCAACGTGGAAGAATAAAGCATTGACTCAGGGATAACTAGAGCATCAATCACTCTGCCAAACAGGCCTGATAGTTAAATGTGTATAATCACAGAGGTCTCTTTATGTCAGGGAGCTGCAGTTGGTGGATCAAAACAAACTGAGTTAGACGTAGGTCTCCCCACGAGACCACATACATTATTTACGTACCATCTGCTGGTCCGGTCGTCAGCAGTTGAAGTCCTGTCTTGTTTGTGGCTGCTGCATAATTAACAAAACAGCTTTGTTAATTTGATTTAGCAATTTCGCAAATGCAAATTAGGAGTGTGAGCCAGACAGTGTTTTTAGAAAAATATTTAAAATGTTGTTTTGTACTTTGGTTTTAAAAGGTTTTCTCCGTTCTGACATGAACTAAGACTTAAGTTCGTACAAGTCACTCTTCTTAGTAAAACACAGCAGGTGTAGAGGAAGTCGTATACGTTCTCATTTATTACCAGTGTAGTTCTTTGGGCTCCTTGTGTGATTTGCTTCAGTAAATCCCAGATTAGGTTCCCACTGTACTCCACGTGGTTTCGCTGTAGTGAGTCGTAAACCGCTGTGATGGCGTGACACACTGTACGTCACAACATGGTGACAAACTGTGTGTAGAAGGAAATGTTTCCCCCCGAGCCAGTATATCCCCTGATGCTGGGAACATTGTGATGAAATGAAGAGTCTTAACAGGGAGCAGACTGCAAGCTAGCGCCCTCAGGGAATGAAAGTTCTTGAAGGATCCAGCACTTTATTAGGCACTTTTAAAAACCACGCTTCTTCAGGGGGACTATCAGCGCTGTTCACAAACTTGGCGTGACAAAAGCTGTTGAACAGAGACTCTCAAATGGCATTGAGCAACTACACGAGTACTCTATACTTTCTGTGCTTTTAGGAATTACTTATATGTAGTATATGTGATTAAATATGTAGCAAAGGATGGTTGGCTATCAGGCTGCATAACAAAGCAAAACCGCAGCAACCTTTTTCTGTGTTCTTGTAGCCTCTTGTGTAAAAGCAGTTATCATTCCTTTACAAACATTTCTTCTTCAAGGGCCTGTTCTCCTGCCCTACATAACTCAAAGTCCTTGCTCAGTTTCAGTTGCTGGAAGGGGATCTTAAGCATATCTGACAATGACATAATCATAATAAATACAAGCTATTCAAGTTGACATTTGAAACATTCATTTGATGTAAAGTAAATACAGATTTTGTAATTTTATCATAAATACCTCCACCGTTTGCAGTTTCTCCACGAGCCAGTCGAGGTCACAAGTTTTTTTTTGTTTTTTTTGCAGTTTATTTCAATTATGTGTCCCGAAATAAAGCGTAAAGCAAACGAACGAAAGGTTGTCATTCAGAGAAAGATCCTTGTGAGCCACCGTGCTTCTGACTGCCAGGCTTTATCCTTCTTGTTTTGGCAGAACTGCCTTCTGCTACCCAGCGTGGCAGGAAGCTGACATTCACACTGTGGAGTGAGTGTGATCAACTCGCACCCAGGCGGATAAGAAGTGTTTTATATAGAAACTGAGAGGGAGTTTCATATGGTGGCACCTGGTGAGAGAATATGGTGAGAAATGAGCCTTGATGAACACAGCTTGGTGTGGAGAGCTCTCTCTCTCCCTCTCTCTCCCTCCCTCCCTCTCTCTCTCTCTCTCTCTCTCCCTCTCTCTCTCTCTCTCTCTCTCCCTCCCTCTCTCTCTCTCTCTCTCTCTCTCCCTCTCTCTCTCTCTTCCCCTCCCTCTCTCTCTCTGTCGCAGGTTGTAGAGTATGTAACATGGAGTTTTCAGCAATTATTTTTAGTTTTGCTGCTTTTCCTGCTTTCAGGAAAGCACTGTGACTTCTCCCCTAACACCAAAGTTAAGTGTTTATTGAGCTGGCAACACTCTTTGAGAACTGTGAACAGACGACTAGAGTTTAGTTTTAATAATACAAAAACTGTCAAACACTCATATAAGCGTTAATCTCTGTAAAATGTGTCGATGTCTGTTCAGTGATATGGCTCTACTGAAACGCTGAGGTCATTGGACTTTCCTCTTTATTTCATATTTTACTCATAAATGTGGCACAAGACATGACTTGTTTGGACTCATGTGAATTTAACCTATATTTCAGACCAAACTTCATGCTACAGTGTAGTGTGTGGGATACCCCTGCAGTAACATGGACTACTTTAAAATAATGTAGCAAGTGAGTGGCACAACTTCTACATTAAATATATACTAAAATATACCTGAGCAGTCGCAGTTAATATAGATATATATATATGTGATATGATATATTCTGCTATTCTCCCCGTTCTTGTTCAGTTTTATCTTTATATCAGGCCAACTTATCAGTAAAGGCAAGTTAGGCATCAGGAGAAAAAAATCTCTTCCTAAAAACTGAATTTGTTTATCAGAGTAAAAAAACATTTGGTGTCTTCAAACCTAATATTTTCTCTACAGAAATAGGTTCTTTTCTTACTCTAATGTCATGAAAGCCTCATAAAACTGTCTGTGTACATCAAGTAAATACTGCTTTTCTCTGAGTAAACTACTAAAAGACTAACAGTTAGACCTGTGTTTATTGGTCAGGCGTTTTCTGTGTAAAACATGAATGGAGTAAAGTGTAGCCATTATGGAAATAAGGCCCATTGCTTTGTGTAACAAATGCAAAATGTTTTCACATTACGACAGGAGGCAGTCAGCTCTTAACACCTCATTTTATTGTCCCAACATTCAAAAGTACAAATAATTTAAACACAACAGTTTTATGAAAAGGAAAAAAACAAACATTTACAGCAAGATTTTTTATTTAATTTCCAGTTTCAGACCTAAACTAGCAAGGATAACATGAAGTCATTCATCGCAGTAATTGGATTAATAATAATAATAAGAATAAGAATACTAATTATAATAATCATAATAATTATAGTAATCATAATAATAAGAATTTTAATCATACATAATTGTCAAGTAATAACAAAAGCAGGAGAGAGTAGGTAGCCCCAGTCATGGGTCCCTGTGAACATTTTTTCGTCTTTTTTGTCTTTAAAGATTTTGTTTATAGATTTCTCAGATAATAAACAAACACGTCTCAGGAGGAAAATGAAAACTAACAAGAAGAGCCTAGTTCCTCTGTTCACCTTCCCTCCTCCACTTCTGGCTGCATTGTTCCTACTGGCAGACTGCCACTATAAGGCGCTACAGGGGGATGGTGGGAGCCACAAGGGTCGGGCATAGAGCGAGGTGACAAAGCCCCATGTTTCAAACACCCATTCACCCACACACACACACACACACACAGTTGGTTCACTTTTGTATGTGTGTAGTAAATAGACCCAAACACACACACACACACACATTACCACTAACAGTTAACATATGAGTTCACTGACTTACACTGGACACTGCACATACACAGGTCTCCAATTAACCCTACAGTAACAAACCAAACAGGGACACACACACACACACACATACATACATTACATCATAGAACATGCATGTGAACATGCACGTGTACGCACACGCACACACACACACACAGACAGACAGACAGACACGCAGGGTCTAAGTGGAACAGGCACGCATCGTAAGAGGTCAAAAGTCATACAGTGTAGGAAATCAGTTCACACGTCAGAACAACATTCTACTGGGGTCGTTGCATAATTCAAGTTCCCAGTGAAGGCCGGGAGCATGAGGGGTCTGGTGGGTTGGCCTGTTGCTGTTATGACGTTACAACACTCTGTGATCGGATGGCACAGACTGTGATTGGACAGTGGCGATGATGTCACGTGAGCTGACCAGTTCAGATGACCGAGGTGTGAGAGAGAAGGGTGCACCCTGCGACCGTGTCCTCACCGCCCTCCACACATCTCTCCTTCATGTTTTCAAGTCTTAACAACAAATGGAACTTCTGTCCAATTCTATATCGTTATGCCTCTGTAACCGTTCCCTAACCGCTCACCGTTCAAAATATATAATCTATATATCATATCGGAGTATATCAAATATAGAATTGGTACAATACATTTTCTTTATATCCAGAGTACTTCTCAAGCACAACTGTCATCAATAACAGTTGGTGTGCAATTGTAACAAGTTCTTAATATTTAAACATTTGTTGGTATGGAGATTGAAAACATGAATTTAGAAAAAAAACCAAAAACGATTTAGTCTCGCGCAATGAATGACCCTCACACATTAATATTCTAGAAACTGTCTGCCCAATCTCTGAGAGTTGGATGTCAAATCAAATGTAGACGACAAACAGAAAACTATGCTTTCAGACCCACATTTTTGCATAAGGTTTCATCACAAAGCTGTAGTAAGTGGAGGCAGGGTGTGGACGGAGTGGCTTTTTAGAACTACACAAACTTATCACAGGTTATATTGAACCAGAACAACCGTTTATAACATTCTATTAAGACTAAACTTTATTGAAAAAGACCTAAAGATTTAATTTTAACAAGACAAGAAAAAAGCAATAGCAAATTGAACTATTAACTAGGTTATGCATAGCGAGTAACTGTTTCTAGTAATAAGGGAGAAGCGTCCCCCGACCCTCCGGACATTTTTTTCAGTTTTCATGACTTTTAGATTTTTATATTGTAATTTTGATATATCGGTACAAAGCACAAATAGTACTAAAAGTTCTCTCAGTGCAGTGGACTACTGGAAGAGACTCTCCACTAGTCGCTTTGTTCCCTTTTGCTCAGAAACGCCCCCTCCCTGTACCAGAATCACGCAAATACACAGACAGTTAAACAAATAAATACATAAATACACAGATAAATAATTAATAAATAAATATATAATTACAAATAAATTACAAAATAAATATTTTTGTTTCAAACAAAACATTTTGACCATCAAAGAAAAAAGTTATATTCCAAGCATTTGTATGGTTTCTTTTGCCGCGGTGTGTAACTGAAAAAAGTCCAAATCTTTTTTCTCTTTTTTTTTTGTTCCACAAGCAACATGACAACAATTGAACAGTTTCCTCACATTTTTTTTCTAAGTAACTGAACCACCACTTCATAAGTTGCCATATGAAAAGGACAAGCTCAAACAAAAGAACAGTGACAACTCAGATAGTACAGTAGATATTGGAAAACAAATGTAGACTATATATATATTTATATATCATCTATTTGTACACAGCAAATAAAGACACAGTTGTCATAGATCCTCTTTAAGGAAACAAATATCTAGACTAACAGAACTAGCTAATCATCGGTAAGTCGGACAAACGTTTCACGCTCAGCAAATAAGTCAGCAAGCCGAACCAAAACGAACAAACGAACAAACGAAAATGTACAGATGAAAATTTGTTCGGTGTGATTCTTACACGGCCCTGTGTCATGTATCTGGTTTGTCGGCAAAAGAAATAGTCTCAGAACCAGATTTCTCAGGGCCAACAACAATAACAAATTTTTTTAAACAAAGAACAGCAGCTCAATTCAATGCCAACATCAAAGTATTTTTTTCCATTAAACAACACATAGAACAACAAACTTGGATATTTAAGATATGTGAATAATGTAGTATAGCACCTACTGTTGATCGCTAAAAGTAAGTTATTTTCAAATGCAAGTTCACCAACGCAGAGCGAATAAAATCATATTGATAATGCATATGCTGTTTACATGGATAGATGTGTATATATCTATTTATTGATATCCCATATTGATTGATGACAGAAAGGAACACAGGAAACAGGAAAACAAGTGGACAAAGGGTCTTCTTGCTTTGGGCTCGGACTAGGATGGTTAGGCCTTGGAAAGACCCCGCTCCCTTACCTTTTGGGTATCGCTGTTGAATAATCACGCACTAGTACATATGTGAAAAATTACCAAAATCACCTGCCTCAGCTGCATCCCGTTTCAGAAAACCTTCCATCTACAAAATCACAGCCAACTTGGTTTACCCAAAAAACAAACAGCCTGTGATCCCATAACGTACCACAGCGGAACGACAAGAGCAGGTGGCGCCCCCCCCCCCCCCCCCCCCGCCCTCCCCCAGTTAGCCAGTCAAAATATTTTTCTCTTTTTTCAAATCCAGATTCTTGTAAAAATTCTTTTATAGTTATTATTTTAATTATCATTTATAAAAATAGATTTTTATCTTTATTTTTATCTTTTTCTAAATGTATTTTTTTTTTCCAAGCAAAGAGATCTTCTCTTTGGCAACAGTGATATTTTTTTTTTCTCTTAAATTACTGAACGTGTCATCAGGAAAGCTAACCCATCCCCTCCCCTACCCCATCTCCCTGAACCCTGTGAGGAAAGACGTTATGTTTTGTTTGCGATACAAAACAAAAACAATGTTAGAAATCGTCTTTTTTTCTTCTCTCCTAAATAGGATTTACCGGGATCGTGGAATCCCGTCTGTAATTAATAAGGGGAATTTTTCAAGACACACTAAAAATGAATGAATGGTTCACCAATTTAAAAAAGAGGCCCTTCCTCCTCAGTGACAGGAAGGTCGAGAATACTAACGACAGTGGATCCGGATTTACAAAAGAAAAACAAAATCCTGAATCAAGACAGAGAAAAGGTTCCAATCTAAAAAGGACAATCTTTTCTCCGAAAATAAGGGAATACGGGGGGTTTGCTACTGTTTACACACAAGAGAAAATTCATTTTTAACAATCACAACGAACAGAAAGAATATACAACAAAGAGAAGCCTGTATTATCACAAGAGCTTCCAAAAAGTATGAACATTTTTTATCATTTCATTTTTGTAATACTTAGGCAACACTGGCTTATAGGTCCAAAGTTATAATATAAGCCATTTCTCTAGTTCAATTGGTTTGATGGTTTGTCGGTTGCGTTGTGTTCCAGTTGGAGTTTGAGTTTGCTGTATTGGATGGCTGTCGTAAGGTGGTAGTGACTGTAGGGGGTTGAGGGACAGGTGGAGGTGGGCGGGGGGGAGAGGTTGCGAGCAATTTTCGGAGCAGACAAAGTCGAGGGGCACCTGCTTCTACACCATTAAGTTCAGGACTTGTGTGTCTTGTTGGTCTTGAACGAGACTTGCAAGACACGGTCACCCAACCTGTAGCCGTTGAGACTGGCGATGGCCATGGCCGCCTCGTCGTAATTCGTCATGGTGACGAAGCCGAAGCCTTTGCACTTGTTGGTGTTGAAGTCACGGATCACCTTGACATTGTTGACGGCGCCGAAGGGCCCGAACAGCTGCCAGAGGACGCTCTCATCTGAATCTGGGGACAGGTTGTAGACGAAGATGCACCAGCCAGTGCCCGTGTGGCCGGGGATGTTCATGCCCACCAGGCTGGTCATGCTGTCGATGGTGATGGGAGAAAACCTGAGAGGACAGGCAGAGTAGGGAGAGATGAAGGAAGCAGAAGTAAACAAAAGGTTTAGTCAAACATATTTTTATGGTACAAAGTAAAACTAAATCTTTATCTCCTGTATCTGATCTTTTTTTTTTTAATATCTCTAAACTCACCACCTGGGGCGCTCAACCATTCACCACAGTCTTTAGAAACAGGGTCTAGTGCTAAGTTGGCGTGGCGTTGCATTTTTAAAGATACACTGATGCGTATGTGTGGATGTTGATAGTATTTGAAAATACTTATTAACGCCGTAGCATTAATGAGTATCTGTGTAAGCACTCCCTGGGTCCCTGACGTCTGAATGGCCTTCTGTCAGCAGTGACGGCAGCGCTGCATGCTGGGCTATTTTTGTCTAAAAAAGATACAGTTTCTGTCTTTGTGTCCTTGAGTGGCTACTTCAGGAACTAAATTGCAGGAAGATGTTGAATTAAAGCCTTTGCTCGGAACTCATCTCAGATCATGCCAGAGCCTGCTAAATCCGCACTCACTCGCTCATAATCTGCTGTGTTTTTGTGATGCGAAAGATTCGAAACCTCATTTAACTTCACTTAATTGCCTCTCCACTCAGACTAAAAGGAAAGCGGAAAGAAGCCTTTTAAATAATAAGTAAATGACATTAAAAAAAACATTTTCTTTATATAATTATTGAGTGCACTTTCACTAAGACTTACGTCTCTTAGAAAGTAAAAAGTTGCTTTTTTAAAAATAGGGAATTAAGAAAAGCTAGGAAAAAAATCAACATATTTGTCATAATATTCTTAGTCTCTCCAATTTGATGTTGTCTTTATTTTGATCTCATGAAACTGATCTGTTAGCGGAGCGACGGTAGAGAATGTGTGGTTGTCTGCTGCTTGTTACATTAAACTTCCTGTTATTCCTCAAAGTTGAAAATCTTTGTACAACTTCTGGCTACTATAAAAAATATCTGACACATTATAAAAAAAAGAGATTTAGGAAACTGTAAAAATGAATTTTGAATTTGTTCAAATACTTGCACAAGAAGAACGGGCAAAAACACACCACGTGCCAAACATCTGACTTCCTCTTTCTTCCTCAATGAGGATGAGACCAGTAAATAGTCCAATCAGAGCCTGTTGACTTCCTGCTGTAGGACATTCCCCGTTAACGCTGCCTCCAACAATGCTGCTCACAAACGATTGCATGTTTTCCCCCTAAATTGACAGCGTGACTTATTACTTTTGACATCATATCTATTATATTTATGATGGCCAGGTGAGGGTTCCAATCCCATTTAATTTTGCGAACCATGAGTAGGTTTTTCACAATGCAGGCTGGTCTGAGCTGCCGTGCTCTCCTCAGACCTCTCCTACGGGGCTTTGTTTATTTGTAGAGGCTTTAAGAGGTTTTCTAATGTGTGATGTGACAGTTGGGAGGCCACGCAGGAGGTGATTAATGTTTCTCTTTCTGCTGCTGCTGCTGCTGCTGCTGTGTGTGTGTGTGTTGACTGTGCAAGTTTACACATCCGCATGGGACCAAACACTAACCAATGCTACAGATGAGACCAGGGGTTGCATAGCAACAGAGAAGATGACCAGATATCTAAACTGTGCTCTCTGTGTATAACAATTACATAGCTATTGGTTTAGCGCTCTCTCTGGCCAAGAAGATACATTGGCCTTAAATTAATTGAACAAACTGCCCTCATTATTTAGTCATTTCATCGAATTCAGATTCGTTGTACACAAATTTGTTTCTGTCCAGAATATTCTTAGCAAGGTAAAGACTACATACTGTACATGTGATGCTGATCTGGCCTCAGATAGCATCTACAGCATGCATGATGCGTCGGTCAGTACTGTGGTCACTGTTCTGTTCAATGATGCAATACTACACCAGTGAGAAAGCATAAGAAAGCATGGAGGCAATGGTCGGGAATTCAAGCAGAGCAGTGCCAAAGCCAAGTCGTCTGCAGTGACTCAGCATTTCCTGTTTGCAGCCTGGATCCAGGTTCATCCGACCTATATTTTTTACTATCAAATATTTCAATCAGAATTTAGAAATTTAGAAAGTAAACAGTGGTGTTAATGATTTCACTGTACGACTGTTTGTAGATATGAATTTGAGCAGTGAGTGTAGTGAATCACACTGTGACTTTGAGACTGTGTTGAGACAAGGCAGATGAACCTGAATCCAGAAGAAATCAACACACCTAGAAATAAGAATTCCCATAGCCAAATACACACACACACACACACACACACACACACACAATAACACCAGCACTTGAAATAATCAAAACAAAGCAAACTCATCACCACTGAACACAGAGATCAGTTATTTTCTGTTTATGTTTCCACTTGAAGTGGTTGGTAAAAAAGTTTGAAACCAACTCAAGCTCAAGACGAGAAAAAAAAAACAAAACTGAAACTGAGAGGAAAAACAAATCGAATTCAAAAATGCAGCTGACCTTTAACAAAGTGCTAAACGCAAAGTGACTAAAACAAACTGAAACAAAACACAAAATTTGAAAAACAAACAAATTTGAAACTAAAAAATAAAAACCATGGAGAACAAAAAAGGATATTGACTCAACATGGACATCTGGCATTGGGTGAAGTTTTAATTACCTCTTTACGCCATAGGCCATATTAAGCAAATTGTCCAGCCTGTAAAGAGAAGGAGGGTTCTGGGGTTAATGGTGGGCAGATGGTCGACTCACTCAATGGAACTAATGTCAAGTCTCTGTAGGAGGTGTATGATTCTCCTCCCTCAAAAACAAACACACTCATCTACAGTTGTCCCATTACACTGAGGAGCCCTACCAGGACGGGCTGTAATCAGTCTGCTGCACCAGTGGCCTTTACTGTCAGCCACTGCATCTCTTCACTGGGTTATCAGTTATTTTATTACGTCAAAAAAACCCAACAAAAAACTGTACACTGACATGCAGATGCTGATGGTGAAATGTTAGTGTCGGCTACACTTGCATACAAGCGTAGCCAACGCAACAGTGAGACTGTGTTATTATAATGCAAAAAAAACAACAAACAAACTGCAAATGCGTATTAATACAAATCAGGCCACCACTTGAATGGTTCATTAGGAAAAGAAAGGTCATGAGAGTCACTGTTTTACTTGGGCTCACTCATTGGAGAGAACACTTGAGATGACAGGAAATGATCCAGCGTTCTGTCAGTGTAATGGTTTGGCATTAGGATGATGGTGAGTCAGACAGAAGGACAGGTGATGATGACCAGTGTGGTGTTTAGTAAAAGAGAAAAAAAAGGCAAATCAATAGTAACAGTAACAGTCTGCCAATGAGGAAAGAGTTAAATGTAGGTTTGAGGAAATTTCACCAGTAAGACATTGTGTGTGTGTGTGTGTTGTCTATCTTGGATGGATGCAGTCTGCTTATTGACTCAATGACCTTCATCCCTCACTCGGGTCCGGCCCGTCTCATGTCTTATTAACTCCTCTGGCCTAATGGACACAGGCCACGGCTTATTGAGTAACAGCTGGCTGTTGATGCATCTTTCCTGGTGTAAACACTTTAAACTCTTCGACTTTCCGTGACTTTGAATTTCTAAATTGTTCTTCGGCTAATGCCCTTCATTTGATTCCGTACAGAATGTAGTCGCTGGGAGCTGCAGAGCAGATCCACTGACTGGCCACCTACTCTGCTACAGCTGTTCAATTGCTCACTAACTTGTATATGAAAGCAGCCAGGCAAATAAAATAATTCAGTCTGGCTGATGAGTTTACATCAGTTCACTGTAGTTCAAATGGAGCATTAAAACTCCGCAGATTTGAAGTGTTTTGTATCTCTATGTGATCAGAGTTGGAGAATCATGTCTGAATCCGGTGAGATTTTCCTGCACAACCAATTTCTTTTGGAGGGGTTGTGGGGGGGTGGGGGGTGTATACAGAGGATGTGCCAAAGTATTTTTAGGTAAAAACACCTTGTTGATGCTGCAGGTGAAAGCTTTTTTTTTTTTTCGCTCCAGGAAAAGTATTAATATCTCCACAAAACACTTGTGTTTTTGGAGATATTAATGCTGTGAATATATGACACATCCAGGCCTGAAGCAGAGGGGGTAGAGTGGAGGCAGCAGACCAATCTGGAGCTACTGTGGTCAGCTACAGACACACACTGACACACCCTGTAACGGCCCAAGGAGTTGGACAATGAATGACTAGAAGTTGTTGCCGAGTCTGAAAAGTTCTGATGTAAAAACATAAACATGACAATTTTCAAACTTTTCAGATTGATTTGTTGCTGTAACTGAGCCACTACACCGAGTCTAATCGTCTTAAATCAATACAGTCCCTGGATCTCCTCAATCCAATATTAGGGACGACCTGTGACAGGAGGTTTATTTCGTCCTTATTGTGGGGCCCAGCAAATCCACTGATACACAGTAAAAGTGATGTGTGTCAGTATAAGTATGGATTTTTATGTATATATTTTTATCCTTAGACTAAGGAAGGTCAGTACAGTTAGTAAACTCTACTGACTTTTGGAATATTTAACATTTATTAACATTATGAATTAAGATTAATAAAACACAAAGTGACACCATACCATTAGTAATGTCAATATTTCTTGCTATTTTTAAAGTGCCATCTCGGGTTTCCTGGGATGTCTCCTAAACATTACCAAAAAGTACAAAAGTACAAAAGCTGTAAGAAAAAAAAAAGAAAAAGAAAAAGGTGGAAAAAAGACTTTATGGAACCATTAAAGCTGTAATTAGCCCATTATGTGGGAAGGAAACAAGCAGACTGCGCTGTGGGTAAATGAGTCAATTGGAGAAGAGGCTCGGAGGAGAAACGCTCCAGGCCCAGAGGCACTAAGGCATCTGCTAGCTGCCGGGCTGTTGGGCCAAAACAAAACAACCTGCTGCTGACACACACTCCCTCTCCCTCTCCCTCTCCCTCTTCCTTTTCTCAGTCCCTTCTCTCTCGTACACATGTGTGAATGCACACTGATTCAAGTTCACCACACAGATTCTCTGCCAGCTCTTCACACCCCTCTCCAAATTTCAGGATAAACAAAGGAGCTTTTGTGCATTTTCTCAATGCATGTAAATGGAAGAATGCTGTGTGTGTGTGTGTGTGTGTGTGTTTTTACGAGCGTTCTTTTTTAAAAACAGAAATCAGTTTAATTAAATTGGCTTATGCCCTGGGTATAATAAGGCTAATTTGCTAATTAGCACCATTAGTGAACGACAGGCGACTCCAAACATGCAGGGATGTGGGGCTCGGCGTATTGTGCCCCGGTACATTGTGTTAGCCATCTTAGAGAGGGACCATTAAATCGTGTTATACATTGACTTACTGCAGGCCTAAAGGATTTAAAGAGGATGGATGTGATAAGGACTGTGGTTGGATTTACTGGACGTGGTTCCTTCTCTTCTTTAATCTGGACTTGATGTATTTTACATATCTGCAAGGTTCACAAAATGAGAGGATACTTAAGGAGATAGCTACATTTCTCTTTGGTGTTTTTGGTATTCATTATAGTCGAAGCTAAACCCCTGGTAAAAGTGGTTAGCTGCTGAACTGTCCTTAAGTAAAGTGTTATTGTCAGATTTACCTGCTGCTTCATCTAAAAAAAGTATATTAAAATGTCTTTACCAGTACTGCAGCACTGCAGAACTGTACTAATAATAATAATAATAGTGCCATACTACTATTTTTAACTGCTGTTAAAGCAGAGCTAATAGCTAAGAGCTAATATTGCCAGTCCATGTATTTTCTATCAGTAGGTGTACAGTATGTTTGTTTGAATGTGAGCTAGTATGTTCAGACCTGAAACAGAAGCTCCTCCCACATTTAATTACACCATGTCTTACATGAGTTATCTATAAATATACGTTTTGGATATAAATATAACATAGTTGTGATCTCATCAAGGTGTCAGTGAAAAATCTGTCTTTCACAGGATATTCTGTGATAGCGTATATTCTTGTAAAAGACAGTGGAGGTGGAGGTGTTTCCAGCTCCAGCACACTTCCACACACTGTGTTACACTTTTAGTGCAGAGTTTGGCAGCGGAGAGCAGGAGCAAAAGGACACAGTGAAACTGTGTCCTGTGGTTGTGCATTGTGATGAGAAGCGACAGCTCTCCTGCCGAGCCCGTAAATTGGCTTGGCGTATCACAGACACACAGCAATGCTACATCGCTCAGGTGTCGAAACATGGAAGCTGCTTCAGAAGAAAAAAAAAAAAACACCTTTCAAGGTCTGACTTTGATCCAGAGTAAACTGCCCAACTGGTTCACTGTTATTGAAAAACTCGGGACATTGTTCAAGGACAAATCTGGTTTCCTGTTCTCAAATATAGTTCCTGGATGACGGAGGATTCCATCAAAATGTATGTAGTTGACGTATAATGAAATGTGAGTCCGTGTCCATGATGTCGTTAGTTTAAGTGTTTAAGGTTGATGAGTTATAGAAATAGTTTTTGCTTATATGCTTTTGCATATATACAGCACTGTGTATTTGTACTGCATGTACTGTATGTGATGCTCTGTGTAGAGCTAACTGGGCAAAAACACATTTCTGACATTATTGTGGTTAAATTACAGCTGTGAATAAAAAAAGCAAATAATTTAGATGCATTTGTCATTAGTTTAATTTGCTTTAAGTTTAAGGTTTTACGTCAAGGTTATTTATATGGTGAAAAAATGAAGTAAGAAAATAACTGTAGTTTTATTGACAATCTTATTTCCATTGTCAAACATTTTTAGACATTATTATTCAAGGGTGTTTTTTTCCCCTGTGACACACGACAAAAGAAGAAGAAGGCTGTGATTAATTTCCACTAGAAATTATTTCTCCTACACGTATATATTTTTATGCTTTTTAAAACTGGTTTCAGTTAGAATGTACGTGATTTCATAAATGAAAAATAAATATCCAGACATTACCAGCCAGTGGCTCATCAACAGCTAACGGTAGGTCTAAAAGTAGACCCAATAGTGAGCCAGGTTTGTTTTCTATCAAGTATATATAACAAATAATTATAAGGAAAATGAGAGGAAAGCCACCACGGAGTCTGGAGTCAACAGACAACACAGCAGGGGGAAACTGAAACAAATGTTTCCCTCAAATGATTAAAATCTGTAACAAAAACAGAAAGAGGTGTGACCTGCTGTCGGCCTCCATTCTTTTGTTAGAAAATCTAATAACTCTCTGAACAGTTCAGTACATCACCAGATTACTGAGTTGACATTTTATCCCATCTTTAATAAGTCGTCCTACTAAACAAACACGTTGTTGTCCTAGAAGGATTTGGTCAATTCTGAGATGTGGTGAAAAAACTGAGATGGAATGAGAATCTACAGAGAGTGTTTTAAATGACAGAACCCCACAGTCTCTTACTGAGCCCCGAGCCAAGGTTTGGTTTACTAATAAGCCTGCCCCTGGTGCAGAACCTTGACCTGCTTTCTCATAGCA
>NC_024308.1:9163175-9239561 GCF_000523025.1 Cynoglossus semilaevis
AAGTTGGATTATTTCTCTTACACAGAAGCCATGACTCATGCTGTCACCGTGTGGGTGGTAACACCCCTTCGTTAGGATTCTGGAACTTTCTTTTGGTGCAGGTGTGTTCTAAATTGGGCCTGTGGTTCAAAACGGACGTGGATCCTTGGTTAATTGGACTCATTGACATGTTTACCTGGAAGAAATTTAGGCCTGATGAATCGAACACTGATCACACACCTCATCGGTGATTCTGTATTTCATGGAAACAGAGCGGTGGCTGCAGAGCCGCACCTCAGCATCAGGACAGTTAACTGGTCAGGACAGCTGAGTCATTGAAACTATTAATTCCATTTCTATATCCTTATTATGGGATGCTATTATGGATGATATGCCCCCTACTGTCTGTACCAGTAATAATTCACTGTAAAGAATGTCTGTTCTTAACATCCACAATTCACAGAGATAAAGGCGGTTCATACGATCATCACATTTTAATTGGTTAACTGCCCAGATTACCCATATCATATTGACATATCACAGTCTTCTGTACTTGGATGTGCTCTTACTTTACTCACTCACTCCTGTTAAAGGTCTCTCACTACTGTACTCACCTGAATCTCTGAGCCTGGTGGTGGAGGGGTCCTGGGTATCGGCGGTTGGGGGACTGGTAGAGCTGTGACAGAAGAGCTTGGCTGGTCTTTTGGCTGGGATTGTTGGCGAACTTGACTGTGATTGGCTCTGCGGCTCCCGATGGCTTCTGTCCATTCAGGCCTTTTATGGCCTCCTCAGCCTCTATCCTCTTATCAAAGCGAATGAAGCCCACACCTCGGGAGCCACCTGCGGGGCCAGCAGATCACAAGAACACAGAGGCCCCTTTTACTTTAAAGGTTTTGGTGTGAGTGGTCACAGTCTGTCTTTTTCAGTCTGAATAATGTGCTTTTTTGATGGTTTGACGGATTAAAAAAACAGGCTTTTCATTAGCTGCAAAACCATCAGTAGGCAGAGAGGCTCTGTTAAACTCACATCGACCATCATGGTATTCTTTGTGGTCGTTTCTATTATAGGTAAGGGCAGGGCTCTCAACTCCTGGCCCGTGGGACACATGTGGTCCACACCTCAAGGTTAGTTTTTTTGCCCTTCGCTGAGATGGCTGGGCCAACAGTGGAGTTTGAACAACAACTAACATGGCTCAAAGTTAAAGGACAAACTGTGGGCCAGCGTCAGCCCTGAATGTCACTCCTTGTTTATCATTTGTCTAAATTTCAACATTGCATTCAAAGCAAAACAGCTTCAGAGTTCTTTAGTTGCTTTTATGTGTGTTCTATCCTCGTGTCAGTTGTGATTGAAGCTCATCGACAGACTTTACTTTATACTGGTTGTTCCTGGGGACTATCTGCAAAGATAGGAATCATCAGACAGGTTAAGTGTATGTGCATCATGTATGGTAAGAATGCAGTTAAATGTAAGATTTTGTATTTTACGAGGCTTTCCTCAAATGTACAATAATTAAAGGCCACTGCCTTTCCTTTGGTTGCACCAGGTGCAGCAGTAGAGGCCCAGTCAGTGCTGTCTGTGTTGGTGCTATTTATTTTTTCTATGACTTTATCTTGAAGTTTCCACACTTTTCAAACAAAGCCTGGACCAAAAAGTAAAATAAATAATTGGAACAAACATCCCAACCAGTCCTGGGTTTGGGGTAAATGTTGTTTTATTTGCCAGGTGTCTATTTAAAGCTAGAGTCCAGTGTTTGATGCCAGTTTCCGTTATAGTCAGTCATAGCAGTCTCTATTTGAACAATGTTCCCTGAGTCTGTGACATTTGAACCTTTTCTTTGGAAGTATTTCTGAGTGAAACCGGAGAGGAACATTTGGAGATGTTCTTTCTGGGCGGTCCTTTATTGGTGTCTGTGAAAGTGCTGTGTGTGTTACTCTGTATATGTGAGTATGTATTTTCTTTTTTGCACACATTCGCTGTTATCTATTAATGGTTGCTGTGCCTTGTTTTAATGAGGCTGCCTAGATGGCCCAGAGGATGCTTGCTCAGTGACAGCAGCACTCTGCTGAAGAGACTATTTACATAACAGTACGTGTGTGTGTGTGCGCGCACAAACCATGTCTTTGTGACTGAGACGGAATAAAAGAAAGCCAAAGAGAAAGAGCGGAATGTTTGTGTTTGAACCATCCTGTGTGTGCAGGCAGAGTCCTACACATGAAAAGATCTGCTTCTTATTATTCCACATTTTTATATACGAGCCTGGTCGTCTCCAACCTCTTAACACTGTCCTCACCTAAAACCCTGCTTGGAGAAGCATCATGCTAATCCAGAACCCATGTTTGTTGTCTCCGCCTCTTTATAGGTTCATATACAGTACGGTCCAGCCACACTGCAGCATCAAAATGTATTTTACCTGTATTATACTTATCCTTGGTACCAGGTAGCAGCTATTACTGCGGATTGGTAATACCACATCATCGTTCATTACATTTTAAATAAAAGCTCTTTTAGACTCTGTCAGCATCAGAGTGTGAATGACCTGTTGTTTTAAAACATTTCCAGATGATCATTAATGAAAAAGTGCAGGGAGAAGAGTGGATTCTTTTTGAATGAAGTCATTTAGTAAACCTGAACTTCACTGAGGATACCGACACCAATTGACCAATGGACCGGCACCGGTCCCAGGACCGGGGGTTGGGACCCCTGTTTTATGTGGTTCCATGGTGTAGCTTTTAGCACACCTGCCTCTACAGAGAGCAGATAGTACTGGGTTCGATTCCCAGAGGAACCACATACTTGGTCTGTTGCAGCAGATCTGCTTTTAACACAAGGAAGTGTGGGATCAACAAAGTTCAAATTATTATTACTATTATATAAAAAAATGAAAAAATCTTTGTATTTGTTGCAATAGCAATGGAAAAAAATTGCTATGCTAATTTATACGTTATACGTCCTAACAATATTAGCATTTGTACAAGAGGACATTTAAAATCAGGAAGATCCACCATCCATTCACCAGTGGAGAAGCCATAACTACGAATTTATGAACCTCAACAAGAACAGGTCTTTAAAGTTGGCAACAAGACCTTAATTAAAAAAACAAACAAAAAAAAAAACCCTTTGCAGATTTTAGCTTAGTTTGGATTAACATAAGTGATTTTCTACATTATTTCGTACCTGAACCACGACAGCGTTATTATTCCAGTTGGATTTGACTCATTAACTCCTACTAAGTGTAAATGATTTAGTTTTATTTCATTTTTTCACCTTTCTCGCTCCCTGTCCTCTGACAGCCCTTCACAGTTTCCCCTCCCTGACGTGTCAACGGTACCTGTACATTTTAATTAGCTTGTCAGCAGCAGAAAAAATGCCAAACCTAATGGGAAATATGTGGTACAAATAAAACAACAACCGTTCCTGTTCCTCCCATTTCCTTCATTTATTAGTGCGCCTGTTGTCAACGTGTATGTGATGGAGGACTGTGGTCTGCTGCAGCCACAGAGAACTGAGTGTCACTGCTGACACAGAGATTTGTACCTCGTACACTATATATATATATATTTATTTATTTATTTTTTGAGTTTGCAAAAAAAGCAACAAAAAAAACATAATACTTTGTAACATAATACTTGTGATGTTTTTCTTCCACAATATGGCACTTGGCACTTGTGAGAGAATTGCTCAAGGGCACCTCAGCAGTAGTTAAGGACACTCATTTACTTCCTCCTTGAGACAAGAAAGGAAAAGAGAGGATGTATTTGTCTTTAATCCTCACACTTGTTTGGCCTTGAGCTGCTGTTAAGCTGGTTCTAGCTGAAGGGACTCCAGACAAACGCTTGGCATACAGATGAAGGCATGGCACGAACAACAACACACACACACGCACGCACGGACACGCACGAATGCACACTAAATGTGAGGAATTACAGGGATGATATTTAAAATGTAGGGTAAAACGTGGAGGAAGAAAGCAGCAGAAATGTCCTTTTTAGCTGTCCATGACTGAGTGTGATGTGTACGTCTGCTGGAGTTGATGTCCACAATCTCCCTTTGTCTTTGAGTTTGGACATCGACTCTGTAAGGAGGTGAAATGGTTAAGGTGGAAACTGAGGTCATTATTAATAATTGTTCTAATGTAATATTGACTTCATTTCCTTTCCCTTTGAGTCATCCTCATATACAGAGTGTGTGTGTCTACAGTGGACTGACGAAGGAGCACGCTGCTGCAGCCTAGAGCGGTGATGTCAAGATTTCACATTCAGGGCGACAGTAAGGCCCGACAGAGAGCACTAACAGGTTCAGGAGAGAAACAAAGTGGATGTTCAGTGGAGCAGATGTAGCAGAGTGAAGTCGGCCACAGCCACAGTTCAACACTGTGCTTTTAAATTCTAATGCTGCACTAGAGTCTCACTGAAGGGGGAAGATGAGATCAATGGAACCTCGCAAGAAATATGGTTGTGTTTGAAATGGGGCCGATATTAAGACCTACTGAGGTTGTGACCCAGCATGCTGTAACCCTGACCCCAAAAAAATCCGTTTAGATAATGTTTGACTCTTGTGCATTGTTTGGAGTTTTCCATTCAAAATAATCGCTCCAATAATGGTTGTTAAGCATTGACTCCACTAGGGGGAGTTTGGAGTTAATTTCCACGCCTCGATAGTTTTGATGAGATGGTGGTGGTCAGTGCGGGCGTGGTATTCACCACGACATGCGGTTACACAATCTTTGCTCTTCTTAGTCTTCTCACTGTTTATCCTATGATTGCACTTGAACTATCCTACTCAACACTGCCCCAACAGTTTGCACTGGTACTGCACCGTTCCAAGAGGAAGATGACAAATCCCAGGCATCTAGAAGAGCTTGTGTTCCTGGAAAATGACTAAATTGGTAATAATGGTAATATATGACACACTGGCTGCAGTTTTTAAACACATCATTTTTCCTTTAAAGAAATAAAGCTTAGGTGAAAAAACAATTTTAATTTAAACTCCACATTTCAGTGTATTATCATGTCTTCTGCGGCCCACCTTTCATGTCATATTAGCCTAATAAACCTTCAGCAGGGTTTATTTTTCTCCTGTTATTAACATTATAACAAAAGCAAAACTTGCAATCTATGAAGCAAGCTGCTGGTTTAGGGAGTCCAACCTAATGACTGTGCTTTCAGCTGGCCCCTGAAGCCTGCGCTTATCTACCGCCAGCCAGCCATACAGGCAACATTAGAGCACAATGTACTTCCTAAGGTACAGCAATCTGTCTTTTTCACTCTCCTTCTTTTCTTCTCACTTTCCTTTTCTCGTTCTCTCTCACCTCCACAGTAATCAACGGAGGCTTATGTAACTCTCTCTCCACCTGTGCTTATCTCCCTCTGACACACTGACAGGCACATTGGCAGTCTCGCTAATAACACGCTGCCTGAATCTGGGGAGGGGGGGAGACAGAGACAGGGGAGAGGTTGGGGGATGAAAAGCGAATGCTGAAGGCGGGGTAGGCCAAGGCAGGAATGAAAAGACGCGAGAGAGGGAGGGTTGATGAGGAGCAAGGCAAAAAAGAGAGACAAAAAGAGAGGAGGTGACGGGGTTAATGTTAGCAGATGACAGCAACAGGACGAAGATGAAAGGAAACAGAATTGTTCTTGCTCACTCCTGCCCAAACAAAGCTGCTTTTCTCTTAAAAAAAAAAAAACAAAAAACAAAAAAAACTATCATTTTCCCAAACATTGAATGACTGACATCCTTTTAAGCAAGTCTTATGTAGTAAAAGCGAAGGTGGGTGCCACCGTCTTCCACCGTTTTCTAAATTTAACTTCTAGAATGTGCCAAATATGTAAATCTAAAATTTCTTTTGAGATGCAATTAGAGGCAAAAAGAGGGGGGGGGGAGAGAATAATGTCCTTGTTTTAGGAAACATGGACGTGTTTGGGTACAGATGGTGTTTTAAAAGGCAGCGAGATAAGAGGCGCAGAGTCTGCTGACGAGCGTAGGTGCTCCGTGTTTTAGCCTCTGTCAAAGCACTGTTTAAACCATCTGTTTGCTGTGTGTGCGCACGCTCAACACTCACACATATCTGTGTGTGTCTTCATTTGCGTCGGATGACGCAGTGGGCGGTGCTGTGTGCACTTTAAATTTAGAAGTTAAGACGAACCCGGAGACGGATGATAGCTGGAGTCAAAGCTTCAGTCGCTCCGCCAAGAGACGCCGCTGTGCCGTGCTACTTGTATTACCTTGACCGTTCTGTTCTGTGCTACTGAACAGCCGGAGAACAGGGAGTCAGTGTGGTGTCAGTCTGAATGGGAACATCCATTATTCAAGTCAAGAGAGGAAAGAATACACCAACTGTACAGCAGGAAGGGTGAATCCTTTGAGAGAAGTATTGTGTTGTTAAAATTCAGCAGCGCTTTTCACTGTTCAGGTGAACCTGGATTGTCTTCATGCTAAAACAAACAAACCCAACCAAACCCAACCGTGCAGGTTTGAGAGGAGACTTTACTGGAGATGCCAGTGTGAGTGGATATCTTGCTGACCTTGCTGTGGAATTGTTTATTTATTTTTTTAAATGAAGCATCGCCAAAAAAGCCACAGAGGTAAATGGGGAAGCAGCAGTTTTAATGCTTTAACAGCAACACTGATGATAAACTCCTCAGATATCAGGGTTGACTTCCCTCTACGAGAGGCAGAATAAACGTGAGACAAGTGACAGAATGATGGACAAGAACAACACCTAAACTGACACTAAACACTGGGGTGACAAGTCGACTAGACAGAAGGACTACATATTTTCAAGAAGCCTTTTTTATAATTAATGTTGCGCAGACGTTATATAAAAAAAGGTTTCTCTTTTTCCTAGACAGAATTACTGCACTTTCACCCAATGTGGGAAGATCAAAGCTGTGGGTTTTAAAGAATAGTATAGTCTTTTCTTTTTTTCTTTCTAAATGATGTTGACGCACAATGTCAGCACTTTACTGCAGAGATCTGACAATAGATCTGTCTATTGCACACAGTCCATCTTAGTAATTGAAAACTTTCTGAGATGCACAAATGTCATGCTGTAAAAGAGTCAGGTATAAAATGGTGTCGCAGCCAATTATCTCTTTTCAAATCTAGCAGTAGAGGTAGGTCTGTGTGGGACCCTAAACAACACTGAGCTACGATGTCAGTAATGTGGATCATGTCATTGCCAGACTGTAATATGTTAAAAATAAACATGTGGTGTTACGCTAAAGGAGCTAAGTTTGTCTGATAAAACTACGACTTTCTATAGAAAACACACCTCACGTCGTAAGGGAAGTAACACTTGCAGGGTTTTGTAAGTGGTGACATCAATGTTGTATGTTCACAACATAATCAAAATTTTATAGGCCCTAGCAGAGTAGCTAACTGCACAGAGTCCCAGTAAAACTGTGCACAACAAATCTGAGTCGGCTTTAAAGACACCCAGAAGGATCCAGGATTTTTTTTATTACATCTATACTTGCTGAAATGTTTGAAATGATGGACTGTTTAACTGAAATCACACAACGAGGCTCAGAGATGCTATGCTAGCAGACTATGCTAGCAGAGGGCCAACTACTATGTCTTCCGCTGATGAGATGTAGTTGGTCCTCTGCTAGCATAGTTTAAAAATGTGTGATTTTTTTTTTGGTTAGCAAGTCATTAGCCATTTGATACATAAATATACATAGATATATATTATGAAACATTTGAGTCATTGATATTAACTTAAAAAGTCTTCACTTCTAGTTTTTGCCCACAAACTGAAGATATGTTGTCACTGTAAGAAGTTAGCACATGATTAAGGCACATTTGTTTTAAAAAAACTAAAATTACTTTTAATTAGGTTCTCAACCATCAAAAATATTTTTGAATCTGCTAACAGCTAATTAATGTTAAAATGCTAGGAAGCTGCTGAAACACTGGAGTGAGCAAATGCTTTAGGGGTGAGGTTGGACTTTGGTGGCTGTCAACACACATTTGGTTACACATACAGTACACACTGAAAATGTGTTCTGTAGTGAGCGGTTGGTTATGAATACACGTACGAGCTACAGTACTAATAAATCTATGATGTCTACAAAGAGGGTGGAAAAGCAATTACAAATAAAACCCTGAGACACCCTTAAGACGAATCCAAGTTACTGGATGAAATGTATTTTTAGTCATTGATCAGGTAAGCGCTGACGGACAAATATTGATCCGCAGCTGCCTCTCATACCTGTCTTTAGTTGGGGCATGTCAGCGCTGCTTTTCCTTTAAGGGTTTAAAGACCGTGAAGGCAGCTGTGGAAATACAGCCTGTACTCTGGCATTGATGACAAAGAATGTTTACCTTCCCTTTTTGAATGAATCAATAGAGGGTAAAAGGACACAGGAAGCAGTACTGTAAGGCAGATGGAGGGATGGGTTTCCAAGTACATTTGTCTTTGTGTTGTGAGTCGCAGACAAACGGGCACTCTTCCAGCTGCCCATGTCTGTAAATGATGCCAACAGTGATCCTTCTCAAGTAAACGGTGTCCTCACGAACATCAGAGTGACTGCAGGGGGCGTCGTGCTGATGAGAAGGTCGTTTGGAGAATAGACTCATGTTCCCAGTTTAGCTGAACGATAGCCGGGGTCTCAGCAGCCATCTGCCTCATGGTCACTGAAGACCATCACCACTTAGCTCACTTCAGTCTGTGCCTCTGCCTCAAAGCTGCTGCCTGTTAGTTTTCTGCAGACAATATCGGTACGACGGTGTTAAAAATCCATCCCTGGCTCAGCGGGAGGAGTGAATCACTGAGTGAATTAGATTTCAGCCAGGAATTGGGTCACTGACTCAGTAAATGTGGGGATACTGAGTCACTGTGGCACTGCACCGCCAGATAATAATATCTTAGAAAGAACTCGTGTCCCCTAAGTCAGCAAAGACTTTGAAAGTGAAATCAGTAAAATAAACGGCTCAAAGTGCTTCAGCTGTAACAAATAATTCATTTGTTCTCCCGGGATTCGATTCTGTGAAGGAATCAGTGCAACGCCGTTGCCGAGTCCCTGCGCAGTACATTATTTATTGTAGCAGTAACTGTTTTGACACAGCCCGCAAAACAGTCTATCCCTCATTCCTCCCTCCTGTCTCACTCCTACCATTCTGTACTTACATGCTGGCAGTCATCTGGGAGTTTTAATTTGCAGCTCATTTCTTCTCTCAATAGCAGCCGTTGCATGTGCACGTCTGTCTGTGTGTGTACAGTATGTGTGTGTGTGTGTGTTGGCAAGTGCATGACGGGGCACACACATGTAATCTGCCGTGCACAGTAACACAGATGAGAAGGAGAGGAGCCAATGATGGCAGCGTGCTCCTCTAAGAGCCCTTCTACAGTCCCTGTGTTTTTAATCAGCACTTACTCTGAAGTCTAATTAATCATTAACTTTTCTCCTGATGATCCTTCTCACCCCGGGGACATCGCACAGAACATCCCACTCTGCCACTGTCTTTGTTCCAGAGTGTGAGCATTAAATATACGTCTAAGACCAGAGCACAGCAGCTAGCATGGCTGAGTTCACCACATGCTAACACCAACTGAGTCTGTGAATGCTGACCGACAAACGCTTTTACACTGGAGACTGCACGAACTGTCGGGCTGCCAGTGCTGGGAGTAAATATATGGTACGAGGTGTGAAAAAGTGACTGTGTGACTACTGTGTGAAGCTAGCATAGTGAAGAATATGCATCAATACAACATGCATAAATTATCATCAAAGTCAGAGAGGAGAGAAGAATATCTATAGGTATCAGTGCCAGCAGATACTTCCGGTTGCACTACAATTCATCTCTTATTTTTTACTTTTTAATTTTTTCATTTTTATGATAAAAACAACCAAACATTAAAGTTGTTGTCCTCCACTTAGTGCTACAGTCTGTAGAGATACTGTATATACAGCTGCTGGTGTCACGTGACCTGAAAAGCTAAATATATACAAACTGTAAAACTGCCCTGTTCATAATAATTGCCCCTGACTCTCAGCAGTGATAGAAATTCAGAGTAGAATCGAGCAGCTGTGCCTGTTTCATCTGCTGCCCAGACTGAATTTCTTTTTTGTAAATCCCTCCTCTGCTCTTTCTCTTTCCCCACAAATTCTTTAAGCGAAGCAGTGGTGGAAATCTACTGATGAGAAACGACAGACTCTGTCAAAAGCCTGAGCAGTGGGTCTCCAACACGCCACACTCACTTTTTACATCCTTTGTTTGCTGCAGTAATTACTTTCTTTTAACCACAGTTAAAAAAGGAGACGAATTGTGCGTGTGCGTGTGTGTGTGTGTGCGTGTGTGTGCGCAGGCTGGACTCGGAGCTGATTTGTTACGTAAAATCAGTTGGAACCAATATTTGTTGTTACACAACATATTTACCCCTGTCAGCATTATGTGACGTTGAAGGGAATTGAAAAACTATTGAGAACATGCTAACATGTATATTTTTATCTGTACAGACCACTGTATGAGTTGCTGCCACCTAGTGACTGGAGGCGTGTGGTACACTTATGTCCAGGGTGTTAAATTCCGTTGGAAGCCCCTCATACCCCCCCTGGTACCTCACCCCTCCCCGCCCCACTACTTGAGAAGTGCAAATGTGGTATTTACACCACACCAAGTCAGTCTTGGTTCAGAATTATCTAACCAATATTGTGTGTTCAATCGAAAGTGGAAGACGGTGTTTTTAGTTGAGGAGCTGTGTTGATGTAGAAGCTCTGCTCACTTTCTGGTCTGCTGCATGTGTCAACTTTCAGAAGATTAATTTCAAAAGCTTGAGACGTTATTTAAGAAAATATAATACCTACTTCTGGGAAACTCTAGCTGTACCTACACATACATGTAAAAAGATCATGTATAAAGACACGAGCGGTGAGTTTAGTTGGACCCAAATGTCCTACATTTCTTCCACCTCTTCTGTTTTTCCCTCTCGTCCAACCACTTGAAAATTTGCTCCGTGTCGTTTCTTCCCCCGTAGCGTCTCCTTTTTCTGCTCAGTGTGTTGAGACAGACTCGCAGTGATTTATTCTGCTTAGGTAAATTAGTGCGGCTTACAGCATGCTGTTCCCTTTCTGCTTCATCAGTACGCACCGCACACAACCTTGAGCAGGTTGCAGCTGGTAGACCCGCCCCTGAAAACCATCTTTAGCTTGGAGACACGCTGACGTGATTCATCTCCGTGTTTTGACTGTGATGAATGTGTTAAATAGCTCGTAGATTACACGGTCTGTGACTAACACGTGATCATTCTGTCGACTTCCTGCGTGACCAAGGTTAAAGGAACACTGCCTCTTGAGTTCACTTATCTGAAAGCAACACTGATGGTAGGATACTGCCACAGTTAAGAATTAAATTGACAGTAAAATAAAAACGTCAAACTGGTACTTAAAAATACTTTTAGTGACCTAAAGACAAGTAGGAGTTTAAAACACAAAGTGGTATTTTTGCCAAGTTTGTTGTTTTACTTTTACAAAATCCTGCATCGACTGCAGTATTACTACGTGTGGTTTAATGGTTTCATCAGTATTTTAATGCTTTAATTTGTCACACAAACGTTCACTTCTTTTCTGCAAAAATACACAAGGAAGATGAAGTCATCACATTTTTGGCAAAAACACTTGCACCTAGAGAACGAGACCTACTTTAGACGTTATACATTTGCTATATTTGCACAAAGAACCCTCTACTGTTAGTGTGAGTGAGTCTCTCTCTCTCTCTCTCGCCCTCATCTTTGTGTACGTGTCTCTGTTCTAATTGAACCTGAACCTTTTTTAAGGCTCTATTTAAAGTGAGGATGATGATGGGATTAAAGCTAATCTGGTGGTTAGGATTAACCATTAGTGTCCTGTTGTTGTTTAGCTGTCCTAATAAATAGACATTAGGACCCAAGTACATTTGCGTGTACAGTATGTGATGGCGGCGTGTAAACGTTAGTGTTTAAAAAGAGAGGAGGTGCTGCCCCATGGATACCTGTGACCTGGTCCACCAGGATGCGGGAGGTGATGATTCGTCCGTACTGGGAGAAGAGCTGCTCCAGCTCCTTCTGGGTCATCGTCTTGGGCAGGCCGCTCACGTACAGGTTGGCGTCACGAATGGAGGCTGAGCTGGGTCGTGCGTACGACACCTGGGGAAAATCAAATTTCTGTTTTAAGTCCGTTGCTCAATGGCACATCAGGATATGTTTTGTCCAACCACCGTTGACAAAGTTGAATTTTCTTATCACTGGAGTAACTTGAATCTGAAGTATCACTGGAGTACTTTAAGTCTGAGGTATCACTGGAGTACTTTAAGTCTGAGGTATCACTGGAGTACTTTAAGTCCAACTAAAGTATTGCTGAAATTGGATGTACTCTTTTTAAAACTCTAACAAATTTGATTAAATGTTTATGCCCTGTCAGAGGCAAATACTGTAGTTTGGTTTATTGTTTTGATTGATTGATTTGATTGATTGATTGATTGATTGATTGAATTATGTCATGTTTACATTGTGATTTACATAATAAGTATATTGACCTTAACTGAGATTTTACTGATAATAAGCACTTTATTTGGTTAACGTTCCAAAACAGAATGTTCACACTGTTAGTCCATACAGCTGTACTTTTTTAGGTGTTTGTTGATCAGCAGTAATATTCAAACATGGTTAAAGTAAGATGTGAGGGCGAAGTGTGTCGTTGTTCGGATGGTGGTGTGGGGGGCGACCTGGTGCAAAAGAAGGAAAGTTTGTCTGTCGTGAGTCATCGCCCAGGAGGGGAGAAAACCCTTCATCCTAAACACAGACATAACAGATGTTCAACATTAGCAGAATGTTGTGTCCTTGTCCTCACCTTCTTCATTACAAGTGCTCTTTCAATCGTGACACACAGTAAAGCTAAGAAATACTGGAACGTGCTGTCGCTTTGTAAACCACTGTTAGCAATTAGTGTGCTAATAAATGCCCAGGCGGTGTCTGTAGGTGTGCATTTACAGTGGCCTGGTGGAGGACACATGGCTCCACATATAAAGGATATGGGCTCCAGGCTAAATGGCTACACGTTATGTGGGTAAATTATAGCACTTTATGTCCATCACATGTCCCCTGTTGGAACCTTTGATCACTGTGTGTGACTTGGTGCTGTAGAATTTATAGTTCATTTTATTTTGAAAAAAAAAATCACTGTGAACATGTTGTTGTTTTAATGCTAAAGCTAATCTAAGAGAAAGAACTAGAAGTTACTTTTTACTTTTACTGTAAACTGCAGTTTTGACCAGCTAAGATTTTTTTTTATCCAGACTTGATCCAGCTTTGGCCCAAGTTTTGTAATTCTTATTAATGCTGCTGCTGAGTGGAGCTGACTGTAGCTTTCCTTGCGTCACATCTGACTTGCCAAGTTATCAAACAGGCCTAAATCCTGGCAAATATTCTTACAAATACAGCCGTGTCCTCGAGCAACAGCAGGGAAATTCTGCTGAACACTGTAGAATAATAAAGAATGGGACACAGCTCACATCTTCATCTTCATCTTCAGCCCCTCTGCCTGAATCTCTAGCTTGTCTTCCTCTCCTCATCTCTCTCCAGTTTCCTTCCTGTAACAAATCCTGGTCTCCTTTTTCTTTCCATCCCTTTTCCTCTCCTGCCTTTCTAAATGTTTTCTTATCTCTATTTCAGATTCCGTTTCCTCTTTTCCCACCTCCATGCAGCTCCTGCCTCATTTTCCCACCTTGTCAGACAACTCCAGATGTCTAATCCATCAACACACCCTCCAGTTCTACCCTCCACTGTAGCACATGTGTGAAACCGAAGAGGGTCTTGACGTGTGAGTGTGAGTGCAAAGAAAAAAAAAACTGCCAAGGTGTATATTAAAGTGTTTACATGTACAACGTACAGACGTGTACGAGGTTACAGCCGTGTGTTTGACTGTGAGTGTTGCTCAACCTCCGGCTTGCTGTTCTGCTCACACCACAGTAGAAAAGCAGCGTCACATCCAGGGATGACTAATGTGAGGTGTCATGGAGGAGGAAAACACAGCAGCGGAAATCAACACACACACACACACACACACACACATCACCTTACAACATGTGATATCTCTCTCTCTCTCTCTCTCTTTGGCCCCCTCTCTCTATTTTCCTCACTTGTGAAGCAGCAAAGAAAGGAAAGGAAGTGACATGAAGAATGACAAACCCAATTTTAGAATAACTGTGAAGCCTTTTCAATTTAGCTCGTTACCTGACGGGAATTTCAAGACACCAGGATCTTTTCTCTCATTAGAAAAGACAGTTTCTTTCATCTCAGCAACTTGTACTTGAAGGCAACGTCTACTGTTTTTTAGAGTGAGACTGAATTTGCTTTTGTCCAAGTTTGAGAAAAGTACCTCTCCACGACCATACACATGCATATATGTGTAAATATTTACATGTATGTGTATCTATGTAAATATATATATATATTATTTTCTCTACAATATAGTTGTGAATTTATTATAGCACAAGGCTAGTCTCCATTTCGAAGCTTATCCTAAATCTCGCGGTCACAGGATGACATTTACATGCGTCCTGTTTCCAAAAGACTCAGTGAGTAATTAAACATCCATGACTTATCACTGCCAACATCCAGAGAGAGTACTGTTGGGGCGACTTCAAAGTTCGGCTTATTAACAGTTTTAATTATGCAACGAAAAAAAAAAGAAAAGAAAAATGCAGACAAGAAGCTGTTTAAAGTTTAATGGAGCTCATGCTCCTCTAATGTCCACACTTTAACACTGAGTACTCGACCAAACCCCCACAGTACTGCCGTACACAGACAAAAATGCCTGACACTTTTGGTCTAAAAACCACATCGAAATTCTAAATCTGGAATTTAGAGGTTATGTTTTTAAAATCAATGTCAATTAAAATAGAGAGACAGAAAATCCCTCGGAGTGTGTTACTGTTCATAGTTTCTATGTTGTTGCCCAGAAATGTAAAAACTGTACATGCACTAATTTTGACCAATCAGCGTAACCGAACGTGGTAACAGAACACTCCTCTGTTTCTGTCATTGAATTAAAGCCGTTTATTCCACGATAGGATCGTGAGCTAAGTTAAGGCCCAACTAGACTGAAGAACACCGTCAGGGGAAACCAACCACACACACCCCATTCACAGATCCAGCTCTATCCTCTCGCTGACGTGGGATTAGATCAGATTACATCAAATATACAGTAAGTGAGAATCCCAGGATTAGCACTCAGCAGCATATTAGAGCCCGTCTTAGAAGCAGGGCTGTATTAGCAGAAGGAAAAGGAAGTCCTGAAAATATACTTGATGTGTTTCTGTCACAACTGCTGCCTAAGGCTGAATGTTTAGTCTTCGAGACACACATGGAGTCATGGCAGTGACCTGACCAACAAACCTTTAAGATTAAACTAGCTATTTATCAAACCTCTTACATTTAAACGGCGGCACTATAGCTGTATAAGTAAACAGTGTTTGCTTTCTGTACCGTCCACGTCTTTGATTTCAGAGCTTGGCCTTTGGTACAGATAAATCCCTATTTTGTGTCACATACTCTATAATTGCTATGGCTTCAGAATTGTTTTGGTCTTGTTTGGGTGTAATTTACCTTAATCGTTTTGGTCTGAAGTCTGAGTCCATTTAATGTGTTGATGGCTTTCTCTGCATCCTTTGGGTCGATGTAGTTGACAAAGCCGTAGCCAAGACTCTGTCCTGAGGTATGAGAGAGAGACACAGAGAGAGACAGAGAGAGAAGGTCAGTTCAGTTCACTCACAGACAAGGAAACATTTTTGGTTTTAAATTAAATAAATAAATAAAATTATATATATATATATACATACACATAAAGAGTAGATATTCAAGACCAGGGGTCTCAAACGTGTGGTTCATAGGCCAATATCAGCCCATTTGCCCCCATGTCTGGCCAGCAGCTCGATGTCAATAATGATTTAATTTTGTTGATTTAACTGTTTTGTTCATTTATTAATTGTTCTGATTTGCACTCTTGTTATACAGTATAGTATTAAACGACTCTTTCTAAATTATCAGTGTTTTTTGTTGTGCTGGATATCAATACCTGATGTGGCCCCCTAGTGGTATGACATTGTCAACAGTGGCCCTCAGCTCCTTTGTGCCTGAGACCACTGCTCTAGAATAAGTGCATCAGCCTCCAGAGCCCGGTCAAATATCTTATTATCTTATCTGCTCAGTCTTTAACACAAACCCCATATTTAATATCATCCCTTGAGCTGAGCTAAAAATAAAAAAGTAACACTGCGTCCATTTTTTCTAACTGTTGAACGGGCCTGACATCTCCCAGTGCCTTCCTGACAGATCAAGCCTTTTTCACAGACGCAGACTTTACGCGGCTGCCTCCAGTCATCAAGGCCTTCACTCTTCTATGTTTCTGGCCTCACACACAAATAAGTCAGTGTTAGATGTGCTACGGCAGGCGCCCGTTTACACAAATAGGAGCAGACAGCATTTAGTCAACAACAAAATGAACCACAAGATGTTTAAGCATGACTGCTCCACAAAATAAATGAGTTTGAGAGAGGACACAGCGTCTCTGCAGTTAGCCGTGGAACAGCCAGTGGAGGAGTGAGAAGTCCTGACATTAAACAGCAGATGACTTCTCTCCTTTTCTTTCCACTTCTCCACCGGATTAACCGTGGATTATCAGTGGTTCCTCATTGTTAATTAAAAACCTGCCATCCTGGAGAGACACGGCCTATTTATAACTCCCCTTTCTTCCCGCTGCCTCTGCCTCGGCTCTGTGACTCTGAGCTGACATCAGGTGGTAAAAGTTTTGCTGCTGAAGTAACAGCTCACACATGATTTCTGCAGCTTCTTCCTTTTTAATTACATGATGTTCACACAAAAGAGGCAGCGGATAATTGGCTGACAGAGAGCACATGGGCCGAGGTGGTTACTGAAAAGTGTTTAAATAGAACCAGCTTGACATGTGTGCTCGAAAAAAAAATCACAAAACATTTTTTTTTATTTCTCTGTAAAACTGTAACTTTAACTGATCCTGTGTAAATCAAAAATTCAACCTAGGTCAGGTCCCGTGAGCTAAACAAAATGCCTTGGCGGGCCACATTTGGTCCCCGGGCCTTGAGTTTGACATATGACCTACGCAATACAAAAAAAGGTATCTTTTGGTAAAAGGAAATGAGGCAGCCATTTCTTTAGAAAAATTCACACAAAACATCTATTCTCTGGAACAATCAGTACATTCCACTATTAAAAATACATCTTTTTGTGTCTGTTTTGGTTCAGTTCTTCCCGTAGTCTCACTGGTTTCCTTGAACAACAAATGTGTTTGTGACGGCCCACGCAGGAGCCTAAGAAAACAGACGGCAGTACCGATAGTCCGACCTACGATTTACTGGAGAAGCTTTAGTCGTTGGAGCTTCAACTGTTTTTTCTCTCTGTTGTTTGAGAGTCGACAGTCAACTCTGTGCTGAGCTTTTGAGGTGGTGTTTTTCCTCGTTCATCCCTGCTGGCGTTGAACAAGCTTTTGACGGATGTTACTTTGACAATTAAACTAAGAAGCTGTCAGAGTGTTACTCGTGTGACCTTTGATGTCATCCTCGGAGACAACTTTGACTTTTTCGACCTTATTTTTACGAATTGCACTCAAAATTACACTCCGTTGCTCTGTATCTGTAACATGGGCAATGCCAATGGAGTTGAATCTAATCTAATCTAATCTAATCTAATCTAATCTAATCTAACCTTTTCTAATTCAAATGGTTCATTTTATGTTTTTATTTCATTTTTAGAAACCCTTAGAAACTGAGAAAATTTGTTTTTGTCTTTGCTTTTTTTTTGACTAGCAACTAACTCGCAGAAACTATGTCTTGAAGAGTAAATAGTAGAAAACAGAGAAAACAGAGTTGTTTCTATAGGAGCGATAAGAAAAAGATTGCACCATTTTCCCCGACCCTCGGGGGGGCTGCTGCTTCCACCCTCCCATTATTTCCCTCACCTCTCATCTCTATCGCCAACAAGAAATGTAAGGCTCCACGAGAGCTGCTACCAGAAGGTTAGCTGAAAGTGAAGTGTGCTATTGAAGAGCACTTGTGCAGGGCAATCAAATGGGCTGCTTAGTGTTTAATGGCTCTGAGACACTTGACACCTTGGAGTGACCCAGGCAGCTGTACGGGGCCAAGCTGGGAGACACAGATGCTGCCTCAGTGGAGGAGCTTTACATCAGTGTGCACCTATATAGATGTCGGTGGGCAAGTGTGTCCGTGCACACATGAGTCAGCACACCACAGTATGTGTCTCTTTGTGCAGCCTTTCTTCAAAAGGCTGTTTTTGTCTGTCTGGTTGTGGCACCCCTGGGTACTTTAAGTTGGTTTTGGTGTACTGGCATTTCTTCCTGACCCCATTTCCATATTCACTTCCCCCTCTGGGGATGCCGAGGGAAGACGAGGGGTGGGCGCTGGCGTTAGGCCTCAGGTGAAGACGCAGATGAGGGGAGACATCTGCCTGCAGCTGCAGAAAATCTCAGAGAGGGAATTCCACCCACCATTCCCAGCCTGCCTCAGTGCAGCCTACTGCACGCAGCCACTGGCAGACTGCTGTGCCACTAGGAATTTGCACGGATGGGTGGGAGACGCGACGCCAACGCACCTCATTGGCAGATGTGTACACACAAAAGTAAACATGTAATCATTGAATCACAGAGGTACAAACAAACGAACGGGAGCCACAAAGAAGGTCTTTTCACTAATACAATGAGAAGGAGAGGACCGTAGGCTCTGTTTAAGGTGCCGTTGTTCCTGGCTGAGGAAAGATGTTGTTCTGTTACCACTTAATGAGTGTCAGTTCCATGTTATGTACTGTATACTAACCACACTGAGCCTTTAGTGAAAGGAATCGAGAGCCGATCGTGTTCAGATTGTTAATGAAACTGTGAGTAAATGACATTCTACAGACACATTTGATTGATGCATTTGTTTGATGACATCACATGCATGCTCCATGATTGGCTTCAGTTTAGGAACAGTCTACACCAAAACAGACTCTAGGGCTTTTTTGCAAATACAGGCAGAGATTTGACACTAGAATCATTGAACTGCTAGTCACAGACCATACAGCTAATCTACCTTGAACTGCTGACATCACTCTAAAACATCTAGTCACAGACCATACAGCTAATCTACAGCTATGTGCTGTCTGCCATTCACTGCATGCAGTAGTGATGGTGCTGAATGATAAGTTGAATATTGGTGCTCCAGTCATTTCATTCATTTGGTAACTGATCCAAAACCTTCTCGTGTCAGGCTGAGATCTTAACACTGCACCACTGCTTTCCATTGATTAGATACTAATATCCATTGGTATTGATCACAGACCTGGAGTCAGTACATTGTCATCAACTGCCATTCCCAGTGTGGAGACCAGAGTCAGGGTAACAGCTGCCCTGGTTATCTCTACACTCTACACTGCAGTCTGCATCAGGCTCAGATGATGACAGAGAACCGCGCTGCGCGTCCTCACTGCATCACAGTATTGAATTTCAGTTACATTTTAAAGTAAGCTTATTGGCTATATTGATATGACAACCTGCAGCCGTTTGTTAGATGAACAAATGCCTCAGAGAGGGGGTTGGCCCGGGGCTTTCATCAGCAACACGAGACCTTTTCGCTGATAGAAAAAGTACTTACAGTAAGAAAGTGCAGCGTGTAGGCCATTCAAATGTTCCATAAAGCCACAGCCACTAATGGTGTTATAGCTAACAGAATAATCAGGTTTGTGCAGATCAATTAGTTTAATGGATAAATGATGTTATATGTTTCATTCGTCAATCAAAAACCACCAACTCAAACGATGCGTTTCGTTTCATAATGGTCTTTTAATGAGGTCGGAGAGTGGCGTGCCTCCGATTCCTCAGTCTCACAGTCACGGCGTCCGAGCGGCAGATTCTACCACTGTTGTCAGCACTGAGGAACGTTTGTTTGACAGCACCGTAGATGTCATGTTTACGGGAGTGCTGTAATAACACAGACACATGGTACGTACAGTACAGAAACGTTTGTACCTGCTGCTGACCTGTGCACTTATTTAGTTCAACATGAACTCATTATAACCTTGACACAGGCAAATTTACCACTGGGCCGCTTATCTTTTTATGGAATTTTTTTTATTTTAGTTTATTTATTTCAGTTGCTCCAAGATGGAGCAGTAGCAGACAAATCTAATTTTACTTAAATTTATATTTCTTTAAATGGCAATTGACTGAATTGTTTGTAGAAGGACATTGTCAGGGTTTCTTCTGGAAAATGTAAATACATAGAAATACAAAGACCTAGACCTAACCTTACCTCTATTTTTTTTAATTAAATACAGTGTATTTATTTAAAACATAACCCGGTGAATAAAAATTTTAGCTCCAAGATCCACATTATAGAAAAGAGAAAGAATGTACGGTTCTGTGCCTTTTGTTGTGCCACGCAGACTAAGAGCAGACATGAAAGCGTCTTCTAACCTCACACCAGTGTAGGCTCTTTGATCTGGAATGATCACTGGGAAATCACACACACACACACACACACGACTGAACGGAGCGTCTGGTACAACAAACCTGCTGCGGTCTGGGGTTTTCATGAATACGTTCCTTTGTGCAGCTCTGAGTCACAGTGAATCGACTTCACAGCTGACACTGTTGTCAAAACAAATATTACACTACAATACTCAAAGGACAGGTCATTCTCTTCTGACTTTAAAATGTTGAAAATCACTGGAACAGTAGAACAAATACAATAGAATTACAATAGAATATGGAATGCTGGTGTACCACTGCTGTAATGCTGGAATGAAAACAAGCCTCCAGTCACTAGGTGGCAGCAACTCATACAGTGGTACAGATAAACATGGGGGAGGGGGGGTTAAAACATTTCCGTCCCCAAGGGGGGGTCATGACAGACAATAACTGAGAACCACCGTTATAGTGACCCCTGTTGTCTCGTCTGCTAGCAGCATATCAACATGTGAGCTGGTGGTTCAGGTTCTGCCAGACTTTGTAGCGTGGGTCTTAAACAAACTTTGTACAAGTGAGATGAAGAGAAGTGATCCTGCAGTTGGGAGGAAAACAGCTCTTGGAGCCAGTTCTCTGGTGAGAACGACGTGAGCTCCTGTCTCTGAGCTGAAACTGAAGGTTTTTTTTCATTGTCCCGTTTCTTTGTGCTAGCTGTGTGTGATGCGTGCATTAAAGGTGTGTGTGTCCGCTCTGAGCAGGAGGGGGGACGGGGGAGGAGGGGGAGCTCACTCTACACTCAGCAGCAACACACATGTGCAGAGCAAGAGGAAAAACCCTAGACCTTTGATATATATATATTTGGTTAATTTATTTTATGTTTCAATTAATTAATCAAATAATTTACAAGCAATTCTAGATGTTACGTTGGGATGTTTAGTGTTTTGTTTTTGTTCTTTTTCACTCAGCCTGTTTGATTACAATAATTTCACATTATTTAATGTTAATACATTAAATAAATAAGAAACGACAAGAATAAAAAACATCCGGTTGTTATAGTGACAGAGTTATAAGATCTCAAATCATGAAGCTTTGGACACGGATGTTTATCTGACACTTGATGTGGACCAAACCTGTCTTTCCTCCTGAACATACTGTCAAATGTATGTCCCTGTTCTAGAGCTCATCTCACTGTTCGAGAGGAGACCCTGACTATTTTCACAATATTGTCACTAGACGTGTATTTGTACAGAGCACATCATTTGACACTCACTGAACATATTTAAATAAGAATTCATAAACAAAGCAACATCCCCCGCACACTTGCTTCGACTAAAGATCCCTCTCCTACTCACTCAACACATCTTTCACTCCTGGGTTGCCAAGGTAGCCACTGTTGCAGTCAGGAGGCTCCCACTCTCAGATCCCAAGGCTGCTTCCACCAACAAATCCACACATACACACACATGCCCACATAAAAGCTAAGAGACACACACACACACACCAACACACACCAACCCATCCAAACCACCCCTCTGTGGTACCGCCCTGAGTTCTGGGTCCAGTGCACTGCAGTCTATACAGTGTGTGGGCTGATTGGCTGTCGACCTGAAACAGCACCAGACTGGCTGACAGACAGAGACGCGCTCGGCCGTCACCTTCTGAGCGCACCTCAAGACCTCGGGCGTCCCTGTCCAGCACAACAATGGAGCCTGTCCAGTCCCCCTCCGCGGTTACAGTGCAGTCGCAGTGAAGGGTCAGAGGGAGGGAAGAACCCGCCCTGAGGGCTCGAACGGCCTCTGGATTCAAATATGAAACTGGTGACGTGCTCAACCTTCGTGTTCTATGAAAAGGACACGCGGAGCAGAATGACAGGGGGCAGATGGGGTCTAAAGATAGGGGTCATGGGAGGAGCAGGGCTTCTTACTGGCCAGGTTAAGGCCCCCGTGTCAGTCTGATGAAATCAGTGTATTTGTGTAACACGACTTCTAGTCTAGCTCCTGGACTGGACGCTCAGCAAAGAAGATAAATAATCGGACATTTGCTTCAGATCCTGTGAGGAGAATAACCAGTGATGAAACAATTGGAAATATGTCCCAAAATTGGCAAAAATAAATGTAGATTGAATCAAATTTTGAGAGAATGACTGTAGTATGCTAGAGGTTGCCTACTATTTTATTATTAATGAAATGTACATTATTGATGTGCATGTGGCCGTATTACTTTGACTAGAGGCTCAGGTCCTCAGACAGAGGACTGTTATAAACCACATTTAAAGTAACAGAACTTTAAAAGTCTGTTGTTATGTTTCTGTCTCCCTCTGTAGGCTGAAGGTCCCTCTCTCCTAAAGTCTGAATTTGGTCTCTCCTGTTACCTTTGTTCATATGGGTTGTAGACATAATCAATTAGGCTCAGCTAATTACAGTATGTACTGGCCCAAGGGATACACCTTCACCAGCGATGGTATCTGAATCAGGACCAGCCATTCGAGTACTTGTACCTGTACTTGAAAACACGTGCCGATCCAGTGACCCCAGTACTACTAACGTTTCTCATTAAACCAGCTGCCGTTCAGAGAGTGTGATTTCTGGCCCTGTGGAGTTCAGTGTCTTGTGTTGTTTATTCCCATGTGTCATCAGACAGGAGCAAGGCTTGCTGTAACTGACTGGTGTTGTTACCATACCAGCAGATGAAACTCTGACGTCTCCTCTGGTCTAATCCACTGCCCAATGGCATTAATGAGCTGACATAGTTTGAGTTATTAGTTTAACGGACATGTGAACATAGTTAAAGACAGTTTGACTGACACTTTGTTTACTGTGAGAGACAGGGACATAAAATTGCGACAGTAAATTAAATAACTTTTAGTTGAAATGTTGGAAAAGCTCTGCTCACTTTCTGTTTCGTTGGCTTTGTTAACTATGCTGTTTTATCATTTGTCTTATATATATATATATATATATATATATATTTGTTGTTTTTATATATATTTATATTAGTTTTGTTATCCCCGCAACCCGGTAATGGATAAGCGGATGAAAATGGATGGATGGATAGTTTTGTCATCTATGTTTTTCTTGCTAGTATCTAATGACGTGTCATTTTGATGGCTCAGAATATCCTTTCAATGTTAATTCAAAGGATATACAACTTGTTTCCTGCTCTGTCCTCACTGTGATGTCCTCACCAGTTCATCACATATTTATTGAAACCCAACCTTGTCAAGTACTGGTTTCAGTACAAAACCAATAATATTCACGTAGTATCAGGACAACCCCAAATGACACCGTTTCAGTGTCGACGTGGAACGTGTTTTCACCCTGTAATCTCTATGAAGATTCTCAGTCATCCAGGTCATGGTCAAGTTTTAAAAAGTTCTGTCAGGCAACTGGACGTGAATTTTCTAAAAGAAGACGTTTCACCTCTAATCCAAGAAGCTTCTTCATCCCTGTAGTCTTAAATGAATCAGTTTTGATCATGAGCGTTTTGTCAAAATACATAATGTAAAAACAAAAACAGAAGGTAAACGGAGGTAAATATTTGATCTGCTTCACATTCAACTGACAAACCCCGTGCATAAAGCACACTATTATTTATGCCTTCACATCCAGGTTAGATGCATATTTCATATACGCAATGCCTGTGGGCGTACTCCAACCAAACGAGAGTGACACTAATGAAAGTGTGTTGCCAAAACCACAGAAAAAACGCTGGAAAACAAGACAAACGCAGCCAACCTCCCTTTTTATTTTCGTTATTATTAAATATGCTCTCGAAGCACAGAAGCTGCTGTCTGTCAGTGACGCTCCAGCCTGAACTATTCCACCGCTGACATCAGTCCATCTATTTTTCATAGCCAACATCTGCCTGCATTGCTACCGTGTCACTACAATTTGCATCAGCTCTGCTGGAAAGGTGACTTAAGCAGCGCAGTGCGCACAAAGGAAGTGAGTCAGTGTGCTACAGGCCTACGCATGTTGAGTGTAAACGCGATAATATAAATGTGACAACAATTAAATACGCCATATATGATCAAAAGTGAAAATATTTACTTAATGTCACTTAAAAGATAATTAAAGTTTATGGGGTTTTTTTTATTCAGATGTGCTTTTCTCTTCTCTCTTATACCCAGTAAGAATAATGTTATACATACAGCATCTTATTTAAAAAAATACAATTGATATGAATATACATAACATTTTTCTGTTAACTAATTTTTAACTGTCAAATGACTAAAACAGATATTCCTCCAGTGTTTGTTTCCTTAAATTTGTCTGATATTTAATAATAAATGTAAAAGGATTATAATTATTAAAAAGTAAGTTACCAAAGTTAAAATAATGAGTCTTTTTGTTGTTGGTTTTTCCTATAAAGAAAGGCTGTGATGCTGCTTTTTTTTGTTTCTATTTAAAATGTTTTGAAATAACTTAAAAATAGGTTTTGACGTACACTCTGCTCATTACTCCACTGGCTCTCAGTTTGACATGAAAGGATATAAAAACCTAATGGCAGCAGAGCCTCGTTATACTAATCGATATAAAAGAGAGTGCAGGATGTAATTAAACGTTTTTTCACCAATTAAAAAACGTTATTAACGGCAGAACACCGCTCACAGTTTAGTTTGGAGGAGGACCAACAAAGGAGTCCAAACTCAGGGTCGGGGCCCGCCGATGTGGTTTTTGCTTTTAAAAAGCGCTACAAATTGGGCACAGGGTGACGGAGATGAAGACATCGCAGCGTTTGGAAATCATTTAGAAGTTGTACGCACTTTGTTCCATCTGTATAAATGTGCATCACACAGCTGGGTCATCGGGCGACAAGGTAACCGCTCCAGTGGCCACTTATTAGTGCCAGTCGCCGGTTAATCTTCCTCTGGTTCAGAGAATCTAACGGTACGATTTGAAGTCTTGGTGTCCGCCTGTTTACCGCCGCAGCTTTGTTTGTTTTGCTGCTATTTCTGAGCGGATCGCTGATCTGGGCTGCCTGGTGCTTTTTAATGAGATTATCAGGAGAAGAGTGTCAGTAAGTAGGATCTAAAATGAAAGCCATTACTGAGCATTATCACAAAGCTCCCACTGCTTCAGCCCCCCTCCCCCCCCCCCCACTCCTCTTCCATCCATCTGCTGTATGGCCACCCACACAGCCACTATGCCCAGATTGCAGCCATGATTAGCAGCAAAAGTACTGCTTACTTTAAACACCTCTGGAGAACATGTGGCGCTGCTTCATGGTTAAGCTCCAGTGGGTGAACGCAGACAGAGTTGCTGTGTGTTTCTCCTTGTGACTAATGGAGACGGAGAGACGTTTCTCTCATAATAGATGTCTTGTTTGGATCGATGCCGAGTATACATTCATACACAGACTACTTTATTGTGTGAGAACATATGGCATTCAATTTACACCAGAGCTGCCACCATGTTTATGTTCTTAGTTTTCTCATTATGACTAGTGCACAGGGCAATAAATGCAGAGGAAAAAAGAGAATGTTGACTGATGTGTGTGAGAACCCTTATATAATAGCACTGTTAGATGTGTACTTTGAGTCCAGTAAACAGGTTTCTTCTCTTGTTTATTCACTAATGAGGAAAACAGGAAATGAAGCGCTGACTCACATTTACCTGTCAGTAGGTTATCACGAATTCTGTCTTTCGATTATTTGCTTTAAGGAACATAAACTACTATTTTACTTATAGTATATTTTGTAATGACATTTAACTATATACTGTATATACATAAATATATACATATATACATAAATGTATATATGTATATGTGTTACAATGACAATAAAGACTATATTAATAATAATAATACTATATATACATATATCTATATGTGTATATATACACACACACACATTTATACATACATATACATATATGTATGTATTTATGGACATACAGTACCCACACCCCTGCGAATTGAAATACTACTAAGAACCTGAGAACATATTTTTAGGGGGGCTCGCCTCGAAGTACTGGTCAAAATCAATGTAATGTTATAATAATAATAATAATAATAATAACAGTGTAAAATCTCATTTCTCTACCTGTGATTTTGTCTCGAACAAGCTTGCAAGACTCGATTTCGCCAATGCTCCCAAACAGGCTGCGGAACTCCTCCTGGGTCATGTTCTGGGGCAGATAGTTGACGATGAGGTTGGTCTTGCTGTCGTCGTTTGTCGGGCCGGTCTGCATTGGCGAGGGGCAGCCACGGCTGTTGTTGGTGGGCCCGTTGGCCGTGGTACCTCCTCCACTGGGGCCGTTTGTCACCGGAGACTCCATGTTACTGATGATCTGGAGCACATTGAGGAGGAGGGAGGAGGAGGGGAGGAGAGGAGACAAAAAGACAGGGAGGAAGTGAAAGTTGGAAAAGAAAAAGAAGAGACAATCATTAGTCATAACACCTGTCATAACTTAGTTAGTATTGTTCTATTTAAGGTAATTCTTGGTTTAATGAGAATAGTTTTTTTTAACAGTCTACAATTCTACACCCTGACATTGGGCCGAGCAGATAAATATAATGCTGATGCCACTGATGCTGCTGCTGCGTCTGTGACGGGCAGATACTTGGGTTTGTCATATCTGGATTTATCCTCCAGGTATCAGAGTGGTCACCACTAAACTGTGAGCCTTTGTGCCACCTTGAAAATAACCCAGAGGAGAAGGTGAGAGGGAAAGGTCTGAGGACGCAGACTCACATTGATATATTTTTAATAGAGAGGATTATTCCAAGTGAAGACTCTTCCCTAACAAAAACAACAGGCCGGGGGAATTTATTCAAACATTAGCGTAAAAACATGTTTGATCAAAAATATTAACTTAGTGAGAGGGGAAAATATAAACATTAAACACTACATGGCAGAGGAGTGGCACTGTTCAAAGACACGACTGTTACTGAGCAGGAGACTCGACGCTATCGGCTATCACACTGTTAGTGACCTTGTCTGTACTGTGGGGTTTTTTTTTTAATCTGCAGTTTCCCCCTTTGCTGACATTGGATCCCAGATAAAATCTTTTTGTCACACTGACATTGTCGTCGTGTCCTTTTGTTAGCTCTAAGTGTGTAATTCTGTTTCCATCTCCCACCAAAGACAAATGCTTCATCTGTGTTCACTTCTCCTGACGCTGTGTCGCAGCGACTGTAGTAAATGTCTTCAACCTCAGATTAAAGTTGGGGGGAGGTAAAAAAAAAAAGAAGAGATGTGACTGAATCAAAATTTAAAAGTAACCAGTGAGAACTCTCTCTCCTCTCTTCTCCTCTCCTTAACCATTCAGCTCTGGGTCTATTTTTAACTCTTCCACAGAACAGGAGGACAGGCTGCACTTGGAAGCGGGGCTGGGTTTAACAAAGGGGAAGTGGCCAGAAGTCAGGATTCAGGTTATTTCTGGATTATCAAAGGAGTGGACGTTTGTTCTAAGAATATACACGTGATCTCTAGGAAGAAGTCAAGACGTGACTCGCTGCTGCGTTTGTTAGCTTTCTTCATATTTTGGTTCAAGTTGTTTATGAAATTACTACTGTACAGTTGAATTTATTTTCTAAATATTTTTATCTAACGTTCAGTGAGACAGTAATGCTTAAACAGACATGGATGTCGATACACACTGACATAAACACGCTCACACACACTCTCTCACGCACACTTGCTTACTGCATACGGTCTGTCTTTGTCCCTTCCCCTCTCTCTTTTCTCGTTCTTTACGTTCCACGAACACAGAAAGACAGAGAGAGAACAGTGGGCAGGTTGTTTTGTGCTTTTGACAGTTTTCCTTATGATAAACCAGTGACAATAAAGTGTAAAAGACAAGGATTCAGCAGCAGAAGGAACCACTGCTGACTAGACCAACTGAGTCCACTGGTAAATGTGCTTACACTCCCTGCTAGGCTGCATTCTGTCACCGAGGCTTTTATCTCCCTGGGATGTTTTCAGAGGAGTTTCTACACCAAAAATGTCTGCCTTTAATTAACAGGGACTTGCAGAGTCGCACTGGCCACTTATGTCCTTGTCCCTGCCCACCAGCAGTTGTGCTGCTCAGTGGTGCACTTCACTGTGTATTGGTTGAGAGCAGGGACGACCAGCACTCTGAACTCAGAGCTTGTCCTGATGAATGGCTACGAGACCCTGGCTCTGTTTCTTTTTCTTTTTTACTCATTATCTGGAGTTGCAGTGTCTCAGACTTGGAAGGTCCCAGTACATGGGCAGGCCGGAGAGTAAGTACTGGGCTCTGCCTCCAGTGATACACACAGACAGGGTGTGGAGAGTGGAACAATGTGTGTGTGGTGTCAGAAGAGTTCAAAATAAACCAGGGCTGTCAGACTTTGGTGGCTTTGGACGAATCACGATTAATCATGATTATTCCTTATTGTAATCAATCAGGATAAATCAACACTCCTAACTGTGGCTGGTGGATTTGAGTCAGTACCGTGGGTCTTAACAGTGGCTTGTACAACGTGTCTTCAACAATATTAATCAGTCTACAGTCCAAACCATTTGACAACTGTCAATCAGCCTGTCAGTCGTAGACTTGTTTACTGCCCTGTGCTCGGTGCAGCTGGACACAACTCGGGCGACTGACCTTAAGTCGAAGGTCGCCACAAAAGCCACCTGGGTGTGGAGCTGATGTTTTAAACTACGTGTAAATAACAACGTGTGTATTGACATTTAAAATAATAATGGGATTAATTAGACAGCCCTGGAATAAAGAGTTACTCTTTTGAATTCAGGGCATTGTTAATATCCTACATTCTCAACACTTACAGTGAGTGGGTCGTTTGTAATTCCATAAAAACTCTTTGTCGTGATGGAATTCCAACAAGGAAAAGACCTAAAACAATTTTATTTGACTTAAAAAAAAACCCATCTCAACTATTGGCTGTTCTAATAAATCAACTACATATAGCTGCTTCTCTAATTAGTGGATCATTAGTCTGGACCAGCAACGACCATCCGTACTGCAAAAACAGCCAGAATAGACCTGTGCCTTTCTGCTTTAGTAGAAGCTTTCATAAATGTAAAACACCAGTTCAGATGTCTCTGAAGAAAAGAAGCTCCTGACAGAGAGCTCTCTGCTGTAGACGTCAGCTGCTGTCATCCTTCTGTGTTTCACAGAGCTGTTGGACTGGATTGAAGCAGGCTATATTTAAAGCAAAGGTTGCGGTAATGATTGCACCTAAGTGCTCAGTAGGAAACAGTAGGAAGCAATTAAGTGAAGTCTGCACACGCATTGTTAACATACAAATATATATACAGGTAAAATAGACAGACAAAGAGACATGAAAGGTCAAACAGGTCGGCCACTGAGGATTACTGTGACCTCCACCCTGACCCTGCAATCTTGCATTGGCCTTTTTTTTTATTGCTTCATTCACAAGTCTCTGCACCAACTGTCTCGGTCAGCAGCGTGATGGCTGTATACGTGAACACAGTACATTATCATATCATATCACTTCATGGGTGTGTAAAATGACAGGGCCATCCGTCTGGCAGCAGTCGTCTCCTTACCATCTTTGGCTGTGTCAGCAATCCCTTCTCTGCCCAGCCCTGGAGCTGTGGGAGCTCTGCCTGACGCCACTGTGTCTCTGTCGACCCCTATGGAGCGGAGCACAGGGAGGGAGGGACGCACGGCCCACCGTCAACATCATACACTCACTTTGCAGGGTTAAGGTTGTAGTGGGATCGGGGGAATGGTGAAGGGTGTTGAGGGAAATGGCAACCACTGAGAGATATACAGAAACACCTTTGTCCCAGCAGGGAAACTCAAACAAAGACAGGAAGCTGAGTCATCACTGGGTTTTGACAATGGGTTATTGGCTTCTCTTTGTTTTTTTTACTAATAAATTCATAAATATGTGGTTATATATTTTTAAACTAGCTTTGATAGAATAAAGCTGCATCAAAAAAATATTGCACCACAGCAAATATACATAAGGTGCAGTACTCTTTTTATATGATATATATTTATATAAGCACATATATGTACAGTGTATCTGTTCATATATACATATAAGTGACTACATAAATATCTATCTGTATTTATATCTATATATATATAATTATATAGTCACATATATGTATAAATGTTCAGATGTACATATATGTGACTATATAAATATATATGTCCACCAATTATTCATATAAAGGAAGTAATAACCTGGAGAACTTGCTTTTGTTTCAAGTGTTAAATAAGTGTTCCTTTATTAATAAATAAATGGCTGTGTCTTTGTCAAATGCAGATCGCACTTTGTGCTCTTTACACAAATGATCTCGGCATCAATAATATTATAAGCTGAATTTTGGTATTTTTGGAATTGTGATTTTTTTTTTATCTGTTGACATGATTATCTATCATTAATAGCCTTAACTACCTTATCTATGGATGGAATAAAAAGCTACAAATTGGCACGGACCTAAACGACCTTGGCAGTGCATTGAGGGTTTTTCTTTTCTTCACATCCTTGTAGCCGAGGACAGAAAAATGCTACAAGTGAGCAGTGAGCGTGAGCAGCTCTCCAAGGCTCGGGGCTGAAATGCCCGCAGCTATCTGTGGATGCTGCAGGAGCCAATTTAAACAGAGTGGAGGAAGAGAGGAGGAATGACCTCTGCCTTCATTCACTCCTTCACAAGAATGACGAGCCAAGTGAGGGATCAGTCGTGAGGAGGAAAACAAGACAATAGCTGAGCTGTGGGGAAGACACTTTCAATATTTAAAAAGGGAGGCGGAGACGGGGTTGGGGGAGGAGAGCGTCTGTACACGTTCTGTTGTCAGTGTGTCTTGTCGGCTTAGACAGGGATGCATAATGGAGGTCTAAACGAGACTGAACTGTCAGCTTCAGGGAAGGAAAAAAAACGGGAATGGGCAGAGGTCAGGGTACTAGAAGAAGAGAGGAATTTAGTACTCGTGCGTACGGAATAGAGAATATTATGAATATTTCTCATCAGATATTTAGCTGGGATCCGCCTTGGCTTTAGCCTGCTTTGGACCAACGTTTCATTTGTAGTTTGTGATAAAAATCTAGAGTCTGACTATTGATATGTTGTATCATATCCTAATTCATTTGGAGTCATTTCTGGTAAATGAAATCTAATGCAGGGTTACCAAGCTTACTCTTATGATTACAAGCCAAATTCACAGAGACCTTGACATATTAGCAGTCAACACTAATATTAGAAGTTAAATATTTGGATTATTACTGCTGACTGACTAAATGCAGTGTAATGCGTCAGTCAAAAATGTAGCCTGCAACACAGTCCAAAAAAGTTCCACTGAAAGAATCACCAAAGTATCTACTGTAGCAAAATTAAAGACTTATCTGTGTATCTACGTTCACGTAAAAATTCAAGGAGAAAAGATCCCTCAGCTGACCATCTGCTCTGGTACCATGATCTTTATTGTCACATGGTTTTGGGACGTTCATGACGTCGCTACTTGATCCTCGATGTTTGCAGTAAAATGTATTTTTTACAGCAAGTGACGAGGGTGTTGTTTTAAACAAAAAGACAAAAAGAGGTAGCATCCAGGGCTTGTGCTTGATTGGTCTGCCAGCAGCCAATCAATATGTTAGAAAAAGCACAGGACATAGTAGAGAGGATAATCAGAAACTTTATGAAGTGTGTTGCAGGCATTAACCACTGAATTAATTAAATTGTTCTTATACAAACCGTTTGAGTACATAGTTTAAAGATTTTTAGGATTTTTACAGTTTTTGCTCTTTTAATTATTGTTAGTTATCTTTTAGAATGAGATCTACAAAAAAGAATAAGTACATAAACATTGTTTTTATGTAACAATAACTAGCCTGAAAAAGAGAAGGTTAAGCAGAGGTGAAACATAAAAAAAAAAACATTTTTCACCCATTGCTAAAGAGCTAGCTTTTGGTTTTTTATGTCAGCGCTAGTGCATGGTTTGCCAAAGCAAGCAAACATGACGGTGCTGTGATGGCATGGAGGTAGCATGGTGATAGAAATGTACGAAGCAACAAGCAGATGTATATGAGTCTCCGTCTGAACAGGTTCCATCAGCCGCGGTTCAGTGTCGGAGAACACGTGATGGAACGTGATGTTTGGGAGGAGTGTGTTTAAAACTCTGTGTTTCATTTAAACAAATAACAGAAACAAACACTGCTCAGTGTTTTATATTCAGTGCTCAACCATTTGTTAATACACACACACACACACACACGCGCGCGTGCACAATTTCATCTTTCTTAATTTTCTCGCCGCCGGCCCGTTTATCACATGAACACACACGTGCATCTTTGGATAAAATCTCAAATAACACTGGTATCAGGGTGCGATGCAATTACATTCACCAACCAGTGAGATGAAAAAGCTGCTCATGGATACAGTTTCAATTATTCAGGGAATACATTTCAGTTGCTGCTCGGGATGCTGGGAAAACTTATTATATAATCAATACACTCTATAACACCGTTAATATTTGATGCCACAAAAGTGCTTCCTGTCTCCTTGGGCTCCGGGCCAGTGGTGTCTGCCTTCTGCAGTCAAACAGGACCAGCTCTATCAACCTGCTGCAAAACCTGATGGGTATTTTTGTGGAAATAGGAAAGGCTCCAACAACTTTCCTCAAGATTTACTGCAAACGAGTTTGTCTTTATGATGCCCTCTGCATAAGATTATTTCCTTCCCTTCACAGACCAGTTACCTATATAGCCTTCAGAGTTCAAATTGACTTTTTGTCTCCCTTTTCTGTCCCTTTCACCTTCATCACTCCCCCACTGCTTTTACACCATAAACCAGTACTTTATATTGCCGTCCTGATGCGGGCATTCTCCCCCCCTTCTTCTCTTTCACGCGCACAGCTTAGACAATCAATTTACCCTGCCCTGGCAGGGAGAGATGGAGGCTGATGAGACTGCAGAGTAGACTGTATGCTGCAGAATCACTCCACTGACAGACACACTAGCTGGCAGTTACAGAATCAGCTAACATAAAGCAGCTGGCTCAATTAGAAAAGTTCTAGATGTAAATCTAAAAACGGCTAAAAATAAAAAAATTAATGAAAAGCTCGTCTGGCGACCAATACTAACGTAATATTTATTATACTTTTTAAAACAAAGATTAAAAATATTTACTAATATTTGTATACAGTGAAATCTCCCCATTTTTTGTGCTCTACTTTGGAGCACAAATCAATAGTAATTATGAGACAATGATAACTGTGGACTTATTTATCATCATGATAACCTTTCCGCTGATCTTCTACTCACTTCTACTCAAACTGATATTGACATTTGGCGTGTCCTCCGTCCGCTGCCACATCGCAGTGATTAAACTCGTACAAAAACCCCCCAGAAATCCCGAAAGTCTCCGTCCCCTGATACACGTGATACTGCATTTGAGTTCTTGTCAAACCCAAGTCAAACATAAAGATTGCAGGACTTTACTATCTCAGCTCCTCGGCCAGTCGAGTTCCCAGTAATGCTCTCTGCACTATTGATTTTTTATTTTTCTCTCGTCTCTCCTTTTATTCCTGGCTGCCTGTCTCTCATGTCTCTCCACCTCCAGCAGCATCCTCCGAGCTCTGAAATGTCCTGCAGGTCAGACGAATGCTGGGTTGGATCAATCATGGAAAGTAATCTGCGACGCCACATGCACTCATACACACACGCACACACGCACACACACACACACACCCCTCCTCTGTAGCACTCTGGTCTGCCTACCTCCAGCCTCATCGATCTGCATCTACTTTACCAAATGGATTCTTCTCTTCTTCTACTTCATCCTTCGTGTGGGTGTGCGTGTGTGTGTATTGTGTGTGTTTGTTACCCGGAATAATAAATGTTCCAGACTGAGCAAGACGTGGATGTAAGCAAATTTTCATTTACCTTGGCTTGACTTTTTTTCTCCCCCTCTTTCTTCTCTCCCTCCGTCTGATGTTTTAGTTGTCAGTGAAATCAATGCAGCTTCCCCTACACTTCCTTGTAACCCTCGGTAATTGGCATTCACTCGTGTGAGGTCAGAGATTAGAAGGAAACAGAACACAGACCACATCACCTCAGACAGGAGGTGCTGTATGTTTGTACTTTTACAGCGCCTAAATAGTTTCTTTGCTTCTATAGTCACTGCTGGACCAGCCCCAGTCCAGACCAGCCCCAGTCCAGACCAGCCCCAGTCCAGACCAGCCCCAGTCCAGACTAGCCCCAGTCCAGACTAGCCCCAGTCCAGACCAGCCCCAGTCCAGACTAGCCACAGTCCAGACCAGCCCCAGTCCAGACTAGCCACAGCCCCGCCAGAGGCTCCACTAGGATATGTTTACCTTCTGGTTCTTTGTTGCGTGAAAAAAGACTGGCAGCTTTATTCAAAGCCAATTGGTCAACTCATGTACACCAAAACATACACATTTGAACCTTGTTCACAACGTCCCAGTAGTAATTATATGATCCAGAAAAGCACGCTCTGAGCAGATCTATAGCCAATGTCCAATAACACAGTAGATAAATAAAAAATATATTAAAGCTCAGTTCCACGACTGAGACATTTACCCTTGACTTTTCATAGGTGAATTGCATTTTTTGGTTGCAGATACAAATAAATGACAAAAAAAGTCTGTAAAACCTGTGTCCATCCACTGAATGGGTAAACTCACAGACATTAAACTAATGTCACTTGTCCAAACATCAGTTGTAAAACTAATTGCTACTTCAGACTTAGCCTGCAGCAGGCCGCTAATGTAGCATACCACAACAGGACATCAGCTCTGGTAACAACAGACAAACATCCTGTTGTTAGACCCTCCAAACTGACCACGGTCAGCTGCATGGTAGTGATAAATGGACTTTTACATAGATTTTAAAAGTGGAGCTTTCACTGCAGATGACTTCCACTCTGACTAATGTTAGCGTCAGCTCTCAAGTGTGTGAGCCTCCTCTCTTGTTCTTTGACAAAGGACACAAAACGAACGACTGGGAAAGGTGACTGGGGAAGTGAAACAGAGCTTGGTTTTTCTTTGACATTCAGGTATGTCTTCGACATTATTTGGTTTGGAAAAACACACTCCCCTGTGCTTTTTGTATATTGTATTTTTCACAACCTTGCATTACAAAAAGTGGTTGGAATGTGACAACGCTGAGATTTTTTTAAAACTCTCTCACACGCAGCACTGGAGACATTTGTCCACTGGTTGAATCCCAGCTCTGGACCAATGCGTGCAGAAAATTAGTGAGCATCTTGACTCTTGAAATGACACTTGAATTTGTGCAGCTCCAGTGACCGATGCTCCTGTGGGGGTGTGAGTTCAGCTGGACACCTGCCTAGTGGTTTGGACGGAGCCTGCAGCCCAAGTCCCTGTCCCCGTGCCCCAGCCCTGGCCTGGCCTCCCAGGTCTTAATCAGCCCTGCACTAGTTTCATTGCCGTGCCAGAAACAGCCCCTCAACTTGATGACCCTGACCACTATTTCCATCTTTAGCTGCAGAGCTAACACAGCTAGTCAATCTCAATAGAAGTGTCATGTAAACCAACAACCCAGTCACAGCTTTGGTTGCAGTTGGAATCGAGTTTCCTGTCACGATTTCTTGTTTATTTCGTTGATACACTTTTCAACTGCTGTAGTCTCTGGATGTGTCTGATGGGAATGATCCTCTCCAGGCTTTTAGCGGGAATATTTTAATGGAGTTAGTAGCTGATCCTGATCCCCATTTCTACCCTTAATGAAATGTCGCGGCGTGGTTAAAGGTGTCGGCAGAGAAGCTATCAATGCAATTTGTAGCACGAATTTAGCGTTATAACTCAAAATATGTGGGCGGTGAGCAAGAATGTTAGAAAAACGATGACTAATAAAAGTTAGGGCTACAGGTAGTTCAATAAGAAGAAAAAAAGATCAGAGCATACTGAATGATGATAAAGAACCAAGTATGTCCACGTCTTGGTTTTTTACCATCTCTCTTTCCGTAGCCAACATGTTGATCCTTGTATTACATTCTGGAGTGAGTAAAACGCTTTACTTTCAAAGGGAATCACTGGTGCCTCTGCCTGTACTGTACTGTACCCAGAGCTCAGTGGCAGATCAATCTGACTCAGCAGCACCATGTGTCGTGGGCGAGGACACCACCTCCACAAGTAGCTGGCAGGTGAACGCGGCCATGCACCTGGGCAGGCAACAGGCAATCTCTGTGATGCTGGCCCTATCTTTAGAAAAATACTGTACACTAACACACACACACACACGCAGCCGCGTATGAACCTAAACAAACACACGCACAAAAGAATAACAAGGCCACTGTTCTATAAACCGTCAGTGTATCCACCTGCAGGTATAAATAAGCTATTCAGCAGTTCCACTTCTAAACAAACATATATGTTGTTTTCTGTCGTCAGCCCCAAGCCACGCTTTTTGTATTTACATAAAAAAAAAAAAAATCCTTGAAGGTAGAAGCTGACAAAAGCATATTTTCACACGGAAGGACAAAGTAAAAACACGTTTAACTCATCTCACAGAAACTCATTTTCAGTTTAATGTAATTCACACCATGAGCGTTTGAATAAAAACCTGCTCCGAGGGTCTGAAGGCAGTTATGGCGCCTTTGTTAAAAAGCTATCAACGGCCTGAAGCGCCGCAGTAAAAACAACAACAAAAATGTACAGCAGAGCAAACAGAGCACAGAGAGGAAGAGAGCTGCAGAGGACCAGCTGCTATAGGCAGAGACAGAACTCCTTCTAATCTAATCACAGTTTCTCCCATCAACTGCATCTTACACACATCCTGCCCTTGTCTGGCTGTGCGTGTGCTCTGCAGTAGAGGCGCAGCCCGTAGACACTAAACTAGTTTAGTACGCAAGAATTCATTCCACAGCCGTGGGTAGTGTGTCAGGGTGTGTCTGAGTGTGTGTGTGTGTGTGTGTGCGTGTGCTCAGCTAATCTCCTTATTGATTCAGCCCTAAACCAGAGCTCACATAATCAAATAGCTGAAAAGGAAAAAGGACAGCCGTCCATCATCTGTCTTAATGACTGAACACTAATGGAGGCAAAAATTAGTGAGCATCTTGACTCTTGAAATGACACTTGAATTTGTGCAGCTCCAGTGACCGATGCTCCTGTGGGGGTGTGAGTTCAGCTGGACACCTGCCTAGTGGTTTGGACGGAGCCTGCAGCCCAAGTCCCTGTCCCCGTGCCCCAGCCCTGGCCTGGCCTCCCAGGTCTTAATCAGCCCTGCACTAGTTTCATTGCCGTGCCAGAAACAGCCCCTCAACTTGATGACCCTGACCACTATTTCCATCTTTAGCTGCAGAGCTAACACAGCTAGTCAATCTCAATAGAAGTGTCATGTAAACCAACAACCCAGTCACAGCTTTGGTTGCAGTTGGAATCGAGTTTCCTGTCACGATTTCTTGTTTATTTCGTTGATACACTTTTCAACTGCTGTAGTCTCTGGATGTGTCTGATGGGAATGATCCTCTCCAGGCTTTTAGCGGGAATATTTTAATGGAGTTAGTAGCTGATCCTGATCCCCATTTCTACCCTTAATGAAATGTCGCGGCGTGGTTAAAGGTGTCGGCAGAGAAGCTATCAATGCAATTTGTAGCACGAATTTAGCGTTATAACTCAAAATATGTGGGCGGTGAGCAAGAATGAAAAACGATGACTAATAAAAGTTAGGGCTACAGGTAGTTCAATAAGAAGAAAAAAAGATCAGAGCATACTGAATGATGATAAAGAACCAAGTATGTCCACGTCTTGGTTTTTTACCATCTCTCTTTCCGTAGCCAACATGTTGATCCTTGTATTACATTCTGGAGTGAGTAAAACGCTTTACTTTCAAAGGGAATCACTGGTGCCTCTGCCTGTACTGTACTGTACCCAGAGCTCAGTGGCAGATCAATCTGACTCAGCAGCACCATGTGTCGTGGGCGAGGACACCACCTCCACAAGTAGCTGGCAGGTGAACGCGGCCATGCACCTGGGCAGGCAACAGGCAATCTCTGTGATGCTGGCCCTATCTTTAGAAAAATACTGTACACTAACACACACGCAGCCGCGTATGAACCTAAACAAACACACGCACAAAAGAATAACAAGGCCACTGTTCTATAAACCGTCAGTGTATCCACCTGCAGGTATAAATAAGCTATTCAGCAGTTCCACTTCTAAACAAACATATATGTTGTTTTCTGTCGTCAGCCCCAAGCCACGCTTTTTGTATTTACATAAAAAAAAAAAAAATCCTTGAAGGTAGAAGCTGACAAAAGCATATTTTCACACGGAAGGACAAAGTAAAAACACGTTTAACTCATCTCACAGAAACTCATTTTCAGTTTAATGTAATTCACACCATGAGCGTTTGAATAAAAACCTGCTCCGAGGGTCTGAAGGCAGTTATGGCGCCTTTGTTAAAAAGCTATCAACGGCCTGAAGCGCCGCAGTAAAAACAACAACAAAAATGTACAGCAGAGCACCCAGAGCACAGAGAGGAAGAGAGCTGCAGAGGACCAGCTGCTATAGGCAGAGACAGAACTCCTTCTAATCTAATCACAGTTTCTCCCATCAACTGCATCTTACACACATCCTGCCCTTGTCTGGCTGTGCGTGTGCTCTGCAGTAGAGGCGCAGCCCGTAGACACTAAACTAGTTTAGTACGCAAGAATTCATTCCACAGCCGTGGGTAGTGTGTCAGGGTGTGTCTGAGTGTGTGTGTGTGTGTGTGTGCGTGTGCTCAGCTAATCTCCTTATTGATTCAGCCCTAAACCAGAGCTCACATAATCAAATAGCTGAAAAGGAAAAAGGACAGCCGTCCATCATCTGTCTTAATGACTGAACACTAATGGAGGCAGTGAATAACTGGAAACTACATGTGGCTCTGGGAGGCTCAGCTCCTTCACTGACGCAGGAGGCTGAGTCAGACCGTCACAAAACAGATACATCCAATAATAAATAATAATAATTATTATTATTATTGTTATCAATTTAATTTTAAGTCTAGCTATCATTAAATATCAAGTGTTATTTCATTTCTCTAGTTTGCGCTCGCTCCAGTAAATAACCACGGCGTTTTACAACATCTAAACATTTTTGACCGGAGAATTTACTGTAAAAACATGATCTGAGAACAACTGGATGTGGGAGCGGTTACGATCGCCCACTGCAGAGAAGAGAGAGGAGAGCGGGAGACAAAAGCCTCGACGTATAGCGGTGCAGCTAACAGACGAGGCCTGTGGCGTACCAGCGAAAACATTAAGGCGTGGTGTGCATTCAAATGGGCAGATTAGGCCCCCCCGCCCCCTCCCCTCCCCGACAGTCCAAGTCACTGAAGACACCCACAGGAGGCTTCCTCTGCTCATATTCTTTGGCATGTGTGACCAAGGCAACATATAGACTGGGACAGCTGGTGGGCATAGAGAATACTGCATTGATATGTGACAGCATGTGCCGCAGATCTGGAAGATGGCGCTCTACTGTCACTGGTCTACGGTTCTTTTCCTTCTCTTTTCTCTGTTTAAACCACTGTGAAGGAAAACGATGATGATGATCATTTCTGCTTTCTCGATCAGGCCTTAAAAATGCAGGAAACAGAGGAGCGATCAGTGTCTGATTAAAGGGAAGATTTCCTAAAGAGTAACTATACAGTGAAGTCAAATGAATCATGTCTAATGAAGGAGGACGTACACAGTCCAGGATACATGCTGCAGCCTTTGACCTTTGAGATCTAAAGTCAGACCTGCACATCATTCATTCGTAGGAACTTTATTGATTCTTTTCAAGGTGACAGAAAACTGGAGCCAGATCAAGCAGTCCTCTGGGGGAGGGCGGGGTCAACGCAGTTTACGTTGAGATGAGTTCTATTCACCTCAGTTAGTGTTTATTCCACATACACTTTAACATATGATAGTTGGTTGTTGATCATGTAAGTCCAAATTCCCTTTGAGAATTATTTCAAAACCACCAACCAATTAAAAATATAAATTCACTTTTTATCTCTTCACTGTTTATTTGCTTTATTTTTTTGCCATTCTTAATTTTGTTAAACCAGTGGAACAACAATAAAGTACATCTATTCTATTCTTTTATTTTCTCTTACAAAACCTAGCCATTGTTAGAGCTCCAGTTCTTGGCGAACAGTGAAAACTTCAGGTTTTAGCTTCGGTTTGAGAAGTAAACACTTCATGACTGCGCTCGTTCTCTGTGTTGTCCTTGGTAATGAAGCAGAAAGATTCCATTCATTTTTCATACAGTACTGAAATCACCATCACAGTGTGAATCCTTTTTTTAACAAAACCTTCAGCAGTCGTTCTAATGGTGAAGGTCTGTGCCAAAGAACGGTGGTCAGCCCAGCATCACTGCCACTGTTTTTATGATTTGAACTTCTGTCCTAGAGGTCTTGGTCACATGGTACATCTCTGACATCATAAAACATAATGGTAGTTTCTGTTCTTGTGTACGAGTAATGTGAAAAAGCGAACACAATTTATTCACATTATTTCTTTCTGAAATGAAAGTGAAATTATTTTCCTTTTAAATTTTTCACTTGAGAACAATATGCTAAAATAGTTCTATGTATTCATCTGCATCCTTTAAAATAATTGGTAGTAATAGACCTTGACTGTATGTACAGAGGCTGACCCCTGACCTTTACATCCCCTAAGACCACCTCTTACAGTGTTTCACTTCCTGCCAGCGTACCTATAATAAAGAAAGGCAGACGAGGCTGTGTTTGTTGAACATAAAGTGTCCATTTCTACGCACAAAGGTGCCAATTTGGAGCTGGTTCAGTTTCATGTTGGATCTATAATTCATCTGGTTACAGGGAAATATGAATGTTTAATATGTCAGAGGCGGTGGGGGCCTGTCAAAAGTGCGACCTTGAAACGTCCTTTAAACATCACACGGCGGGAGCGCCGGGCCGGTTAATCTACCAGAGACGAACAACAGGCGCGTTTCTCTTTCTCGTACAATCATAGACAAAGACAGCGTTCCCACTGATGCCTTCCACCGCTTTCTGTTCCCTTTTATACTGGAATGCAAAATGCAGATGAGAAGAGTCAGCCGCTCGTGCGCCGTCTCAGGAGAAGCTGACACTCATATCCAAACATCTGTATGAATACCAAAACACACGGGGAACAGTGGAGGATGAGAGGATGAGAGGGGGAGCGGGGGAGAGAAAGGCAGAGCAGTTATGTAGCTAGAAAGCCAGTGTTCTCCTCTCCTTCCAGTTCTTTGACCAAACAAAGAGCTACACGCGTGGATACCTTTGTCCTCCCGCTGTATTCTCCACTGGGATATTTATTCTGAGAAGGAACGATGCACAACAAGGGCTCGGTCCTGCATCCGCTAACGGGATGAGACGCTGACACTCCCCAGCTGATTATGTGTCTGTCTGTAGCAGTTTGAGCTGCTGCCAATGGAATTAAGTCTAGTATTTTTGAGCAGTGCTCGGCTCACAGCAGAGCGCAGTGCTGCACTTCTCAGATTTCTACCGTCTTCTAGTAGGAAGAAGAAGAAGAAGAAAAAAAACATTTAAATAAATGAAGAAAATCACAGTGGAAGAGTATTAAAATTTTAATGTGACCATTTTGTGAGCCTTCATGTGTGTTTAGGCTTAACACAGAAGGAATATTTAAAAACCAAAGCATGCTGATTGGGAGGCATGTTATTATGGCAGCTCCTTATTCTAACAGCCTTCTGGCTGATTTCAGCTTCAGAGAAAGAAAAGAAAATTCTGTAGTATTATATTAACACCAAGACAACAGTACATTTTGCACTGTATGCCACAATGATCTAATTAACAAATTAATTACAATGAAATATTTCTCTCCCCTTATCTACACAGAGTCGTAATAATTTAACGCATATATTAATAAATTCAAGTATTTGAATGTAATTTTAAAATGTCTTTTCCACATTCACTCACTGGTAATATTTTACACAAATTATGAATTAAAATATGACTTAGCAAAAAATAAAATACCCTACAGTGATTTTATAATTTCTAAATGTTTTTAAACATTTTACCATTTAATGCCATTTTCCTCTTATATTATTATTATATTATTGGCAGTGACTTCTTTCTAACTTTTAAAGCAAAGACACAACATGGTAATGTCTTTGGCCATAATAATAATAATAATAATAATAATAATAATAATAATAATAATAATAATAATAATAATAATAATAATAATGCTGTATTTTGCCTGATTCTTACCAATGTCTAAAGGACACTCCACCACAACACAAAGCCAGTAATGACCTAATGACCTGTATGTCTTTGTTTATATTACACACACACACACACCCAAAGCCAACGTTGGTCCAATCTGAGGTTATGCTCATGATTCAAAACAAAGAAGATTGAGAGACAATTGTCTCTGTGCGTGACACACACACTGTCCCCCACTTTATCCATTTATTTGGTATTTAATCAGGCTCCAGTTTAACTTGTCACTCTGCATCTGGACCTGCGTCAGTTACCCCACACACACACACACACACACACACACAGCTCATCACATACGAAGGCACCGCAGCTTCACAGACAACACGTCTGTGTTGGTGCAGCACTGAAGAAGAAACTTTGATTTGGCTCCTGTCAACACGTCTTATTTCTACATACTGTGTGTCAGTCACGACGTGCCGTATAATCACATCTGTGCCACATCCCCAAACATTTCCTGTCTCTGATCTTCACTTACAGTACATTCAATCACTGAGCACACACATGTACTCACTGCACTGGAGCTAATAAATTCCACACAGCCCAATCTCTTATCTGTAACCTTGGAGCTCATGGTGTTCTGCCTGAGGGTGAAAGAGCAACTGCATGTGTGTGTGTATATATGTGTATGTGTATGTGTATGTGTGTGTAAAAGCTTGTCTCATGTCTCTGCTCGGCCTGGGTACTATACCAAGGCTCAGTTGTGCGTATCTGATTCGTCACACTGGTACATTTACCGTCACAGATTCATCCGTCTTTATTTCTAACAGCTGTCAGTCATCTCTTACTAACTGCCTTTGTCTGTGACACTCACCAACTGACCAGAGAGAGGGTGGCTCTCGCCTGTTTGTTAAGCTGGTCGGTTTCTGTGATCATTCTTAGAAACAGGCCGACGCCATTTTTAGCAATTAGCAAATTAGCAATTTATTATGAGTCCAGTGGAGAGGAGCCAGGAAACAAGAGATAAAATATTGACTTGTTGCCAAAGTCTTCTACCTCTCTCCATACGATTACAGAATTGGTGCTTATCCACTCCACCACGATGGTGGTGACTAATGTTGTTGATCAATAATAATAATAATTAATGACACTGTAGTAGTATATTATACTTTTTTAACCAAATGTACTAGATAATCTAGTACTATTAGTAATGTACTAGTTAATTTTATGGATGGAGAAATTCATGTTAAACTTAAGGAGTAATACAGGATACTCTGGTAGCACACACACACACACACACACACACACACAGGAGCAGAGTATGCACTACACCTTTATACTATTCCAGGCATGCGCACTACTCCAGCACACCTACTCCATCTTTCTCCAGCTCTGGCACAACACATGGACAACACACCCACTGAGTACACAACCAGCATGACACATCGCATGTCTACTCACATAATTAACAAGGACTACTTTGCATACATGAATATCAAATATGCAGAGGTCTAGATTCCCGACACCCTTGTTCTCTCCTCAGTGATATGCAGCCCACCTCACTGGGCCACATGCAGGTAAATATTTCAGTATGGTGCAAAGGCAGCAGGAAACAGGAGGGTGGGTTCAGACCTAGCCTGAACATAAAATGGGTGCTGTTCCCCGACTTAACCCTTGCCTTTCTCCCCCCCACTCCCCCCCCCCATTGTCGTTCCTTACCCCTGCCCCTGCCTCAGCACCTCTCAGCGTGATATACAGCCCTATCCTGTCACCCCTCTCCCTCAGGTTCTCATCCCACCCATAAACCACACCAAAATGAGTCCCTGCTTCACACATCGTCTGCTTGTACAAACTTAACATTCCACACAGCAAACAGTTCCACATTGTCACTGCACACACACACACACACACACACACTGACTTTTAATGTAAGTACATGCACACACACACACACATCATCTGTTCCAGCCACTGGACGCTGCCACAAATGAAACAGAGGACAACAGACTACAGAGTGGAATAACACAGTTGGTTTGTTTTTTCTTACCATCTTAAACCCATTCCACTCCATTTGAGAGATGCCGGCTGGGGTCTCACGCTACCTCTGCTCACACAGCAGCCACAGGAACACCTCAACAATGACCAGACCTTACTATCGCTCTCCTGGCTTCTTCCTTGGCGACTCTCTCGTGGCTCTGTGATCTTAATTTTTTCACTCCCCCTCCTCACTCTTCTTCCCCCTCTGGCTCTGTGTTAGTAGCTGGAGTCTTGGAGGCAGGCACAGAGCAGAGCACTAGAGGCGTGAGGAGAGAGCATCGCCTTCTTCCACAGATGCAGAGAGGAGAGTGATGCTGAGTCTGGGTGAGAGAGTGTTGGGCTGCAGCAAACCGCCCCTTCTCCCTCCATCCCTCCCATCTACCCTTCCCCTCCTCCCCTTCCCCTCCTCCTCCCTCCCATCCACCCAGTCGCCTGCTCAGCTGGAAGGTCATTTCCCGCCCACTCAACCCCCCCACCTCCCCACCATCGTCACCATCACCTGTCCTAGAATATGCGATTGGCTGCACGGCTTGCCTGTCACGCTCTGGGCTCACCTTCCTCTCTCCCTCCCTCCCTCCCGTCCTTCCTTCCTTCCTCCCTATCTTTAATGTTAACACCTTCGCTCTCTGGCTGGCTCTGAGCCCTGGTCGGCGCACGCCAGCCTCAGTCTGCTTTGGCAGAGAAAAGACTTTCAGAATCCCAGCAAGGCAATCAATCGCTGCTGCACTCTGCGCTTGAGTGAGCCGGGCAGCGCGGTGCGGAGCAGAGCTCTTGGAGAGTGATTGCAGCCTCAGGCGCTATGGTAATGGGATATCGGTGCAGCTCTGTATATAAATTAGCTATTACTGGCCTCGTGGTAAAAACCTGCTGCACATTTGCATGGCTGTGGACATGGACGCATGTTGCCTCAGCCGTGGCTGCGTCCTGTCAGAGCTCAAGCACTTTTGCGCACAGTACGCACCACATGATCCCATCTAGTAATCTTTGGCCCGAATGGTTGGAAACGTTTAATTTCAAATACACTAAGAAAAAACAGACGTAGTATAAAAACCTCATAAGAAATGAAGAAAAGAAAGTCCAGCGTTTATGCCATCTGATTCAGAGCCTACTCACCATGACCATTCTTGTGTCAGTACGGACGGTAACGGTGTGCTCGGCCGACAGAAGTGTGTGTAACGGCGGTGAAAGGAAGAAGCGACGCGCGTCACCGGATGGATGGAGAGCGCACAGACGCGGTGGAACTCTGGAGAACGGCTGCACGGCTGTAACGACGCTGCAGCCTCGTCTCGCTATTGTTTAACAAATCAACTCAAACTCTTGCGCACAGATGCATCCTCCCTCCTCAAAGTAAACAAAAAGCCATTAATGCAAAACTCCTCTCACATCCCCAGTTGTCTCCCATTGGCTGGGGAGGTGGGGACTGGGCGGTGTTCTCACGGATGCGAGTGGCAGGAGGCAGAATCGGGAGTCATTATCAACACCCTGACACACACAGAGAGAGGTTGACTGTGAATCAGCTGAGGTGACTTTTATGTTCATGTATGAGCTTAACTGTCCCTCAGATGCTTAGGCTCTAATTTAGCCACATGCTGCTGTGAGGCGTTTTTAGTTGTTGGTTCTCTTCCCACAACCACATTGTGCCCTTCATTACTGTGCTTTGATTTTATATAATCCCTGTCTCCATTTACTCAGATTTTTTTTCTTCTTATATATGAATCCAAACACAAACACACAAACACTCCCTGCGCCCTGCAGCAGGTCTGTTCAGGTTGTTTTTGTCCCCCTATCTTAAGAAAGAGGGAGCTGTTGCCTCCTCTAACAGTTACCTGCAGGCAGCAGCACTTGGCTGTTAAAGCATACACACGGAAAATACACAGCTCTCCACATGTGCGCTCACCTCCACGGGAACACACAGTACAGACAGATATGCCTTTGCAAAACACACACATACTTCCACTGTCACACATTTCCTCCTACAGAAGGAGCTGTTCTGTAGCTGTAATGTACGCGGCCTTAAAGCGGGGCGTCAAACTCAATCACTCAACTGGCCGGAATGTCCCTCAAGCCTACGTTGGGGAGGGCAAATATTTCTTTGGTGAACAGTCAAGTGTAGCCAGAATGCAACGAGGCAGGTCACGAAATTAAGATGCATTATGGGAGATGTAGTTGAATGTAGTTGAGTTGAATTGTGATTAGCTCGCCATGTCTTTGCAGTTAACCCATCCAGTAAACATGACAGTCTATACCAAGTCAACCATGTCAGGTAATGCTTTGGTGGGCCACATAAAACAATGTGGTGGGCCAGATTCAACCTGTGGGCCTTGAGTTGGACACATATGCCCCAGAGGAACAGGTGGACGCCCATTAAGCTGTAGCGTCAGCTCATGCGCAGGTCATTCTGTCTCATGGTTAAACTATTGCTTAGACAAGTGTAGTAATTACGGTCGATCTCCAGGGACTGAACACTGTGCAGTAAAGTGATAACAGCAGTCAGGTCTACAGTGAACCACCAGGGTCTGAACTCCCTTATATACATTCCCAGAGGTCTTGTTGTTTGTACAGCCTGTGTCAACACCTACAATTATATTCATAAATATATACACATACGTATGTAAATATTCAATATTAAGGTCCTCTCAGTAGCTAAAACAAACAGAAATGAAAATAGAAAACATGGAGAAAACAAAAGACTCGCTGCCTGACTGATGGAATAAAGTTTACCACTAATTATAAAACACAATTTAAAAAAGTCCCAACCCCATTTTACTCCTATCACATTTCACTCACCAGTAAAATAGCCTTCGCAACAAATCTTCATCTTCTAGTTTATTTCTAATTTATTTAGAATAATGGAAATGATGGAATTGCATATTGCAACATATTATATAATATATTTTAATTGTTTTGCCACGTGGAGCTAATAAATATCTAAAATTAAACATTAATTTGAATAAAAATTTGTATTCAAGATTTTTGTAATTTTACAATTTGAAGCTATTTGGTTTATTTTTAAATAGATAGCGCTTAGGTTAATTACAAACTCTGACAGTCTGGAATAAAGAAGGGAAAATCTTCAGCAGACCATCAGTTTGGATGAAACTATGTCTTTAAGCTGTATTTATAGCTTCAATAATCTATTGCTATTGGCTACCTTGTTGTAGGGAAGTGGTTTTATTTACATCAGACATGGCAGCGGCAGGTCTGTAAACATTTCCAGTAATTTATTTGTTAGCAAGCTAGTCAGTGTCTTAGTTAAAACATTCATTTCAGTATGTCCCCAAAATATATTTTTTTTATTATGGATGAACCAGATACTTAATGACAGGATGTTTAACTATGGTTTGTATTAAAAATGGCAGCATTATTATTACGTTGTTTCTGCTGTTTAAAAAAAGCCTTGGAGGTTAGCATATGAGGTTAGCATATGAGGTTAGCATATGAGGTCTGATTCAGGTGTTAGCTGTGGGCTAGAAATGCACCACAAAATCACAAAAGTAATGTTTATAATCTTCATAGTGGTACAGTACCAACATGCTGTTATGTTTTTCTATTTTCTAATTTCTAATTTAGTAATGGTTTAATTAAGCCAACATGTAAACATTCAACTTTGACCTCTGGCTTTAGTCAGACCAGGGCAAAATTAGCTTTCTCTAATTTCAGTCTTCTTTTTGGAATGTCTAAGAAGTGATACAAAATATTTCAGTAGTATGGCCCTGATTTAATTTAGGTCAATAAAAACATTTACTTTTTCATTCAATAATTTTTGCCTCTCATTTCAAAATGAAATGAACACAAAGCACAGAACGGAGGGTTTTATAAAGCAATAAAAGTGTCTGTCAGTACTCTGTAAATGAACTATCAGCCCATCTGCCAGGAGCTGCGTGTCATGTTATTAACTCTGAGTGTCTGTGAGTCGTTATGATTTCTAGGAGTAGAGATGGAACCATGTTGTTGCCATGTCCTGGTAAAAGAAACCCACTGTGCTGAACAGTCACAGGCGCTGACAGATGGAGGGAGCTGTTGTTCTCATCTGTCATGGGCGTCCATGACCAGATCCTTTACACTTGTTTGTATGACAGATACTGCACTGTGGCCTATGTCTGTTCATAAAAGACGCAAGTCAATGTAATACAGTTTAAAAAATAGAATTTTTTGGCATGTGTTGTAAAAGGCAAATTAATGCATTATTTTTGTTTAAATTTCATGTCTGTTAAGTTTGAAAATGAAAGGCATTTGTGGCTTATCCTTAAACAAGTATTTCATCTTCACCTGTTAGCAGTGTTCATGAATATCTTCCTAATACCGTACACTCAGTGTCATATCAGCAGAGTGTAGGCCTCCTGTCTGTGTTACCATCCTATTGATTCAGAAAACAAGGGGAGAAGACAAAATGCCACAACTCCTCCAGCACTCCATTGTGTGCTGCGTCTATTCCCTGAACCCTCTCGTCACAGACCTTAATGGATTAACTGCAGACTCCTTTCTCGCTCCTTAAACTCTCTCCGAGTCACTCTCGGTCTGCTGCAAAATATTCACGAAGCCGTGGCTTTGTCAGGCCCTTAGAAATCACAACTCGTTCACGCTGATTCACCGGGGCTCAGAGTCAGACAACTGTTTAAAACGCCACTCGTACACAGCGCGGTATATTCTGCCGACGGCCAACAGGTGTTGTTTGGAGTACAGGTGTGAAAGTGCACGTAGAGAATAACACGTACGGCAAACTTTTAATATGCGGCGTGCGTATGCAGTGATAATTGTGGGAGCTCATGGTTTGAATCTTGTCTTTTGTCAGATGCGCCGTTTCAACACCTCTCTTGTGTGTCACGCTGCATAATAGGCTTCTATTAAAAGGCGAGGAATTGACGATGACGGTGGAAGTGTAACCTCAGTGTGATGGAAGAAAATACCTCCAGTGTTAATCATTTTTACAGCAAAACTTGACTCTGTTTTTTCTTTCCTTTTTTTAAAGCAAGTTGATAGACATGAGAACAAGACACAAACTCAGTAAATGAGTTATCTGAAGATTTCCACGCTGAGCAATCCCAGAAGTCTTTGCACTAAAACAGCCCAAATATATTTAACAGACTAGAACTCCCTTCTCAGTATGCTGCGGGCCTCTGAGGCTCTTTCTGATTCGCCCTTGAAGGAGAGATTTAACTCCCCTATTGAAGTTCTGGCAGGAGAACCATCTTCCTGCGGTACTCAGACTGATGATGGTCTCCCTGCTGGCAGGTGTCCATCCTCTGCCGGTAAGAATCAACAAATAAGAATAATAGCCTCTAACCTGCCCAGTGACTAAATCAACCTGCCCAAACCCAGACAGCTATTAACATGATACGTCTGTCTCCACACCACAAAGTACAGGCTTGTTGTTAGCTTTCACTGTAAATACCCACAGCTTCACTCTCACGATAAGCGGCGGCGTGAGGCGTAGGTATGGACACGGATTTCTGTTCATTTCACGGCTGTAAGCAGACACTGTGTGTGCGTTGCTGTTGTCACTTCAATTAAACCCCCTCATTTCCTTCCTTTTATTGGCAGAGGACCACGGTGTTCTGACAATTTAGTAATAGACAGAAGCACACGGAGCTGATTCAATACGAAAAGTGATGTCCTCCAGCAGAAGGAGCAGATGGTGGTGGTGGGAAAATACGTGGCTCTAATTGAAATTCTGGTTTGCTTGGGTTTTGTTGTACCCGAATAATCAAAACATCAGTGTCTGTACAATGTTTTTCACGTCGTCTTATTGAAAATAATCATAGTATTCACCATACGTTAAACGACTTCACGTACGTCCTGATTTGAAGCCCACACACTGTAAAATTAACATTTTCTTTGAAGTAGCCCTTTATTTTGAATGAATCCGTTTTAAATGTTGCAGTGACCTTTTCTCCCTCTCATGTACTGTAATGCTGCCAGTCCAAACTCTCTGCCTCCGTCAGTCTCCCCGGCGAACACGCCGTATATTAAAATGTTTTTGCTCGTGCGGATCCCGGAACAAGACGGCGCTGCGTTTGTCGCAGCTACTTTCTATCACTTTAACTCAAAGCGGTTTTGTACAGCTGGAGCTGTGCAGACTGCCGAGATGTGACAGGGGGATGTTTAAAAGCTCAGTCAGAACACTCTGTAATAGCGAGTGAACACTTGTTCAGATCTCTGAGTAAACTGCACAGAGCTCTCCTGTTTTGTACATTTTCTTCTAGATTTAAATAGCAAGAGATTCGTTGTTTTGGTTTGTTTAAAAAAAAGTCATGTAAAAGCACATCGGTTTAGAGAATAAATGCTGTTTTGGTAAGATCTAAATTTGTTTGTTTTGCTAATAATTACGGACGGAATAATACTTTGAAAAACAAACAGATTTAATAGTTTGGTTACTGTTACTTAGCTTGATGAGCTTCAAATTCTGTTTGTTTGTTTTTGTTTTATTTTTAACCCAGCTAACATCTTGGATAGGAAGAGGGATGTGTTCAAATGAACAAACAAATATTTTTGCTCATCACCACAGCAGTACATGTCTCGTACAGCACTGGTCCAGACTAACAGTGTAGCCAGCCTGTGATTGGTCAGATGACAGGGTCAGTCAAGTTTGTACTTGTGTATCTGTGAACTTTAGTGTTGCTTATTCCTCACAATAATTTTGAGTCTGTGAAGTTGTTTGTCTACAGAAAGTTAGCTTTGGATGGAAGTGTTTTTTTACCTGGTTGGTACATGTTGTACTGTAGTAGAAGTACACTGTAGGTGTACGTGACATTTTGGATTTCTACAGGTGTGTTGTGGGCATCATCTACAGCTTCCTTTAAAATATTTGTGGAGCAGTACTCAGTGTAGGTCTGTTCATCTCACTGGCAGGGGTTTGGAGGTTGACTAGTACGGTCTGAATGTCAAGCTACAATTAAAATATGAAAAAATAACTTCACTAGTTAGGGCAAAACATCAACAACAGAAATGAACTCCGTCACACAGTCTGCTGCTCCTCTTATACAAATAACTTCCCTGTCCTCGGGGACATTCTCCTGCTGGGGTTTGAAACACATGACCTTAAAGGCAGAGAGATAAAATGTGAACACACTTTACCTCAAACATTTACTAAATGAATTTCTTCTAATTTGCTGTGTTAATTTGATATGTGTTAATGTTTGCTATAATTCTGTTGTTAACTTTGGAGCAAATGTGTCCAGAACAAAAACCTGAGTGCTTTTATATAGATCAAGCCCACGCAATATATATATATATATATATATATCAGAGCTCCATATATAAACGCACCGTGACTTGTGATAAAAAAAGAAAAAGAAAAAATAACCTTTTAGATTTTAAACATCAGATCCAGAGTCCGACACAGGGCAGGCCTCCGGCATGGTGGACCAGAACATGACCACGCTACACAAATCCAGCTCTCTAAATGTCACTTCATGCTTAACTGCCCTTTATCATGCTTGAAGAAAAGCAAGTGGGCAATTCACAACAAGAAAACCTTTAGTGTAAATGCCTCCGTGCCTGCAGACATGCCTCACCGAGTCTGTGTTTATGAAACATTTAGCTGATTGGAGTGAAAAAAAAGGTTGTTCTATTTTTTTTAACTCAGTAACATTAACATGAACACAGAGGCTGTCGAAGCTTCAGACTACAGCACATGTCATTTATTACAAACCACACTGGTGCTTTCTATTTTAATTTTTTTAAGTTTATGGTCCTGACAAAGTCTAGCTCAGAGGTCCATGATGAGTTCAGCTTCTGGACCTTTCCATTGACGTTCATGTCACCTCTTCAATGAGGAAACTTGAAGAAACTTGTTGAACACACTTTTTTACTTCTTGTGATTGTGATTAATCTTGGTGATATATTGTACTGTATCTGTACTACTTCTTTACATGATAGCATGTCTCCCTCTGGAGTAAGTCACATTCAAACATCACTGCATGCCTGCTCCCGAGCTGGCTTTATATAAACGTATTATGTCTGAGCAGAATCTACACCGTGAACGACTGTAAACTGATGCCGGCTGAAAAGTCACTAATAATAGGATTTAATCAGGGTAAAAATGTAGCAGAGATTATAAAAAATATGATTCATCCATTTAAGCTTCCCTTTTATGAAGCATTTACAGCTGATGGGTTCAATAATAAATCTATGAAACGCTGCTCCTGCACAGGCCTCCTCGCGGCTTAGTGAGGAACATCTGAGTGGACGCAGCGGCTACTGTTCCTTTAATGGTCACCCATCAGCACTAATGTACCAGTTAACCATACATCATTTATTCATGGTGACAGCAGAATCTTTTGCCTCCACCGATGGCAATTAGTGAATCAATAGGAAAGCACTGAGTTTAAGAGTATCAGTTCTGAGTGGGAAAAAAAAAATAGTGTTGTTCATCAACATGCCAGAATCCCAGACGCAGACAATCAGTCAAGTGTTGTCAGCGTTTGTCAGCTCAGCTTCAACAGGCTCGGAGCTGTCAAGTGTAAGGCACATTTTCTCACATCACCGTTCCTAAAATGACTGCCACATATGGTCTGGTTCGTATGCCGTCACACACAAAATGAGATTTATTTAGGTTAGAGATGACATTGCAGTTTTCTGTTTCCACTATGAATACTTGTCCTTGATGATACAATATTTATCCTCACAGACTAAGACACGGGTCAGAAAGAGAGCTTTTAATTGAAATTTCATTCATTAATTCAGTAGACGTGAACCCTAATTAATTCATCATCATTTTCCATACATGTAAGTAATTGTATGGCATTACTTAAAATGTATGACGCCAAAGACAGAACGACGTTTACCCTCTGTGTCTGGTCTCATCCGTGTCATCGTTACATCATTATTATCTGTTATGATCAAATAAAAACAAGTGCATTTGTGTTGTTATACAAATTTGTCACTGAAATTAATTTCTTTCTCAAAGCACGAAAGCAGCGTTGGGCAATTCATTCAAATGTGGAAGGAAGAAAACTGATCAGTGGGAGGTGACGTTCTAATGTTATTCCAATGAATAAACAGGACATACGTGGCTCAGGGTTAAAGCCTAATGTTCCCTCTAATACGTTACATTCAGTATGAGAACGACTTATGCTCCAGTCGATTTCACACTAAAGAATACATTTTTGTTTTGTTTTGTTTCTATAATTCCTTGTTGATTACTGATATTGTTTTTTTTAATTGCCCAATAAAGGTCTTTTATGTTAAACACTCAAGTGTGGTGGGGAGACTGGGAACAAGTGAAATAAGACTCCTCAATCAGCGTGGGGGGAAACGGAGGTTTAAATCCTCCTGTTGAGTGTGTTGGTGGCGGGGTGACACTTTTGTTTACAGTCAGATTATGGGTTGTGCCCTTCGCCCACATCCATAATTATTACACAGCAATTATTCCTGGATTTGCCACCAGTGGCGTGTTACAGCTGTTGGTGATGAGGCCCCTTCAGCGTATGGAGGTAGAACTGACGCTCATTACCTCCAGGTCAGAGCACCGGCTCACAGAGAGGTGACATTTGTCTGGGCGTGGGCAGCACGCTGTGGTGGGAATTCTCTTTTGTCTAAGCATCACATTCGCCTTTCTTCCCTCTCTGTATATCCTGACTGAAGCGTTCGTGGTATGAACAGCCGACGGTGGTCAAGAACACGGCAGTGTGAGAGGAAACACCAGCGCCCTGCGTTCACAAAAAGACGCCTGACAGGGAGGCAAGAAAGACACTCACTTTAGCTCTGGGTGTGTGTGTGTTTGTGTGAGTGTGTGAGTGTGTATGGGCGCGCACACACACACACACACACACACTTGCAACTGTATTCTGCAGTGATTGCTCCCAGGAGGACACAGACTCAGCTGCTGATCACCAGGCCCTCCCTGCAGCACTGGTGGCCAACACACGCTCTCACACACACACATACACACACATACACACACACCCAAACGCACACACACTCACAGTCGTCCAACAAATCTGAATCCTCCAGGCGCCCCTCCGTTACTACAACGTCTCTCAGTTTCTCTGTGTTGCCCGTAGGTGACACGCCACATGTGCTAATATCAAGCGCAGATACGACATGCTGTGTGTACACACACACACACACACACATACATATACACACAAACATACAAACACACATTGTCCACATGATCAAATGGGATCCATGATGCTTTCATACATTATCTGCTAATTATTCCCTGTAACAGTAACAGCTAAGCTACATGTGGCATAAAAAAATAACAAAAACCTAACTCTTCTATAAAATCTTATTGCATTATATAATAGTTATTTTAAATCCCTTAATCCAATGTTAGTGATCATCCTGAATTCAATCATTGTGTATTGTTTTATTAATGTCATTATTATAACATGGTATTAATACTAATGTTTATAAAATGACAGCCACAAGAGTTCTGTTCTGCTCATCAGTCTTCATTGTTTTTCTTCGTTTCTAAACTTTTGGGTTTTTTTTATTTCTGCATTATTTCCCTTCCTGGCGTCATTCAGTCTGCTGCACCTGCTGGTGCCTCACTGACAGCCGGGTTGTAGAGCAGAAATGAAGTAATTTCCTTGATATAGAGAACACCGCAATCAAGGAAAGAGGGAAGTGCACTGAGCGGCAGATGGAAGAAGCTAATCATTGTTATAAAATAGAGATGACCCCTCTCACTTTTATGCTAATATGTTGTAGCTGCGCACATTTGCCAGTCAGGCCTGAAATGCTGCCTTCTCCGGTTTTTTTTTCTTCCTTTTTTTTCATGTTGAAAGTGAAAAGATTGGAGTTGTCAAACAAAGCCTGGTGTCACATAAAGAACCGGAGCCGCCTGCAGTGAGTAATCAGTGGAGCCTTCCACAAATTAACAACATTCAGCTCTGAAGCACGGCGCACTGCAGATTTTTAGACGTGCGCTTTTGAAAATTAGATCTCTGGGAGTGAAATGAAGAATAATTTACAATTCTGTGTTTGCTCACGTGTTCTTGTAATTTTGTCAGCGTTATCTAAAGTGAGTTAACGCAGTCGTCCTAATGCCATAAAACCACGGTGCAGACGTGCACGTTTAAACACAGCCATATCCGGTTGAATTCACCCACTGCAGGCTGAATTCAGACGCAGTCCATTCATTCCTCATACGGTGATGCACATTTTAACACACGGAAACAAAACACTGACATCAACTGCCATGTAAATACAGGATTATTCCAGAAGTAATAGAAACTTTGCTTCAGGGAGAATTCAAAATGTATTAATTAATCTGAACTCAAATTTGAATCGGTTGTGCAGTTTGTGTCGCTGGTTGTGATTAAACAGGAAAATAATACAAATCTGGATAAATAGTGGTTTAAAAATTACGATTTATTTTCTTTGATTTCCTTTTTAAACCTCACCGTGCTGCAGCACTGTAGAGGTGCACAAATATGTGACGCTGCTTTTGAGCCTTTTACACAGCAAAGCCACCATAATCTCCCAGCACATTTGTCTAATGTATGCAAATGATCTTGCTGTGCTTAATGAAGGCGCCATTAATCACTATAACGATGCTCTTTTTTAACCAGGGTAATCATGTGCACGCACACTTCTTACACACACACACACACACACACGCACAAGTGAGCCAGCTCACTCGTCCAGGCACAAACACATACATACACACGTGAACACACACCTCTGCCACAGAGGAGCACGCCTCATCAGCAGCAGCACAGATCAGCCGCGTTACTGGAAATGTAACATGTACAGTTACTGGTAATGACTTGAGGGCTGTACTATTTTATTTTAAATGTGATTTCGTTTGAAGCTGGATTTGAATGTATTAATAAACTAGTTAGTTAGAAATCATAGACATGATTCAGCAGCTTCAGTGAGAATGGACAGTGTGTGTGGGACATTCTGCGTGCTGCATATTAAGACGTCTTTGAACTTGTGTCGTGAATTTAAACTGGAAAAATAGATTTGTTTTTTTGCAGCTGAACTCACTGACTGATGTATTTCAGCGGCTCATCCTCACTGAGCGTTTGCAGACACTTGACGGAACCCCCCGGGTACAGGCAGCAGCGGGAAGGGCTGTGGATGTGAGCCAGTTTAAGGAGAAGCTGAACCGATGAAGACCTCACTGTGGATTAGACACCCACAGCTTCGTCTCATTTTAACGTGACGAGTCAGGGATTTCTTTCCAATTCTCGTACCTAAATGTTTGGAGGTGGGGGGGGAGGGTTCTCACGCCCACTTCTTCTCTCTAACATTTCTTCCTGCTTTTAAAGTAACCTTTTTCTGTCTGAATGTCAAAGCGATGTTAACGGCGGTGCAAAACGTTTCATCTCTCTGCACTGCACTTGTCAGGTGTCGACATGAAGTGTGAGATGATCAAACCATTTTTTTAAATCTATCTCCTCACTCGCTTTAGTCCTGGTAAATTAGTTGGATATTTATTTAAACTGTACAGGTTAGAGGTCTGACAGCTTCTGAAAAACTAGCATAATATATGCAAATATTGATTCTGCCAAGAGAAGTCATAAAAAGACGTTTGAAAATCCCGTCTGTATGCATGACTGCACAGAAATACAGACACGCATAAACACACGCCGACACGCAAAAAGCCTCAAATTCCCCTGACAACAGTTTGACTGGCAGAGGTTAAAGACCGAGTAGGCGTCGGTAATTGAACAAATATACCAATGTAAATATTTATTAATACTAGCCATCGGGGAAACGCGAGAATCCCACAACAGATTTTTCTCTGTGTCTGCTCTTCTCCTTTTTCAAAACATAACCCTGCCACTCTGCCTTTTTTTTTTCTTCCCTGTGTGTTTCTTCTTGCTCAGCTCGCCTCTGCTTACTGTATGAAAGAGATGATAAATTATTGCTCCGTCTATCCTCTTACCAAAGGTGACCTGTAGCCCATCTGGGCTGGCGATGACAGCAGATCCCTGGGAAATAGCGGCGAGTGTGCCTCAGGGACGGAGCCCACGCCACTGGCTGCCAGTCCCGAGAGCTGCCCGTACCTCGCCATCATCTTGAGATGCTGCTCACAGAACACACACACTCATACACAGGCACAGGAGGATGTGGGGAAAGGCGAAAGGAGAGGAAAGAAGAAACAGGGAGGGTGAGGCGTGAGAGAGAGGGGAAGGAAAACAGATAACAGCAGGAAGGACAGTGGGGACGGTGAAGGATGGAGAGAGGGGGGACATGAAGACAGAGGAGGTAGAGGGGGATTACAAAACACTTTGCTCCCACACTGATGCATGTGTGAACGTACGCCCGTACACTGACACACACACACACACACACACACTGTATGTGCACATGAAGTGACACATACATTGAAGTCCAGGGTGAGCAGTTTCCACCCACCCCAGTCATCGACATTAGATGGATTCTAGTGGCTACTAGTTTGGTTATAAAGTCAAAACACTACCTCTCCAGTAATTATGAGGAGCCAAGATGACGGTGAGAAGCGTGGCAGTTTGTGTGCACTGATACATCATGCTGGAGATACTTAGAATGAACAGCAGCAGTTATCAATCACCGCCTGCACGCCTTCTGGCTGTATGAGCACAGAGGAGTGTAGAGACACGCACACGCATGGACACACACTCACACACATGACAGAATGGTTGGCAGCAGACACATATACAGAAGGTAAGGTGTGAAGGAAGATGTAAATCCAAGTGTCTTTACCTCATTGCTCAACAACGCGGCGTTCAGTGTTCGGCTTATTTCAAACATGTTCAGATTCAGTTTACTTTTCTCGGCCAGTCCTTTTGTTTTCAGGTTTTCTTCAGTTCTTTAGCTCTCTCTCCCCCGCTTTTCTGCCTACTACTGGGAGTCAGTCCCAGGTTCACAGTAGAAAAAAAAAAAAAAGAATAAATGAAAATCAATTAAAAAGCACGGAGGGTAGAAAAAAATCCTCTTTAATTTTCTGATTTTGGAGTTGTGGTTTTTCAGTCCTTTTTTGGCTGTCTCCTGTCTGCTGATGCACTTTCTGCTGGCTTTAGAGGAGAAGTGGTGGTGGTGGTGGTGGTGGTGGTGGAGTTTGTGCCCACGATGTCCGCACAGTCAGAGTCAAAATGCTGTTTTTTCTTTTTTTTTTTTCTTGTTTTTTTTTCTTCTCTTAAATCTCCCAAGAGTCAGCACATTAAAACAGGCAGTCAGGCTGTTGGCGTATCAAGCTGATGGGCTGGTTGGCTCCCTTATCTGTCCACGGCACACTAGCTCACACAATACGCTCCGATCCTCACACTGCTTGGTAGCAGATCAGCCTGTCCCAAAACATAGCAGTCAGTTTAAACTCCCCTCCCTTTTGCTCGCTCTCTCTCTCTCTCTCTCTCTCTCTCTCTCATGCTGTATCACTCCCTGTTGCTCTCGTCTTTGCTCTCTCTCTCTCTCTCTCTCTCTCTCCCTCCCTCCAACCATCTGCATCATTCTCCCTTCACCCCCATTCTCTCGCTCACGCTTTCCCTCCATTGCTTAGCCACTGATGCAGCTACAGTTCACTGTGCTACCACAAGGTGGGAAGACTGTTCCTACAATGACACCCTCTCTGCTACATCCTCTCCTCTCAGAGCCACACCTATCCTGTAGTATTTCTTCTTCATCCTTTTATGTGTTTTTAAGAGTAGAAATCCTTGATGTTTTTTTGTTTCTTTTTTAAGCTCACATCCCTTGTTCCATTAAATATGATGCTAGGTTTAATTGATCAGTTCTGACCAACCAAAATAGGACATTGTTGATGTAGAACTGGACCACCAAAGATTAGAGACGGGAAAAAAAGTGTAGAAAAACAACCCCGTGTATGTCGATCAGTGACGGCGATGACTAAAGAAATGTGTGGCGACGCAAGAGAATTAGCACGACACAAAAACGGAGTGGAAACAGAAAGCGGATGAAAGAAGTGAGGGCTGGGCTGATGTGAGCATCAAGGTCAGGCAGATGTCCTTCTCCTCAGCAGGGTGTGGTGCAGAGATGACGAAGCAGCTGGTCACAGGCGAGGCAGGAGATCCCAACAACGGAGCAAACAAACACAGTCACCCAAAAAACCTCGAAATTAGGAGCCAAAATTATGACTAACGCTTTTTTTTAAACTTATTTGACAGTTATTTTCATTCAATGACTCAACTTTTCCTGTATCTGCTTTAAGCTGAATGTGATTAAGTCCAGATTTCCATTAAATGGGAGTTTGTTAAAGAAACTCATAGATGTGGATAGATTTTTTTTTTTTTATTACCATTTGTAAATGCACATTTTCGTGGCATCCTTCTTGTGGCTGCCTCAGCCACGGAGAGTGTGTTTTGTCAGTGCTCTGGATGTGCTTTTTGTCATCTTGGATCAGAGCGGGCAGAGTGGCCAGTTAATAGCAGCCTATTGACACTGGACCATCTGTTTAGGTGGAAAATGTCCAGAGAGGAAGAGAGAGAGTTGGGGGAGATAAAGTGACAGACACAAAGAGAAGCTGGTTATGATAAATCAATAAAAAGGGTGAACAGAGAAATACAAAGCAGAGCAGGTTTTAACAGATGTTTATGTCTGGAACAGAGAGAAGTGTAGACGCACCAGGAATATAGCAGAGAAGACTGTGGACGTTGTTGTTGTTGTTTTCTTTTTTTTTAATTAGCACATTTATTTCAGTCAGTGAGAGAATATGTGAAGGTATTGCCAACAGCATATCTGTGTTATGACACTGTTTTTCTCACTTGGCTTCAGTTCCATTTAATTGTTTCCTCCTCAGGAAATAAAAAGGACTGTTGGCCACATGTCTGTTCTGTTAGGGCTGTAGTCTGAGGGGACGAGCGCTGAGGAAGAGTTGTCAGGGGTGGGGGGCGGTGGAGTCGGTGGAATCATGCAGAGTGATGGCTGGTTTCTCCGTCAGCTGCCTCTCAAGCCTTCCTCCCTGACCTGGCCTCACTCCCAGGAGCAGGCTGATTGCTGTCACCATAGTGATTCTCTGTGTCCTGCCAGCTGCTCTTTGCATCCACCGCCAACCCCACCAACCCCGCCCTCCCACTCCACCCCGTTTCTAAATCTCTGCCACTTCTGCTGTGTGTTTTTTTTCTTTATTATTCCTCCATGACTCCCTCCCTTCAATAATGAAAGACCTAATGTCTGCACCTCCTTAGCTGATTAAGCTTCCTGGAGAACAAATATAATGGAGTTTTGTTTGGCCAGATACACACTCACAGATACACACACATCAAGCTCCAGGCTGGGAACCTAAACGAAAAATCTTTGTGTCACTTTTCCTCTCTTACTTGTCATACTGAGCCACAAGCGCTGAGCTATTTGATCATTTTACAGTTGAGGGGGAAAAAAAGAGCAGCTTTCTGAAATAATGAAAAGCAAAGCTTGAAAAAAAATGTTTTTGCTCTGCCAGAGCTGCTGTTTCCCAGAGGGCTCTCTGATATTGTAGCGCTGTTGCGTGTTCTCCAGTCATCCCCAACCCATGCCTGAAATAGCCACACTCTCTTATAGCATCTGGGTAATCTGTATTTACTGATGACAGGTATGTCTACATGTCAGGGCCCTTCAAACTGCACAAATCATTAGAGGTCAAAAACAATGTTTTGAGAAACATGTAAAAACACTCTCTCGTGAGAGATAATTAAAAACGGAGACGCCGTGGTGAGAAGTTTTCCTTCTCTTTCATGTTAGTCTATTTTTCGCATGATGGACGAGTTCATTAAATCATAGCTGCACTTTGCGAACATCATAACAAGAAATATACAGTACTGCGTGCACATATAGAGTTACTCAGACAGCACCAGAGAGGGGTTATTGTTGAAAGTGCTGCTATTTTTATTCATCAAACATGAAAATGGAAACGAGAAGACGTGGAGGCCACAGAGAAGAAAGATTGCAACACCATCATCGTCCACTGTTAAAATGAAGGGAACTACTGTACGTGTAAACACATCACAGTCTCATCACGTGTAATTGGAGGAAATTGTGAGTTTGAATTGTGAAGGATGAAATGACTAACTCTGAGCACTGGCCAATCAAATTAAGTTATATGCAGTGTGTAAGGTGACTCGTCCACTTTTCTATCCTCTTTGTGAAGGGCAAAAAACAAAAACAAAAAAAACAACAACAACAACAACAAGGGGGACGGTTATTGTGTCTGATGCATTCCTCATTCATTTCAATCATTGTCGACCTTTTTACTGGTGTAGTGTTAAAGTAATGACAAATCACAGAACAGTGAAAAAAGTGAAAAAACATGAATATATGCAATATAAAATAAAATGGTCTTAGCAGTAGATTTAAAGAGGGACAAGAACTGCAGGTTACTTTTTTACATAAAAGGTCAATATATCAGCCTTTACAGAAAGTATAGATAGACGGATGGATGGATGGATGGATGGATGGATGGATGGATGGATAGATACAGTAGATAGAGCTTTAATTATCCCTCGGGAGTTCCCTTTGGGAAATTAAGGCTCCAGCAGCAGTACAGCACCAAAACAACAGTAAAAATATACAGATAAGTCAAATACAATAATAGCAGGGATGGCATGTCTTTGCTTCTGATTGTTGATGCTGAATATCAAACACAGATCCCACACAGTCAGAGGAAATGTTGCCCTTTACTTTGGTTCCCTTGTTCGGTCCTGTCACCACAGGCACATCAGGGAAATGAGCAGTGCGTTTTGTTCCAGGAATTGCAAAACTGCTCATTTAATACATTTAATCAGGTGAAGCCTTTGTAACAGGAAAGGTGTGTAGGACCAGGCTTGATTGGCCTTGATGGCATTTATGCTCCTATTGTCTAATTCTAATTCAGGCTCTGTGGCTGCTGTCAGTACTGATTGACTTCTATATACCTGGATATAGCTGAGGTGTGAACAATATAGTGATTGCAGACCAAATGATTTTTATTTATTTTTTTGCTGCTGCCTGCAGATTATGTGTTTGAAAAATAAACATTATTGAGCATCACCACACAGAGATTTTTTAGTTTTAGAAATTAGAACATTTAAATATACGCATATATATATGGATGGATTGTAATTCTTCCAGTTACAGTACTTTTTTAAAACGGAAATAAAAAAATGATTGAGTGATTAACATAATACTATAAAAGCAAATTATCTGGACCGAGTAAAACCGTGTTTATAACTAAGTGTTATATAACGATTTCAAATCTAACGGGTGCTTTTAACCGCTACCGACGACGCGACAGCGCCCCTCTTCCTCTTCCTCCTCCGTTGCCCCGGTAACGCACAGAGAGCGTCTGTGACGGAATGGAGAGGAAGATGGAGGGGAGCACCGTCAGAGACGTCGACACTGGTGTGTACATCTTATTTAAACCTGCTCTTTTCTTGATTTACTACCGGCAATGGCAGGTGGGTGTTATCTTGTGACCTGCCCGATAATAGGTGTGCGTTTGGTGCTGACTGGTGCCGTTTTGGACGCTGCAGTGCACTGTGCTAACCGTGTAGCTAGCAGGTAGTAGATGTAAACAAGAGTGGTCTAACTGGGTTTTTGTGGACAAGCGCCCCCGTACCTAACCTTCTAGAGGCAGATAGTATAATATATTGATATGGTTTTCCCACTGACATCTTTGCACACTTTTTTAAACAGTAGTTTCGAGCAGTAGTAAGTCCAGAACAGGTGTAGAAGCTGCTGCTGCTGATTAGCACTGTTACCTTTAGCTCCCCTAGTACTGTGAGCTATGGACTGACGTTGTCTGTTACAATGTTGTACTTCATCCCTAATATCCTTTCAATATCACACTGCTCAATCTGCACTGTGAATCTCTAAAAATACTTCATCCTTTAACTAACTCTGTGTTTTTGTTGAAAACATAAATAGAAAAATGAATTTAAAGAATTAATCTAACTTGATAAACTAATAGAGCAAGGAATAAATACACAGGTATGCACATGGAATTCGACAACAGCTTAAAATCTTAAAATTCCTAAAAAGATAAAAAATAAATCATAGATTATTATTATCTATTTTACATTTGTAATAGCTTTTCATGTTTGAGTTTCTCTCTAACTGAGACTCTAATTGAAGCTGCATCACTGAAAATCAAGTTTATAAAGGAAAATATTTATTATTAAGAATGCATTTAATGGAAAACTACACTTGTTTTTCAGGAGGAGAAACAGGAGGAGAAGACGTCTTGGTGGGGAATGTCAACAAGCTGATGGTGAGCCCACCAGGTTACTCCGGACCTCAGCGAAAAGGTCATCTAATCTTTGACGCCTGCTTTGAGAGTGGTGAGTAGTGAGGTCTGAGAAGAACAGCACACATGAACAACAACAACTGTACATTTAGGTTTGACATTAAGCACATAAACAGCATCAAAAACAGATAGAAATATAATGAGATAAAAAGCTAGGACTGTGGATTAGTCATGATTAAATGTGATTTATTATTCAACCATTATTATAAAGTCCAAGGAAATCACCATTACTAAATACAATGTATTTTTGTATATTGCTGAAAGTAATAACAGCAGGTAGATATTTTGTTTTCATTTGTTAATAATCTATATAATATAATTATTAGTATTTACTCAAAATAAGACTCAAAATGTCGTTTTTTAGAGTTAGTGAACTTTAGTCCTTACTTGACAGAGGTGACCTGGGCACTGGTGACTTTGTGTTTAAGGGATTTAGGTCTGGAAGGTTTCAGGTTTGAGTCCACCAGCTGCCAAGTAGCCACTGAGGTGCTCTGAGCATGACACCGTCCCCACACACTGCTCCCTGTTCACTGTGGTGATGGGTTAAAAGGTTAAAAGGTAAGAGGTTTAAAAACCATGTGCTTTGTGAAACGAAAACCTCCCCACAGTGTGTACAAATAACAACATGGCTATCAACTGTGTATCAGAGCAATGATACGTGGATAGATGGTGGAATTAGATGATATACGGCGCCCAGACTTCCATTCATGCATTAAAATGTGGCAAACATTTCGACCAGATCAATCCTCACAAATGTATAAATGTGATTAACATATTTATTGTGACAGTGCTAGACAAAATAACACAATAATACAATAATCAGGGCCAGTGTTAAAGGGAATAAACATTATCATGTTAGCTATTCCATCTCCAATATAAAATATATGTCTATTACTAATGTAAAATCCAAAAGGTTGATCCTATTTAAATATTTATCTCTAACATATTCCCTTCCAAACGTCCAAGGTGTATGGGTCATTCTCAATGACCCCTAAAAGAAGTTGTATTTACATGCATTTGCAAAGAACTATGTCTTTTTAGAGGTTCATAGGTTTGACAGAGAGAATCATGGACTATAATCTGATGACGATGTGCTGACCAGAAGCCATTGAGATGCTGCATATTCATAGAAAAGTTTTCATAAGACTATGTCAAATTACGAAGCTTTAAATAAGATCAGTTATTTCCAAATCAAGAGTGGATATTCATAAAATAGCATGCTGTAAAAAATAAGCAACATCTGAGGAATGAATACATAGGAAACTGGATACACAGAGCACAGAGAAACTGTTGTTCAGTGAAGGGAAGAATAGAACTATAAAACACAGGACTAAAACTGGTTATTTAAAGTGGGCTGAGTCGATATCAGTGGGACAATGATCTTTTTTAAATGAAGTTGGATATTATTTATTTTCTTTTGCCTCAGATGATAGCAAGAGGATCTCAGGCATTGATTAATGAGTGCTAAGGTCATACCATGAGATCAACTAACATGCCTGTGTCTTTGGCTCCGGATACATCTACTGAATGATTCATGGAATTGATATTAATCTTTTTCCAGTAACTGCTCTACTAAAGTTAGAATGAGGGATGAATTGATATTTGTCACATAATGTCAGATTGATTGGATGGTGTTTTTTGTTTCCTTTCTAAAACTAAAAACTACTTTTGTTTCATGTTTTGATGTTGAGGCCTGTGTAAATAATGTAAACCAGTAGGATTCTAATATAATTGTTAATATTGATTGGTAATATGTATTGCATATATATTATAGTAGGAGTACAGCCCCACAGATCAATGGGATCTTGCTGCTCCATGTACCCAACAAACAAAGGCTTGCAACAGCATGTGTTTTAAGGCATATTAACTTGACAACCACCTCCCAGCAGGGGGCGAGGGTGTAGCTCTGGGAGAACATTACGGGGTCGAATCCTGCCGTCTAACCGTTACATGTGGGGAGTGAAAAATAAAGAACAAACCGTCATAATATCACTTTTCTCATCACTGTTCATGTGCCATTATTCCTATTCATAAACTGGCATGAAGTGTGCACCCTGCAGGGGAACGTGGGAAGTGGGATTGCCAGTTTGTGTGCACTACCCTGGATATGATTTTGTGTTTGTCTGCAGTAGTCATCAGGCTGATGCAGATGATTTCACACAAAATAAAGGTCAGTTTTATAGAAGCGTAATATTGAATGTCTTTGTTATTCACAAAAGTATTCATAAATGATAACATTTAAATGTAATTTACTCGTCCTTCTCTTAAGGAGATAAAACTCTGTTTTCTTCAGGTTATTTTTTTCCTCTGATGGTGTTTGATTGGGAATGAAACAATAATGATCATTTCTAATATTACTGACAGGGTATGGTCACACTGGTCTTTTTTTTATTGACTTTTTGCCCCTGGGATTTAAGTCCCATTTAATCAAATGTAAAGGTTAAACTTTACTGCTATAGATTGTATTTACTGCTGTATGTTTTTAGCGTAGCTGAAACACTGAAACCCATTTGCATGTGTTTTCATTGTGCTTACTTCACTTTATCACACTCATTTTGTTTGTTTGTGTGTGTGTGGGCGTGTGTGTGTGAGACGTTTTGACAATGTTGCTGACTAAAGTGCAATCTGCCTCGACAAAGGATGACAGCGACAGTGCACACACATTGTTTTACTGCACCTCTGGACTGTGCAGCAGGGGTAATTAAGAACTCATTGATTAATCCGACTGCTGTTCGCCAACAATGACTTGCATGGTCAAAGAAATTCACCGGGGGTGACAAGTGTTTAATTGGGTCCATTGATAGGCACAACTCATAGACTCATCTGGCTTAACAATCAATTCACTCAATACAATCCAACTTGTGTGACAGGCGCAGGGAAGATATGAACCTGTGCAGCTGTCCCTGTGACCCAGGTGGACAACGTCTCTCAAATGTTGGACACTGGACTTCTATTGTTATTTGCTAACTACGTATACTGACATTCAGGGCAGTCTGTTGGCACTTTATTCCACTTCTATTGAGAATTACATTCTTTGTGTTGGAAATAGAATCTGTTTTAACCAACAGTTGAATTCAGTCAAGTTATTAATTACTTTTAACCATTTTTCCCAGGTTTGTTGTTTCAGCTAATCAGCCGTTTTCTTTGTTGCTTCAGTGAACACAACAAATCTTATGTTGATTTATGATTTTACACTTAAGACTAAATTATTTACCCTATCAACAACAATTTTATAATGTAAATTATTAATTTGTCAGACTCCAGATGTAGTATTTTCCTTTCATTTCCAAACTACAATAAAATACAGTAACATCTCGCAGTAACTCTGTTTTGCGAACAAAACCTGGTAAAAACACATGATTAAGGATGGACTTTTTAAAAAAGAACATTGTTAAGCATCTGTTTTTGTTTTAGTTCTTTTTGTTCCTACAATGCTGTGTTCAAAGCTAACATTGGGGGTTAGCCAAACAACACTGGTTGGTCTTCCATCACTGCGCTGTACTGTACTATACAGCCACTGTTTCTTCTTTGCCACTGATAAATGAACTTTAGTCACACTACTGCCACCTACCTGCCTGTTGTGAATGCATTAGTGTTACTGGTTTTTGCTGTCCTGTAATTAATTAGTCAGCATTAATCAACATCTATGTCTTCAGGTCCCAGCTGTTCTGCGACTCTATTTCTGATTTTTTATTTGATACTTTAGTTGGCTGAGTTAGCCTGGATTGCCGGTAGCCTCCTGTATAGTTTCCAAATAAGATCTATTCATTGGAGTGGGAGTGAGCACGTCTGACATCTGATGTATTAAGAGGCACTCCCAGTCTTTCTGTCTCTCTTACATGTCCTTGGCAATGGTAAGGCTTCAGTGCTTAAATCACTAAATGGCCTCTCCAGTTTTCCCTCTAAGCAGTTTTCTTCCCTCCCTCTTTCTTTTAAGTCGGCTGCTGAGAATGGAGATGAATTTGACTTGTTTAGGGGCTGAGTGTATGACCATCTCCTCAGATTTATGTTGTTATTGGGTCATTTTTATCATGTTTAGGTTTTTTTTTACCATTTGTTTGTTTCAAAACAAATACGTACAGATGATCAATCTGAGAATCACGTCACATGACTTTATGTTCGGTTAAATCATCCATAAATGGCATTCACAGACTCAGACGACTTCAACGTTACTTGGGAAATTTAAGACAACAAATGTTGAGTTTCAAGCTCTGTTTGAAATGGATTTGACATGCTGTGACACCTCCACCCCTCAGTGTATCCAGATAACCCTAGGCCCGCAAAGGAATCACTGTGGTAATGTTTTTAATTTGACCTATAAATATTGGATCCAAACAGCATTATCACATGAAAATGTCAGCAAAGAAAGTGTTGGTACAAAAACACAACAAAAGTTGGAGACTTCAGAATCTTCTCTGCCAGAAACACAACTATAGATTATTTCTACATCTGCCATTGTGTTAAAAAATCTCTCATAAGTGAGAATTACTGTTATTGGGTTTTTGCATTTCAAACTCCGTGAACCCAGTTTTAAAATCTGTGATGTAATATTGTCCCTGAATTGACTGTATATATTCAAAGGAAACATTCTGGCTGTTTACTTTTCTGATTTATGTAGAAAACCACTCTCAGCGATTAGCTTTACTGATGTGCCAGGAATTGTTTGATAACACAAATTCATCTACATTTACACACACACAAACACTCAAACAGTGACGACTGAAAATGTGACATGAGCAGAATTTTGATGACCTCAAACTCATACATTTGAGTTTGAGGTCTGACCTCTATAGTGCAGAGTAAACATTGTTGAAATTCATGTAAGGCAGACGCTGTGATCTTAACTTCATCTCAACACTGGACTTGTATCAGTCAACCTGTGTGGCTGTGCCCTTGGTTTGTTGAACAAACAGTATTGATTGTAATTATTAGACCCATGATGCCAGTCTATTGTAATTTAAATATTTGTAATAGATTGTTGGTATAAATTAACTACATGGTTAGTAGTTAAAGTAGTTAGTGTAGAGAAAGTTAAAAAGACAACTAAAATATGATACCCACTAAAACAACTGTACACAAAACAAGTGATTTTGGTAATAGTTATTTTAAATCAAACGAATGGTTCTTGGGCACGATGGAAATTGTTAATAATATTTGGTCTTCAGACTCCCTCAATCCATTCTATCTCAGTGATTATACTATGTTAATTTAGCAAATTGTATTTGCATGTAAGTATATTCTTGTAAATCACTGTGCTGTCAACATCCATGCCTTAGTCAAATTAATTCATTTGTGAAATGAATCAGCCCGTAAGCTTTTAAGTATTTTAACTCATGGACACAATGGCACACAAATACATTCAACAATTTCACTGTCCATCTACCTGTCGTTGCACTCATATACAGCTGATACACATGTTTTTAATTTGCTCATACTGTGAGAAAAATATTTCTGTACACTGAGCACCAAGAAGAACCTTTCATTTTTTTTCCTGACTCTCTCAAAAAAAGCTTATTTTGCAGTTTCAAAAGCAGTACTGTAGTGTAATTTAGGAGATTGAAAAACAGTTCCACAATGAGGGACGCCCGGTGATCTCAAAACATCTGACCAAAACTCCCTGATGGATTCAGGGGACATTTATGTCTGCACAAGCTCTAGAACCACTCTTGCAGCCTCACCTCACCTTTTAGTCCATCAAATATTGACCAATTCAATTAGTGCATGAGGTACTAGACTGGTCAACCAAATAAATACAGCAACATCAGTGCTACTAAAGTAAATTATAGGGACATTGTGGGCAATAGAGATAAAAAAAATCAAGTGTTTTGTGTTTTAGTAGTGCCTGTTCTATAAAAGAACTACGACTGAAGCCAGGACAAGAGCCATTTACTGCCTTAGTGGATAAAGAGTGTTGTTTAAAAACTTCATACCAATTTGTGGTATATTGCTGTTTAAAATTGTATTATATAAAAGTTGGAACAAAAACTGTACTCCCTGGTTCAAGTAATACTTCCATCTGTTTTTTTTTTCAACTTTTTTTTATTTCCATGGCTGCTTCTCTCCTGTTTTTTTTTTACTTAAATTCCTTTTTCTGACCTATTGGTTATTGGCTAGTGATTTTTCTTGTCTCTCTTGTTTCTTTTCTTTTTCTTGCATTGACTCCCGGTGTTCCTGAACTCATTACATAGCAATCAGCCCCAGGCGTTGAAGTGTGCACCCAGAGGGAACAATAATTGTAAATAAAGACTACTGCAGCCTCTCTGATAACATACTACTAGGATGATAACAACCCTCTTAAGCACGCCTGTTGACCTTCTCTTTGCCTTTGGCTTTAAAGGACTTCTTAGTTCTCTGCACTTTTATCTCCTTCTCCACCAGCTGCCGCAGAGATACAAGGAAAGAAGGGAGGAAATAGGAGGCACACACTAAGAAATGAAGATAGTGATAGTATGTAGAACGGAGCTCATAAAACAAGACAGAACAACAAAGACGTGATCTGGCCTCCACCACATAATTAGCTTGGTTCAAGGTATCTTTTGATAGGAGCAGACATGTGTGACCATCAACCAGCATGCACTGAAAGAAAAAGGGCGACGGGGGGCTAAAGTGTTGCAGTTCCCAGAGTCTGATAAACCACCTGGTCGACTAAAGTAACATTTAAAGCCTGAGAAAAAGACAAAAGTTTAGATTGCAATTCCTTCCGGTTCATTCCCCGATACTAATGCAGACTGTCTGACAGAAGCATGTCCAGAGCTGTGGGGCTGAGGCACTGCCTGGATGAGATTGATAATACAATTAAGCCTGTCCTTGTATGAATGCATCACTATGACCCATTACTGCTGCAACTGCTTCAGCAGTCTGGCTCCAGGGCCTTTTGGAGGGAAAAAACACAATTATAAAAGGCTAGCTGGAAAATGTGTTCTCTTTAGAAAGTGTGGGCAGGCTTGTACATCATCAGATATGTGCAGGCTGCCAGTATATCTGGCTGCTGTCCTCAGGCCCAGCTTTCTTCATCTACATTGAAACGAAGAGCTCACTGGAGAGTAGAGCTAATAATAAGAAGGTTTTTTTCCTCTTATTGTCCCTCTCTGTTATCTGCTGTTTGTATGAATTAGTTTAATATTAAGATTGTCTTTCTTATAACATACTGTCTACACACAGCCTTACTGTGTGTGACTGTGTTGGACATCAGAGAGGATTTTTAAATTCAAATGATGTTTGTTTTTTGTGGAACATGAAGAACATGTTCCCAGTACAGCGTGAGGCAGATATTTAAATGCTAAATCATTTTATGCTAAATTGACTTTGTCAGGTTGTTTGTACATATATTTGTGTTTCTGGGGCGTCTGCGTACTCCTTAAGTGCCAAAAAATAGAGGTTTTAAAATTTGCCAAAATCTGGAGCTGTTTTGATTTTATTATAATAACTCTGTTCCAGCTCCACCAGGTGACCATTTGTGTTACTATTACACTGCACTGACACATGTACAATCCAAAAGCTAAGCACAGCTGCTGATTTAGCACAGTGCTAAATGATCATGAGCTTTATTATGTAGCCACTGTTGTACACCATCTTTGATTATTTTTAGAAAATGCTGATTCTTGCGTACTATATTTCACATATGGAGTGCAGAAATGGTTTTGAACAATTGCTGTAAATCATTGTTATACTAGCATTAGTATTCCCCAACTTGTATACAAGTTGGGGAATACAAATGCCATTATTCCTATTTATATCTAAACCTTAAAAAACATCACATTCATTGTTTCGCAGCTCTTAGTGCTACCACAGAATGAAGTGTTTTGTTCATTCACAGGCAAACGTCAGGAGGGTTGAATTAAATTTCCTTTTTCCCTTCAAAACCCAATAGATGTGTTTGCATGGGATTTTGAAAAAAAAAAAAACACACAACCCCCCCGCCCCCAATCCTTTATTTATAATTTATTATGAAAAAAGAGCGATTGCAGTTTAGTTCACCCGTAAAGGTAAGAATGGGGAAACTTGGAGGTGACCTCTTTAATCTTGCCAACAGATGAAGTGATAAGGCATCGGGAGAGGAGGCAGGTTTAGGAACTCGCAGGGCAGGAGATTGATGTTTCCTCAATGACAACTTGCCTTTAGATGAGAGGAGAGAGAGAGGGAGAGGGAGAGAGAGAGAGAGAGAGAGAGGGAGAGAGGCTCTCTAAACAGATGTGTAGCTGCAGGTCTAAACTCAGACCCCTTCACCGTGGCGGCTGCTGTTGGCTGAAATCAATTCTATCTTTATCAGTCCCTCTCTTCTGGGTCCAAGAATCTTCCTTACAATGTAGGAAGGCCAAGGGGGAGAACTGATGTTTTTTCCAATAATGAAATGAAACACAGTAAAGAATAACTTCTGAAAGATGTCTAGCTGGTGTCCCTCAGCAGTGCAGAGCTCCTTTAATCTCCAGTCTAATATTTAAACACATTTGTGGCTTTGCTTATGCCCTGCTGAAATATTGATCAAATTATCTTTGGCTCACAGGTTTGTTTTGACAAAGTTGGATTTGAGTTTATAAATTGAACTTTTCAAATTATGTCATTTGAATCTAAATAAAGTTTTTATTTTGTTTTTTTGCTTTGGTGAGCATTTTGCAGCCGTTTGTCCAGGATATAGACACAGGAGTTGCTCAAGGGCACAAATGTTAATATGCAAAGGTACAGTTTACATTTAGTCAAATGTAATTGTTGAATTTGTGTGTGCAGATACAGTATGCAAGACTGAGGGCGATGACAGCCCACACATCCTCTGTGTTAGAAGCACTGTAACCACAGCCGGTTTCAATTGAAACAACCGCCTATTAGCATTCTAATGGTTGGCTGTGAGAGTGAGTTTCACCTCAGGCCAGAGGCAGACAGGCCTGCTGCTGCTGTTGGATGATCCATGTGCATGGCACCAACCATCCATCCAGTGGATAGCTACAGGCTGCAGAGAAACCCTTTGTGTGGGCTGAGGACTGTGACTGCTCCCTCTTGTACCTTCGTAATGGGATTACATTAGCCAGGTTCTTCTGCTTCCTCAGCCTTCTCATGCTCTCTCTTTCTCTCTCACACACACACATATGCATACACACAGAGATTGACTGAGTGTCCACTTGTTCAACTAGTGTTTGCACATGAATTACTTGCCTATGGGTCTGTGTAATGATGCAGGTTTCATACCAATTTAACTGGCACTTTTGTTTACAGCAGCTTGATGGTGGTTTGTGTTTTATGCTGTTTTGTTTTTCGGTGAAGAGCTTTTCAAGACAAACTTTCAAGGCCAGAGATAGAGCTCAGTGTGGAGATGCTCTAATGCAGGGGTGTCAAACTCATTTTTCACCGGGGGCCACATCAGCAAAACGGTCCCCCCTCGAAGGGGCTGGTTGTAACTGGAAGACTGGGTAGATGCCACTACTTCATAGCATATTAATAAATGTTTCTGCAATAGATTCATATATTTAAGTTTTGAAGAACTTTTCAATTTATCAGGTTAAGAAAATATATGTCAAACTTTCAAACTTGTCAAGTAAATGATAAAAATCAGAAAATAACCATATGAGTCAGGTTTTAGGGAAATTGAGGTGATGCGGCCTGTCGTTGAACACACACTGAGTAGAACATTGTTATAGATGTTATTATAAGGAACATTTTACACTTTTTAAGCTCACACGGCCACACTAAATGACTTGGTGGACCACATCCTGCCCGTGGGTCTTGAGTTTGACACATTCTCTCTAAAGTGTAAATACGTATAAAGAGCCACTGATATACGTAGTTTTGTTGCACTAGACTACAATCACTCTGTGGATCATCGCTGTTAGGGCTGTGTGTTTCCCCTTCCTGTCTGTCTGCCTGGTGGAGTTAGTGTGATCATATCCACTTGTGTCGTTAGTCTCACTGGTGTCACCTGGTGCCCTGGGTGTATACACCTCTCCCTCACTCTGACCTGGTGGGATCGTTGTCCTGTTTGTGCTGGTCAAGTCTGGTCCTGTGAGTCAGTTCAGGTACCGTTATGTTTGTTTGCTGTTCGAGTCCATGTCTTGGAGAAATGCATGTTCGTGGAGAAGACCAATGCCTCACTGTTTATGCTTTGTCCCTGTGACCAAGTGAGTTTTGCACACTGTAAATGAACCTGCTGTCCTGCCTGCTTCCTACCATACTAAACCATAACAGGCAGGAGACAAAATATAAATCTTTTTAATGAAGAGACCATGTTTATAATACGTCATGTACAATCTTATAAATCCTTGACACATATACCAGGACTTTGAGGTAATATTTACAACTATTAACAATGAATTCAACGTTATTAATTTATATAAATTAATTTATGTACATCATTTAGTTATGAAACTATTTAATTTAATGTTTAAATTTATGTTTGATTACATTTAGTTATAATACTATTTAATTTAATGTTTAAATTTATGAATTGACATTTTAGAAAACACATTTTTACTTCAATACTATATATGTATATGTTAACTAAATTAAACAATTAAAACCACATACCATTTAATACAATTACTACATTTCCAGACAGCACATGCACAAAAAAATCCTTCTGTTTGATCATAAAGTAAATAAATAAATAATGTTTTCACAGAAGGAAATTTTAAATCACTCTATTGACTTCTTAAAATGGGTTCAGAGCTGTTTAAATCTCAGAACATGTAATGACCCTGAGAAAATAATTACAGCATTCACAGTATTGGCCCTGCTTTCATTACTGAAAACCTTTTTCAGTGTACCAGATAGAAGAGCCAGCAGTACCAGCTTTGTGACTAGTGATGCTGCTGGTCAGAGAGATGATAGCAATAATGATACAAGCAGGATGTTAACGACAGGTGCTGCGTCTCTTTTTGTTTGTGCATGGTAGCAGCAGCTGGTTCTGGTTCAATCCTCTGTCTGGTTCTGCTTTTATCTGCTGTAAACAATTGAGAATGGTTGGTTTGCCTCTGCGGTATTAGTCAAACCCTGTAGTCAAACGAGAAAGGCACGGTAACTCTGTGAAATCATCAATCCTCCTTTTCGTAGTAATAAGAGGTCCTTGTAAAATACCTTGTCCTTTGTTGTTCTCACGGCTAAATAAATGATGGGATGTGAGATCAAATTTGCTGTGAAGTATTCTTATATATATATATAAAAGCAGCTATTGTACATTTAGACAAAGGGTTAAAAAAACAGCTATTGTACATTTAGACAAAGGGTTTGTACACTTCCTGAATCAAACAATTAATAGTACATCCTATTATAACTTTTTTATTGGCTTGATGTTTATCACTGTGTTTGTATCATTGGAGGTGTCAATTTGATCAAAAATATATTTAACCTTTACTACTTTAAAACTGTAAAGATTGGTCAACTTTGGCTAGAAGAGCCTTGTGTGTGTGTACTTGTGTGTACTCTGAAAAATAGATTAGCTCTGTCCGATAGCAGAAGGACTGGGATTCACGTTGACAGTGTGGTAGTTAGCCCATCTGTCCATAATCAGCCATTTGTTTTGTGTGTGTGTGTGTGTGTTTATGTGTGTCATTGGGCTGCACTACCTGACTCCAGGTGGCCAATGGCACCCTGATGAAGAGTTCTGGGAGCCTTTGAGTCTCGTGGTCTCCTAGGTTTGCTCACAAGTTTACCATCAGAACACCTGTTCGTCCCATACAACGTCTTAGTTTAGCTCTTAGGGTGACAGCATCTTCTGGATTTATCTGTGGGCTGAGGCGGATGTCACATTGCTCCTCTGTGCCTCTTCAACAAGGGAGCCAAACTCACTTTGATTTCACTTTTCCCTTTACTTTCTATGTGTGTCCAAATATGAGGAAGAAGCCTATATTTAGAATGCATGTCATGCAATCATCAAATATGCAATCATCTTATAGACAGCTTTGAGAATTCGAAGTGAGGAAATAGTCCCCGCTGGATTAATTATACTTCCACTGATCATCTGGATCCAAGTGTATTGTGTGTCAGTTATGGATGGATAGAATAGCTGTGTTTCTTGGTCTTCTTCTCTTTCTGTGTTCACTAGTGGTAGACAGGTTACCAATAATTGAAAAAATTGGCAATTATTTAGATTACATTTCCTCTCCAATGAGCTACCTTTCTCAGCTTTACGTCATTTCGCTTGTCTTGCACGTGCACTTCTTCTGTACTTTATATATATATAAAACACTAATGCATCATGTCTTCTCATCCCTGCAGGGAACCTTGGCCGTGTTGACTACATCAGTGAGTTTGAGTTTGACCTCTTCATTAGACCCGACACCTGCAACCCACGCTTCAGAGTGTGGTTCAACTTCACAGTGGAGAACGTCCGTGAAACACAGGTCAGCTCACCGGGGTTTTCTATTGTTCCTACATTAATCATACACTCACACACACAAAGACTTTAGTCTCAGGCTGCTAAAATTATACAGTTTTTCCTCTGTGGGAAACACCAGGAGATTTGTACTGGTCTCAAGATGTATTGTTTTTTTTTCTTGTTATTACTAATTTAATTCTTTACCCTTTTATCACCAACCATCAAACTATAATATGTCGATGGGTTTATTGTGTTATTATTGTGTAACTTTTCAGCCAGGGTCAGAGTTCATTTGGTGTTTTCAATAGCTAATTGTAATTGGCCCTGTTTAAGGCTAATAGACT
>NC_024308.1:9239589-9272798 GCF_000523025.1 Cynoglossus semilaevis
GCATTACTACTGCCAAAGCTGTTACTCCTCGAAACTAATTAATTTCCTGTCTCACTTGTGGTCGATTTTCAGCTAGCATTTTTGAGGCGTGCACTGTATACGTTGAAAGAGTTGAGGTCTGATCTGTTTACCATATTAACAGGACATTTCTAGTGGAGAATGTGTGCTTTTCATTTGTCTGTCCCTTTTCAGACTTTGATATGAAACAAACAAGTGTTAAGATAAATTAAAGGGCAAATAGTATTTGAAATTAAAGGAATGGAATTTTGTAGCAATCAGTGTTAAAGAGGAACAAATATTATAATTTTGAGAAAATGTTTACTTATAGAGAATTAGAAAAAAAGCAATGATAAAAAAAAAGCTGAATTCACAGCTTGCTGTTGCCACTGATGTCCTGTAGAGTGTCTAGTCTAGCTTATCTGAGGCTATCAGGCCTATCAGCCCATCTCCCTGCAGTGCTGTAGTCAGCACTAATCACATTTTATGGCTCTGAGATGAATGGGAGGCCTCGGCTTGGAGCCGGATCGATCTCAAGGCCAGATAGACCAGCAGCCTGCAATCTGGGCCAACAGGATATTTGCTGTTGTGGCAAAATGACAGACAAAGTGTGGTAGAAAGATGGAGAGAAAGGGACAGGGGAGTGGGATACAACACTGTAAATGACAAAAGCATGATACATATCAGCTATAAGAAAAGTGGCACATGTGAGAGCTAGACTTCAGAACCTGCTGAAAAACTCCTTTCAGTATCTCCCCATCCTCCCTCTCTCTCTCTCTCTCTCTCTCTCTCTTTCTCTGTGTGTCTCTCCCTCACAAGCCTCTGTGTCTTATCTGTCCAATTTCCTTCTTCAAAGAGACCTTGTGTGAATTTAATCTACTGAAGTAGGTGTTGTTAAGTGCTGCCTGTTCATTTTTCTAATGTCTCTCTCTCTCTCTCTCTCTCTGTGTGTGTGTGTGTGTGTGTGGGTGTGGTGTGTGTTTATATCTATCTATAGATTCGATTGCGTCTTATGCCTATACTTGCTGGTTTACAGAAATCTTTACATAGTTGTAATTTGTGTCTGATGTGAAGACAATAGAAAGAAACAGATAAATTAAACAAAGAACAATAGCATCAGTAAATAAACCAGTGAAGCGTGGCTCTGTAAGCAATGGCTGTGCTGTAGAGATATCAGTGGGTTCCAGGGAAGAACTAGGCTGTTGGAGTGTTTCATCCAGCTAAGCTTTGCTAACTCTCAGCTGGAGTCGGGGGAACGGGGAACAGTAAAAGCCCGTGATATTGGAAGTGAGATGGCCATTTTGAAGGAATGTAAGCTAGTGAAACAGATTTGGTCTGCCTCAATCAGCTTAGCAGCTTTGTGGAAATTGGCTTCACCATGGCACTGGTTATGATGGATGGATGAATGGAGAAATGTCAGTTTATTATATTTTTACCTAAACCAAGTGTTTTTTTATGAAGAATCTATCTATCTATCTATCTATCTATCTATCTATCTATCTATCTATCTATCCATCTATCTATCTATCCCTCCCTCCATCCATCCATCCATCCATCTGTCCGTCCATCCATCCATCCATCCTTCCTTCTGTCTGTTTCTCCATTTGTTCTGTCCCCTAACACGTCCCTACCTGCCATCAGAAGGCTTCAGGGACTCAATACCACCTTGTCCCCAAATCCAAGGTTGGGTTGCGTCATGAAGGGATCCCAGTGTAAAACCTCTGCAAAGTCACTGTGTGGACTACAGTCTATCTATAGATGTTGAATGTTTACTTATAGACGCACTACCTTCTTGAATTAAAGAATAAAGTTTGTGTCACTCTATATTGGTGCGAGTGATAACGGCTAAATGCTGGTTAAAGAATGCAGTATCATGGGACCTGTAAGAAAAGAACTGGGTCCTAGGCAACGCTCAGTGGATTGCAAATCCACATGCAAGTTTCAAGCGCCACTATTTCATGTCAGACTCTGTCTTTATTATTACCAGAAACTAACGGATGAGTTAATATTATACCCTGTAGGGTAGGTTGATATGCCATTCCATTCTGCTGAATGGGTGTGGTGATGTTGGGCTCCGTGAAGGGCATGACTGTGAGCTATTATCATAGAAACCTTCAGGGAGCCATTCACAGAAGACAGGCACTAAAACCTTGCACCGATGCCTTCAACTCCACCAACTACTAGAGGAGTGATTTGTAACCCTCACTTGTCCAGGGAAAGCACGGAGCTGTGTGGTTGTTCTCCATAATCAGGAACAAGGACAAATGGAAGCAGAATGGGCCGCGTGTAAACTAGGGTTACTGTAGATCCATCATCATAGTTTCTACCTACCTATATTCATCATCAGATATGGCATGCAATCTCTCACAGAGGGATGACACAGCAGTAATGCAATTGTTATTAAAACCTTCGGAAATGCATTTTAGATCATGTTTCAATGGCCTATATAAACTAGTTGTGCAATGAAAGTACTTTTGAAGAAGGCAAGGTGAAAGTCCTCGAGTTTTATTTTTGAAACCAACTAAAAATACCATTTTGCCTGCAGTACCAGATCTGGCCAGGTGTGGCTGTGTTACCACCGTGTGTGTGAAAGTTGACGGTTTCTTCTATTCTCATTCTTCTATTTGATTCAAATGCATATTAGGGCTTTGTTGATTTAACAAATGATATCTTTCTATCACTTAAGACCTGGGTCTACCGGTCGTACTGAGAGAACTCAGCCTGGCTTTGAGAACATCCATGGGTGGGTATTTGGGTCACGTCTTGTATTATTTTGCTTCCTGGAATCAAAACAAAACCCTTTGTTTCATTCTTGCAAATTATTAAGAAATGTACCTCTTGGTGCAGTACCTCTTTTGACCCATAGGTAATGGCAATCAAAATTGCATTTGATACATATGTACGTAATAATCAGACACCAACTTATGTTTCACATCTTTACAGCATAGAGACAGCACCATGTAAAACTCAAGGTCAGGGCCTTGTTGGACAGACGAGGGGGGAAATAGAATACAGCGTAAACAACATTGGGGGAGAAACAAACCGAGTAAAGTAGAGGACAGAACGGCTTGAGCAGATGTTATTGAAGAGAACTGCCTAGAGGATACATTTTTCTCATTTTCTAAATTCAGCCTCTTGACAGCAGTTCTGGGAAGTCTGTTTCTGGTTGCACTGTTTACCATCAATGTCATTCGTCAGTATTACATGTTTGTATTTATGAGCTCAGTGATTCGTCAGTCCTGGACAATCCCCTGGATTAGAAAGTCTGTGTTTTTACATGTCCATGAGGACCAGGGATGTTCGGTTGAGAAATGTCAAAAAAAAAAAAAAAAAAAAACACTACTGTAAATTGTTTCCTGTTCACGTCCTTTCCCTGTGCTCTTTGTACCATCAGACCACCGTGTGCTGGAGAATCAGCCTCCTTTATTGGGTACAAAAGCAGATGCACTTGTGTGTCAAAAGGCTGTGTTGTGTAGTAATTTCTTCTTTTAGGTGTTTGAAAGGAATTCTTCCTACAGTCGTCCAAAACGATACCAGTAAACGTATCGGGAAGACTCAGGAAGTAAAAGAATGTCCTTTTAGAATCAATCAAAAACATTTATGTCAGTGAACGTATTTTATCAACATTAACCCACATTCAGTGAACTAATGCGCTCCTTCATGTTGTCAAGGCTGATGATCCCCATATAATTGACAATGACATGGACAAAGAGATACACCAACAGCACAGAAATAATTCTCAAATTGTCTTCCTGATAGCAAAATGAGTTTCCCCTGGGTTATCTCTGCTGACACCACGTTCCTTATCAGAACTCATTGTGACAATTTTATCTTGTTTCACTATGAAAGGAGTCACAGACCTAAGGATATTTTCAAATGAAACAGCCAACATACACTGTGCTCTGGTTTGTCTTTAATTAAATTCAGGAATTTGTGTACTGTTGACAGCCTACAGTACAAAACCATCTGTATATATGTAAAAAAACAACAAAATCTTATACTTTAAGATTAAGGTTACAATAGTTGTCTCTTTCGGCTCTTTGTTCAAAGGGGAGCATATGGAATATAAAAGTAGAGGACCTTTGGTTGTGTATGGGTTTCTATGAAGGAATGCCTCGTGACCTGCTTTGGTATAAGATGTGGATTATCAGGACAGTCACCACTGGGTTATTCATCGTAAGACTGACTGATGGGCGAGGATGCAGCAGTATTGGTAGGAGGCCTGATGTTTCATTCTAATACAGGTCACCAAACCAAAAAAAAAAAAAAATACTACCAGGCATGAAGATCACTTTATTGTTGCAGATGGAATACGAGAATAAAAACATGATGGAGGAAGTCACTGAGTGGTGGGGAAAAAAAAAATCAGAAGTAAAAATACTTTGGTTTCAGAGGAGGGATGCCACGGTGACTCAGTAAAGGCCTTGTAGAGCTGCTGTGCATCTGCATGAAATGATGAGCCTGGTGTCAGGACATGGATCATCCTTTTACACAGAGTAATGAATACAGATTGCACATCGGATAGAGAGGCTCTGCAATCTGCTGCACCACAAATGAAACAACTGCCGTTCTAATCAAATAGTCTTTTCATGCCAGCCAAGCTCTCAACTTGGGCTAAATTCAATTCAGATTCACAGATTTGTGAGCTGAGGGTTGGAGAGACGCAGGAGGCAAGGGGGAGGTATGAACGTTGTAATTACAGTATTATTTAATGTGTATGTGTGTATAAGTGTGATGTGTGTTGGTGTGTGTGTTGGTGGGTGTTGTGGGTAAGGGGGGCTCCCCATGGCATCATGTTGTTGTTAACCACTTGGTTATTTTAGATAGCAGATGGAGGAATAGACACAATCACAGCAAACACACACACAAATGCACACATTTAGCTAATTATGCCAACTAGTGGCTTGGGAGAACACGTTCTCTGTTTTCTGTATTTAGGGAACAGCGAGACGCTTTGAAGGTTAGCCGCAGTGCCTTGTTGGTGCGGCTTTTGTTTTTTTTCGTTTGTGCGGTTTAATAATTTAATCAAGCCAAACGTCCTCCTTCTCTCTGTAACTGTCTGTTGGCGGAGGCTAATTGCTCCGCAGATTGTTCTCCTGGTGTTAGCGATGAGAGCTCAGACTTGGAGGGAAGAGGTGCTGATGGCTGTAATTTAACAGTGTGCCTATGGGCAGAGCTGTCTGTAGACTGCTGTGTTATTGTTTCAAGAGGCTGCTGACGAGTTACTATTCTGATATCCACCATCTGACGAAAAGTGGCGTCATCCGCTGTGTCTGTTTGTCTATTGGTTAGTTGGTTTGTTGATCGGTTAGTCAGTTGATCTTAAGTGTTTTCTTTGTCTCAGCCAAATACCATACGTTTTTGTATTTTATAAACCTAATTTTATATAAGATATATTGGAAATAACAAGAAACCACTGGCTGCAACACAGAACATTCTGTTACAGCGGCCTGATAAGACCATAAAGGTCGTCCAACTATTAATGTTGGAGGTCAATGGAGGTCACCTTAACTGGATGCTGGTTGAAGGAGACAAAGTTTTTTATTTAATTTAATTAAAGAAGCCCTTCACTATACATTTCAAAGGTAACTAAAACATTCAGGGACCCTGTTGAAATGTCTGTATATAGGAGGGGAAGCCTGAACGAACGTGACCTTCTGGCTTTATGCCAAACAGCAGTTGAAATTTTGACCTTAGAATTTGTATTAGATTAGTTTTCACCAACAAAGAGTTACGTTACACGTTACTGGAAGTTTAAAGCTTGAAACTTTAGCATGACTATAGACAGAAAACATCAGCTCTCCTGGCCTTACTGCTGCTGTCTAGATCTCTCCCTTTAGTGCATAATAGAAAGAGCATCAGGCATCACTGAGATCATCATAGATGATAGGAGGAGTAGACGTCCGTCCACTGAGAAAAACTACATCAGATAATGTCACATTTTTCACATCAATTAACTAAAAGTCAAAAGACAAGACAGGGACAATGTCACATCTGATGATTTCATTTTCAGAAGAAAAATTGTGTCTGCCTAAAGAACTCTTTATTTATATGATATAATAGGAATATGAACATGGACTGTTCAGCAGCTCAGACACGCAATTTAAAAACTGCAACACAGTCAAAGCTAAAAATAGTTTCCTGTCATTTCGCTCCTGTAATAATAATCCATGTGAAAAAAAGTAACAGTAATTTTTTTTATTTAGTTTTAGTGTTTGTTGCAATAAAACGGAACCAAAATATGAAAAAAATACACATATACATGTTGTGACTACACAAAGACAATACCAGTCTGTATTTCAGTTTTTTTGTAATTTAAATTGTTCTGCATCAACAAAAAGGGCATTTCTGTTACGTTCCACTCTTCACCAGCTGTAAAATGTATATGTTTCCGAAACAATGGAAAAAATATTTTGACAAATTGTTAATTGAAAACATCCACGTTGCTCTTGCTGCTGCAGTTGTCATAGTGATTGTTTCTGAAAGGCTGAGGTTGGAGAGAAGTGGGGACGATGTTTGTCTGGTGACAGTTGTTTTATTATCGACAAAGTGTTGTGGTGTTTTCAGAGAAGGCAGTTCAAGAATGTGATCACACACCATGTGGTCAGGCGCTAATTTAGTGCTCCCTAGTGGCACTGTGTGAGGGACTGACTGCTGGAGGCCTACTGGTCCAAAGAACCTGCTGTGTGAGGAGACATTTACTGCAGCTGGTATCAAGAGTGTACACGTTAGGTCAGTAGCCCATAGGAGTCTCTATAGTGGTGCAACACTAAAAAAAAAAAAAAGGATCTTTAGGTTGTTGCACTTTTTGTGTACACATAAATTAAAACCTGCAGAGATAAAAGTTCAGAATGATTCTCCCAGAGATCCATACCTAGTCCACATCAACTATACAGCCATGAACCATGTCAAATGGTGTTGAGTTTGGACAGGAATTTAGTAGTGTTTTCTCTATAAAATCCAACATATTCCAAATCCAATGTTGATGCAGATGCCTGACTGCTTTGTTTAGCCTGCGTGTGTAATATTCCCATCCTGGCAGCAGCTCAACTTGAGAGTGTTGGAGAGTAAACAGATGTTGTTTGTCTTTCTAATGTTGAGATTTAACACCTCCAGGGATGCAACAAACCTGTACTTTCCTGTAAGCTCACAGAGCTTCATCAGAGATAGAAATAGCTCAAACAGACGAACGTGGCTTCACAGCCAAAGTCAGGCGATGAGATCCAAAGACAAATATTCCTATTGTTGTGATGGTACTTTTTATCTCCATAGTTTTTTTTCAATTAAAATGTGTTCTGCAAATGATATTTATTTGTGTGTCAGTTCCCTACTGTAATGATCCTGCAGAACCAGAACTCAATGCAATCCGATGATTTTATTGGTCAAATGGGATGAGTTATTATATTACGGTGTGGACACTGGTAAAGATGAGACCTAGAGACAAAACCAGTGTCCTTACCTCTTAATTGTCCTTTCATCATTAGCCATTAGATGCTGACAGCCCACGTGTGCTGTCAAACCCAGAATCTCTGAGAACAAGAAAAAAACCCTACACTACAGAATGTGGCATGCATACATCAGCATGTTCAAATAAAAACCCTGAAATGTGCAGGACCAAAGGAATTATGGTCAAAATGAAATGTGGTGAAGGCAGAGATAAAAAAAAAAGAGAGCAGTGTAATTTTGGCGTATAATGAGCAGTCGGAATGTCAGGGTTGCTGAATTCATCAGACTCCTACGGCTCATTCAGAGTACAGCGAACGCTTTTCATGTGACAAATGTGTAATTAAGAATGATTTTGAGCCCCCCCGCATCCCAACTCATCACGCACGGTGAAGAGAACAAAGCATTTTCGTGTTTCCATCTGTATGTGTGTGTGTTTTGAGTGTACAATTATGACAGTGAGATGAGATGAGTGCTTTAATTACAGCCCCATTAACATCAGCCCTGATAGTGTGTGATAGAATGGGATGTTAACGTTCTGGCCTCCTGCCTTTTTACATTTGACATAGTGCTTTTTAATATGGAATATGTCAATATAAAAAACAGGTTTATTTGATTGTGTTTCTCTCTCGCCTGTGCACGCAGTATTTATATAGCATTTTTATTTCATAAGCAAGGTCAGGCAGAGCTTTAAAACATCGCACATCATTACACAAAGCAGATGAAATAAAAGCACATATATTAAAAACCTTAAAGTCAAACTGTCACACCTTTATTTATACAGTTTTTTTATTTTTATTGTACCCATTATCAAAATCAGGAAAGAGCTAAATTAAACAGCAGATGCAATTACAGGTGATAACTACTGTAAATATCATCGAGATGTATTAAGTGTCTGAAATCAATTTCTCTTTTCGAGTGTTTTGTTATTTGGAGAATAAATAAACAAACAACAAAATGCTTTTCATACAGCTGCATCAGTTCCACTCATTTCTGTTATTAGGTGGTTTATATTTGTACAGTAAAGTAGTAATTATTTACTGGTGAAAAATACACCCAACAGGTGGCAGAGTTGAACCCACACCATTGACAAACGTCAAAAGTTTGTAATGTCATGAAATTGTGGTTTGAGAACAGTGGCGTGATTGAAGTTTTTCATCATGGTGGGGTTCAGATTTAACTGAATGATTTAATGATGAAGATGAGATGGTTAGGGACTGGTGGTGTTCAGTGGCTGTACTGTTGACATGCTGAGATTGATGATTGCCATTCTCCAGTATTTATATTCTTTTAAAAACTATTTTAACTTTACTAAACTATCTACCTGCACTTACCTTGTAGATCAGGGAATTCAAACCTGTTTGTAGCACCCCCTGCAGGTGAGGCAGAGGAAACTGCTTTAATATTATTATTATTATTTTACTTTTTCTGCATTCTACTATCTAGGAGAAACACCGACATGAATACATCTGTATTCAATAGCAGTTATTTTGACATTCATGCCCCAGTTTAGGAATTTAATATTAGGAAGACTTTTTTTTCTGCATGTGTGTGTGCGTGCTCGCCTGTTGTGTGTGTGAGACCTGGCTGTCTGTCATCAACTCAACTGCATTAACCTCAGCCTCTGTGCCTGCAGGGCCCAACACTTCCATTTCTCCCCAACAAATACAGGTCTCTGCCCAGGGCACCTTGGCAGCCAGCGTAGTTAATGACTTATTTACTGTCTAATGGCCGTATACTGCACCAAAACAACAATTAATGAAGAAAAAAACACATTCAAAGGCGAGGCCACCAGGTGGTGAAGGCTATTTTCTCCTCCTAACTTTATCTGAGCTGCAGCTTCTGCTCAACACTGATAAACTCCTGCATAACTTACCTGGAGATGGACTACAGTAGTAAAGAGTAGGGTACTTTTCCAGTATTTACAAGAGAAGATTTATACTTTAGTGTAATGTTAACACATAATGTCATTTTTAAATACTTTTTTCCCTTGTTGGAATTCAACCTACCAGCGAGTGTCCTTGCAATAGGATTAATCTCACTGACAGTGCACATGCCTTTGTTTGTGTTTACTAAGCCTAATGAAAATTGCAAATCTTCCCTGAAAAAAGCAGCCTTTCTAGGTTTCACCCTTTCACTAGATTTTTTTTTCTTACTCTGTGCCTTTCTCGTGTTTTCCCACAATCCTCTCCCTTTTTGTCATCCTCTGTTGTTCTCTGTTGCTCTCTTTAGCCTTGTGAATACCATCGCTCAAGCAGTGAGCTGTTGCAGGCACTTTGTTGCTGACCATGGTGCTGAAAGCCTGCTGCCTTCCAATTGCCAGAGTGTTCATTTCATGGTTCATATACCCGGTTCTCCATTTGTCAGAGTGCCGTTAGCTCCAATGTTTATTTCTTTAACCCTTTACTGTACAAATAATAACAAATCAAATGTGCATTTGTCTCACCTCACAGTCGCCCTCACTCCTGGATCTGTCAGGCTTTTAATTAAGGCAGCAGTGTGTGTTGTGTGTGTGTGTGTGTTGTGTGTGTGTTGTGACTTTTCAGTTTTGATGTTTTTAGAGCTACCTTTGTGCACCAACAACTTGGCATGTTCTTGTCTGTGGTGTGTGAGATTTTCAAATGTCACTGACACAAGCACTGTGCTGTGACCCTCTCACTCACCCACCCTGTCTACACCCACACTGCTGTTCCCTCACTCCACGTGTTAGGTCACAGCAGTCATGGCTGTAACCCCATGTAGGCACTTTTGAATTCAAATTTCTGACAAATTCACATATGACAGGGTAAAAAGGAAAGCAATAATTTATTAAATGTATGTAAGTTCAATTAAAAAGACTATGATCACAATTATGATGATGCTTTTACAACCTGTAGATGCCGTTTGGAGATAGCTGCGTTAAATCAACCACAGATTTAAATCAACTGTATTCTTAGTAGGTCACTGGAAGTGTAATATGGACCGGTGTCGATCAGCCAGAAGATAAGAATATTCACCAGAGGGAATAGAACCTGTTGGTGGCGACTATTCAAAAGAAACCTGTGCTTGTATGATTTGCAATATACGGTAATAAAATATTTAATTAAAAACTACAGTTTTCTCTTAGCACACTTTAACTCAAGATCAGTGATCAGCTTAGAATTGCATTTGTAGCACCACCTGTAGGTGGAGGGATTATTTGTCAACAGTAAGAGAGTAATGTCCAAATAATGCGGCATAGAGTTTTAATAAAAAGACTGTGATTTTAATACCACACATTTCTGTTCTAAATCCATGCTGCAGTTACACTTCTGTTATTCTGCTGCAGTTGACTCTCTTTTATGCTGTATTTTATCCCCTTCAATGGCCTTCGTTTAGAGGGACTGTCTGTTCTGGTTCCAAATTGTCCTTCATGCCAAGGTGGATTTGTGAGTGTTGCTATGCCAGACGCTAAGTAAATGTGTTTTTCAATTTGTCTACTCCCAAACTACGCCACTCCTGTCTTTCTCCTCCTGCGTCTGGACTAAATCCAGTCCCCAGTGTTTCCTGAACCGTCTCTTTCGTCTCATCCCATGCCTGCCCACATGCTTTCCTACCTGGCTGCCCATTTCCCCTGCCGTCAGTCCTCCTAGGTCTCGATAAATAACCCTGCACCTCTCTGGCCCTCAGCTCTACTGGCTGTAGCGGGAGAACATTTGTTAAAATATCACCTGCTGCAGAGAGGAAATTGATACTGCTGCATTGTGCTCTGGGCAATGAAGTTTTGTGTTGACTTAAAATGCCACAACAGTGACAGTTGTGTGAAAGTTCTGAATTTAACCAAAAAAAAAAAAAAAAGAAACAATATTTTTTAAAAGACAGGGCTAGAAGGAAGTTTTGAAAAAAAAAATGAAATCAAATCATCAGGTCAGTATAACATTGTGTTTCATTGAAAGGCTTAAGGGAAGTTTGTCTGTGAAAATAGTAACTTCTTTAAAAAAATGAAAAACTGTTTAGTCTTCGGTTTTACTCCATTGCTCTAAAAACAGGCCAGTGATGAGATGAGACGTTCCCAGATGACCAGGTAACATGAAGAAGCAAAAGTAACTCTCTGAAATCTGCCATTATCCAGATGGCACCATTAGCGATTAAGCCAGAACATTTCTCCTCTCTTATAATTGACTCCATAGGCTATTAGGCAGGTTGGCACGAGATGAGGTCCACTGGTACACACTCCAGATGTTCAGTGAGTGTGTGCGCGTGTGCACGTGAATGCATATGTGCGGCCTGCACAAAGAGTGGACAGTGTGTGGCTGTTGACGTGGTCACTGGTGGATGGACGCAGAGTTGACGGGTCCTAAGAACAAGTCACATACAATCATATCAACGTCTCCACGTCGTCAGTCTCCCTCCTCTCTGCCCCTCTCTCTTTTATCTCTGTCTGTCTATCTCTCTTCCTCTTCCTGGCCTCAGGGAGAGAAAGATTAAAGTGTTCTGTTTTCTCTGCAAGATCTTTGTCTTTTGCTTTTTTGGATTTATCTGAAGATTAAATTATCTCTCTCTTGTCTGTTCCTTTGTCTGTGTGAGTAAAGTCAGGAGCGGCAGGCATCATTTAAATGGAGTAACCATGTCAGATTGGCTAAAGATACAGTACCAATTTACTTCTTTGCAAAGGTTTCTTCATTTAGCTTATTGTTATGCTTTGTTTACAATTGTTTTTAAATATTTTACCCTATATTAAAAAAAAATCTAAAATAATGTTTTAAGCTGTTACACCCCAGACATTGAAGGTACAGTAACAGTTCAGGACTGGTCAGAGAGAAGCTCGTCTCAGAAGCAGTGCTGCAGAAGGTAAAACAGGCCATTGGCAGTGTTTGGTATACATGAAGGAATGGACTTTCAGTCATTCTTGTGTAGCTTAAAAAAGCTAGATATCCATTAATTATTCATCGCCCCATGGCTGGTGGTAAAGAGGAGAGGGACTCTAGGGTTTCCATTAGCTATTAGTAAACAAATCAATGCTGCAGGCTGAGCTTCTTGTCAGTCGAGAGCCATCTGCCCTTTACGGTGACTTTCAAGTGAAATTCAAAAATGATCACATGATAGCAACACTTTAGGGTAAAAAGAAATGGTTTCTGGTTGGCCTCCAGGTGTGGTTTCATGAAGTCATTGAGTCTTTGTTAGTTCTGCAGGTATCTCACTGTGCTCAGAGATTTCTCTATGAGAACGACACCTCATGGATTCATGACATCAATCCAATTTGCGGAAAGAGTTGTAGCTACGTACCTAATATCCCAGCTGGTTGGTTTAACGCAATATGCCTGAGAGAAGATGCCTTAATTCACCAGGACTCACCGACAGCAGGTATTTGATGCAATCAAAAATCACAGTTTGAAACCTCTAATACAATTGCTTGAGAAAGATATGTTGTAATTTGCCATTGCCCTGATTATGAAGTGAATTGTGAGCCAGCAGAAGAGAAGTAATATGATTGGGAACGGAGTGAAATCAATACAGCGCCGCTCTCCTTCTCAACGTTGACCTGGATCCTGTCTGAATGTGGATCTTCAGGGGATTTAGCTTAATTCAATCTGCCTGAGCTAACATGCTCCCTGTCCCCTACACATGGTCCACAACAGCTCCGTCTTGATTTAGATCGCTGGGCAGTAACCCTGCTGGGAACGCAGGACTCTGAGGACAAATATGCAGCTTGACTTGTACTGTCTGGTTACACAGATGATTTCCTCTTCCACAGATTAACTTGAGAAAGTGTCTTTATTTTTATAACTAAGCACTGCATACAATGAAATGTGTGCTCTGCCTCTAACCCTTCACGTTAGTGAGCAGTGGGCAGCTCAAGTGGTTGGCTGGTGGATTCGTACTTTCAGACACGAGTCCACTTCCTGAACCACCAAGGCCAGGATCACAAACGCAGAGAAGAGGAGACTTCTCTTTCTTTCAGGATGTCCGGAAGATATCCACTTTTCCATTGACATCGTGGAATGTGGATATGAATCATAGAATTTTGAAAACTAGATATAGTTTTAGGTGCTTTCCTCTAAAGGTGTATTATATTTTAGTAAACCAGGTTTGATTGTGGTATTGTGTAAAGGAAGATTGTGAAGATCACGAAAGACCAAGACCCGGACCCAGATGTCAGATGCACAATGGAAAATCAAATAGCTCTTCCTGTCGTGTTATTGAAAATGCAATGATAGTGTGGGCTGCAGCAGCTGAAGGGTGATTACAGGAGAGTCTTTAACAGAGCCCCTCACAATGACCAGAGGATATATTTATGCATACTTATTTTACTGCATCAGCACTTGGAGCAGCACCTCAGTCTTAAGTTTAATCACATGCTGCAGCGTGATTCACTGAGCTCTGTCGTCTGTTGACAACTACTTCATTCCCATGGGTTATTGAAGATCCCCTTCCATTTAAGTGTATATGTCTGTGTGAGAATGTGTGGACAGGAAGCAGAGGGAAATCATTCCCTGCCTGGGAGAAAGTGAAAAAAAAACCCTATTCAACAGGGGTGCCCACAGTGGAAAAGCCATTTCCAATAATGTCCTCTCTCTGCAACAACAATTGTGTTTAACCCCAGTGGCTTCAGCTGCCCGCTATTTGTCATCCCACCTCTTCCTCCCCCGCCTCCCTCCATGGCTTCACATGCACAGGCAGTGAAAGTATAGTTCACGACTGGATAGTGCAAAGATTATCTGACTCGTATACTGCAGATCCTGTTTGAGGAAACAATGGGGAGAAAGATCTGACTGGCTGCTCTTTCTCCGTAGTCCCTGGGTTGGACTCTACAGCGTTTAGCTCATTTGATTTGGGGATTTTTTTGAGAAATGTCTCCTGGAACAAAGTTCTTCATATTTGGAAGAGTTAGTGTTACACAACAAAATGTTGTATCGAGATTTTTTTGGCATTCCATTAGATCATAACACTATGGGTGTTTTTACTGTATAAGTAACAGAAAAAGTCCGTCCTGTTGTCGTCCCATCTCTGTTTTTCTTTTTTTTTTTTTACTTCTCTTTCTGTCTGTGTTTTCTCTATCTGACGACACATCCATCCCCCAAACTACATGTCCCTGTTCTGAGGTGCTGTGTGGAGATGATTTATCTGTGGCAGTCACAAAGTCCCAGTGCAGCGAGACACCAACACACACACACTCACACACACTCATGTGAACAGCCATATTCGCCTCATACACACCCTAAAACACACAGGTTTACGGCTGCAGATGTGATATATTTTAATTACCGTTGAAGTCAGAAGTAATTATGGTTGATATCTAGGGGGAGAGCTCAATACCCAGCCCCCAACACACACACACACACACACACACTTGAACAGACACACTCATATCTCTGTTTTCTTCTGCTGCTAAGTATGAATCCTTTAGTACCCGGTTTGGTCTCTAAACTTCTTACCTTAGATGATTAGTTAAGGCGACTTGACATTGGCCAAGGTCGACTACTTCTACAAGTTAACTCACATGAAATTCAGAATATTACATATTATTATATTAAGTTACATATTTCAGATTTTGTTAAAAATATAAATCAGCTGTGCTATTCTTCAGTAAAAGCCTTCAGTCTGACTTCCTTGAAAGATTCTTGAGGCTTCATGTTTATACTTCATAAATTGCAGCAAGGTATTTAGATTCTCGAGAAGACAACGGGACGGATGAGCTCCCTGCGCAGGTTTATGACAGTGACCTTTGGCAACTGGTTCATTGAGATCCTTGTGCCAGTTTTTAAACTCAAGTTCTCACCTTCTCGGCTTAATGAACCAAAAACAGCTACCATATAAACAGGAGGAGTCAGCAACAATGAGTGACTTTCTTACTATCAGGGTCATTTGTTTTTATCATTTTGACTTTTCAGCCAAGAGTTTCACTGACACTGCTTTTTTGAATTATTATGGAATAGTTGAATTAGCATGCTTCAGAAAACCAACTGTTAAAAATGGCTTTGATTAGTGTCGTCGTTAAGACCTAATTGAAACAAATGACCTAGGTGTTAATTTACTTGTTAGGAAGTAATGGTTAATGTTAATAAGAAATCAGGCTGTATTGGAAATACGTAGGTTTGTAGGTTTATTATATGAATCTGCAAACAAATACACGTACGTGCATACACATACACGTGCACACTTAAGGTGCATCTGTTTTTCTCATTTTTCAAGGTGACCTTGAAGGGCAACTGTTTCCAGTCTCGGTCATTTACATGTTCTTTATGTTTCTCCATAGACTGTAAAAACCAAATTGTCAAACATTTCGACTGACTGTGGAGTTGTCTCAGAGTGAGAGTGAAGCTACAGAAGAACATCAGAAGGTTTTGAAGTAATCCTGTTTCTGTATGTCTTCTTCTTCTTCATGACAAATTGGCTGAATATTTATTCAGACTTTTTGGTCCCATTTGAAATTCTGAGTTTTCTGTTCCAGGATGTGACAGAAAATTAACATTGGGATGGCAAATCTGATTGGTTACCAAGGTTGATCTACAGCTTGGTCATCTATTGGGATCACAGTCAAGTTTCTTCCCAATAATGAGACGTTTGAGACATTTACCATCAGCAGGTTTAGTTTTGAACAGGGCACCTACACTGGTTTGGCTTTGGAGCAACTCTCCAAATGACTTTTACCTTTTCTTCTTCCCTTTGTCCTTGGTTTTCTTTTAACCTTATTTGTTATGACAGTGAGTGTGTATTCAGTGTATTAGGCTGCTGCTGGTTTATTTTGGGGGTGTCTGCCACCACTCATAGCTCAGTATAATCTTCTTACGATTGACTGGAAGTTTAATAATCCATTTGTGTAGTAAGAAAACACAGGAAAGTTCCCGGTCTGCAGCAGTCCATGTGGTATTAGTCATTACTTATTCAAATGTTGAGTCTTAACTTGCACATCCAGAATGTGTTGTGTATATTTCTGCATTAATGAGTTTACCAGAAATTATTGCACACACAAAATTTACTTTGTCTAGGTTTATACATATATATAAATCAGACCTGAACATCATTATGAGATTATTTTAATGAATCCCTACTTGTACTAAATGCCAATAATGTGATGACAAAAGTGTTTTCTCATTAGTGTGTTAGCTTACAGCTTGTGTGAAGCTCAAGGAAGAGAATTAAACTCCTGATTCACTTCAGCTCCTGTGCTCCACAGTGGGCTGGAACATGTAAAGCAATAGAGTTGGATATGAGCTATGAGACTAGAGACAGATTCATTATGGGAAAAGTTGTTCCTTACAGGCGTAATACTTAAGATCCAACAAAATGATCGTCTCTTGTGGGCACACTTCTCTCCACGTCTATCCGTCTTTTTGTCGTCTCTCGGTTTAACGCATGCAGAGACACATATATGCACACTTCTGTGATGTGCCAGTGGTTGTTGATAATGAGATTCCTACAGGATGGGGAACTCCAGGGAGACTGACTGACAGGCTACTTTGAACACAGCAGTTTCTCTCTGTTTTCCCTTTTTGAAACCAAAGCCATGAAAAGAGAAGCAGAAGGACGGTAAAACGTAGTGTAGCACATGCAGTTCTCTACCACTAGAAGAACTTTGGAAAGATGTGTTTTAGAGCAGATTTTATTGCGTCATTTGTAAATGCTCACTTAAAGATTACAGGCTTTCACACTTTATTTTAGTAGTAATTGTATGTGTGCAACAATATGTTTTTGTGAACATATATTTTGTTCATTACCTGTGTACACCTGTCTGAATTGGTTGGATTGACCTTTTCTGATAGAATAGATGATTTGATGGATTTCTGTCCTGTCCTACTGCACTTTAATAATAATCCCCATGTTTCCTGGCTGTCGGTGTGACATATACAGTATGTTCCTAAAAACAAACAGGTTTGATGAAGTACCTGCTGCCATGGAGAACAAACAGAACTCATTTCCTGTCATCACCTTTGGACCGCATCTCTATTTTCATTTCCCGTTTTGTCAGAATGCAATAATGCAGCTTTATGGTGAATTCGAGGGTCGTGTTGCTGCCTAATTTGACAGAGTTTTTTTTTTTACAGATGGCTCTTTTTTATTTTAAATGACCAAAGTAAAACTAACAAAAAATACCATTTGAAGGGTATTTGTTTGCTTTTGTCTAATTGTATAATGTAGTCTACATGGTGAAGAATCGATCACTCACAGAAACCACTTAAATAGTAAAGTTCTGTGCCTTGGCTGCAGTGGAAAATGTATTTTAATGATATCAATGCAAATAAAGCCTGTTTGTTTCAGGTATTATCAGGTGGTATTTCAAATACATGCTCCAGGTCTTCATTGTTCAGATAGTGACAGTAGTTTGGTCCACAGCTGGAGTGTCTCTTTGTGCAACTCTTAGATACCATCTATTCATATAGTCAAGGTAGAGTTGTTTAACATTCATGTTGTTTGCAGAAAGCGGAGGTTATCTGTCAATTCAAGATGATGGGCCCATCAGTGTCTTCTCTGGGTTATAGGTTTTATTCTATGCATTCTGAATAGGTGATTCAGTTTAAATGGAAAACACGTCGCGGTGATAATCCAGCTGTCTCTCTGGTCCTCAGAGTCATCCTTAAACAATTCAGCGTGGCACTGGAGGCCTGGTTCCTTTAGCTATTTTCACAAAGTATTTGTGATTCACCCAGGTACTGCACAAATACACAACAAACCCTAGGTTTCCCTTCTCTTTTGTTTGCGGCTTTTGGCACTCATAAACAAAGCAGGGTTTAATAGACAGAATAGACAGACAAAAACTTTACTACGTTTTTTTAAAGCTCTTCTATTGCAAAAAGAATAGGTCGAATCAACAACAGCTAGCATAGGGGCTAAAGACAAGAAGTTTAGTGGACAAAAAAAAAGATATAACTACAGTTTATAACCCTTTTTCTGAGGTTGAGCTCTACCAAGTCTATACCTATTTGAAACATTTTCTTACTTTTTCCACAATTTAACCCGAGGAACGCATACATTTTTATAATGTAATATTTATAACCCGTGCCATTACCTGTCCAACAGCATTAATCCATTTGCACTTTCCCCTGTTGATTAGACTGTGTGTGAAATGTGACGGTGGTTGGCTGGTAAAGGGTAGCAGTTGCCTGAGGTGGAAGCCAGAGTGTAAGGGTTTCAAGCCGAGCCACGTCCACATCCAGATCATGATTTATTGCTCTGAGACCACACACACACACACACATTCACAAAAGTTGTTACTTTTGTGCATATCCACACTGGGCATCAAACATATTGGCACCAGCTTGGTTGTATCACATACATACATGCAGTGTCTGACATGTGAGGAAACACAAAAATAAAATAAATTTCTGCAAATATTTGTCGTTTTACTCCTACATTATTCAAGACAAACTATCAATATTTGTATGTATTCATATCTGAGCACAGTAACAGTCAGTGTCCATGTACAATGACTTGCCTGTATATACTGTATGTGTGAGCTTTAGCTGAATGTACCCGTGTCAGAGTTCACACTTTAAAATTCCAGCGGAAATATAGAACATGACTGATAAGAGACCAGAGACTATGGTGGAGGGAGACCAGAAATCCCATACCATGGAGGGCACTAGTCCATTGCAAGTGAGACAGAGGTCACATTCAATTTCAAAAGGAGCAGGTCTGGTATATAAGAGTCTGGAGAGATGGGAGACCCTTCTGCTCTCTATCATAAAGGCCTTGTTCCAGCGCAGGCTCAGATGTGATCAACATGGACCCTGTGGAAATCCCCCTGAACTGAGCTGTTTTATTGAGGAGTGGCAAGAACAATAGTTCCTGAACGTGCAGACCAGGACCACTGGTTTTGTTATGTTTATGAAGAAACCCAAAGGAATCGGTTTAATAAGGTGACAACGAGACAATATCCAAACCTATATCTAAACACTGAAGCTGTTTAATATCATGTCATACGTCGCAGACGTACAGCACAGTAATACTGTTTCTTTGAGCTCTTTAAACTGGCACGGCAAGTTACACTTTGTCTAACAGCAGCCACCCTTACCTGACACCAAGGTTAACAATATATGGGCAGTGATTTCACAAAGTATTGTAGTGTTTCCACCTATTGACCTGCAATAATATAGTCAAAAAAGAAGTGTTCATCCATCCATCCTCTACATTTACATTTACATTTAGCAGCTGCTGTAATCCACAGTAATTTACAAGTGGAGGATTAATGATCAAGCTACACAGAGGAACTCTGAACGGAGAACGCTGGTTAGGAAAAAGGGGCTTCTTAACTCCATCTGTTAATCCTCTACTACTTCATCTTCTTCAGGGTCACTAAGGTCAGTTTGTCATGTCCATCACAGGGTCGCACACAGAGACTAATAACCAACCACACGCGGTGTTTAATTAACCTCATTACTAATCTGCATATTTTCTAAGGTGTCGGGAAACTGAAGAACCTGGAAGAAAAAAAACAAAAACAACACATCAGGAGAAGAACTAGAGTTTTATTTATCCCTACAATGAATCAATGAAAAGCAAGAAACAGGACTTTTTAAAATTGTAGCCATCTTGAACAAGACCTTAACAGAACAATCACTTCTGGCTAGTCTTTTTATCAGGCTTGACTCTGTTCTCTGGGCCTTTCTGGTGATGGGGATGACAGCAATGGAGAGAGTTTGTAACAAGGTGGATTTCATCCTAGGTTGGTTTATTGCAGTCTGACACATCATCTTGTGGGCGCTTTATTGCACATGGTTTCCCTGGTGTGTGTCTGCTGTGAGCAAATCCTGGCTCCAACTTCATTGTTTCCACCTACAGTACAGTATGTAAGGCTTATTAACTGTGGGATTACCCGTGTATTAGAACTGTGTGGCTGGCACAGCTAATATTTGGTAATGATGTCAGTGACATGAGCGTGCTCACAGTTGATGCCATCTGTGTTGGTGCTAATTGTTTTCCTTACATAATCATATCTTCCTTCTGGTCTCCGAGACATTCACAGGGTTACATATTCTTTTTTTATTATTTGATCCATCCATCCGTCATCTGCTGTTATACCTTAGCAGGGTTGCCGGGGGAGAGAGCCAGTCGCAGCTATCTAGGGGAGGGAGTGTGGTACAACTCTGGTCAGTTCACCAGTCCATCGCATGCCCACATATAGGGACGGACAACCATTTACACTCACATTCAAGTGTCCTGTAGTGAGCCCGGTGTAGTAGAATTTACCACATTATTCACCTTGTATTTCCTGTTGACCTCACCACAGTAAAACCAAGCCCATGGTCTACTTGACCCACGTGAGGAAAAGGTGTGGACATTGTTAGCACCCATGCTACTAAACCCACAGCTCACCATAGCCCACAGTTGTGAGAGTGCTACCTAGTTGTCAGTCAGCGCTCTACAGCGCAGGCCGGGTTGCAGTCAGCAGTAATTGATGTGAGTGGAGTTGACATCCTGGGCAGAATGCTTCAGGTTGGTCTACGTCTGGGACCCAGCAGCCCATCATTGCCAGTTATTAAGCAGCTTGCGCTCTGCTGCACTCACTCAGTCAGAGTGGAGGAGCCGCTGTCTGGATGTTTACATGTGTATGAATGAGTGTATTTGACTGTGGGAGGTGGCTGGTATGCATAATATTTGTGCGTGTACGCCGTCAGAGACAAAAGTGACAACACAAGGAAAGTCAACTGTGCAGATCACACCGTATGTAAACACTCCTTTCATATTGTTTTATAGGGATTTTCTTGCGTTTTAATTTACTTAGTAGTGTCAATTCTGAAAGTTGAATTTATTATAAACTTCAGACTTGACTTATTTGATAGGCAGTATTTATGGCTGCTCTTTTAGCCAACTCGATGGCCAGTTGGCCCACCAGTTAGCTGCCTTTAAATAGTTGGCTTCAGCTCTGTGCTCTGCTTTGTTAAAATCCTGATAAAGCTATCTGTGTTCTGCAATGTTGCAGGAACATCTGCCCTCTGCTGAGTCTCTGCCGCTGCTGCTACTGCACTTTAATTGCTTTTTTTTGTTTGTTAAACTGCTGAATTTACTCAGAGGAACACAGTCTGTCTCTGGTTGTTTGCATATGTTTCTTTTGTGACCCGCTGTGATGATTAGAAAAGAATTGGAACAGTTGGAAGGGTTTTTTCTTTTCATCTTAAAATCCTGTTTCACGTTTTGCCGCAATAAATGAAGGGACTTTGTCTCACATCTACGAGATTACTTGGGCTGTGTACTGACTGTACACACATGCACGTTGTGGATACTTTGTTATAATTGAAACATCAACAAATTATTAATAGCATTGGGCAGGTAACTGTTTGAGTATTTGAAAACAAAAAGGTCAAACCTATCACCAAACCTATGAACATTCATTTAAGACACAGTGATGATGATGTTACATTTCTTAAACGTCCTGAGAAGTTGTTTTACCATTAATGGTATTTCAGTTCAGTTTTAGAACTTGTGTTCTGATATACGTAGATTACGTTAAAATTAATTTATATACTTTGTCACAAGAGTGCAGTTCCCATCAAGTGATCAAGATTCAAGTCATGTGAATTAAATCCATCATTTGCACATTCTTTATGTTTTATGATTCCTCCAGCTGTACAACCAAGGAGAATTGTCCACAAGTCTGAAACCACTGTATCCACAACACCGCCTTAATAACAGACTCTCCACTGGGTTTCTTTGCTGCTTAATATGAGCTCAATCTTCCAACCAAATATTACACATGGGATTTGCATACAGTAGGGAAGCCAGGGGAATTAGAATAAATGTCAATAAGGGGGCTTCCTAAATCTCCGTGTTGGTTCCTGTCCTATATTCAAAACTCCTTCACACGGCGGCTATAAGAATATTCAAAGTCTGGATTGAGTAGTTGTTCTTGCAAATGTGTGTTCTTTTAACCTTTCTGAAAATTGCGTTGGAGACCCAGATGATAAATATTGTAACAATCCGACTTTCTTTACGATTTTTAAGGAAAAGTGTATACTTTTGTGCCTTTTCAGGAAAAAGGTGCCTCTGGTAGTGACAGATCCACTGGCTCTCAGAGAAGCGTAAGCTGCTATGATTTGGGTTTTGGCTGTGGATCCCAGATGCTGCTCCAAACACTGTCACTCAGTCTCTGCTGTCCTCCATGGTTGAGAGAGGCAGGACAGCAGAGCAGATTTCCCTGTGTTTTTCTACACTGGTAAAAGCAGCGCCTGCCAACACACATCAGTGCAACAGCACCTAAAGGCACTCCCTCTCTTTACCGCTAGCTGAATAGCTTATTTTGGGCAGGTTGTGTTTTTTTGTGTGTGTGTCTGTGTTGGCAGATTTGGTGAGCGGATTATTTATGAAGGAGATAAATCTGTGATGTATGGATTTGGGGAAATAAGACAGACTGAATCGGTTCCTTTTATTATTAGTGATTTTGATATTTTCTAATAAAACAAAGGCAGTGTGCCTGCAAAATATTCAATAGAGTTGAATTAGACACCTTCATTCAACAGTGAACTAAGGCTTTTTTACTGCACTAAGAAAAAAAATCGATGTATTTTGTTATAGGCCAATACACCGTCAAAGTTAGTGTCTGTAGTAGCTTGAAAGCCAAGCAGTAACTAGCCTAGAGAGATTTAGTTGTACGCAGTTGGGGTTTCTCCTCATGCCTAATCATTATCCTTCCCCACAGGAGGTCTGAAAAGCATTCACAACTCCTCTATATTTCTGGCTGTCAATACCTTTTGTGTTGCACTTTTTTTTTTTTTTTAAATCTCTTGGGTCTGTCTCTATACTACATTTTCCCCTGCTGCCTGGGATAGACACTCTAAGGAAATCAACTTTTCTGTCAGTGTTAAGATAAATATAGAAACTACGAGGCTATCCAACAAAAGCGTTCCCCCCTAAAAGACTGCTTTTATTGTTACCACTATGGTATTTTTCCTCACTCTACCCCACTTTTCTCCTCACTGTCCTTTTCGATCTATAATTGGAAATTTCCTGGGCTTAGTGCTGCCTGAGTGAGGGACAATGTAACATCCATGTTCTGTGGAGCATGGTCAAGAGAAACAGAGCATTGTCTCATGTTGGCGAAGCAAGCATATTCTGTGGACTTATCTTAATTGAATATCTGTCTTGTTTTTAGGTCTATAATAAGGGTGACACCGTGAGCACGGGGATCTTCTGCACCACTGACAGCTCGCCTGTCTTTGAAAAGTTGTCAGATAACACGTATTCCTTTGGATATATCCCCCCTCACCATGGTGGTTTTAAAGAGAAGAATCTGCACCAATGTGCATGTGCATAGGCAAAGATAATTACTTTCTAAATCAGTGGAGCTTAACATAAAACATTTCAATCTATCCATCCATCCATCCATCCATCCATCCAGCAGCCATTTATTGATTCAACCATTTATACATCCATCCTTGTATCCATCCATCATTTTGTTCCTTCATCCAACCATCTATCTACCCAATACTAATTTACTATTGTAAATTTAGCTTCTTGGCATCTACACATTTTTGTTACCAGTTTCCTTAAAACAGTCCTTGTAAATTACTGCTGTCCAAGTACTATATATTCCTTTAAATTAACTGTATAACTTTATTTCTTTATGTATTTACCAGACGTTTCTTTTGGTTCCCACAGACCTCTGCAAAGACACAATGACACTGCAGCACTAAAAGCACTTTTTCTTGATCTTGTTTTGGCTGGCTGCTTCATTGGCCATTCAGCAGATAGCAGACCTACGATCATTATTAAATTGGCTTGTTCCTTTAACCTTGGCTCCTGATAATGTTGTTTTTTAGAGGAAATTAAAAGTGGTTGTGAAAGCAATTGAGATATGAGAAGAATGGATGAGCTAGCAGCTAAAGCTGTTACTGTATCAGCCGTTTCACCAGTCAGATGAAGAGCACAGTGGTCATTCATTTTCTGAGCCTATATCATATCACGTCATCACCAGAGATAAAAAAAAAAAAGTTTCTTAAGAAACATTATTCCATGTTTAATGGACATGCTCCCTGTCCTCTGGTGTTTTTTGGGGGAAAGGAGGACGTTAGAGCTTCAATGGAAATATTAATGTAAAGGAAACATTCAGTCTGTAACAAGACCCTGTGTGTAATGCGCCAGCAGATGGTCTTTAGGAGAATACTAAGCAATGCTGCTGACAGGCTGACAGGCTGGCACTCAGACCCTGCCACTCAGGAGATCAGGGGTTAGGCTGGGGCGGTTTGTATGACTGTCAATAAGTCAACCCTCTCACCTGCCAAACCCAGATCTCTACTTGCCTGTATCTGTTGTTTCCTTGTGTGTTTCAGTCTTTTCCATGAGAGCTCTTATAGTTTAGAAATGGGAAAGATGGGGTGAAGAGACTGATCAGGATAAGATCATGGAATAGTAGCTCCACATGTCGAAACTCTTCTCTATATACTACAATTTGTGCCCTCAATCATTTTTGGTGCGTTCCACGAGAACCAAACCATGGATCATCTGGTCCCAAAGTGTACAAAAGAGGACAAAAAGTTTTATTTTAATTCATAATTTTCTGTTAAAATAAGTCTATCTTGAAAAAACAAGCACTTCTGTCTGCTCCTCTTTCACTTAGTTGTATTTTGTTCACGCACTGGTAAGGCATCAAACTAACTATGCAAATAAATAAAATACCTGATAAATAGGTGGAAAACGAACTAAACAAAAAGTAATATACAATGAAAATGTATAAAGTATAAAGTAATAAATACATTAGCTTTAATATAATTTAAATATATATGATGAACTTTATTGTGTTTTGTTCTTATACTATTAACTCCCCCTAACACATACTGCTACTGCTGGTCCGTGGCAAAATATCTCATAATATCCCTCTGGTCTGTGGTGCAAAAAAGATTAGAGACCAGTGAGTTAGAACATTATTTCTGTTTATTTCACACCACTTCCTATAACCCAATACTAAACCTTTTCTGCAGGGCCGTCTCTTCTGTAAATAGGACTCCTATCGAGCCCACCCTACTGTCCTTCCCCAACGTCAACACATTTAAAATCTTTAATTTAAAATAATAATAAAAAAATATTAGAATTGAAAAGAATTTGCCTTGCTGCTTGGCGCCCTTGTGGGGCACACACACAACTCTAGTAAACACAGCTTTTAACCCAGCGAAATGAAAACTAATGTGAAAAAAAAAGCACAAGTTCAAATGACTCTCTTCTAATGTGATTCTTAATTAACACTAGCAGAAGTACAGAAGGTGAGAAGCTCAAGCTAGAAATAGACGTGCCAGGTCTTGCACATTTTTCTCTCTTCTTTCTAGTGCTGTAGTGCTCTCCCACTGTACCAGTGTGCTGTGGGTAATATCTGTTTGGATATAACCACATGAGGGAAAAAGATTTATTTTTCAAAACATCCATGTGAAAATTGAATTAAAAACGTGTACGCGGCTACAAAGCATGTAAAAGAACAACAACGGTGAAGTGGATTCAGCCTCTCTAGTCCTGCTGCTTTTTGCCGTTCAAGGTTGTCTGGCTGTGTCAGTCGTTCACTGTCCGTGTGTCAGTCTGGTGGCAGGAGAGTAGAAGACCGTCAGCTCCTATATCTGGAGACTAATATGATAGAGCAGAGTCATGCAAAGTGAAGCAGAGCAGAGCTATATTTGGTTCCGGTCACCATGGCTTTTACATCAACTACAGCTCCTTGGAGCATTCATTTCTTTTCAGCCCTCCGGTGGTACAACTGCTCATAGTTACCCCTCAGGGAGGTAATAAACGGATGAATACTGCAATTCACTCAGGAGCAGACACTGCTTAAATTCTTTTTCTTTTTTTTTTACAACGCTTTATATTCATTGTCTTTCTCCTGTTTTCACCTGGTCTTTTCTCTGCTGTTGTTTAGCATCAATAATATATTTCCATTTTATCCCACAGTCCTGTTAAATATCTGTGCCTCTTCTGGTTCGTTGTTCAACACGTTGATAAAGTAGGTGTCCTCGGTGAAGGCTGAAGTTTTAAAGTATTATGTTGGTGATAGTGCTTACTGCATATGCTTGTGTATTTGTTGTCCCAAAGATTTGCCCTTTACTTTATTCTCTTAATTTCAGTATCTGCCCAGCAGACCTCTGTGAAGGTCACCAGTGGAATTGGAAAGAGATCTTTAGTCAAAGAGATACAGGCTGCAGATATGACAACAGTTATCTAATCTCGCATCGGCGCTATAGCAAAAAAACAATGTCCTTTTACAATCAGATAATGCCTCAGTAGCTTTTACACTGTCAGTACTTTTATAAGTTGTTCCTGAAGGGTGTTTAATGGTCCACCCGGTGAGATCAGCAACATCTGGTGGTAAGGTTAGATGTTGTGGTTACAGCATCTTGTCCAATCACGTAGATGGAGACTATATGGCAGGATAGTGTTAAAGGTGATCCAACATGGCTGCCTCCACAGACCCACCTTGTGTGTAAATAAAAAATATACAATATATTCATAGTAGTATATTTAATGGCGTACAGTTTTTGCTAGTCAACTCGCACACGGATAACTTACATTGGTTTGTACCAGTAAAGTAAAATAACTATCTTAATCCTACTGTGTATAATTTACGTTTGAAGTATTGCAAATTTGTAATTGCTTTTGAGGTAAAATTTGAATCTGCAAATAAATATCTGCTATATTTTAGTGGTGTGTTTAAAAACAACTATACTGTATGTCCACGGTCACCAAACGTGCCTTGAACGCTGTAGCACAGGTGAACACGGCGCCTCCTTTAGCCCATACATGTCTCTGATTTTCTTCATTAGGCAAATTAATTCTCTAGAAATTGACTGCGTTTTTCCTCGACTTGCTGAGGCCCCTGAGTGATTGTGTGCTGGGCCGGAGTTGGAGCTGAAAACTGGATGCTCTGTGGGCTGAATAATGATGGCAGCACGTAGGCTGAGGTCTTAAATTAAGGGTACTTATCTTAATTGAACATCTGAAATAATGTTTTATTTACAACAAAAGCGAAGGTGCTGGAGAAATGGAGCGGTCGACATTGCTGACTGTCTCTCTCCTTTTTTTCCCTCTGTGCACTGTGGTTGGTTAAGCTCCAGTCACTGCAGTATACAGTTCATTTCTGATGAGCTACTCATGTCTTTGGTGTGGCTCTATGCTATGTGAAGGTCGTGGTTTTATTATGACTGCAGTTCAAAGGTCTGTGTTCTCATTGCTTCACTTATGCACCAGCGTTGGCACATTCACCCTGGAATATTTTCATGGCATGTAAATATTCCTAACTATTTGACTAGAGCTCTGACTTTATCTGTTTTTATTCTGGTGGTTAATAAAAGCACTACAATAACAGACATATATTTTACCTTTAGATCAATGTACTGTTCTTCTGTCAAATCTTATTAAATATGCTTTTAAAAGAGATTTTAGAATTGTCTATATTAATTTTATATATTTTTTTAAGTGAGTGTTTGTGTGTGTGGGTGTGTATGGTGGGAGGAAGTAGGCATCAAACAAAAAATGTTCTGACAAATGTGATTATAATAAAGAGGTTTTTCCCACAGCATTAATCAGTTGTATTGTTGCAGCGGTTGTCACGATTGGCTCCTCATCACAGTGATTATGCTAATTTCAACCAACCAAATGTCATGTCCAGCCTCCAGGCACACCTTTTACACTCTCCCAGAGGCAGAAGGGTCGCTGTGATTGAGACAACTGATGGTTCACTGAGCTTCGACACCCATTCTTCTGATCACTTTTATGATTACATCAAATTACTAGTTCTGAGGAAAATTGGCTGGAGATAGCATTTAGGCGGCGGGAGTGAAAGACGAGGCAGGCTGAGGGAATTGATTAAGGTTGGCAGAAATTATGCTTTGTTCCTGTGCAAAACATCTACGTATCGGATTGGACCCGGCCATCTATTCACTCTCTTGATTTGGTGCTACATGGAAAAGAACTGCTAGAAACTTGCAACTTAAACACAAACAAACACCTACACAAAGGGTATTGACTGGATTAAAAAGAATTATAATCGATCTTAAGTGTGAATGTGAGTTGTTATGTGATGTTAATATGTATCACCGAAGTACCTCAAGCCCAGTTGTAGCACATACTTTTGTGATTTTAATAAACCTGTGTTACTGCATTTTTAACACAGTGCTATCTTTTCTTTGTCTGCAGTGCTTATGGTTATGGTTATAAAAGAACAGATAGTCAGATAGTCTGCAGTGCTTATGGTTATGGTTATATGTTGTGCTGAAATAATTGGACTAAAGTAATCATACATTTTTACATAGAACATGTATTTGCCTTTTTTTGTTTGAAAGTATATACAAGGCAGGTGTTTAAAAAAGAAATAAAAATCCCACAGTCACCACAAAACAATAACATCACAAAAAAAAAATATGCAGGATCGAATACTAGTATTCACTGCCAGGAGAAATGTGGAGGCTCTTCAATTGTTTTCTTAAAACTGTGTTTTAAGGAATCATCTGTCTTTTTTTTTTTTTTTTTAAATAAGCTACGTGAGATATTAGCTTCTTCTCCTTGTCTATCCCCAAAAAAATATTAGTTTCCAATATATTACTGTCTAATGGCTGCAAGGTCATGTGCATTTAGCAGTTGTTTCCACTCTTTGCATTTGCAAACCAATGGTTCTCATGAGTCTATGCTTCCATTAACATTTTAGTAATTTGTGTTCTCAATATTCTAAAAACATCTGTTATTATGGCTTTTTTTCGTGGATTTATATCTTTATACATACACATTGATGTGTATTTATGAGTAAGAATATACATACCGTGGGTCCAGTTTGCGTATTTTTGGTGTGTTTATCATGATGTGTGCCTGTATTGTATGAGAGCTTATTTGCGTGGGCTTGTGGCTCGTCTCCAGTCATATGTGCCATCTGCTACCTCTGCAGGTGGTGCCACCCAGGACTGATGTTGTTGATGCATCATCACACCCTGCTCCATCACCTGTCCCACGCTATTACTACACAACACACTGATTAATGAACCCATCGGATACACCATCTCTTAGTGTCCCCGTGTGCATGTGGGTGTGTGTAAACGTCCAAGCATATATGTGGAGTAGGCAGTATATCTGAGGACCCTATTCATCATCAATCTGTCAGCATTTATTTATAACCAACCACAGATCATGACCTCTAAATGCCATTAGTCTTTTTCTTCAATGTGGTTTTCTTCATTTTCTATTTTTGTCTCAATGAAACGAGACAATTAAAATTGATCTATTTGATGTTCTTTTTTAAATCCAAGCTCAAGGCCAATTCTCCACAGGGAGCAATCATAAATATTAGATAGTTCCCCTGTCACTGTCATTCAGCTTTGAGATCCTAAGTCCCACATGTCTTGAAGATCAATGGTGGGCTATATGTCTGCGTGCTGTCAGTCAAGCCAGTGGCCTTGCTGGCCTCGCTCTGCCCTGAAGAATGACTAGCTGCTTATTTGACCCGTTGGCCACAAGTGGATTGTTAAGATGAGAAGCGCTGAAGCACTCAGGGACTTCTGAGAGCTTTTCTCTGTCTGAACACATGGTCCTGGTCTTTTCACCTTTTTTTATTTAAAGCTCAAAAAGATGGCCTTTTTTGACTTGTGGTTATGATGTGAATACTGACGGCACATTTTTCATAGAAAAAAAGACCCTGCATGTACAGTGTATGTGTATATGGTTGCCTGTGTGCATATTGTGCTTCTTCAAAGAAAGTTCAAAGTAAAGGTTTGAATACCTGAACTTTGTCCAGGACTGTGTCCATAGACCTGAATAAGATTGGAATAAGAAACAGTTTCCAGGGAGTCTGTGTCAATAGGTAAACAATACAAAAAATATATAAAATCCACAAAAGTTACTTCTCTGCAACTAGATGGCTTGACTAACACCGGTTGTTTTGGGTTTTTACTATAATCAAAATCAAATAATCCATTTTCTTAACAAGAGAGGATGACAAAGGTGTTTTCTTAAATAGATCTGATCTTTATCTTTAATTTTTCTATTTGTTTAAGTGACCTTTGGCCTTGTACAGCTCTGCGCCCCAGTAGTTTGGAGGGCATTAAGACAACAGTAGATCTTTATTATAATTCTTGTGTAATTCAGACAGAAACACTGGGCAGGTCCAGCAGCCTAAGATCTGAATGCTGACAAAGAAAGACCGATGTAGGTACAACAAGTAATTCTAATTATATAAAAAACATCTATGGACATTATAACGATACTTATACACAGAAATATCAGTGGTGCTAGTGTTAAGTAGAACACTGAGGGCGCTGATTTACAAATTAGTAGAATTGTTTCAGCACATTCCAGGTACAACACTTCAGGTCTGTCCAGTAGAGTGTGGACAGAACACACAGGCTTTGCCAAGTGTTAGTACACACTGGCAAAATACACACAGGGACAGTTTTCTCTGCTCATTTGCAGTTCCTCTCTTTCCTCTCCACTCTTAGCTTTTTACTGTAAGGACAGTGTTTACTGCCTTATTACAAGAGTCTCTTTAAATATATCAGAACCTGCTGATATAAAATACCTTCAAATATTATGTCATGGTTAATGCAGTCTTGTTAAATGTGGTCTTCTGGTTCAGTATTAGTAATATGTCTCTTACTGCTTTTAATAAAATCCTAAATCTGACATTGACAAAAGTACCATATTACAGCATAACATTTAAATACAGGGTTGAAATATTGCTGAAATATTTTCTTGTTCAAACATTCTGCTGTGCTGTTCTGTGTATACTGCTATGGTGAGGTACTTTAGGCTTTAATGAGACCAGACGTAGTACACCAGAGTAAAATATTTGTGGTACTGTATAGCAGCATGTGCTGACATCAACACTTTTCCATCTTTGAACGTCTCTCATCACCAGGACCTCCTGTATCCCTATCATGGTGACCATCATACGGAGCAGATAAACCTCCACATGATTAATGTAATGTATGTGAGGGTGAGGAGCTAAGAGAAGGACGGAAAGAAGGTGGGAGGAAGCATAGAATTATTACTGATAATTATCAAGCCCCTGTTTCTACCCCTGGGTCGACTCCCCTAGCTCTGCCCACCCTTCTACAGACTATTGAGTTACTGGCCTACAGCGATTAAGTAATTTGTAATGGGCATTTACTGTGGCAGGGCAGAAATCCTATTTTGTGATGGCTGGCTAATGTGATCAGAAGCATTTTAAGCTGTTTTGGCCCTCTGAAATTACATTTGTTCATCTGAGGTCTCTTCCTCCCTCCCTTTCACTCTCTTTCTTTCTCTCTCTTTCTTTCTCTCGAAGATCTGATTAGATTGACATTTTGCCCCCCCTCCTCTCCATCTGCTCTTTTTGCGCCCTTATCTCACTTGATTTTTCAACTAAGTGAATTTTTAAGAAAAAAAAAAAAAAGGAACCCAGACTTTTTCAAACTGCTTAATTCTGCAGCAACAACACAGACAAAGTGAAACAAAGTAAACACTGAGGCAGAGTTTGTGTAAAAAGTGTAAAAGGTGTGGAGGTATTGGCTGGAGATGTCCTTAAAAAGAGTGAAGTTAGGAAATCATCCACATATTAGATATTTCCAATGAATTATTTGGAATAGTACATAGTAAACTTTATGACAGGATGTCAAACTAGTTGATCTAGTTGAGGGAGAATTGGTTTCTCATAAGAATTTAAAATATATTTTTTTATAAAAAATAAAATATAAATATAACTCTATAGTGTGTAGTAGTGACTCTATACTGTAAGGATTTAATAATATTCTGACAAACACCTACATGCATGTAATTAGTAACCAAATATATAATGTAGATATATAGTATGTTCAGTTTATATGACACAGTTGACTTTTTTATTTATCGGCAGATCACTCTGGTTATTTAAATTGTAGCTGCCAAGCCAAAAAGTATAAACTCTGTCCACTAGGGGTCCTAAACCTACTGTTGCCCCTGTCGTTTCATTAAAGGTCCAGAAGAAAAACCAATGAGGCTGCATGAGGCTGGCCACTTTTGGTCCGCAGGCCAGGAGTTTGAGATCCCTGCTTTAAGCCTGCCACTGTTTTTAATCTTAATGCTGGTTTCGTGGACTCCTGTTCTGCCTGAAGATGTTTGTAATGGCGATGAATTGGTTTATCAGTGCTTCCACAGACAAGCGGCTCTCCTGGCTGTGGACAGAACGCACTCATTAAAGCTGCAGCTCAGGCTCTCGGAGAGTCGTCCAAGTAGAAGGCTGTTAGAACAAACATCCACTTAGAGCACATTCTCCTCACCGCCCGTGTCTGAGCACAACAGCACAGTCCAGTGTCAGAAAACGGTGCTGTCATCAGGAAACATATTTATTTCCTCTCCGGCCGTCTGCCTGTCGATCCCCATGGAGCTGTGTAGTGTGAAGGCAAAGATTTGACAGAGTGGAGGCAGAACGGGTGAGAGAGATGGAGAGACCGAGAGCCTTTGCACATTTATGTGTTAGAAATGAAAAGTCCTTCGTGTGAAGTGGGGACTCGGTGTGTGAGAGTGTGTGTGAGAGTGTGTGTGTGTTCGCTCCTGGCCTGTGTTCATTTATGTGTCTGTGTTTGTATTACAGTGTGGCACTGATGGTTGGCAGCAGGTGTGTGTCAGGCTGTGTGGTGGCTCTGTTGTGTGGCTCACATAAGGGGTTAATGGAGAAGGGGGGAGAGGGGAGTTGAACGCTCGCCCTTGGGCTCCCCAGACGCTACATGGCTGAGGGGGAGAGTGCTCTGTGTGTGTGTGTGTAGGTGTGTGCGTGTGTAAGTGCTAGAGAGAGAGATTGAGCAAGTGGGTGAACATGAGCACACACCACACACATCTGTGTGTCTCCAAACGCTCAGATTCTGCTGATGCAGCAGGCTGTGATGAGCCCCCCACCCCCCCCC
>NC_024308.1:9272817-9278800 GCF_000523025.1 Cynoglossus semilaevis
TGCTCTTTATGGCAGAGCACACAGGTCACCTTCTCAGTTGCTGAATTTAATACTCAGCTGGAGTGAGGCAGGTAAAAAATTGGAGCAAAGGACTCAGAAACGTGAGCACCGGGCTTTAGCCTCGTTTAGGGTGAATTTTTTGGGTTGCTTTGGAGACAGATACTGTAGATACTTGTCTGGGTAGACGAGTGTCCTAAAGTACACACATGCACACACACACACTTTATATGCACCCTGGCTCAGGTGGTTGAATAGGAATTGGATCATTTTTCTTCAACTGTGAAATATGTTTTCAATACTGAAAGCAGAGCCCTGGAGCTGCTGGCGTTTTAGCCAATGGCGTTGCTGGTCACCGTGAGTAAAACAGATCACTGGCTGTTTAATACAACAGTGTTTTATTGTCCTGCCCGTGCAAAATAATGAGAACACAGATTTACCTCTAATACCAGTGTCAGAGTGGGTGATAAGGTCTTCTGGGATTTTTCCAGCTTGTTGTACAACAAGCGTACAGTCACAGCAGCTCATCTGTTCAGAGTTACAGTGTCAGTGTCAGACTGGTCAAGACAAGGAAGAGGAAAGACCAGAGACTTGATGAAACCTGTGTTTGTACAACACATTATAGTTCTATGTACTACTTCAGAAAGTATTACAACTGTAGTAGTAGTAATATTAATATACTACTGTAGTAGTAATATAGTATTACAATTGTCCTCAGCCTCCTCTACATTTACAAATATATATATATATATTTGCTGAAGATAATAATGTAAACTTTTTAAATTAAACTATTATGTTCACAAAATGCCTGTGAACTGTAGCACCTGGGAAATACTTAAAGAGAATTAAATTTCCTCAGAAGTGCTAATGGTTTTGTCCTTAACTGTTTCCCTGAAACCAAAATACCTACACGCGCACAACATATTGACGCTATTTATCTTGTAATACCCACAATAAATCATTTTTGGTCACGTTACAATACAACGTTTTCTCCTTTACAACTTCCCAAGTCACCAAAGCAAATTACAGTTGTGTTTAGGGACTGAAGTGAACTGTTAAGAGTAATGAAGTGCCGGGCATATGAGTGTTTGGTGGTTAGACTTTGTGTTTGCTGTTGTCGTGTCATGTTACTTTGATTTTAATGCTGTTATCATCACCTCACTGAGGCTTTGTAAGATATTTGTATATTGATATTATCCTCCTGCATGTTAATGTGCTCATCAAGATATCGGGCGTACCATCAACAATTTTGGAGTATTTTCCCAGTACATAGACACTCAGCCTTATAGTTTTGCACTCCCACTGTTCAAATGGTTTCATAAACAGAAAAGACATCTGGTTTCAATGATGGTTTGTCCTTGTAATGTAGTGTTGTTTAACTATGTGATAACTCTAACTATAGGATTTTGTGATCGTGTGTGTGTGCGTGTGTTTGTGTGTGACTGTGTTGCTGTGAGGGTGAGGCCTCTGCGTTCACCTGGCTGGCAGAATGCCTCCTGTTCAATCTCAGCTCTGTCAAACTCACTTATCTTCCACTCCTAACAACAGATGTCTGGCCAGCCCAGCCTGCACCTTAGGTTATTCTTTGTGCACACCCTTTCCCTCCACCACCCCTGCAGCCCTCACACACACGTATATACACACACCCATCAGGTTGTGTTAGCTCTCTGTCAGTCAACATCAGTAGCTGGCACCTTTATTACAGGAGGCAATAAGTCAGTGTAGAGGTGAGAAGGAGGAAGGGTCTGATGTAGTGACAATTGGGGCAAGTAGGGAACAGAGGTGCACAGACTCCAAGGTGATTTCTATTTGTTTAGAAGAAAATAGCTGAAAAAGACGCCAATAATTATTTATTATCTATATGAGATAAGTCAGGAAAAAAAGTCCAGAGACCTCTTTTAATTATAGAGACTAAACTAAACATCTCTGTACAATCTGGACATTTGTGCAGTGTCACAACCTGCTTGTTGACCTCTTCTTAGTCACTTAGTCAGAGTTTTTGTCTTGATGAGCAAAAAAATCTGATCGAGCTAAAGATATATATATATATATAGATATATATATATATATACACACACACACTCGACCTGTGGTAGTTGTGATAGTTAGTGTGACAATGGCAGAGCATTATCAAATCAGGAAAGGCCGATCAACCAGACTTCCTTATCTTACCTTTTATCTGTGCCTAAGTCTTAAAATAAAGATTACTGTATTTTTACCCTTCTACCCTCAGCTCTGCGCGGTGTCTTTCCTGTGATGTACACCATAATGTCAGTTATTAGCTGTGTGTTTTCCCCTCCGACTGACTGATTGATGAGTTCCATTGGTTTGGTGTCATGAGTCTCTTTCCCCGTTGCTCCTCAAATAAATTCTTTATTATTTCCAAATAGACAGCTTTGCCCTCAAATGAATAAAAATGCTTTATGTTTTACGGCTTACTTCACCAAAGGTTGAATTTATCGTTCCATCTTCCCCTAGGTTCTTGGTGTCCGCCTACAACCGTTCTCGTCACACCTTCCGATCCTTAGCTGCCACTTTGATTTCTGTTCGGCCCTTTCACTACACAGTCGTCTCCAAATGACTTAAGAGTCTGTTGATTCCTATCATTTGGCTCTGCTAAAATCCTTTCCTTTATGTCTCCATATAAAGGTAGCTAATAGGCTAATACTGATGATGTTCAGTTGGTGGACAAGTTTAGGTTTCTAACTTTTATTTTAAAAAAAAGACAGGAAAGAAGATAAGTTCTTGTAGATAAATTGATTACGCAGTCTCTCTGTGTGTGTGGCTTCATCTACCAATGTAAATTAGTGTTTGAAAGAAGGCCTCTTGTTTGTCATTTGTACCAAAGATGTATAATAAGTACTGTGTTCTGTGGGGTATTTATATCCTCTCATTATTTTATTTTTTTGAATCACTCTTAGTTTGGTTGTTGTCGTTACTCTTCATTTGAAAGAGATTGCTGATTGACATCAATACTGAGCTATTTTGTTGGTAATGTCATCATGAATAATAAGAGGATGTTGGAGCCAACCAATTTATAACAATGATTTAGCTCAGAATTTTAAGGAAAAGGATAGTGGGCCAAACCCTAAGACCAAGACTTATTTTTCCGAACTAGACACTGCAGTATTTCATGGAAATAAAGCTGCACAGTGTATTAGCTGTGGCCCATTGTTAAATTCAATTGATTGAGTTTAAAATTCATCAAAATACATGCACTGATCATAAGCCCCACCCTGACTCTGCTGTGTTTTTATATGATATGATTTGTAAATATTTGGCTCTATTGGTGGTTCTGTGATGAACCCACGAACTGTCCTGTGAATATGTGCTGGACGATGGATGGATGGATGGATGGATGAATGGAGGGCAGCAAATCTTCAATATTTTCAATATTTTTGTGATGTAACAATCATTTTCTAGCCTAAGAATATAATTAGTATGGTGTCACTACTTTGTGGTTTTTCGCCTATCATGGGCTGTTTTGAAGCATATCCTCCATGTAGGGCAAGGGACCACTGTACAAACCTACTTTCAGGAAATGTATGGCTTGACTATATGTCATACACCCTACTTTAGATACACACAGGAAGTATTTCAAGGATTGTGAAAATCTAAACATAAGTTCTATTTATATGTCTGTGAAATCTCACTTTGGGTGGAAATTAACATTAACTCTGGCCTCCGTTACCTGAGTTTTGGTTTATGTTGCTTTGTAACAATATTCAAGTTGTTTTGTGGACCTGGACTAACCTTTTGAAGTCTTATTTCCAAATGTACAGACCTTAGAAAGTACTTGAGAAGTTCTTGGGTTGGATGCTCATCAGTCTGAAATTGCTGTTTTTAGATTAGACTGAAATGATAGGGAGGATTTATAGCATATGTTTATATCTCCAGTAAAGTTATATTTTTTTATTACATTTAATGCATACATGAATAACATTAAGTCTGCTGATATGACACCGTTTTTTATGGAACAAATCTCATTTCACTGTATGTATCATTACAGTATGTAGGTGTGTTTTTAATCAAAACGTGGGAACACACTGCATACTGTTAATTAACACTAGATATATATATATATATATATATATATATATATATATATATATATATATATTAGAACGACGCACATTAGAACAATACACAACCTTTAAATAAATTCTTGGAAATATTTTTGGGGGTCAGCTGACATCTATTAAAATAACATGGAAAGGCATTTAAAAAATATTTCAAAATCAAAGCTACCACTGGGGTGCAGACAGGAGCTGACGAAGGCCAGATGTGGCTCAGGGATGTAAATTGGACTGGTCCAGGTCTGGTCTTGGGTTTTTCAATGAGGTTCATTTACACGCCAATGCAGTCATCTCAAAGAGACTACACCATTACAGGCATGTGCATTTCTCTGCGTGTGTGTGTGTGTGCGGACACACAAAGAGTTTGTTCTCTTGCCAGGCTTATCAAGAGTTTTACTGCACCTCACAATGCCGGGTAATTAGGTGTCCTCTGCTCCGCCTGCCTCTTTCACTAACGCTGGAGAAATAGACCTGTCACTGTTTGGGCACTTGAGATTCAACAAATGCTAAGCAGTAATGGTTTGCTTTGTGTCCCTGTAATGCATTGCACTGACAGTGGGGATACTTAAAAAAAGAGACATTGTCTTTTCTCCACATCCGTTTCCTTTCTGTGCCTTTCATCAGACTTCTCCCTGCAACGGCTTGAAACTTCAGAATTGCAAATTCAGGATATTGGATAATACAAGTCAATTAGCTTTTGTCTTCTCTGAGCAGTTCTTTTGTAGGCAGAGGACAGTGTTGAAATAAAAAAGACCAACCTCTCAAAATGATATTTTAGACATCATAATTTAAACATCCGTCCACTTTTAATATCAACATTTTGCATAGTTTTTCTCCGTTGGTGGCTGTAGGTGACTTTGTGAGAGGAGGGGAGAAATAAAATGGGCACCAGTGAAGGACGGCATGGGCATAGGAGACAACAGAGGAGAGTGGAGGAAAAGACAAGGACGTACAGTGAAGAGGACTGATATAATTGGAAGGAAGGACAAAAAAAGACAGAAGATAATAACAGAGTTGGTGATGAGTCTCCTTTTTTTTTTTTACTGATGTTGCGCATACAGAGAAGCTAACACCAGTTTACCACGAAAACAATTACACATGCTTGTCATTCATTATCCTGACCTGCTTATTCCAGTTCAGGGACACTGGGATAGCTGGACCAGAGCCTATACGGCAACATAAATTTGACAGGAGGCAGCTCAGTCCTTACACGGCCAACAGGCATCCTCAGCACCACCGCTGTGATTAAGACACTGAAATAACTCTTCTTCTAATATGCTATCATTAGCATTAACAGCAGTCAAGGACAGTGCATAGACATTAGGCAGGAAACGTATGTGAATCCATCAGGAGAGAAGCAGGATTAGCAGTTAAGTAGCTGGGCTGTGAATGGTGCCGGCTACGACTTGCATCAGGGAGCTCATTCCACAGACACCACACTGCCTGATAGTGTGGGGGTCATACTCAGCTGTCATGGACCAATGATCTATTTTTCTACCTGTCAACTCCTCAGAGAGGCTGAGACAAGGGAGACTAGCCTTTTTCTCACCTCCCCCTTTTGCTCTTTCTATCTCTCACTTTTCCGGCATCTGCAAGATTCACCGTGTAAAATGTCACAACAGGAATCAAACTGCTGCCAGTGGAAAGGAAGTGGCCAATGATGATAACGAAACCATCGGTACTGTACAACAGCACAGTACAGATCACATTTAAATATTACTAGCCAAGGAAGACTCCTCATTTATTTGTCTGTTGTACTTTTTTTTACATTGCTGCTAAAAGTATTTAAGATTCCTAAAGTATTTGTTGGATACTACAAAAAAAACAAAAAAACAAATGCAGATTAGAAATTAGGTTGATCACACACTATATATGCACTGGTATACGCCAAAATAAAGAGAATAGCGTCC
>NC_024308.1:9278852-9284203 GCF_000523025.1 Cynoglossus semilaevis
CGGATGGATGGATTTTTACATTTTCTTTATAACCAGGCGTCTGTATTTCACTAATGTCCACTTTTTTCTTCTGTCATTTGTCGTTGTAAATTACTGCATTTTTGTTGCTACTTTTTTCGGCTTATTTGAATTTCATGAATGTTAATTAAAAGTCTTTCATCACCCCTGTTATGTTCTATTACAATGAGAGAAGCCTTTCTAAATTCACCAGGGCATCTGATTGCTGGGTAAATACAGCTGTCCTGTAGGAGATATTGGCCATGAGTCACATATTATATATATCCAACTCAATAAAGCAGGAGCAGGCAGCCTGATTACTCTGCCCTGAGTCAAGGAGATAATGATATCTGGCTGCTGGCTGACCAAGAACAGACTCAAGATGAACTAACAGGCAGGGAGATTGACAGAAAGTGCTGCTAAAAGAGTTGTATGTGATTTTTTTTTTTTTTGTCATGAGACTTCTCCAGCCCACCTGGGCTTTGGACTGCTTGTGTCAGCTCACCCCTGTTCTATCTGTCACCTTTGATCTGTCCATGCACCCACTCCTCTTCTCCGCCCTCTCTCTTTCGCTGTAACACAGAACATTCCATTTTTTTCCCTCATCCTCTTCTATAGCTTTTTCCAGCAGGAGCGAAAGGTTGGCAGTATTTTCTCTGCAATCATGCACATCTCTGAATGTGTACATGTGTGTCTTCTCTCTCAGTATTTGTGCACTGTGTAATGTTGACAGAGGCTGTGTTGAAAAAGATGTGCATTAGCAGCAGCAGCAGCCGTAATCCTTGACTACTTTTAGTTGGAAAAACATTCAGTTTGAGAACTCAGTGAAGGTCAGTGTTTATAGACAACAGAAAAATGACCTAAAATATGTAAGACGCACTGTATAAGGAGCCATTAAAGACAGCTGTATATTTATTCAACAGGATATACAATATAAAATCACTCAGTAGAAATAAAATGACCAGGGTCGAGGGTCATAACCCTGACACCCACTCACTGTTACTGTCACTGTTAGCTGTTAGCCAAGGACCAACTGGGGTATTTGTGGTTGAAAATAATATAAAATAATAAAAGTACCTTTTACATCTTTGCTTGAAGATATTTTCAAATTATATATATTTTATTCTGAAGCCAGATAGATTTTGTGGAAATTAATTAAACTTGCAATTTCTTTTTTTACCTTTGAGGCAGCAGGAAGTAATCTCTGCTTCTGGACCTACTTCAAACCCAGACCATAGGCACACAATGTATCATTTATATAAAATAGCAGTAAATGTTTTCATATAAATGCCATCAGCAACTTTATGATAATATTGTAAAATTCGGATTTTGCTATTATTAACTGTAATTATTTTTTATTGTTGCCCTGTTCTGATACTGTAAAACCAAATGTTTAACTGATCCCAGTGTCTGTGTTAGAACCACCTTCACATGATAAAGTCCTCTTCTGGCCTCGGAGACAGAAATACACACGTCCTTGGTATAACATGTCACATACGTTGCTGTAGAACATTTGTGTCAAGAATACACTATATATAGGTCAGTAACAGACATGTCAATAAGAACTGCTAACGGTTGTCAACACTGGTGCAGAAAACTAAAATATTTTATGTGGCAAAATCTTCATCATGGTAATGTCAAAAACAGGGCCCCTGGTGGACATTGTGTTTAGCGTGTTTGCTTTACAGCATAATTGTCATAGTTTAACTGGTTTTGCTGGTCTTTCTCCATGATATGTGTACATGTGTATGTATAGTATCACACATACGGGTGTCAGGGTGAGTGTTTGTCTGGACTGTACATGTGTCACTGTGATGACCTGCTGTGGTGACCAGGATTAACCTGCCCACACCAGATGACTGTATGGATCGGCTCCAGCGCTCTGACAATCCTGAAATTGATTGGCCGATAGAAGATGAATCCATCAAGGACTATTAACTCCTGATGTGTTGATTACTCTCATCACTTGTTCTTGTATTTTTCAAACTCCTTGAGTAGATCAGCTCTTATTTCTTATCTCTTGCTCCAACATTAGAAGCTGTAGTTGCTATAGCAATGTTAGATCTACAAACTTTAGTAAAGATTAGTCTGGCAAAGAACTTTGCACAGCTTGGCTGGTGCACAAGTGATCCATTTTGTTTTTATTTGACTTTTATTGGACTAACTATTATTATTAATATTCATATTTTATATCAGAATAATATCAGGGAAACAGAGGAATATATATATATAGTCATTATTATAGCACAATTATATGACAAAGTAGAGCATAACGGTTTTTACAAATATAGAAAACAGAAGCAAGGTCTTAAAAACTATACATAGAAACTTTGGAAAACTTGAGAATCCAAGTATATAAATAACTACTAAGACAGGACATGACAAGTGAGGAGCATCAGGAAAACCCTGGGGTGTGGACATTGAAGGGCAGGAAGTGGACTTGGAGCAAACACAAAGGCTGACACACACAAATATATGTGCAGGATAAAACAGTGATAGTGAAGGAAGGACAAAACTTAGTGCTGACTGTGTTACTGCTACAGGACACATTCTTATTCTCCCTGCTTCTCTTTCTGACACATTCTTTCATTTCTTTTGTACCAGTTTGGAGGAGGTGGTTATTAGGTCTCAGTTGTTTCTCCTCCTCCTCCTCCTCCCCCTCCCCCTCTCCCTCCGCCCCCCCCTGCTCCCTCTTCTCTCTTAGTGAGGACTTTCACTTGACCAACAGTCCATCCACTTCACCGCCGTCCCTCCAGGCCCTTTTGAAGGTCCCTTCATTTAATCATTTTTTTTAAAAAAAGATTTTTTTTTCTTTTCCGAGGGGCAGTCCAAGGTCACAGATCACATCAAAGTTGCTTTCCGACTCAGTGACCATTTAATCAAGCTGAGACCCATTTTGCCTCCACTCTTTTCAAAACATCTTTTCTTCTAGGGGCTCTGGGGTGAAGCCGGTGGCCTCGGCTTTGCAACTCCTATTGCTAGCAAACTATTAGAGGTAAAGTGGGTGGCTTACAACTCTTCCCTGGGATTTGGAGCTTGGCTGAGTGTCCTCTAAAGTCTTCACTTGAAATACCTGTGTTTGCCTCTAACCCCAGCAGATAAAAAAAACTTTAACATTTTTGATGACTTAAACCTCCCAGTGATAAAGTTTTATTATGGTTCTTTGTATCTTCTCGCAGCTCTGGAATCGACTGGTGTACTGTTCAGGATGTACCGCGTGGTTAAAACAAGTGATATACATACAAAACTAAACAAAACTAAAAGATAATTGTACTTTATTTCGTATTAGGGACATTTTTGTTTGAGGGTGTGCTGAGGGATTTTTTTTAACAATAATAAAACATAGCTTTATCGCTGGTCTATTATCAACCAACCGCTACAGAAACCTATCATACCTCCTTCCCTGTGTATCCGTTGACTCTATTGTATCATCTTTTTACTCAGCTGTAGATTGTGTCGGTCTTTTTCATGGTAAAACTGCACAAGCACTACTGTTATCCATACAGCAAGACTAACCAACAATAAGAAAGAATACTTGTCTGCTAAGATAAAGTGCTTTGCGATGCCTAACAGTCTTTCTCAAAGTTATGCATGGCAATATGTGCACCTGTGTCTCTATGTGTGCCTGACTGTGTAGGTTGATGAGTCAGGCCGAGGTAAGATTGCTTTTTTAACAGTCTCTCAGTGACAAAGAGCCAGTCAACAGCTACAGGCAGGGAAAACATAGGAGACTATTTCTGCCGTTAGATTCATTTGTTGGCAAGCAATCTAGCAGGTGGTAAGGAAGGAAAGAAAAATATCCTCCACCTGAAGATTGTTAAAAAATGTCGGAAAGACACGGGTAACATCTGGTCCCTGCCAGCAATAAATGTAGCCTAGAAGTTAATATCCAAATGTTGGTCAACTATTGGAAACAAATGTTTTGACCGTAGTGTCGTTGTTGAAAGGAAGTGGCAAGAATTGTCTGAGGTTAACATTGATGATTCCACTACATGTATGTAATTGTTTGAAACATTTTAGATGTGTATCTTTAATGTTCCTCAACAACAACAACAACAACAACATAATAATAATAATAGTAATAATAATACAGATAAATAGATGGTTATTTAGCTTTAGCTGGTAACCGCCAAACAACATAGCATTGCTGTCTTCTTTTACCAACATGTCAAAAGTCAATCTAAGTTTTTTAACTACACACTCCCCAACTTTTATGTTGTCGTTATTTAGATTTAAGAGACGTAAGACTTAAGCAGGTTGATATGTATCTAAGATTGGAACAGAGATTATGGACTCCCAGATGTTGTGGCTGTAATTTTCTACTTGAGACGTAACTACAGAGTGAAGTGTTTCAACATCTCATCCTCTAGCTGTGGAAATAATATTTTTTGTGGCCTCTACTTTCAACATCGACACTGATCCCAGAAAAACAGTAATCTAAACCAGTAATCATTCTCAGCTGTGAGGTCTGGGTTTTTAATATTTGCACTTGCACCACTGGGATCATCCCAAACAGGTGTCCTCTTTGTGCCCTCTGTCATGATCATGGTAATGTCATCTTTTTGATTCATGCTCTTCTAACCCACAGCAAGTTGTAAAAATGTCTGGGTAGAAATGAACTTGTAATACCAGGAGCAAGGACACCCAATGTCAGGGGGCACCTCCACTACAGTCCCATTCTGAAGTTGCAGCAGCAGCATTTTAGACTCTGAGGTCTACAGTGTCTGCTGTGTGTGATATCTGCAGTTGAGTCCCTTCTGTGCCATCTGTAGGCAACATAGGACACAGCAGTGCTTTTTTTATGGTCAAAATATTGCAGGATAAAGTGACAAAATGCTACAAACATTAAAAGTGTACTTTAATATATACAATAAGAACTTGTTATATTTAATTTACTTTATTGAACCCACAACCCTGCACTATCTACTGAGGTAGAGCAATCAGTAGTCATATTACTAATGTGCTTTTGAAATATAAAGTCAGTTATTGATTAAGATTTTCTTTATTGTATGTTCAGCAATTAAAAATAACATTTTAATGTCTCAGATAACATATTTCAGTTATTGCAAAGATTTGCATGCAAATCTTAGCATTTGTAATATCAGAAACTAAGATACATATATCTGTATATATGTTTATATTGTTAGCTCTTTATAACATTAGATAATTGTTAAAACATTTGTTAACATGTAAACATTTTTACAAGCTGTAAAACAAAAGAGAGAAGGTGTGAAGAGCGACAGACACAGAGAGACCGTCTTCTTTATTAAACAAAGATGCAACACTACGTTTACAGCATGTTTACATTCACAATATTCATCTAGAAAGTCAAGGGTCTCAGCATTCTGCTTGTT
>NC_024308.1:9284242-9313026 GCF_000523025.1 Cynoglossus semilaevis
GCCCTGTGACATCACTTCCGGCTGAGGCAGCACAGCTGGCAGATATGAGCCTCCGTGTCCTTCAACCTCAATCTTCTCTAAGTCACGTAACCACTATGAAACCAGACAAGAGCAGGCAACACAAACACACACACACACACGCACACACAAAAGGCTTCACACACCCTATAACCCCCTGTTTTCAGCCAGCCTTTAAATTAGTCTCAGTGTGTTGTGTCAGTGTGTCAGAGCAGAAGCCCGAGGCAACAGTGTGGAGAAAGAAGGCTGAGAATATGGGTTGCAACTAGTAGTGGACTCTCATTAACCTCCATACCTTCTCTCCATTCACTAAGTCTCCTTCATCAGCTCAGCCAGGCCTGAAGTGACACGTGGGCCTCCAGAGTGTCAGCAACCATAAAGATGCCTCCACTTCAGCGTTTTAATTGGAACTTCTGCTGTTGATGTGTGAACAGCTGTAGGACATCGAAGGGCAGATCTATCATCTCTCCCCTCTAAAGACCGCCTGAGGTCAAATGGCAGCACTTACTGTGGCAGGGAAACCTGCAAACCTGCTGTTTATTTATGGATGTATTGCTCCATATCTCCTTTTGCACCTTCTCACTCTGACATTAGCATATTCAGCTGTGAGTGTGAAATGGCTGGGAGAGAGCACATGGGCATCTGGATGCGTGTGAGGCTGAGCTGCGGTGAAATGACCATCAGAGATGTATTTTTAGATGAAGGGCAGGATTCACACATTTGCAGCAGAACTGCAGGCACGTAAACACACGCTCAGTTTTTTTTACCTGCAGACACAAATCCAATATTCATTTCTAAATGACTTATTTTTCACCCTGTTGCTCTTAGCAGCAGTGTGGCACCAGTGACCAGTGTTTGTGTGTGTGTGTCTCTGTGGGAGGGTGCGTTGCATATTCTAATTAATGCAGATTGCGAGAACTAACAAAAGTAACGCATTTGCCGCATGGAACAGGGTTTGTGGCGACGAGTGTGCACTGTGAAGACTGAAGCTGGTGGTGTCCTTCTTCTGATGTCTGGTCTTGGTGCCGCCTTGTCACTCAGCCTGAGTACACAGAGCAAACAAGGCTAACACCAGCCGTCCACTTGGAGTGGAGTGTAGCACTGGGTTGTACAAGCACACAGGAAGTACATGAAGTTCTTTAGCTCTGAGGTTATCGTCTGATTTTACTGATCTCACCAAGTGTTGGTAAAATCCAAGTGGATGTTTACCTCGTGCTAAGAGGAGTTGTCGTCATTCACTAGATCTTCTTTTAATGTGCGCTGATGAATTGGTTTTAATTTGCTAACTGACAGAGCAGATGGTGTCGCCAATAAATATAGGAAACAATCAAAGACGAACGTGCACGTCTTTTTATTTCCTGAGGATTGAAGAGTGATTCACACGAGTCTCTCTGAAGTTTCCACAAAATTCTGATGATTAAAAGTTTTTGACGTCTGTTATTGGACAACTGGATTTTCAGACTTGGCATACCTGTGTATTCTCAGTCAACTGGATCAGTCTGCACCTGAGTTTGAGGTCATCAAACACAAGAATATGTTTTTGTAGACAGGAATATGTACTTCTCTCCAGAAAAGATAAAAAATATTATCTTTGTCAAGCTTGGAGATTTTGTTGTTTACAAAAAGAAAATATCTCCTAAAACTTAGCCAGAATCTAAGACTTCTGGGTCAGAAGAGAAAGAGCTGCAAGAAACTTGTGAAAGTCCAGTTGCCTCCTTACATAAAATGATTCACTTGAGAACCAAAGAAAGGCCAGTGTCAGTGGATCAGTGATCTGTTTCTTTCAGGTCAGCGTACTGCTCCGCTGGTAATATTTCAGGCTTTGTAGACAGAAAGGACAGTCGTAGTCCTTCCAACTGTTCCTTGACAAAAAAGAATCCTCTCATCTACGTATTAGGACTTGGTTTGAGAATTCATTAAAAAAAAAAAAAAAAAAAAATCAGATTTTTTTATATCACTTGTCACCATTTCTCTAATTGATTCTCAGTTACAGATTGGTTTGTTTTAATTTACTACTGTAATGTAAATGTTTAAAACTGTAATAACAAAGAGAAAGTTGACACGTAAACAATGCTTAGACAGAAGCTGCGTGAGTTGAACTTCACCTGCGATATTTAAGCTAAAATGCCGTGTTCCAGCCCGTGCCCTGTGTGTCATTAGCATCACAGCACACGAATACACAGTCAGATATATGCACGAACGTGGCAGCAGCTGTCATTGGTGAACACGGACGGAGGTGGAGCTACAACTAAGAATTCAGATGTTAGATAAGGCGGCGCCGGTTTGCATGCTAATAAATGATCATCTGAATACCATTTACATGTCATGTACATCCATCAACATTACTCTAAACATTACTCTAGTGGTGTCAGCAAAAAAAAGACTGCAATACGAGCAATGTCAAAGATTTCTTTTTTTCACAGCATGATTTTTGCAGATTTTGCAAATGCATGCAAATATGTGTGTGCTCCCCAGACAGTTTCTATAAGGAGGTGGTTATTGGTCTCGATATAAGGTGCCTGTGGTCAAGTGTGTTTCTCTGGAGTCAGTGTTTATAAACTGTAATAAACATTTGTGATATTTCTTTGTCAGTGTATCAAACGTGTTGATATTATATTTAACATTATGCACCTCTAAGTCAAGGTCCTGCTTTTCTTTTGTTATATTGCTAATTGCATTAAGAACACCCACTCACCTTCACTTAGTGTGTGACCTGTGAATTATTCAGAGCAGAAAAAACATTTGAACTTTAATTTCCTGCGTATGTGTAATGATCATTAGGGAGGATTGTTGCCATAAAATACTGCAGCAAATACCGTGTTTCGACATTAATTAGCCCTGCACCAATATTAGTTTCCATAGTTACCATTAGCAAGAGGGGAAAACTGATGGATGGTCATATGTTGCATGTGCATAAGCTGGAAGCAATGTAAGATGATGAAGCTGGAGTAGAAAGGCTGTCAAAGACCAGCCAACCCTCTTCACCGTGTTATTCCCTCTACAACATAACCTCGACAACCCTCCATAGGAATATTTGCTTCCAACTGTCCGCGTGCAAATTTCAATGTTGTTTCGCACACATCTCTCTATTATGAAAGCTCTTTTTGGTAACTGAGAAGATATTGAAATAGAGGGGGAAAAGATGGAAGGAGCGAGGCAGGCGTAGATGGAGGAAGGGAGGTAAGAATGAGAAAGAGATTGGTTTTCATGCCTGGTAGTCAGCGAGCCTGTAAATCTCCCAGGAGCATAGTGGGAGACAGCAGAAGGTTGATCGTCATCCATCACTCCTGACAACCCCACTGCTCTGGAAGGGCCTGACATCCCTGCCTGAAAGTTGGAGAGTGGGTGGGGTGGGGGGGGGGGGGCGCATAGGAAGAAAGATAAATAGAAAGGGATGCTGTCTGCAGAATGTGAAAATCAACTCTTCCACATTTAAAGCAGGAGGCAGAGGGGGAGAGAAAAAGGTAAAAAGACAAATGTGTGTGAAGAAATAGAAAGAGGGAAGTGTAGCGTTTTCTGTTTCTGCTGCCTGGTTCATCCTTCACTGAGTGCCTGTGGCAGCAGCAGTGCTATGGCTGAGGGGGTAGAGGTAGACTGGCTGAAACAAGCTCCGTCCTCCTCAGAGCACTGGAGCAGGAACAAGTGGAGACACGGACAAGTGCAAGTGACTCCTCTTCAGATGAACTCGTTGGAGAAGGAGTAGGTTTCTGTGACCACACACAGAACAAATGTCGCCATCGTTTCTGCCTGGGATATTTGGTCTTTTGGTTAATCTGCAAAGAACTGAAAATACACTGTCTATATAGAAACATCAGATGAAAGCTGTCTTCCACATATAGCGCCATCTAACAACATATTCAACAACTGCGCTCGCCAACTCCTTCAGTATGAAATTTCTTTTAATGTGGTACATGGGAAATGATGCAACAGGACTTTTATAATAAGTGTCTGGGAGAAGAGGATGTGAACACTAACCACTGTAGGTCCAGGACGTCCTAAACCAAGGACCCCTTGTGGCATCACGTATAACTACCATGAAAAATATACTAGTTTATGTATTTATTTACACAAGGTTTTCCCTTTACACTCAGTTAAACATGAATAGATTCCCTGTGTGTGTGTGTGTGTGCGCGCGTGTGTGTGTGTGAGAGCAGCTAATTATCAGCACATGTGGGGCTCAGACGGAGACACAGGCTGAACACAGAAACACTCCTACAGTACAAGAGCACACACCAACAGTCATTATTCTATCCCAGCGTGAATGTGGGACGTCGTCATAGTAGGTGGCAGGTGCAGTATGTGTGGGGTAATTAAAAGAAGGCAATCACAGATTTGTGAAAAGGTTAACTCATGTTTACCTCCAGTGTTTTGTTTTTCAGCAGTAGCTCCAAACACAATAACCATATGAAAAAGGTTAAGGTTGTACATTTTGGATGATTGTGTTGTGCCATGTTGGTGCGCACGCATCACTGCATGGATGTGTGACCTGATTAAAGAAGTTTCTGTCGTACGAGGTTGTATAATGGAAATGAGAAATTGCTTTTCGGGGCGGACCGATGCAGAAACTTCCTTCTCTGTTGGATGAATAAGCGAGTCTGATACAAGCCGTGAATGCCTACACCAAACAAAAGCTCTTTAAAAGAGTGTCACCACGCTATCTGATATCTCCTGGAACAGCTCTGCTTTGAATAGTTCTCTTTTTTCAGAGAAGAAGGGAGAAGGAAATTAAAAGCTGACATTTAAAAGGCTGCTGCAGGGACTGGCGGCCCGTGGGATCAATGGCGAGGTATCTCACAACTTCCTCGTATATTAGCTGACTGGTCCACAGGGGAGTCTTTGACAATACAAACAAACCAGGACTACTGTAGACATGTTTCTGTTGCTGTGTCCGTTCACCAACCTCCCTGATTTCTCTGTGTCGTCGTGCGTTCACCTCAGCCCTCAGCGACATCTCACTGCGAGTAGGAGAAAAACAATTTGAAAGATCAGCAAAGAGTGTTTTTGGCTAGCCTGTTTCCATACGCGGTGGTGTTTGGGTTGGTGCCGGCCTGCAGCACAGGTTGACATCTTTATGTGACATTGTGAACAGTGTGTAAGTTTATGTATAGCAGACCTTGGCAAGGTCGTGCAGGTGCTTCTGAGGAGTCACATTCCTGTGTTCCTGTTGCCCCACATGTACACACACCAACCCATGTACCATAGCATGTACGTACTACACTGTATATTAAGCTACACTCCTCCTCCTCTCCTCACTGCTCCCCTCGTCCTAATCTTATTTCCACGTCTTCCCTCTACGTGACCTTCCTCACTGTCAACCAGCAAATTCGGGATAATGCCACACAGAACGGCTCTTTTTGTGCGAGCCCTAAAATAAACAACCAGCAGCATTTTATGTAAATTAGACAGGCTGTTTTGACAACGCGAGCCATATTATTTATTGTATGATTTGATGCACTTTATTGTCCTCACGGGGGGATTTATTTTGGGCTCAGCGGTGCCGCATTCATCACAATCAATACAGAAAAGCTACAAATACCACAGTTAATAAAAAGATAAATAGAAGTGGAAGAAGGAAAACAAACGCATAAAGAACAGCATTAGAAACATTATCAAACTGCCAACATTGCAAATGAGCACATAATACACTTATCACTGTGAGGCATAAATCCTGCTGCTCTCCAGACAGGGCTGCATGGAATTTAACAGCGTGATTTGCAAGATCTTTGTTCCATTGCACTGGATGTGCACCTATGTAATTCTGCCAGTGTGTGTGTGTGTGTGTGTGTGTGTGTGTGTGTGTTTATGTGTGGCATACTATCCTTCGGGGAAACATTCTCCTCAAACTTCACAATTTATTTTCATTGCTCTGCAGTCAGTTTATTTGGTTATAATAAAACTGCACTCACCCAGAGATCTAAAGCTCAGATTAGGAAAAAAAAACCTTGGTTAATAAAAGTGACGTTAAAAAAGACGCCTGGAACACATGCAGGCTGACGAGGTTATTGGCAGCAAGGTAAACCTCGCCGTCATTAGAGTTGGATCATAAAGACTTGAAAGTCAATGGTTTATCAGAGAGAAAAAAAATGTTTGGATTAAATTAAATGACAAATAATAACTCGTGTAATAATAATAATTGCTCGAATGAAACCCTTGGACCAGGTCATTGCAGCCTCTGCTGGGGAGGAGGAGGAAGCTTCATCGTTTTAAATGTCAATTAAAAGCAATTCCTTTTACGCTCAAGTTTCCCATTATTCCCTATCCACCAAACGCCTGGATAAATGTTGTAAAATGTTTGCATTAGAACCGACACCCTGTGTAAAAACTGCTGTAATGTAACTTTGAACATGACCCACTGCAGCAATCCCCAGTGGAGGTCAACGGTATGTAAAACTCCACAGAGCCGTGATCAGTAGTTTAAAACCTTAATTTACCCTCAAGTCCTTTTTTCACCTCGACCGTTTCTTTGTATTATTATTTTCTTCCATAATTAACAGTCCGGTCAGTATCACAGGGCGACAGCGCTGAGCCTCTGCGGAGGTCTCCGTTGACACATTTGAAATAGTTTCTTTAATAATTTATTGAGGCTTCTTCCAGGAAGCAATGCTATCTCGCCACATGCTGGATCGATGTGGATCAAGAGCCGGATTTTGGTCCGCTCTGCAATCCTATCCTGCAGTGTGCACCGGCCAAGGATATTTTAGTGCCAAACCCCGAGGCTAGCTGGTAAAGATGTTAAAAATTTAATGTGGAGATTTTGATCAGACACGAAGCATTTTGACAAACACCCAGAATATGTGAAATGACACTTTTTTTCTTAATTTAACCTGTATGTGAAGCTGATACTCCCAATGCACACTCTAATGAAGCTGTCGTTAGGACTGTGACCTCAAAGGTCAGATTTACTCACTCTTTCTACCTACTCTGTCAAGTGCAAGAGTTTCCTCTGGCCTTCGCAGAAACACTGTAGGATCCACTGTTGTAAATGTTGAATAATCAGCACCGTCATGGATCAGCCATCCTTCTACACTACGTGATGCATCTACATCACACAAATAAGAATAAGAATAAGAATAAGAATAAGAATAAGCCTGTGTTTTATGCACAAACTGCTTCGGTTGTAAGTTTCCGAGTGTTTCTTCTCTTAATATCATACTGTTTTTAACAGTCGCAATTTTTGTAGATTAAACTTGTGCGTCTGTGTTTTCGTGTGTGTTGTGACACAACACAGACACCTGTTCCAGTCTGCAGTAATGTGGAAGGCAAAGGACTTTCACAGTTTTCTGTTGACATGACAGCTCAGACAGTGTGGATGCTAATCTCCTCCAACCACTCCCAGACTAATTAAATTTTAAATGCTGCCGGGCAACACACACACACACACTGTAACAACTGTGCGCACACGCAAACACACACGCACTGGAAGGATTTTAAGTGAATTTCAGTTGTGCAGAAGTTTCCTTGATCTTAACTTGGCAAAAGTGCTAACATTTTTGGAAACACAGTGACAAAAGTTGATCTGTTGTCATCCACTCTCATCACAGGTTCTGTAGTTCCCTTTCACAATGCATTATGGGAATGTTTGACCATGCTGAATCTGTTGTAGAAAGTAAATTAGAAACATTTTCAAACAGGATTATAGTGTCGACTTTATTATCTACTTTATTAATAATTAATAATTGTAATAACCTTATTAATAATTTGAAAAGTGCAGTAGTAAAAACTTAACTAGAAAAAAAACTAAACCAGAGTGGTGCAATTTTTTTAATTTTAGCAACAAACTTTTATTTTTTTATTCTTACATCTGATATTTGAAAACCTAAAACATTATGGACAGAAATGACCGGAAACTGTTGTCACCTCTACTTCACCCTCATTATTAACTTCTGAGCCGCATTATAATATTAAACATTTGCTGAAATACCTCTTCATTTCTATCATTTGCCTGTTAATAATGGGGGTCAGGTTGTTGCCCTGTCTCTGACAGACAGTGATGAGAGTTGAAGATTGAAGGGGAATTAGCAGCTGTATGTCCTGTGTTGACTCATTAGTGAATAGGATTAAACACAGTCCAGTCAAAAAAACGTTTACCTTTTACCGTTAACTGAACTGACTGAAAACTCATGTGACCTAAAAAAAACGAAAGGCCGGCAAAAGAATGAACCTGGATGTTTTCGTGTTATTTACTTACTTTTATTTTAGAGCAACAAAAATACCGCACTGCTTCACATGAGACAATGTAGCTTGTGTTTATTTAGCGTCACAAGTGAAAACTGAATGGCTTGTTGTTGAGACACGTTTCACATCGTGACTTTTAGTCAGTGGTCAAGTGTTGTCCTGTGTAGCTCTCAAACTTTTGCCCAGTAAGTGGGAGATTAACTTTGTGACGTGATACGTGATGACACAAATGTTAAGCTTCAGTAAAATGAGAAATACTGACACTTTAATAAGCCATGTGCCTCCACCCTGAACCCATCAGCCCACCTGCCTGTGTCCTCTACATCTGTCCCCCCATTTAGTGGAGCTCAGCTCATTTTCCTACACTACCTTCATTAAATCACAACATATTTATCTCTGTTCCAAAACCCTCTCATTCACTCCTTGTATCTGGTTCTGTTCATATCGTGCCGTACATGCATCATGTTTGCCTGTTGGAAGATCTGATTATTATTCCAACTCTGATTTAATTCTACGTTTTTTTTCTCCGTATGTGCATCGCCGTCATCTGTCCAGCCCAACTCCCCCCCGTGAGATAAACAGGGAAGACATATAAAACAGTGGGGAGAGTGAAGGAAAGGAGAAGGACAATCTGAATATGTTGGGCAAAAAAAAAAAAAACGATGGAAGAGAAGGCTGAGCAGTCAAAGAAAGCCAGTGGAGTCAGAGTAAGGCTGTATTTGCCTGAGGGGAAAAGGCTGAAAAGTAGCTTGAGCAACAGATGTGCAGGGCAGTAAAGTGTAATTGAAATGCCAGCAGCAATGGTCTTATCTCCCTGCTACAGGAGCCTGCTGCCAGTCTCAACATCAGTTAGATGTCATTTTACCTAAGTCTGAATCAGCCTGCCTCAATCCACAATCCCTATTCCTCTGATGCTAGGGTGGAAAAAGGGGGAGAAATGGACGTGGGGGGAGGGTGAGAAGGAAGAAAGGAAGGGTAGGGAGTTTGTAATAGGATTTCAGTAGCACCTAGTTAACTTCCGCCACCTGGACTTATTTGGTAATTTGATATGGCCCATCAATAGGATTCATTTACCGCCATGCAATATTACCATCGCCATTCATTTGACTTTTTAATGAAATATATATATTTTTTCCATTCCAACTGCACATTTTCCAACTCGTTCTGATCCTAATCTTCCACAGTGTGGGTACGGGGAAGTAGAAGGTGGTTATTCTACAACATTAAAGCTGAGAAATAAAGTCTTGGTCCAGTGAAGGTTGAAGTCAGACACCATTGCTCCAGGCAAAGCTTAATGTTTTGGGCCAGGCCGCCTCCGTCTGGGGAGAACTATAATGTCCTCCCAGATCAGAGGCTGGCCCTCGTCAGAGCTGCTCAGCCTTTATCACAAACTTTGTTACTGCAACATGGGATCATCTGCAGGACATTAACGCTGCCTTATCTCAACACTGCCATGTTAATGTGCTGTGATTGTTGGGCACCATGGGTGTTAGCCTTTGTGGTTGTGGTTTTAGCCTAAGTGTTCGGGGCCGTCTGGTGATTCAGAGACAGTCAGTGCTGTGAAACTTTAAGTAAAGATAACCTTGGTGTTTTTGCACTGCAGACGTACAATTAAATGATGTCCTACATTGACTCAGGGTCTGTCAGTATTTCCTCATGTATGTGTTGGAAACCACACTTTATTTTGAACATTTGTTTAATCAAATCCATGATCTCTGGTGTCTGGTGCTGAAGATTATGGTTCTTTAGTCTTAGGTCCCAATAAAATGTAAAGTATATGAAATCTTCGACATGCTGCATACGTACATTTTTGGCAGCATGAGTTTTAGATATGCGTCATAAATTGTGTACCATTAAATTGAACAGTCTTGGCTTATTGTGTCGATTGTACATTTGCAAACTGGTGTGAAGTTACTCGATTTTCAACATACATGTGAACTCACACACTGTACCTACTGTATGTCTGTGAGGACCTACTGTATGTCACTCACCTACGCTAACACAGTGCTAACATCATAATCTGTGGCATAAAAACGTCAGTTGAGTCTGACTTACACTTGGGAGCCATAATAAAGGGCAAATCCAATGTATAGTATGACCAGCGAATGTAAACAAAGCCATGTTTTGTGGATGATAGTGAAGTGAATTAATGGAAATGTTATGTTTTCTTCTGTCCATCAGAGAGTCATTTTCAACGTGGTCAATTTCTCCAAGACCAAGAGCCTGTACCGAGATGGCATGTCTCCCGTGGTGAAGTCCACCAGCAGGCCAAAATGGTAAGTGGGCAGTTACACTGTGTTTAGCAAAAGGTTTGGACTTTAATTAAAGAGGTATTTGCTTTGTAGGTAAATGTAATTTTTTTTCTTACTGTTGCTTCAAAACCTGTGCTCTAGGAAGTAGAGTCCCTATCAGTTTCAGGCACACACACACACACACACACACACACACACTTAAAAAGGATGAATATGTTGAATTTCCAGAGTGGATGCTTCTGTGCATATTAGCACGTGATTCATCGGTCGCCAGTTTTAATGCTGTCTGGAATAATAACACATGACTGATGGATACAGAGGTGCGTTAGGATCCGTGTGTGTGTGTGTGCGTCTCCCGTGTGTGCATTTGTGAGGGAATGAAAAGGTGTGGCAGGATGCACGGCGTCTGCCGAGCAGGCTGATGTATCCAGCGGGGCGAGGAGAGAACAGGGTAGTATGATGAAGTGTTGCCGTCCAGGAGGAGCCCTGACATCTGTCATCACTTGATGGAGGGCATCCACAAAAAATGACAGGCATCTGCCACCATGAGCCGTGTGCGTCCGCTAGGCTAGCGGCGGCACCGACCATATCGTAGCATCCTGGCTGCAGCCTTAATGAGAAAAGACAATGAGCATGACACAACAGACAGGAAAGATGAACTGTTGCCTACAACAGTGTGCAGAGCAAGGTGATGGAGCTTACCTCCGTTCACACCGTCTGTCTGCCCTGACCACAAACTTAATGGAGATGAAACTTTTGTAGTCACAATTTCTCAAAGGTGCTCGTGTGTGTGTGTGAGGGTGTGTGAGGGAACTGCTGTTGTTCACAACGACCTTGTTGAGTCTGAATGGACTAGTTCTCCAACTTTTTACCACTTTTGTGCTTTTTGGTTTGGTCACTGTAGGGTCCAGGGCGGTGGTTCAGTATTGGTTAAGTTTGACAGCCGCCGGTTCAGTATTGGTTGGATGTAGAATGTTTGGGTGAAATATGAATAAAAAATGTATTATGAATAAAAAGTACAAGATTAAACCTCAACTAAATTTGCAGAGCAATTTTGGCACGTTTGATGTCTGCACACCAACTAGTGGCAAACACTGAAATTGCAATCACTCAACTCATTACCATGCATGTAACAGAAGAAATTAAATCATTAAAGAAATTAAGTCTTTACCATACGTTTGTGTCCCACCTACCACTGTCCCAAACTAATTATGATGTAATCATTTATTAGTGTGATTTGCTCTGCTAATACTGGCATTCAGTTTGGATCTGACCTGAAGTTTCTAGAAATATTTGAAAAAATCAAATATTGTTCAATTATAGTTCGATTGATTTAAGAATTTTGCTTTTACTCAGGATTGTGAATCAAAGCCATCAGAGCATCATCTCTTGATCTGAATGAAAATGACTCTCTCTGTTTGGTGACTAGCACACCCGTTATATAAATTTTCTGGCAACTAATTAGTTTCCTAGGTTACAAATGACTCTTCATTCTGTATAATCTTAAGAAGGTAAAGTGTTAAGTCCTTCCAGAGCCTCATTGGATCATTAACTTTCCAAAGCTTTGCTTAATATGCTAATCATGCAACACTGGGCATGTTTGGGTTTCAGAAAGCTCTTTTAAGTGACAGTCACAGTGGGAGGTGATGTTGTTCAGGCCCCACTCCATTTACCTCCTCGGGCTAATACTGTTTTAACCACTCTTCTCACTGCTGTGTCATTTAAGAGGCGTTACGTCTCATTCTTTTGTAGAGACATTTTTAAATGCCTGAGGTTCATGAACCACGGCCGACATAGTTTGTGTCCTTACAAAGTGGTCAAAACACTTTTAACACAACCACCTCTGTTTGACTTTGTGCGAACACACCACACCACACCACACCGACAGCTTCTAGAGAGGCAATCTTCTTTTTGACAGTTACAGATATGGAATAAATAAAAAGGCAAAGCGTGGAGAGCTTTTCATGTCTGATCCAAACTCACACAGGACAGGAGGAAGAGAGTGGATGGAGTGAGAGACCTAGAGGGAAGGAGAGAGAGAGAGAGAGAGAATACACAAAGTACAAGAAAAATAGAGATTACTGAGACAGGTAGACAGCGAAGAGAAAATGAAGGAGAGTGAGCTGGAAAAGATTGCTTCCCCTGACTGTCTCTCCACCCCACAGCTACCATTGCATGTCTGTATTTATCAAAAGAGTCGTCACTATTAGCTCAGGAGTTGAAGCCTTTATCTCACCGTGCAGGTGTCTCATGTCCCAGGGTCTCAGCATCGTTTTCTTGCTGGAGGCTGCAGGGCTTTGACTGGCCTCAGCTCAGCTGGACATCCCAGCACGAGACAACTGGCAGATTACAGTCCTGCAGGATGTTGGCTGCTACAGGTGGAAGGATCTAGCCTCTCTTTGCTCCTTTATCCCTCTATCCTGACACCCCTCAGTCCATGACTCTGAGGACAGCCAGAGGACATTAGAGATGAGAGATGACAGTGACACCTACAGGGGTTTCTGTTTAGTAGATAATGACTAATAAATTAATTAATTAAAAAGGTCAAATATCCCATGTTATAGTTCATCAAAATGATACCTGCAGTTAAATACTGTTGAATAAAGTAAACCTATATTGCTACACCATTGTAAATCACTTTGAGAAACTCTTGTTGAAGTTAAATCATCTGGTATAATCTGAAATTGGTTCGAAGTGGAGACTGAAAAAGAACGGTTCCGACGCTGAGCAGAGGAAACTGTTCTTTTCTTGTAGCACAGCCTCTTGAAGACAACAGCCCCCTTGATGCCACTATAGGTGCCAACACCACTCCCTGCCGTCTGCTTGTTGTTAGACTGCTAGAGCAAAGAATTGCCCGGCATCCCTATTTTCTGAGATAAGCTAATTAGAAAGTCAGAGAGCGTGGTGTAATGCAGCTGCTGGAGGACAGACCACCACAGGGTGGAGTAATGACCAGGACGGCTGCATGACACTGACTTCATCAGCTAACAGATGCTTCAGACGTCTTTAAAACATGCTAGATGTTAACTCTGGGTGGTTCTCTTCTTTGTTTTCTTGCTCATTGACGTTTTAGTCTTTTTATGTACTAACCCTCTATCCCTGTAAGTGAGCAAAATGAAATTTGCTCCAAATGAGATGAGGTAAAAACCCAAAGAATATTCTGGAATATTCCTTAAGCAGTGAGTGGAAGAACTCTGAAGTCCAGGTATAAAAAGAGCATCCATCGTTTTCTCTGCAAGAAAAGGACACGTCATAGCTTAGCAGTTTCACTGCAGCATCATTCTGTCAACTTGTTACATGAACTCTTACTGTTTCTTCATAAGTACAAAGTAGCAGAGACTGGAGGCATGTCGTGAACAGTTTGACGTGACATCTGAGGATCAAGGCCAGGGGCGCAGGTCTTCTGCTGACTGTGCATGACTTTGTTATCGTATTAGGAACTTCTGTGCTGCTGCTGCCGTCGTCTGTGATGAACAATGAATAGAATTGTGTCACGTAGACTTGATTACATCATCCAAAGGCCAATAGAAATGTGTCACGTAGACTTGATTACATCATCAGTCTTCATGCTTAATTCCAATATTTAGCTGGGATCAGGTTTTTTTGCCTGTTTGTTCATATTTTAATTGAATTGCTTCCTCTGTCAAAACCCAATTGTAAGCCCCCCCACCCCCCCACCCCCAGTAACCTGCATGTCAGCATGTGTGTCTCACATTAAATGTTGTTGTGGAATCTTTGTTAATCTTTTCATGGTTTTGGTGTCATTTAGACCGCCCTTTAATGGGGGATGAATGCTACAGCTGCCCATGTTTGTTCCTCTTATCGCCGGGCTCTGGAGGAAGAGACCGCCAAGGGGAGTGGGCAGCACTATGAAAATCTTGTTCTTCATTTACATTGGATCTTGCCGGTTCCTGACTCCCCTGACTGTCTCGCTCCTGTGATATAAAACTCATATGAAGTGAAACATGCTCAGACTAAGGCTACTTTAAATAAATCAGATATGCATCCATTCAGGACCACACGTGAAAGTGGACCTCGTCTTGGATTTGGGCTGTTTAGACCAATGGTTCCCAAAGTGAGGAGCAGGGCCCCCCCAATGGTTCAGATATATCTGGATATTGCAGTTATTTCTAAGTTTTATTTCCTTTTAATTAAGAGTCTAATTTTTTGTAGAAAGTTCTTAAGGTCCTTAGATTTATGACATCCTTGACCTACACCTTTTGTGGTATCGTCACCATCTCCCATACATTTATTAAGAAAGTCTTGTTTCATCATTTCAATGTATGGTGTTAAACTTACCAACTACTTAGCACAGGAACTAGTTGGCGAGTGGAGGGAACAAATACGTTGTCACATGGCACTATATGCAGAAGACGACTTTGATTGCATTTCCTGGTTCTTTGCCATACATTGGATTGTGCTACATTCACTTTCTTTCATTTGTGTGTGTTTTTTTTATTTATTTTTTTTGAGAGGTGTTCTTCCCTTCATTATGGCTTCCAAGAGGAAGTCAAAATCTTTTGATTTTTTTTTCTCCTAGTCCAATTTTTTCTCTGAATCCAAGATTAAAATGCAAATGAATGGCAGAACCTTTAATGTATGTAGGTCAAATTATCTTGAATGAATCAACTACATGTGATGGACATGCAAAGCTGACTTTGATACGACTTCCTGACATTATTCCTTGTGTCTCTGAGTCATTAGGTTTTTGAAATAGTTGGATGTGTTGTGTCTCTTTTAATTAACTTTGCACTTTTTCATCAGTCAGTAGGTGTGCGTCTAAAAATAGCTGCGCCTCTGACTGAGCGAACAGATGAACAGTCAGAGTCGGAGGAAATCGGTTGCCAAACATTACTTCTAAAGTTAGAAGCGGCCAACCTTGATCCAGGGTAAATGCTTTTACTTTTTCCTGCCTTTATTTGTGTGTGAGGGACACCAGATCCAGAGGACAGCTTTTTAAGCAGTGGTGCTCAGCAGCCAGCCAGCCAGTCAGCCAGCCAGTCAGTCAGTCAGTCAGGCAGACAGACGGACAGTCAGCCAGTTCAGCCAGTCAGTCAGAGTGGAGGCTTTCAGGTTTTACCCGGACAAAAATCCTTCCTGTAAGCGTGTGATGCAACAGCATAGTGGAATTCTATTTGGGGATGTCTGCCTCTCCACTGGGGTGTGTGTTAGCAGTAATTGTTCTGTCAATCAGCACAGTTCTGGCCGGCCTGCTACCCTTGCCACTTGTTAAGCCCTAGCAGAGATATGGGGGTGAGGAGGGTGAAGCAGGGGAGGAGAAAGGTGAAAGATTTCCTCTAGTGTTCTGTTCACTCACCTTTGTCTGACTTTAAATTGTTTTCAGGAAGGATCACTCACAGATCTGTTGTCTTCTCATCTCTGTTTCATGTTGCTTTTTTTTTTATAAAATGTTAAGTCAATTTAGTTGTTATGACCCATCACTAAAATTTAGAGTCTCTGATCAACCCAATCCTCTAATGAGCATGAGCATCACAAAGTCACACTCCCATGGTGGTGTAATTGTGTGTATGGTTACACAGGTATAAACTGTTAATTTGACCTAATGTGTTCCACATTGTAATAGACTTAGTCTAACAAGCTATTGTGTCCAACCCTATATTCAACGTCCAATCATCAACCCTAAAAAGAGGAAATACATAACGAGCTGTGTCTACTGCTTTCTTACTTTGTAATTGATATAAATCATTTCTATTCAGAGTAATTGCACTTGTAGTTGCTGGGTGAAACAGTCATACTACATTATATTATTAAACTTTTTTCTTTCCTTTTTTTAACTCAAAGAAATATAAAGGTGGTGAAATTGATACAGAATAAACTGCCAACAAGTCTCAGTTAGTTAGTTAGTTAGTTTAGTAATAATTGGCTCCATGTTTGTCGCCGTTATTTACTGTGAATATATTGTGTGGTTATCGTGATCCTGTTTGCCCCTAATTACAGAAATCTGAATTGATGATTGAATGTTTTGTTCCATCACAAACAGGAAACACAAAAATAATCATTTTTCAGTTAGTCATTCGTCTGATGTTATTAATTACACAACTAAATGTGTGTGATTAGAAGAGGGTGGAAATGTGCACAGATGAAAATTCAACAAAGAAAAAAAAGCTGCAGCAGAAGCTGCTGGTTTTAGATTAGAGTCTGAAACACTTCCGCGTGGTATCAACCATTTTACTGCAGCACTGTCTGGCCGTCCATCCTGGTCCACTGGTGTGCAGTGTGAGGGTAGTGGGGTAAAAGAGATTGTCCATCTCTGGAAGACCTGCGTTCTCTCAGGCAACAAGCTAAAAAAAGACGGACTGCAGAGGTTAAGACAACGCAGCTGAGATTTCGGACTCCTCCCCCTCTTCAGTGGCTGCCGTTCCCCCTCCCCGTCTCCCCCTCTGCTGCTGAGCCTCCTGCACAATTAACTACGTGGCTTGCCTTTTAATAATAGACCTTTTAATCGTCGACAAATGAAGAGTGATGTAAAATAGCTAATAGCTGGTGCTAATTAATAGGAAAACTGAACGCTTGTTAATTAAGGGCAAACAGGACAAGGACCGGCTTGGGTAATTTAGGCAATAAAACCAAGACTAACGATTCATTTTAGAACTTAGTCGTCACATAAAAACATCCAGTGCTGCACGGTCTGTTAGGTAGGAACACTTGTGGACTGATCTGAATCTACATCATGCCACAGGACACAGAGACACGGACTGTGGGTAATAAAAGAAAAGAAAATGAGAATATTTTTGAGAATTTTTTTTGTTTGATTTAGAAAATCATATTTGACATTGTATTATAGTGCAACCAAGCCACACTTTATCTTTATAAAAGATATAAACAGACGTTGTAGCAGATATATTGATACATGAGTCTAATGATGTGCATGAATTACACCATGTGTCTGTACACATTTTTTCTATGGACAGGTGAGGGGAAACTAGAGAGAGAGAGAGAGAGAGAGAGAGCTACATGTATTGTAAGAAAGGCAACTTGCTCCTGGCTCCCTATTCAACCCACAAATGACTTACCTGGACAGTTTTATGTTTGCCTGGAGGAGAATTAAAAAAGCACTTTATTTCCCCTTTTACAGGCTGGCTACACATGTCAGTGCAGCCCCCACCCTGAAAGTGCTCTAATCTAAATGCTTTTGTCAGGGGAGATTTGGTAGATTGCAGCAGGCAGAGGAACAAATTGGTTGTGTCATCTTATAATGAACTAGGTGAGGCGTTGCAGTTTTTCTGTGGCCAACGGTCCCCTGATTACTGTACTGTAAGTCGGCGGCTGCTTTTAGTATTGTAGGCCGGAGACCTCACCTTCACCCCTCTGTGTTCGGTCAGCCTGTTCTCACTGACGTTTTGGCATCACTCCAGTGCAGCACAGGATGGAATCTCTACTGTTATTAGTAATAATATGTTAGCACCTCCATTCTCCGTTCAGTTTTGCATAGATACAGTAGACAGATAGACAGATATTAATCCCTCAAGATTTACCTCCGGGAAATTAATGCTCCAGCAGCAAAACAACAGTAAAAACACACATAAAATACAGTAAATATGAATGTGGATATTAGTAGATTAGTAGGTAAGTAGATAATTAGTTTAGTGTTAGTCGTATTACTAGATTCTTATTTTTATTTTATTTTTTATGGTCTGTATTGTCATTGTACCACGGGGATACAACGAAACTGAGCGTCTGCTTTTAACCCATCACCAAGGCGAGCAGTGAGATTAGCAGGTAACAGTGGTAGTGATTATTCTGTATCAGAAAAGTGTATATTTTCTTGATGAGCTTATGCTAATTTGATGAGCTAGCACATACATCTCAAGCTCTCACTCACTCAAGAGGCCATATATGTATATATATATACACATACACATACATATATATCTATATATATATACTGTAAGTTGGCATCACGTTCTTTTGTAATTATATGATGAAATGATATAATATTATAACAGGGCCTCCTGCTGACTCATGACTGACTCTCTTTGTCTGTACCAGGGCTATTCTGGAGACATTCTCACTGTCACTGCACAATAAAATAAAACACCTCAGGCAGACAGCACAGGCCACAGTGCAAGCAATTGTTTTCCTGTAGAGACAGTGGTGCCACCCAGAGTGTGTGTGTGTGTGTGTGTGTGTTTTGCCCGTGTAGCCTTGAGTGTGTGCTCAACGTGTGCACATGGCTTCCTCTGTAAATGTGTGCATCTGTTTGTCCTTGCTGGTGTTTGTGTTTGTCAGCATGTTGGTTGACGACACTGTAGGACACCAGGGTGGGATTGCTCTGAATGTGAGGAAACAGCTCATCTGAATATAGATTGGTCCCATCTGGAGGCAGTTGGCTTTGGCCCTTCATAATTTTGCAAGTAGCTAAGCATCTGGGGCTCGCTAATGAAACTAAAGACATACAAAAGGCCCTAGGTTACTGTGGGCTGACTGTAGCTGGCAGGAGCAGAGGGTGGGGGGAGGAAATGGGGACGGCTGGAGGAATGGGTGGAAGGAGACATTGGCCAAGAGAGAGCTGAGGAATACGGGGAATCTTTAAGAGATCTAGATGGCTCCTCTGAGAGAGCAGGCAAGACAGCCAAGTAGGCCATTAGAAAACTAAGCCATAAAATGAAGACACTGGTGTCTTTATTGTAGCCCATTAACTGGGCTGTTCATGCAGAGATAGTTGCACTATGTGCCACTATAATGAGCAATGCAACAATGTCAGAGGATAGAATAACACACCTGGGCTAAGAACAAATATATTAACCAGAAGTGTTGGCTCTTTCAGATCTTATATATTTGTTTTGCATTTTTCTTTCCTTTCCTTAACGTTGTCCCTGCCATACGTTCAAATGGCGACTGGTTCTCATTTATATTTTCATCACTTTTTTTGTGTTACTCTTCCACCACAACTCCCAGCACTTGCTTCATGTCTCCTGGCTTCACTTCAATAATGTGGATGACCCTGTGCCACTGTGCTGTCCACTGTGGCTACTGCTGTGGTTTGTGCGGGGAATAGAAAGCCATAGGCCTTTTTCTTTAACTTTATTATTATTGCTCCTTTATTCCTCCCCAAGTCTGATTTCCCAGTGGAAATGAAATGAAAGACCACTTGCTTTTTATTTTCATTGCTGTCATCTTTGGTTTTTGAGCTCAAAGATTAGGATTGCCCAATCTCGGAGAATCGTAGTTTTCCCTCACCCTGTTATGTCACAGGGAAGAAAAAGTGAAAATTAAAAACTGCATAAAAATAAACATGTCCCGGTCTGCAAGGTCTCCAGCATGTCATCAACAACCAGTTGTATTTGATATCATCAGTCAGTTGGAGTCTGACAGCAGCTAGGACTATCTGCCAACTCTCTCAGACCATTAAATCATGTTTTGGCGGACACTGAGAACAGCAGACGTTATGAAAAGGTTGAAGGGTAAAGCAATTTGAGGAAGCCAGAATATGTTAAAGAATTATAAAGAGGAAGGACGTGGGACTCCCCTGAGGTTTTCAGTAACCCTGGAGAGGGGTGCTTACCGAGGATAAGGCTCCTCAAGAACAATGTCCCAAATCCTTTATTCAGCAGCTTCATTCAGATGGACTTACCAGTACTAAAACCTCCGGGTTACACCCACTTCTCAGGAATCACTCTTATAAATGAAATTTTCCCGTTTGCCTTGACAGATAATTATTGCTGACATCTTAGGATGAGGATGAGTCCCTGTCACCTGAGGCACAGCTGCTGTTGGTACCATCCATACGATGAAAAGCATTGATTTAATTGGTTGTAATTTCAAAACGAAGACAAATGTTTGTTCCATGTTGTATGGTGTCAGTGAGGGTTAGGTCAGAGGGCATTTGTAAGGCATTAAGAATATCACTGACCACAGTGATGACAGCAGTGATGATGAGGGGATTTGGCAATGATGCGGTATAGTGACATCACAAAGTCCCAGCATTACTGCAACGTTGATGAGGGGACAGCTGGACAAGTAAACCGCAGAGGTCTACTGCAAACATGGACTATCGTGTTGTGATCCTGAAGGACTTCATATAACCTTGTTATACTGTACATCCGTCAATACATGGTAAAATTAGGGGGCATGAAACTCTGCACGCAACCAAAAGAGGGCAGACTGATGGAGTGATATCACTGTTACACTGCAGTAATATTTTCCTCCACCAGAGATTCTGTCTTTGGATCGACTGTGGGGCAGAATTTCAAAAGCAAAAAGCAGGCAAAGGATCGGACGAACACCTTAGGAATAATCTGTGGTGGACTTGGAGAAGGCGATGCATTGATGATATTCCCATTATTCGAAAATCACTGGTATTACTGGTATTACTGGTACTTTGTCCCACCATGGGGAAATCTGTTGAACTAGCAGACAATAACCTTCATTAACTGTCAGTTTTGGTGTGTGCAACATTCTTATCTCGTCTAACTCCAGCTAACAGACATCACACCACAACAGTGTGTGTCCTCTGAACCTTCACACATGTAATTATAAATAAAGAAGATAATTAAGGAGGCAGGAGGAAGACAGATCTTGTCATCTGAGAACAATGCCGCGGAATCCGCTCGTGTGTATTCCGTGTTGAAATTATTAGCCGACATGTCAGTGCAATCAACCGGAATTTTTGTTTGAATGCCATGAACGTCGACTTGCAACCCTATAATCTGGTCATGATTTTGAGGTTGATGAGTAAGCTTGAAACACAGGAGATGTTAGATTCTCACCCCTGGCTCTTGGAGTGTGATTATTAGGCCCTCATTAATTTGGGGCGTTTATATATTTTTGGTCAAAAGGAACGATGTGTCTCATTATCTGATCTTTAAACAGAGACCCGATGTCAAAGGTTTTGTGTAAATGTGTAAATGTTGGATTTTCCATGTACTACACATCTGATCAATATTGAGATCACTGTTGCCTAGCTGTGTACAGCAGCAGCATGGACTATAAAATACATATGTATATTGGATATTACACATGTATATTTGAACTCACACTCACTGCACATCACCCTGTTCCCTACAGAGCTGTAACTGCCAGTTCATTCTATTTTAACTAAAATCCAACCTAAAGGAGACTCAAGTCCAATCCAATACCATCCACAACGTACAGTTAGACGATAACATCAAATACCTTCCTACCCAGAGTGTGCGGAGACCTCGTTGGAGTCACTAATAACGTGGTCATGAACGCCATCTTTAACCGTCACTCTGCCCACCAAAAGTGGCAATCCAGCTTGATAAGCGACATATCCATTTGTTTAATTAGAACGGCTTGTCTAATCGTAGTGAGGGGTCGTTCTAGAGATTGTTAGAATTAAGGCAGGTAATTAAGTAAAGCCCCAGATAAGAAACTCCACAGAGATGGCTCCGTCTGCCAGTAGGGAAAAAGCAAAGTGAATGAATTGCATTCCCACACAGCCAATCACTTTATTAAAGTCTGGAGATATAGCACTGCTTACTACTACAACGTGATGAACTGCAGTATTTTATGCACTTGTTGGGAGGAGAAGGCAGTAGAGAAGAACAAACAGGGGAAGCAGAGATGATCAGAGCTGCCAACAGTAAAATGTAAAGTCTATAAACTACTACACAGAATTAAGGCAATTAAATACTTGCTTGTTCTCACCCACGAGAACAGGAGAATACGTGTACAGCAACGAGCACCTTGACAAAGATATTTGTTTGGCCATTGGAGTGTAGCGTTAATTATCACGAGCTGATTAAAGACACGGAGCGGAAATGGATGTCATTTGTCTTACTGGCTACAGACACTACACTACAGTCAGCAAGGATCATTACTCCAGAGGCCTTTCTGTTATGTTTCAATGTTTTGTATCCCTTTTACTGGGATCTTTTTTTTAAGTTAGACTTTTAATTAGTTGTAAGAATACTGTTTTACATATAAATGTTTTGGTTTGTCTCGCAGTTACGTTCTTATGTCACGTTGATCTCCAGGTGGTTCTTACCTCCCTCTGTTTTATTGTCAACATTCATGTTCGGTGCTTGACCTGTCTGCTTCGTGTCTTGCCAGGTCGTTCACTAATGTAGCCACGCCCCCTTCCTTATGAACATCTGCCTTTTCCTATGGCCATTTGCAGCCAAATGAAACACTTGTCCCATTACCAGTTCCTCCACGGTCATGCATCTAAAGAACTGTTGATTCCCCCCCGTCTGTGCAGGAGTCAAACAGATGACACCTGGTCTAGAAAACAGTCACAGCAACAGTTGCTGTTTCTAAACTGCTTTGGACGGTGATACTTCCTGTGTTGGACTCTGTTGCTCACCTGTTCAGAACAAGCCATCCTTCGTCTTTGTCACTGTCTTTGGATCATGATTTTGAACTTCTACCACTTTTAATTTAATTTGTCGTAACCAAACCCTGCTCTCTTCCTGACCACATTTCCCATGCTGCTCAAGTTGTGGCATCAAAGATTCAAGACCAAGATTTGTTCCTTGTTTTCCCTCCAAGGACATTAAAACTATGTCAGTGTTTTGTCGCATTTTGAAGGGCAAATTTAGGTCCTTTGATAAATATGTTTATTTAATATTGCAAGTACAAGTAATTCTTGGTTGTGCAGAGAGGTAAAGTTGCTGACTTCACCGCGGTGGCACCTCATTTGTTCGCCCAGACTCTAATGTATAAACACCTCTAAAACAAATCTTATAATCTATGATAATATGTTTTGTTTCAGCAGAATACGTATCTGTTCCATCCTTTGATGTATAGGTTGCTGGGATGAAAAAAAGCCAAAGTAAGAGGAGGCAACAGAACGCAAAGAATACAGGATTAAGACTCTGGATGGTGTTTGAAGATTAACCACTTTTAAAGTTTGCATTGTTACCACCATAATAACATGACTTAGTAGAAAAGAAAAAAAAATCAGTGGTTATATATAAATGTTCACACTGATAAACATCAGGTCTAGAAGTGCAAAAATACAGTTATCAGCTCAGTAAACACATCATTGTAATAGTTGGTATACTTCATGTTATTATCGTAGTGTATATTCAGAATTACACACTGTCCTCCGGAGTAGCAGTAGTATCATCCAAATGTTTACCTTCTTACCATTTTTTGAGGGGCAGGATGTGCAGCAGTAAACACTCCACTAAGATAACATCATTTTCAAAGTTGTCTTTTCCAAATAAGAACCATTACTGCCCTGCCGTTCTACCTTGTTCCTTTCATTCTCCACATCATTTGTGTTTCTCTGTCTGCCTCCGAGTGTGACACACACACACACACACACACACACACACACTTACAGACACAAACAAAAATACAACCCCTCTTCACACCCTCTGTCAAGGCCATGAAAACAAATATGCCTGTTTGGCTATTGGACTGGGTGACAGTGTGGGCAGTAAGCAGGACAGGTGCGATGCATAAAATGACCCTGCGCCTCCATCACACAGACGACAGATTTATGGTGAAGTGGTGTTTCAATCACGCTTGTGTCCTGGAAGGCATCAATCAGTTTATACATGCACACTTGAGAAACAGCGCATGACAGACTCACACAAAAGAGGCAGTACGCTGGAAAAATCAATGGTTTTAACCTCACCTTAAAGGGTGAGGTGTGTGTGTGTATGAGTGTGTTTACTGACTCAAAGACATTTTTTTTTCTAGCTTTCGTGAATGTCTAGTTATAATCACCATTTTCTACATTTTCCCTTCTCTGATTTGGTCTTACCTTTAGACGTGTAGGTGCCATATTTTTCTTGGGACAGTAAAGGCATCATTGGCGAACCTGACAGTTTGTCCATCACCTGGTCTGCTGTAAATGTATTCACCTGGACGTCTTCCCTCAAGTTAAAACCTCCACAAAACACACAGAGGGTGGAGTAATATATATACATATATATATGTATTCTGGGCATGCGTTACAATGCGTTCGTACTCTGACAACCCAGTGTTTTATGACTTTGACTCTTGTCCCAGTTTTTAGTGGTAACTGTAGATGAGTCTTATGACACAACTCTGTAGAGTTCTTCTCCCTGCAGACCATGTCGTGATTAGGATAAAATAATGACAAACATTATCAAACATGCATAAGAGTTTGATTACCTTGACCAAACTAAACTGAACAGGTTTAGTTTTTGGAGTCAGACTGTGTTACTGTGGCCTGTGCTGCACTCACCTCCCCACCGTTCTTACTGGATGCAGTTAAATAAGTGCAGTGGTGTGTGTGTGTGTGTGTGTGTGAGAGAGAGAAAGAATAAAAGGAGGGGTGAGAATCATGCATGCGTGTAAGTGTGTGTGTGTGTGTGTAGCTTGCGAAGGGTTAAATGAAAGTCAGTGTGCTCACATGGGGCATCATAAGCAGACAATGAAAAATGAAAGCAGAGAAGCAGTACAGCCAGTTCCCCTGTGGGAACAGCTACTAGAAGGCATACGTATACTTTAGTCATAACCGTTTGTGTGTGTGTGTGTGTGTGTGTGTGCTACTGTGTGTGTGTTACTTCTTAATTGCTTTTATGAAAAAAAATATTTTTTTTTTAAAGTGTTGTTTTGACCACGTCAACCCTTGTCTTATTGTGATCAAGCTTTTCATTTTCATTTATTCCTAATTTTGTATTTGTCTGGCTCCTCTGGCTTATAATTGCAGCTAGGTTTCTCACGGTATCTTTCGCAGTGTTGAATATAAGTGAGTTCCATTTCTTTTTTTTCTTCTCTTCCATTACCTCCTCCGTCTTCTTTTCCTACTTCCTCTTCTTTATCACATTTAATTCCTTATTTTCCCATTTTTCGACTTCACCCTACGAACAACCGTTTTGTATTTCTCAACTGCACTTTCCTCTGCCACCACTTTATAGTCATGTATTATTAATTCATGTTCCTCTTTATTCTTAAAAAGGATTAACAACAGTCACTCCTGTCCTACCCCAGCACCCCCTCAGCTCCTCTGTTCCATTTGTTCTACCAAAGTTAAACTCCTGTTTCTATCACCAACCTTTTTTACCTTGGCCACCACAGATCCTGTATGATGATCCACATGTTGGTTGGGAAAAGATTTATTACCAATCGATCTCAGCTCAGTGTCAGCATTAGAAGGACAGACGTAGGCTACATTTAGGTTACAAGGTAACAGTTGATGGAAATAGGTTTTACTTTAGCGTAATGCATGATGAAAAGGACAGCAACTGCTCAGGCAACTTTTTTTTTTACAGTGGAGAAACGAATGCCCTGCAGACCATAAACAGACTTTTATAGCAGTGTTACATCATCAAAATGTTTTACACTCGAAAGCTTTGGGACCATTACCTGCCATGACAGCGTGTTTGTATGAAGCTGGTCAGTGACAGTGAGTCAGTGACAGTCGGTGACAGAGAACGTCAACAGAAATTGCCTCAAACTACTCTACAGAAGATGGACCTGAGAGCTGACGGAGAGACTTTCAGTACCTGAGTTTTGAAGGTTAAATCTTCGCACCATGCATTTAACTTTACTTGTTGTATTCGCAAAAGTACTATAAGTATTAAGAGTACAGGAGGTCCTCGGTTTACGTCGTCCTCGACCTACAGCATTTCGTGGTTACATCTCCATCTTCCATAGATTTATTGAGAGTGTCTTGTTCCGCCATTCCAATGTTCAACGTTAAAGTCGCTAAAGAGTTAGCACGACAACTAGTTTCCAACTGGAGGGGACAAAAACGTCATCATGCAGTGCTGTATGGGGAAGACATCTTTGTTTACACCAACCTCTGCTACAGTTGCCTTCTTTTGTTTGAGTTGTTTTTTCGGGAACTCCCAAGTGTCAGCCAGGCTCTTCTGATGTTTCTATGTCCTAGATTATGATGTCCCCACTGTGTTAGCACAGGTGAGTGACATACTGTAGGGACTTACGTAAAGTGAGTTCCAACGTATGGTGAAAAGCTAGTTACACCACACTGTAGAAATGGAACTCGTAGTTGCCCTGTGTTGTGATTAGTTTTTCTATCACTGATTATATAAAGTCCCTGGAATTCATTTTGGAATTCTCTTCCTGGTCGGAGTCTGTACTTTATTTATTTATTTGGCCGGCTGAGAAGAAGAAGAAAAAAAGGGAGAGAAGTAAGACAGACTGAGAGCATCAGGCTGTGAAACGTTGCCAGTGTTTTCATCGTACGTGGAACGACTTTGTCTGATAGAATGATCAGCATGTATTCGACAGGAGAGTGAAAATTACCATTTACTCACAAAAACATGGTGGAGCCAGTCATTTATGTGATGGGTTTGGGTTTTTTTTCTTTCTCTTTGCTGTGCATTTGCATACTATTCCTATGAGAAAGTGCGTTTGATGTAGTTAGGCGTTTCTGGTCAGTACGATATTATGTGAACGTGTCTTATTAGTGTGGGCCGTGTACCGACCGGGGAAAGGTCATAATGTTTCTTTCTTCCCATAGCCTTTTTCCTCAATTAAGGCTAATCACCATTGTCCAGCATTGATCCAGCCTCTCAGCGTTTCTCATGGCTGCTGATGTGCGTGTGAGCACTTTAGCATCTGTTCGATACACAGAGCAGAACCAAGCAGCGGAGTTGTTTGAATACAAACCCATGTGGACATGTGTGTAAATGTAAATGTCATTCTGTGATCCTGAGCACATTGAATGATTTATCACTGTGGTGTAATGGAGCAATTTATTTTTCTCTTCCTCATTTCCCCCATTCTTTCTCTTTCAATCTCCAGTAAAACATTTTCCCTTTTAGCTCTGTGACATGTCATTTGTCATTCAGGACTGTGAGAGAGCAGGTACATCTGATGGACTCTGTGTGTGTGTGTGTGTGTGTAAAACGATTCTGTGACTGATGGGGCCAGTGATGCTCTTCCCTTTATGTTTTACTATCAGATTGTTATCGTGATTAGCTAAGATGACTAGTTTAGCTAAAAATATAGTCTTAGCAGTTTGCCTTAAAACTGGCTTTGGCTTTGAAAGCCTAAAAATTCCTTTGTATTATAATAAATATATATATATAAACAATTAAAATCAAATAATAATGTTAGATAAAAATATGATTTTTATTTTATTTTATTTGAGCATCCAACCCCCAAAGTGAACACAACAACCTGTTTTAACCAATGTTCATATTTAAAAGTATTAAATCACATTCATCATTCATGAAAGTATTTGAACATCAAAGGACCACTGATAGTATACTTCATAAAGCATGTACAATTAAAAGAAAAATACGGAGGAAACTGTGGATCAGAATTGTCATAAAGTTGACAGTGAATCGAATTGCTCTTTTTTGGGAAAATTAAAATTGTTGTTTTTCACAGAAATTACTTTTGTAATTTGTGCCATTGATGACATTAAATCACAGCAAAAAGAAACTCCACACCAACATGAAAGTTTCACTTTTCACGTTCGTACTAATGCGTTGTCCGTCGGAGAACCAGACAGGCAGAAGGACAGACGACCAGAGGCGTGTAGATCACAGTCCATCCACCCACCACCGTGGAGCACACATGAAGTACTGTAACACAGCTTAGAGTCCTGCTTGTTTTCTCTATTTATATCTTTGATGTTCAGCAAGCAACTGTGTGCTGTGCTGGAAATAATAGGCCGGCTTTTTGAGAGCCATAAGCCTTTAAGGGCAGTATGGCTGTGGCTGCTGCAGCCACAGGCTCTCTTCTGTAATAGCCTGTAATTCCTTCTGTCTAGTATAATCACCAACACAGCCTGACAGCACTCACACAGACAAACACACACAAGTGCACACACTCGCACAGACACAGTGGAACACAGTAAGAGGGGGGAAAAGGCTTTTATCCCAGGGTCATATTCACATGGAGGAGGTTGTGGTCACTTGTGCTCAGCTGTCCATGTGTTTGCAGACACTACGTGATTTGTGCCCCTGTAAACCTGAAATGGAGAGAAAAAAAAGAAGAGGAGAGGGGAGGAGGAAGGGTGAAGAGAAAGAACAGAAGTCATGAGGTGAAAAGATGGGACACCACTTAAGAAGAGGAAAAAGGACAGGAGAGAAGAGGAAGGGAGAGAGAAAACCAGAGGAGAGTATGGGGCGAGGAGGACGGGAGAAGAAAGAAAGAAAGAAAGCAGGAGAGGAGTGCAGTAATATATAAGTTTGTGTACATTTAAATGTGTGTATTTGTGTGTACAAACATGAGGCACATGTTTGTTCACCGGTGTGTGTACCTCTAAGGACGCATCTCGTCATCATCTTCAGCCACAAAATGCGGGTGTGTGGTTTTTTGGGCTGCTTGGGGGAAAACAAAGGTACAGGTGCCAGACTCCCTGCAGCCTTGTGGCGGCCACAGAAGTTAATTGGCAGCATCTGTCTGTCCCAGCTCCTCCGTTCACCCCACCCTCATCACCTCGTCTTTTTTTTTTTT
>NC_024308.1:9315602-9339603 GCF_000523025.1 Cynoglossus semilaevis
TGTCCCCGCCCCCCCCTTCCCCCCCCCCCCCTCCCCCCCGTTTTTTTTTTTTTTTCCTCCACCCATTCCCTCCAGTGGGTGCTGTTACCCCTGGCACTCACCTGGTGCCACCCGTCTGGCTGTGGGCTTTGGACATGGAGTGTGTGTGTGTGTGTGTGTGTGTGTGTGTGTTTGAGCGTGTGACTCTGTGTCTGTGTGCATGTGTTATATACCACTGAGGATGGAAGCAGGAAGGGCAGCCAGGCCCCCAGCTGCCACCCTGGTAGCAAGGGAGATGTGGGCAGACAGACTGGCATCTGTGTGCCACGGCCGGAGAGAGAGAGGACTGAAGGGGCAAAGATGTGTGTCTGTAGATATTATTTTTTAGTTACAAACTTGAATCCATTTGTTGAACTTTTTCAAAAATGTAATGCCTGCAGTACACTAAAGCTGGGGTCTCAAACTCATGGGGCCACTTTCAGCTCACGGACCCCCAGCCCCCAAACTTGGCCTGCGACGTTGAAAAATGTTACTGTTTGGACTGTAGTGGTAAATATGATATAATACTATATAACAGTATTTATACTGAACAAAAACGACCTTTCTTCTGTCTTTTTTTAATTTAACATTGACCATTGACTGGAAGTTCTTCTGTAAAAAGATTAAGGAAGGTTTGGATTAAGAGTTTAGGATTAGCTGAATTGGAAACTTTATATGTGGCCTTGGATTGACTGACCAACTGTCCAGGATCTACTCTGCCTTGGCCCAACAGCTGTTGGGATTGGCCCCAGCTCTACCTGACGATGAATACAATTAACTGCTATCAAATATATACAGTATGTGTGGAGAGACATGTTAGCCTGTTAGCAGAGCATCTTTTCCAGGGCAGTTTTCCAGAGACAGAGCATCTTTTCCAGGGCAGTTTTCCTTGTCTGTGCGAGTGTTAACTCCGCCCCTTGAACCCTAACTGTGGTAGAAAATGTATGAATTAATGCTTCATGAATAGAGAGTGCATGAACGTGACTGACTTTCTTACTTTCTCCAGTTCTGTGAGGAGAATCCAACAACACCAAAGGTAGTATCCTCGCAGTCTAAACAATAATTAGAGTTTGTTATGGTGGCTTACCATTTTATTTACCGTATCTGTTTTAATTGCTCCATAAAGAATTCTCATTCTGAAACATTTCTGATGAATGAAGTTTGAGGTGCATTACGGAGTTTTTATTGCCTTTTTTATGCCTAGTACCATCAGTGGAATTAGCTTTTGTAGTTTGGGAGTAGTAGGTTTAAAGTACCACAGTAAAAAATAATAATAAAAAAAATAATAGTAAAGGAGTAGAAATCTATGTGTTGTCTGGAATATCTGAGGAATATATAAACTATATATATATATATATATATATATACACACACACAGACACTAAGTCCTTCAGCTCAGTCTAATGGATGACAACAGATGAGCTCATGTCTATGTGGAATACAGTAAAAGTGATTTCAGAGTGTGTCGTGTGTGTTGCTCTGTGTTCTACTGAGTACTATTGGAAAAAAAAGGGTGATCTCATCTTTGTGTGACCTTATTACACACACACACACACCTTGTGCTGTTTACTGGACCCACTATTGAGTCACTGTTCAGGCCAGACGTGGTAACACAACATTTTAAATCATAAAACGCCGCAGTAATAATAATATTCCAGGGTTAATATGAGCCAGACGGATGTTGTGAAATAATCTCAGTTGTTCGTCTTTATATGTTGTACACATATAAAAAACATGTTATATTTATATACCAAATACTTATACTACTTTAATACTTCAATCATAAATAAACAAGGAACAGCAGTTCACATTTTAACACCACAGGTCAAAGTCGTAAGCTAGTATTTGAAAACTTTGACTTCTCACAGAGTAGTCTGTGTGTTCATTGTTAAGTGTGTAAAAAAACACAGCCTAATGACTGACCCACTTGTATTGTGTTCTTATGTCCAGCATCTCTGACCATGATGTAGTACGTGTCCTTTTGTGTACTTGTACTTACAGTACCTGCAGACACAATAGAGCCATATGTTAGAAGTTCTAATTTAAATTAAGCCCCGGAAACTAGGTTTAGCCTCTGCTGAGCAGGAGACACAGACATAGATTTAAAATAACTGCTCCTAACAAACTCAGTGTTTATCCAAAGAGCAGTCCTAAATCACTCACACACACACACACACACACACAGAGAGAGAGAGAGAGATAGTGTGACGGTAATACAATGTCCTCTGGGAAGATCTGCATCTCACACACACACACACACACACCGTCTACCCTTTTACCATATACACACACCCATTCTCTGCCCACTCAGGGTTTGGCGCTGACATCACCATTTAATTGCCCCACTCTTATTTTCTGTGTGTGTGTGTGTGTGTCTTATACTTTTATTTTCTTTTAAGTCACCTATGTGTGTGTCTTCTCTGTGCACCCATTATTTCAGACAAATGTGCACCTGCCCTGTTACCCCATGGGGGACCAGTGGCGCCACAATGGCGAGGGCACACCGAACATCTGCTTTCTGCTAATTGCCCTGCTGCCCCATAAGAGGCAGGGGAGCTAGCTACTAGCAGCAGACGCAGCATGCTCAATCTAGTCAAGACCCCTGTGGGATATATACAGTACATCATTTGGTAAAGCTGACTGACAGTAGCCTTTATTTTGGTGGGACTCTCTCTCTCAGCTTCTGTTTAACAAGTACATGTACATGTGAACTACTGTGTTTGTGAATCATTTTGCAATATACAGTGTTCTATACAGGGTTTTAGGGCTGAAAATCTTTTCACACATTATATACAGCACAGTCTAGTGGTGGGACACTGGAGTAATGAGCTAAACGACTAATTACGGGCAGTGAATTGCATTTTCATCACGTAGCAACATTTGAAACAATGATAATTCCAGTCATGCTATAAACACGTACACATATATCAACAAAAAATGTTGGAGAATATTTTTATCTGTTTATTTTTTTTATCTTCCAACTTCATTCATAGATTAGAGCGGCCATGTTGTACAATCCCAGTTATTACAGTCAACTTTTGAAGACTTTCTGGCTCCAAACCCTGTCATCTTGTCTATTGTTGGCTGACTAAAATATTTGCCCGCAACAGGACTGCTTCTGTATAATTAATGCCACACCAGCCAACAACACAGTCTCGTCTTCCATTACTGTTCTCCGTTTGTTCCGATTGCGCTGAAGTCACTCAGTGAATCCCGTGTGTCTTCTTCTGCCTCGCAAACAAACTTTAGGTTTGATGTGTGCGTTACTGATTCTAACAGATTATTCTTATCCCAACTGTTGTTGTGCTGTAGACGTGTAGAGCCATGGAAAACTAGACAAACAACATAAAAAGAACATTAGAAACAGACAAGATAGCCTCAGTGAAATTAACCAGGAAACAAAGGAGTGAATGAGAAAAGACACACATTACAGGAAGAGATGTTTTCCCACAATCAAGGACGGAGCTCCCAGCCTGGTAGGAATCACACAGCCACTCCCTGAACGTATCAGCTGAACAAACTGTGTTACTTTTATAAACAGCAGGTATGTTTTATTTAAATAATTCTCCAAGATTTACGACCGCTTTCAGACTTTTATGGAAATAACTTTGCATTTTATATCCGATGCATAATCTAAGGTCCGTCGAAGCGCCGTGGGTGTGTTGTCATTGACAGTCTTCCTTTGGCGAGTTCACCTTGAGGTTTTATTGAGGTTCAAAACCTGCCAGTCCTGTGACTAATGGATTCATTAAGTTTTCCAGTAATAAGAAACTATTAGAGCTAATGTTGGAGCGCGATTCTTACAGGAAACGCTATTGAGGCAGTGACAAGAGTTGAACCTTTTCTGTTGTCCTAACACAGCTACTGTGGAGGAGTCCTTAATGAGGCTGTCATGTTTCAGCCTTATCAGACAGCTGTGTTGACCACACTATGTTGCTTATGGCCCATTGTCTCCACTGGTGTGCAACTCTCAGCTTTCTTGTTACAGGAAGGCCCATAATTCTCCAATGTTATTGCCTCCTGTGAAACCTTATGGCTTGAAGTCTCCAGCAGCAACATATATAGCCCAGCTATTTCACAGTATCCTGTGAAGCTGTAATGTGTTTAATCTACAGTTAAGGTGGACTTGCTGCAAAGGTAACAAATGGACAAGATGTTAAATGAGAATTCCAGAACCATTTAAGGTCTGTTTGTACAAATAAGTTAGATGATTGTGATCCAACACAGCCAGAACTGTTCTACCTATAGTTCCACTGGGTTCTTGTTGTCTTAATGCAGTTCATTTATACTTCACGTGTCTCATAATGAGGTGTCAACTGACGTCAGCCTGACGGGTCCTTACCAGCTGTTCTGCTGATAGTGGCTCCAGTCTGGCAACTAAAAATGAACCTCACAGTGACAGGTGACAATGATTTGTCTCCTCAGAATATCATGTCCAGTGCAATGCAACATGAGACACTTGCTAATAGAACCTGGCTACACTGTCTCCTTGCTAGTGAATTGACGCTCTTTAAAACCACTGATACATAAGAATATATACTGTATTCTTATGACTTACATATTCACAGTACCAGTACTTTACCAACAGAGGTGCATGTTGGAATCTCTTTTCCTATGTTTTTTTTCTCTACTGTATCTTTGCTCCTTCTTTGTTTTTGTTTTTTACCAGAGTGGTAAGTTAAACCCTGATTGAGAACCATTTTCCTGAAGTTAGTGGAAACATCCTTCCACTGCATGTGATGTAGACCAGAAAAATCAAATTACAAACCAACAGGGGAGCCTAGCAACAGTGACTCCATTAAGCTGTGTTGCCAATTGATTTGGATTAAAAAAAAAAGAAGAAATGTCTTTAAAAAAAAAGCATATGCTGGCAGGTCTATATATGCACGTCTCCCCACACTCACCCCACTCACGCACAGCAGCATAAATGACACTCCTCCAATGCCTCAGAGGCAGTTTTCTGCTTGACTTAGTATGCAAAACAAGAAAGCAGTGCCACGTTTAAAAAAAAAACAATGAGCCTTTCTAACATCTGGCATCATTTCAGAGTGCCGAGAAATATTGCGCCTTCAATTATTGGCGTTGTAACACAGTGAGAGGGAAAAGACGTGTCGTTTAATGTCAAATGTTTCCCAAACAGACAAATGATTCGCCTTAAATGAGCTAGCTGAGGATCTGTGGAGGCTGACAGCCGTGTGGACAGGTTTGAAGACATTTAACCTTTTCTCTATGAATGTATGACAAGTTGAAAGACAACAATGAGACGGCAAGTGGAATTACATTTGTGTCTGTGTGTGTGTTTCACTTTTTTTTTTCACCGCGGGTGGTGTGTGTGTGTGTGTGTGCACCCATGCATTGTGCGTGTTGCCCTGTACATTTTCGCCCCAGGCTGTTCTCAGAGCAGCGTTGACTGACGTGTCCTCTACACTTGATTGAACTGAAAATATAGACAAGACGTTGCGTATGTGAAAGCTACCAATTTAAAAGCCTTCATCTCAAAATGTCGGCGAGACATCAGCACCATCAGAATCTGACAGTTAGTGCTACCGCTGGTTTAGATGTAGAAAAGCTGAGGCGAGCGTGTGTGTGTGTCAGTTACTCTAAAGGATTCTAACCTTTACACTTTAACCTTTAACCTTGGGTCTTTGAGTGTCTTCCTATTACGTGCTTGCTACTGTTTTTTGTCTTTTTCTGGAAGGCAACGATACAAATCTATTCCACTGACCCACCACCTGCGTCAGTAGCTTAGCTTAGCTAATGGTCTCGAATAAATTATTTGATTAAACCAGTGTGGGAACACTTCAAAATAAAAAATATATATACGTATTTTATTACTTTTGTATTATTGACGTTAGTATTTAATTATATACTTTTATACTTGTGCAGTTGTTGATTTTGCTGGTTCTTGAATTAGGCCATCTTCAGACCTGGTTTTTTCACATTTTTTTAAATTTCTTTTGCCTCATCAAATGCTTCTTTAGTCAAATTGAATAAAAAAAAGCAATAGCATAATCAATTAGAGAATGATCCATAGCTACAGTTGTTTTTTTTTTTCCTCGCTCCTTTGCGTCATTCTAGCTTGTTCCTGTGTTTGTTTGTCACTCTAATCAATGAATTGTGAAAACATGGCGTTGTGTTATCATCTGGGGAAGGCTTCTCTATTTTTCTCTCATTCCATGCAGTGATAATTCTGTTTGGAAATGACAGCACTGTACCACATCGAGAGACAGGCAGAGGGAAGCAAAGGGAGGTAGCATTTAGATAAAACAAATTGCCAGCTGCTGAGCCGTAGCAGCCAGTGCTTAGATAAAAACCAAGGGGACCGTTTGCATTAATGTGCATGTCCTGAAGATTCTGTCCCTTTTTTGTGATTCTGTCCGTGACTGTGTTACCTAAAGGGGTGACCCACCCCCTATTCTCAGCTTACTCCCTGGAACTGCCAGGCGCTCTGTTAATACAGGAAGTGGCGGAGCTTTTTCTGGCCTCTAACTTCAACACTGTTATAGGACAAGCGGCAGGAATTCAAATCAATAGCCAGGACTGTTTCAGTTTGCGGCAAGGTCACACATGGAAAAGGAGAGTGAGGGGTGGAATTGTGGGGACAGTCACAGCTAAACCAGACAATACTCTATGTGCAGAGGTGAAGTGTCAGCTTATTTTAATTCACCTGCACCTGAGAGATCTGCCCCCACAGGGAGGTGGTAATGTGTCTCAACAAGATCAGGTACATCTGGATTTTGTCCTTGTTTGTCAGTTTTAGATACTCTGTTTATTATGTCAAACTTGTGGACTCATCAATTTATTAAGTGGCTTTAGATTAATATATATTTTTTTTTAAATATATAATATATATTAAAAAAATATGTATACATATATTTTTTTTATTTTTTCCCCAAATGATCCATTCATCTTTTGTATTTATTATGGCCGTAAAGATAGTGTTAATCTCACACAAGTGGAACTCAGGGTGTGGTAGCCACTGGCGGCATTAGTATTCTGCTGAGATAACCACACACACTCTCCCTTCACCGCCTCTAAAGGAATAATCAGCAATGCTTTTCTTCTCATCTCTCCTTCTGTCTGAGATGTCGAGTGATTTAGCATTTGTTTTATTTAGTACCTGCTGGGACATTGTCAAGTGTTTGAAAATGCATGTGAGTGCATTCGCCGTGCATTTATATGCAGCTCCGTGGCCAAATCTGATACGTGGGGTGTCTGAGCAAACATACAAAATGCCCGTGTTCTCTTTTTGTCCTTCTGTCCTTCCACTTTAGCAAAATAAGGAGTTCACCTTTTTGGAGTCGGTACAGAGCAGTCTGTTCTGTTTGTTTACTATCAGGCCCTGTTCCTGTAACAGACCTGATAAAATCTCCATCTGATCTTTTGCCAGAGACGCTAGCCCCGCTGTCAGCCACCAAAGTTCCAGCCACCACCCGGTCCCATATATATCCTCTATCAGGCCCAGATCTGCCGATGCTCTGCTTTCTCATTTTCTTCTTATCTCTATATTCCACCTTTTTTCTCTGCTGCTAACACTGCAAAGCCACCAATCACTCATCATTTGCCTGATGCTTTCATCGTCTGACCGAGCTCCATCTGGAGCAAATGGTTGATCATCTTCACATAAACTGTCTCTGAGGAGTCAATGAATGACAAAGCATGAGGTTTAGAGTAAAAATGAAGGTCAGATTAAGAAAAGAAAAGGGGGAAATGAGTCAGGCATTCATTTTGTTAACATGTCCCACTTTAAGGGTTTCTGACCAGAAAAATACACTCTTTCTGTTTCAGTCTCCAGTACCTGGTAACTATAAACAGCAATAAGGGTCTCAATACAAACTTAGGACACAGCATTGGCCTCATGGGGACCACCAACGTGCTGTAATGTTTTCACATTTTATCCTAGGACCTTAGTATTTAGGAACAAATCATTTCATATTGTGTTGTTCCGTGTTTCAGGCAGAGGCTCCCGGCCAAAAATGTCTACTACTACCGCTGTCCCGACCACCGGCGCAACTACGTCATGTCCTTCGCCTTCTGCTTCGACCGGGAGGAAGATGTGTACCAGTTCTCTTACTGCTATCCCTACACCTACTCCAGACTTCAGCATTACCTGGCCAGCCTGGAACGCAGAAACCTTAGCTACCTGCAGAGGGAGCAACTGGGACTTAGTGTGGTAAGAGACCATGTGATGGTGTTACTTTGTTGACAAATTTAATCAGCGACTTTGTCCTGGGTACAATTTGAATGTTCAAAGGAATGCGTTGGTGGTTGAAGGTGACAGTCTATTAGGTACTGTTGATTGTTTTTGTATATAAAACAAATGAACCTGTTCCTGAGGAGACAGAGAACTTGAACTGTACATGAGTGCGAGTGTGGTCAGAATACAGAGAACCCAGATTGGTAACTCTGCTCTGTCTGCCAGTCATAACTTCAGCCTCTCGTGTTATTAGTGTTACACTTTGAGATGATAGACCATAAAAGCCTTCGGGCCTGTGTGTGCGTGCGTGCGTGTTTGTGTGTGTGGTATTGGGCTGTGAGTGTAATCAGCAGAGCTCTCACCTCAGCAGTGGGAGCCAGTGTATCATACACGCTGCCTCCAGTCTTGTCTGCTCTTATCAAATAATTGTAGAAGAAAAACTCATTAGAAATGCTTGAGAGATTACAGCTTTCTCTTCTGTCCTCCAACATTTGTCAGTAAAGCCGGCTCCGTGAGGGAGCCGTGAAAGTGCAGCGACCGATCGAATAAATACAGAAGGATCTCTGATTTTCACCAACAGATGATGACGCGGTTAAAAAACAAAACAAAAAAAACTAGAAAAACAACAATACAGGCGTTAATTACATCATAATGTGTAGTCTAACGAATCCAAATGCACGGCAGTGTCCAACCCTGTAGACATTCTTTATTTTCAGTCAAATTTCTTAATGAGATTTGAGCAGCACAATCTGTTGTCATCAGACAGCCGCTATAGAAAACATCATATCGTGGCACCATTTATTTCACTGCTGTTTATCAATGTTTGAGTGACTGCTGTTTATCAGGCTGCCATTCGTCTGCACTGTCTTATATAGAATATAAAGTTAATGAAATGCGCCGCACAATGCTGGTTATGCAGCACACTATTTTCATCCTATTGTTCGGTCACATAATTTGTCTGAATGAGACAGAGAGAACAGACTCGGTCGGTTTGGCTCACAGAGTCAGTATTAGTATTCATAGTCATACTGAGGCTTTATGGCCGTATTTTTCTCTTTATGTTCCTCAGGCCTGGGTGGCAGACAGCCAGCCCCACCCTCTCCTGACTGCTCTTTCTCTCTCTCTTACTGTTCCTCTCGCCCGCCTCTCTATCTCATGCACATATGCAGCTTCATACACGCAGACACAGCCTTGCACACTCAGGTCAGAGGGGAATGGATGAGGTGAGCTTTCTGTCTGCATCAAAGTTTAAAGACAGATTGCTGCCATTTGTGGCGGAGCCGCTGCAGCAGCACCACAATAACTTTAACCTTTTAATGGGTACAGTTATCTCCCGTGGATGGATATGGCATCCAGGGATGTATGCAGTGGGATTCTTCTATCTTGCTGACTAATTTGTTTTCTGTAATGTATTCCTCCTAACAAAGTCTGTGCAGCCCATGAAGCGGGGTCCTATGAAGAAAAAGGTCGACTGCTTTTAATTTTTACCACCAGCTCTCTTCATCATAATGAGCAAGATAATGTTCTCTGATTTATTAGTCAGGCGTTTTTATTGCATTACTACAGCCAGGATTCACTGAAGCGGAGTAAATTGAATTCAGTGTCTAATTTACTTTGAAACTGGTTTACTTCACTAATCTCAGAGAAACGCTTTTCATCTGAGACACAGGTAGAAACCGAGAAAAATCTGACTGTTCTTCTGACAGAAAGGAATAATGGAAATTTGATTAAACATTTTAGTTTTTTTGGGCCCAGTCCTCAGTAGCTGTAGATTTATCTCATTTCAGTGACGGTTTTTGTAGTAGAAGCTAAAATATTCTTCCCATCTTTAATAATTATCGTTAATTGAATGGACTTTGAATGTGTGGTCATCATCAAACATTAACACTGTCTCCCAACATTGGACTCTCTAGTTAACCTAAATGGAGATATAGAAAAAATACCTCGAAGACATCAACCAACTAAGTCAACCAGGTAAACAGACCCTCTGTCACATAAACATTCCAAGCAGAACCTTTGGTTTAAAAGGTCAAAGTGTATTTTTGCTGTCAAACGTCCACATTTTAGCATAACATCATGACTCCACTCTCATAAATGTATTCACGTAAATTTAGTTTTTTATTCACATAAATGCATGGCATTTATCATTTTAGACTTAGGGTGGCCCTAACGCTCTGGTGGGGTTTTTCTCGTTTTGTTTTTTTTTTTTTTTTTTTTTTTTTTCCAGAGGTTTTTGGATGTTCTGGCACGGATGTTCTGGCACTTGCTGGACTAGACTGGGATCAGGGCTTTGTGTCTGCTTCTCTCTCTCTGTGTCTCCCTGCTCCTTTTGCAGGCCTCCGCGGCAGTATCTGATTCAGTCTCTCCCCTGAGGCATGAGTGCTCACAGAGACACAGAGTAAGAGACAGTTTGACCTGCTGTAGTGCTAACAAACCTCCTTGTAAAGATGGCAACACTTTCTTCTTTCTTTTAAACCAATCCTGTTAAGTTCTTGTGTCCCCTGGTCATCTGGAATTGAAAGCAACTCCTCTGCCCTCTTTGCCTGTTTACAGAGCTTTTTTCTCCAACAGCAGGCAGTATCAGTGTGCTAGTTGTGGAGACAGCACTTTGTTTTGTTTTGGTTTTTTTTGCTTTTTTTTTTTTTGCTTGGCCCAGAGGAGAGAGAAGGGCTATAGCAGTATTAGTCACCTCTGACACAGCACGACCCTTGTCTGTGGACCAGATGGAAGAAAAGTGTAAATGAGAGACCTCAGGGTGACAGAGAGGACAGGCCACTGACCAGCCTTAAGCCTGCCCCCGCCACCCCGCCCCTCCCAGGCTGCATTGACTGTTAAACTATGAGTGTGGTCCCATACATAGATAATGTACTGTAACACATTAGACCTGGACATCAGCTGTTGTGATTCACAGTCATTAGTTCATACAACTGTACAGATGTACTCCTTCATCTGTCACAGGGGGGCGCTGGACCTAATCCCAGCTGTCAGGCGACGGTGAGGTTCACCTTGTACAGTTAACTGGATAATTACAGGACCTCACATTCATTCTTGTTGACTCTAGAACATGTATCAAACCCAAGGCCCGCGGGCCAAATGCGGCCTGCCGAGGCATTTTGTGTGGCCTGCTGGTTTGTAATTTACTTGAAAAGTTCAGAAGTTTAATTTGAATGTGAGTCTTTCTTTGCTTTTTCTTTAGTCGATGGATGAATATTATTTTTAGAGGAAATGTCCAACATTGGTGGCAAAGTTAGATATATTTTAGGTTCTAAAAACGTCTTACAAAATCAAAGTCTCCACTTTACATTAAAGTAATTTAAATTTCATGAATTTAATGTAAAAATTCAAAATATCCAATGTGTCCGATGCAGTAGATGCTTGGAGATATTTTTTTAAAAACCCAATATGAATATGCAAATACATTTTTCCACATCTCCACAAATAAGTCCAGTCTCTGATTCAATTTATTGTGGCTGTTTTGTAAAGTTTATATAACCTGATGCCTTGAAAACTATGAAACATGGATTTTTCCTCCATCCTTTTCCACACTGACCTCTTGTACGTGTTGTTTTTAATTGTTCATGTCAGATTCACAGTACCATACAGAGATTCTACTTTTTTTTTTCTTTTAAAATCTCCCAAATTAAAGCAGGCTTGTGATGGATCACCTACACTCTGCTGAAGTGACTTAACATTACTTAGTCTGCTATGATTGAATTTTACACCTAATCATGTCTGCTATCAGTGCTCAGGTGCCATGTCTGGGTCCCCGCTCAGTAGGAGTGGAGTCTCCAAAACTGTTTCTATGTGGGAGCCAGAGGAGTGGAGTGGAGCTACATATGCCTGACTGACTCTCTCTCTCTCTCTCTCTCCCTCTCTCTCTCTGACTCCCTTCCTCCCTCCTTCTCTCTCTCATTCTCTCTCCTTATCTCTGTGTTTGTATACGGAGTGCCAAGATCCAATCAATAGCCTCTCCAACCATGGAGAGAGGAGAAGGTCAGCAGCCACACTGAAGCAGTCAGACAACAGGCTAACTGAGTTAAACACCCAAAACATTGGAAATACACAGGGGCCTAACACAGTTCCACAGGAAGTAACAGGGAGACGTTGGAAATCAACACAGTCTTTTTCCTCTGCTAATCAGAGATTATAGGATTTCTACTTTCAAGGAAGCTCAGCACTAATTAAAACATTCATTTATTACGTTTTTGCTCCAACAGATAATAAGATAACGTGGATATTATCTGTCTATATACACAGTATGTGGCTCTTAATTGTCAGGTAATTCAATTTAAAAAATAAATCCCCACAGGATAATATAGCTGTTTAATGGAATGTATGTGTGTGTTGCATTAGGTTTTCATGAAAAACATAATGGTGGTAAGGTAAATCCTATATACAACCAGCACTAATGGGTGGTCCAGGTCACGCTACAGAGTGAGAGGCATACAATATGAATGAGACGATAAAATTAGAAAAAGATACAGGATGTATAATTCAAATGAATATGTAGGTCGAAGATTTAACAAAAATGTTGATTATAAGTAACTAATCAGAGAATAAGAAGATTGAGGGAAGAAAAGGTGTTTTCACCACAAAAGGACAGAAGGATGGATGAATAGATAGATTATTTTATCTTTTCAGCCCAAGGAATAAGTGCTTTCATACATACAGTTTGCAGAACACAGTTTTTATTTGTATTTTGTGTTTATTGGGATGGTAGCAAAAACAAAAAAGAAGAATAAAATCTCCCAACCAAAGACTGTTTCAGCCATTTGAAAAAGAATATTTTCCTTTGTGCTTTTTTTTATCTCAAGTTTTTTTTCTTTGTCTGAATCTTCAGGGTCGCCACACCAGAACATTCCCTAAGTTGTCTCCATGTTTTTTTCTTTGGTCGTGAGTTGCTCTTTGTTATCCTGAGCAGGATTGTATTTTTTCCCTCTGACAGCACCAAACGTGTACCAGGATGAAAGAGTTGGACATTTTTATTGTCCAATAATATGTTAATCACTGCTTACAGCACTTCACTGTCAGATCTCTGCAGAAACACCTCCCTGATGGAAAGGTCAGTTTTGTATAATGACAGGTTTTCATGGCAACACTTCTTGTTTTTACGCTGTTTTCTATTTTGCTTCATTAGTGAGTGACCCTCATTCTATTAGAGGCTTCGCGCCAACAATGGCAGCAACTGCTACAAGATGTAGGAATGCTGGGAAAGCGTGCGCAGGGACGACAGCCTTTTGTCCCAGATTGTTGATCAGGGAGCTGGGTCCACAGGATGCAGAAGATAAGCAGGTGTATGATCTATGTCCTTTACTGCACCACATGGCCTCTTATCGCCAACCAATGGTTCCCAGAGGATGTGAGATGCCTTATTACACATCCCTTTCCCCTGCATCTCTTTGGTAATGAAGAATGTGGTAATGAGGGAGAGCTGTTCAGAATCAGGAGAAGGTCAGGACAGAGTCCTGGTGGTTGGTGGTGGATTCAAATGTACACTGTGAAGATGACGACTCTTTTTCACTAGAGATGTAAAGATCAAAGTTCCAAATTTAATGATGTTATGTCTTGTTGGACAATGACAGTGTGTATGTGAACTTTAGTCCAGTGGTTGGTGTCTAGACGATAAGGAGTTGACGACCGCTTTTGTCCATTCAACTTATCTGACAATGAATTTGGTGTGTGGTTGAATGTGACGTCGAACTACAGACACACACGTCCAACGATGAGCATGGAACACTCCATACTACTGCTGTTTTGGTCATTCTATACTGTAGTGGTTATCACATCTGCCTTACACGCACAATGTCCTTGGTTCAAGTCCTAGAAGAACTACATACCTGACGGCGCCTCCCGTGGCAGCCTGTGTGGGTTGCAAAGACTCACAGTTGGTCGTTCCATAGTGTAGTGGTTATCACATCTGCCTAACATGCATAAGGTCCTGGGATTGAGCCCCAGATGAACCACATACTTGTCTAGGCTGTTGCAGCAGACCTGCTGTTAATGCAACAATTTCCCAGTGTGGGGACAACAAAGTTTAAAATATTAAATGTATTAATTTGTTTTATTAATTAATAAGGTTGAATTTAAAATGACAAGATGCACGTCCAACAGTGAGCATGTACCGCTCCATATGTTACTGTTGTAGCTTTTGCTAATGGAGAGAACACAGCATTCAGTTGTTCTATCGCACCTCAAGTCACGTTTCTACTCTTGGCTTCGACTGTTTCCTCCTCCAGGACAGAGTGTACAGGGATCTTCTGCTCCACAACTGAAGCTATTCCTCTCCTCACAGATGTGCTGTAGCTGTCTCTCTGTCCTCCTCTGCCACCAGATATTTACTCGGCCCAACTTCAAAGACGACTTCCAGAATGAAGCGCCAGGCGAGAAGCACTTTGTCTTTCTCATTTGGGTGTCAGGACTCAGTCCCCTCAGGGCGTCACAAAGAAGGAACAAAACAGATAGCGTTCAAGGCTTTTAATAAATCAGAATACACTTCCTGACAGTGTAATTGCTTTTCATTGCCTTGGCCAAATTTAACAACACGCTCAGAAAGATGGAAAAGAAGGTGGAAAACAAGAGGAGAGACCATAACGGAGAGCGGGGCAGAGCAGGCTGTACAGTAGATCATTTGTTCAGGGGAAAAGAATGAAAATTAATGAAAACAGAGTTGCTCGCCCTCCAAAGGCAGCCAAGCTTGAAATTCACTTTGAGGGAAACTTAATTTGTTGTAAATGGGCAAAAAACATATTACTGCACGGAGCGTGGAGGGGCTGCACCGTGTGTCCGTCTGCTGCGTCTGTTTGTCGGCATGTGTTTATGGCAGATGAGGACGCCATGCTCTAAATAGCTCAGCTGAGAGGAGGGAAACACAGGAGCCTGTTAATAACTCCAGTAACAGCATTGTCTTTCTACATGACTACTCCCCGACACTGCTCTCCTGCACGTCTGAATACAACTTGGCAGAAGTTACTGAGCAGAAATAAAGTTCACTTCAGGTGTGGGCGTGACAGTATGAGTGTGTGTGATGTGGATAAACACTGTACTGTGTGTGTGTGAAGGAACACACAGCTGCGTTTGACATGTTTTCTGTCCCAATACTATTTTTTTACCACCTAAGTACAGGTATTTTGTATCCGTGTACTCATTGATCCTGAGTACAGTTTCACAGCTCTGTGGGAAACGGGTCGACATGTAGTGTGTAGGTGTGAACTCCTCTCCACTCCTGTACCACTGATAGAAGCCAACCTCAGGTGACCGTTTTGCCCATAAAAAGATTTTCATAGCCCTCACCCATAGATAGCTGGGATTGGCTCCAGCGCCCCTCCTCCTCCTCCTCCTCGCCCTCGACCCTTGATGGATGGATGAAGATTTTTTTATAATACACAGAAACCATTCAGCTTTGATTATGTTCTTATAAGAAGCTCCAGGTGGAGCTGCAGCAGTCTTGGTCTGAGCCAATCAGGGCCTGTCTTTGACTCCAGTTAGAGACTGCAGCAGACTGGTGTAGGTGTCTCTGTGATAAATGATAGTGGGAGGGCTGATGGGGGTCCTGTGGTAGTCAAGTGATGTTGACATCAATATACTTAATACTTCATTCATCATGAGACATTGTGACTCCTCTAAACTGTAAACAATCTTTTATGTCATCTTTTAAAACTTCAAAACTGTAAATGATCCCAGCAGGGAGTGTATTCAGGTTTGAGGTCGATTTTAATGATTACAAATGATGGTGATGGTATTGATATTCTGATCTTTTTTATATATTATTCTAATTATTTTTATAACACAGATGTGTTTTTTTACTTTGTCTGTCTTGCTAAATAGTGCCGAAAGTGGAAAAAATAAGTTCAACACATAAGTTTCTTGCATTTCATTTTGATTAGAAAAAAAACTGTTAAATGTAGGTATGTATTTATTTATGTATTTGTAATGGACTCCAGTATTTGATACTTTGATTGTCATTGATGCTTTACTGCAAAACCAAACATTTTATAGCCTTCTTTTTTTTCTACTGTCATGTAACTACATCTGCAGAAGGTATTTTCTGTGACTTAGCGCCAGATCAAATGTTGCACACACTTGACAAAACTGTAGTGTAGCTCTAGCTATAAGTCAAACATGGATCCATCCCAGTTTTGTGAATACACAGATTGAATCCAAAGCCAGTGTTAAACACTGTGACTTCATCGTTGCTTGCAGCTATAATTACCAACAGTCGGTACCACACTGAATCTTTTGGTCTCCATTAGACCTTTTGTCAGTACAGTACGAAGTACAACAAACATTGATGAGGATCCGATGTTCTGTGCTGTTTGTTGCCCTCGCTTTTCCAGCCAAATGGCCAACCGACCATACTTGAGCAAAGGCTGTGACTTTTTCCCTCCTTCAGGCTCAGCCCCTCTGACTCAGGCCAGCAGCTCTGCACGCCTGGAGGCCTGAACGCCTCCGATAACAAACGGCCCGAGCCAAGCCGCTGACCTCCCCACACCTACAGAGGCATTTACCCTCCACAAACAAGCATCTTCTTGGCAGCCCCTCCCCACTCCCCTGCCCCGCTTTTGTTACCCGACGTGGCACAAAATACATTTTCTCATTTATTCTGTTTATTTTTTCTCAGGCAAGATGCAGAAAAAATGTGGGAAGTGACAGGTCCCATTTTTTTTCTGCACTTTCTTTTTCACCTCTTATATTTTTGCTCCCCCACTGCTGCCACGGCCACAACCTGTGTTTGTGTTTGAGTGTGTTTCTACCCCACAGTTGAGCATCAGGCTGAGAGTAAAAAAGATGGATGCCAGGGTCACATTCTGTCTCGTAAGGCGCCGTGTGTCTACTTCGCCCAACTGGTCGGCACTTGAATGTTGTGATACAGCAGCAGTGGTCGGCCGGCCGATTGGCTCAAAAGGGAGTCAGAGAGAGAGATCAGGGTCTACGGGTGGGAGGCAGGACCAGCACAGGATCTATATGTTTGTTGTTTTCTTCCCCTTCCTTCCCCCTTCCTTACTTGTTTCTTGGGTTTGTTTGATGCCATCAGACGACAGTGAGCAACATTTGCAAGAAATTAGTATTCCGTTTCCCGTCATCCCTTGAACACGTGCAGGGATTCCTCTTGACACCAGGAGGGAAATAAAATCAGCCACATCTCAGAGATAAATGTCTTCACTTGGCATTTATTTGGCTCGTTCTTCTGAGACCCGTCACGTACGTGAGGCTTCTCTTTTCAGGCTTTTGTGGAACGCAGCCTTTGAAGGCACACGTCTCCCTAATGTAACAGTCTCCTCTCAGTGCTTTACTGAAGGAGCAACTGTAGCATACACTTAAACCTTGTCATATCAGTTGGAGAGAGACTCAAAGGATGCTTTTTATCATTTGTAGAGCCATGTGCAAAAGTTTTAGGCAGGTGTGTGAGAGAAATAATCTAATAAATATTTAGCCATTTATCATTTATCTGTAGCCAATCAAATGCCTCAGTGATGGTATTGGAGGATTTGTAGAATGGAATTTTCAGCTACAAGAACACTGTTATTATCAGTCAAACATATTAATATATTATATAGATCATAGTGCATGTTGGACATACTTTACCATTTCCACTGGACATAAAGAGGAACACATGGTAGCATCAGTATTCATTATGAAGGAATTAGGTTTTTTTCAGTGAGAGTTTTGTTGACTTAGTTTGACTAAAAACATTAAAGCACTAGAAAAAAAATCTTCTAATTCAATTTGTTAAAGGTCATTTTTATTAAGTCTTCATCTTGGCAAACGCAAACACTCATTTTAACTCCATTATGTGTATATTATACTGGAAAAAAGAAGTCGAGAGATTTCCACCTGCCTTCACACGCCTTACAAACCGAAGTCAAGGCCAGAGTTCCTTTGTGTAATTATTGGTGTTCAAGCTCCAGTACTTCAACAGGATCTACAATCTGTACATGAAAAGACGTGACGAGACGAGACGAGACGTGAATGGGTAATGTGTGAGTTCCCATGGTGGAGGACAGGGTTGTTTACAGTTTGTGGATTTTTTTTTGCACGTTGTTAGTAGTCTGGTTGCCTGTGTTTTTTTCCACTGTGGGTGGATGGGAGTGTTTTTGTGTGTGGGTTGGTGTACAGGTACCTGGTCGCCTGTGACCTCACCAGCGCTGTGTCAACGCTGATGATCAGACGCACCTGCCGGCCATCCCAGCTCATCAGTATGCCTGCTTATAACCACCTGCTCATCGTTGGCACGGCGCCAGACCGTCCGCTCACTGATGTGGTAATCATTCGGTTCCTTGAGTACGCTCGCGCTCCTGCCTCTCCTAAACTTCCTGGTTCTTGTTCTTGATCCAGGGTCGCCCTCGGCCTCCACCGCCACCTGTATGTACTCGAATGTACTGTGTAGGAAAATGAGGGTAACATGATGATCATGATGGAACGTTATGTACTTTTATGTGTACTTTATTACTATTACTTTTTTACGTCTGGCTAGGAGAGGAAAGTCTGTGGTTTTTTAGGTATGTTCACCTGAATGACATCAACCCTCCTGCTTGTCGTGTCTCCAGTCAAATCTAAAAGTTGTTGTTGAACAGTCACTGTGTCCGACTGTGAATTCATATTGTTGCTTGACAGGTACAGTACACACACAGTGTCTTGTCATGGACTTCACCGGCATCCATCTTCTCTCCTCCTTGTACTTATTCGGACTACTTCTTATGCATCTCTATTCCCGTCCTGTTCATCTTTGACAAGGCGGTCCTAAACGTCTGCTTTAACTAGCTGCACACAGCCTTCTTCAAAACACATTTACATACACATCAATCATGCTGTCAAAGGTAAACGCATGACGCCGTGTAAAAAACAGAATTGGATTATGGCCTTGTCTCCTCCCTGACACCGACTGCTTGACGAGGCTCCTGGTGTGAAAGTTAAACAGCTTCGATTCATTTTTGCTGCTGTTTTTTCACATCAGGACCTGGATTGTCTTTCATCTCTGACAGTAAACAATTTAAAACAGCGCATATCAAACTGGAACACCATCACGTGTGTGTGACTGTTAGACGCTCTTAACAAGACATTTTTACATTAAAACAATTTAAAAGCCGTACAGTGATGCAGTGAGTAGCCCTGAGTCCTGCAAGAAAAATATTATGTTTAGAGAAATATTATTTCAGTCTACGGTCTGTTCAGTGTTCAGTGCTTTTTTATGTCTGTAAAATGTGATCCTGCTGTGTGTGTGTGGTGTTCACAGAACTCAGGTCCATCTTAATCCACCAGTGCTTCTGTAAGGTGCATGTGGAAGTAGTCCAGTGGATTGTTGTTTTGGTGTTTGCGTCAGTGTGTTGTACGTACTGTATGTTGAAGTCAGGCGGCGTCATTAGAACCAGAGAAACCCAGGAGAACGTCCTCCTGTGCAGCAGCCACTCCGAAGTTTCCATCAAGTTTAAGTCCTGGAGGCAATAACAGACGCCATCTGCTGTGGGATTTCACACCGCACAGTGAGAAACACCGTTGCTTTTGTTGAGGTTGGGGAGAAGCAATTATCAGCTGCCAGGACCACCTCCACTGACCTACTAGCAGGAAGAAAAGAAAAAAAACTAGACACTGAAAGTCAACCTGAAAAAGCAACTGTGGTTCCAAAAACTGCTGCCATCACGAAGACGGAATACTGATCTAGAACATTCCCAGTCGGCGCGTTCTCTTGGAGAATTCTGTTCTCTGTGAGTCTAACGTCTGAGTGACAGAAAACTCAGACTCTGTGTTGTTTTCCATGCAGCCAGGAGGACACTGTCGTCGGGTTCAAACCAGATGATGAAGGTTTTGAGTTTAGTGTGTTCATGTGTGAATACACTCACAGCCCAGACCTGTTCACCAGGGTTATTAACAAGATGGATAACCACAGCAGCAGCATGTGGCTCACTGTAGATTTTTACGAGGAAATGTGAGAGTCTTGTGAAGCTGACTTCAAATGCTGAGCCTAAGGTTAAGGACAAGGCAAATATGGCAGATGAGGGATGGGCCGATGCTGCAGGAGACGGCAGCAGCATTTATTACCAGGCCCATAATCACAGCTCATTTGAGTGTTTGATCTTAGACACTCTCTCCTCTATGCAGAGTTCACACCACCCAAGGGCAGTGTATCACCTGCAGTTTATATGGCAAACAAAATGGGTGAGAGTGGGGAAGCTTTCCTCTGTGAGGCATCGCCATCTGCTGTTGTTACCCCCCCTCCCGCCTCCCCCACAAACACCAGTAATTAACAAGCTTTATTGTGAATGCTATGTTTGCATAGGAAAAAACATCACAGACCACCACACTGTTAATTAGAGGGTTTTAATGGAGGTGAATTATTCTGCTTCTGTGGCCGTGGTGTAACTGGAAGAGTTGCCAGTTTGAAGACTGACACGCTTCCAAATCCAACACACTTTAATTCAAACAAAACGGTCTCTCTTTTCAACAAACCCACATTGTATTGTTCAAATAAGAACTAGAGTAAAACCATTATTAAATGTGATTGAAGACATAAGATGAGTTTAAACCAGTGTGACGGTTAACTGTTGAACTGTTACAGCTCTGTTAGCTTCAATATCCAACAATCAGTTCATCAGGCATCAGGAAAGAGATGGGCAGTCAGAAAATGTTACATTGTGTTGTCTGTGTAGGTCCTCAGTCATCCAGGTCATTTAATCCAAAAATAGTTACGTTTTCACCTCTTATCTAAGAGGCTTCTTCAGTTCTGAAGTGAAGAAGCCTCTTGGATGAGAGGTGAAAACGTCTTAAAATAAACCCTACTTTGTCCAGTTGCCCTCGTTGTAACTATTTTTGCGTTACGTTGTGTTGTCATTTTCCATTTGAATTAGAAGTCTGCAGTGATGAGTTGTTCTCTGGCCGTTTTGGCTGTTTCTCTATTCTGGTGTCGTTTAGGTTTTGTCGAGGTGAAATGGTTCTTGGTGAAAGTTTAATTTTAGTAAGTCATTGGGTCTGCTATTAAACTGTCAGGAAGAATGAGGGGTGAAGAATTTCTACTTCATTTGTCACATTGTACAATTTTTTTGGATTAAGAATCAAAGTCTGTAGAACTTTAACTTTAACTTTTTGCACATGTTGCAAAGAGAGGAGAGAGAGAGAGAGTTCTGGTATGATGTTATGAAACATGTCTGTGTTACTGAGGCAGTATCTAGTGTCTATAAGTACATGCATGACAGTATCTGGTACTAGCCCACTCCAGTCATTGACTGCAGCATTAACACTGCATTTTGGTGAAAACCTGACGGTGATTGAAGGTGACTTCATCTTTCATCTGAACATTTAGTCAAATATTTTATTCTCTCAGTCCAAAAAAATGTACACCCAAAACAGATTTCCAAAGAGTTAATAATCTACTTAAAGGGAAAAATGAAAAAAAAAAAAAATTGCTTTGTTATCCTGACTGGATGTTGGAATGTCACATGTGACTAAATGTGATTTGTAATATTCACACACAGTACAAGTCAAATGTCAGAGCAGCACCTTCACAGACTAAATACTCTACTGTACTCTCTGTCCTGTAATTCAGAGTGATCTGGTGTAGTGCAGTGTTGAAGTGTTTCTCTGGACCTTCAGTCCAACACTAAACCTCTCTCTCACTCTCTTAACTTCTGCTTCTTCACTTCACATGACTTCCTGTTTGTTGTGTCTGTCGGTGTGGACAGCATTCATACAGTACATGAGTTCCATCAACATCATCGTTTCTGCACCAGTGGTTCACTGTGGGACTTTAACATGGACACGGAGGCTGAAGATTTACTAGGTCGTAATGATTATGATCCGGTTTAATGAAAGAGAAATATAGAGAAAGAGAGAGAGAGAGAGAGGGAGAGAGAGATGTTTGACATCATCCTCAGATCAAAAATACAGCCTTAGATGATGATGAGAATTTTAATTATAACTTGAGGCTATCTTGTCACTGAGTGTATGTAGAGATGAAATACTAATTCTCAACACACACACACACACACACACACACACACACACACACATTAACTTCCCAAATGACTCTTTTCTCGTGGTTAACACACTTTTTTGTTATCTTCCCTGATTGGCCAGGTTCTTGAAAGCCTTTCTTTCAAATCTACAGTATTTGAAGCAGGCAGCTGTCTGTTACTGACGGTTGGCAGCTGCTGTAGTCAACATGTTCACATGTCTTAGAATCCTCCTCTTCGTCATTACAAAAGTACTGACTTTTTTTGAAGAAGATGACTAAGTCTGTGTGGTACAAACTGCGGTGACGTCCAACAATTCAGTTCCCGTCAGGTTGCGTCTTGTCACTGAGAGCACTTTCGTGGATGAGGACGTCTGGTTATTAGAACTCTAAAGAGCATTCAGATGTGCCCTCTGAAGACGGAGGTATTCAATAATAGAACTGGCTGAAATGGACACTCTGTTTGTCCTGCAGCCAAGGACAGAACTGTTATCCTAGCTTTGTCAGACCGGTCCAGGCATCTGAAGAAGAAACAGTCAGAGAAATCCAAACACTGCTTTTGTCATTTAAAAATGTTTTTCTGATTTAATTTACACCACATAATCATTTGTTGTAAATCCATGTAAAATCCAAGGTTAAAACACAAGCTGGAACTCACGTACTGTACATAAGTACCAGTAAGCTAGGACATAAAATCATCAGAAGAGTCTGACTTGCACCTCCCCAAAAAAAAGACAACACAAATTAAAGAATGAATGTAAACAAAGCCGACTTCTGCGGACAGTGGCGTTTTCTTTTTTCTTTTTCTTTTTTTTGCGCTCTGCTCGCCAACTAGTTCTTGTACAAAATTTGTTTTAACGCAGTGCATCTGATAGAACAGAACTTTTATTCATTTATGGGAGTTTGCGACAGAACCATGAACTGCCGTAGCTGTTCTCTGTGAAGGAGGGAGTCCTCCCTATATTTCACTTTTTTTTTGGTTTGTTGATATCTAAAGAATGCTGTTAAAATAAAATCAGTGACACAAAGTTTCAGTGGATTTAAAATGCCCTCCAGTAATACAATAATAACAGTAATATGTGCAGTGATGAGGGGAAGTGCCCAGCATTGGAATGAGTGAGTGTGTGTGGGGGGGAGGGGAGGGGGGCAGTGACTGTTGTCTGGTGTGGGCCGGGTTCTTATCACTGAAACAGCTCAGGCTGTGATTAGTGCCATAATGACCTCCTTAATTCAACTACTGCTCAGTGTCTCCCCCTGCTCCCTGCTCTGCTCCCAGTTCCCAATCAGCCCTCTCCCTCCTCCTCCTCCTCCTCCTCCTCCATTGTCCCGATCACTGTATAATCTCCTTCTCCTCCTCCTCTTCCTCCTTCCTCCTTTTACTTCTGTTTCTTTTCTTCTGTCATTACTTTCCTTCAGCCCATCCCCTCTTTTCTTCACCTGCGAGCATCTCAATCCAAACTGCTGAATTCTTATTATTAGCCGTACACTGTGTCAGTGTGTCCAGCTCAGTACTTCTCAAATAGTGGGGCGGGGCCCCCTGGGGGGACGCAGTGAGGTGCCGGCGTGAGGGGCTTACAATTCCAAGTTGAAAGTTCCATTACAAATTTAAATAAATGTTCCAATTTTTTACGTAGCACGTCTGTGGGGCAGGAAATTGTCGGCTACATCAATGCCCTTACTTTTCAGACACACACACACACACACAGTATAGGTGTCACGTGGCCTCTCGGCACCTTGACTTCTCTGTGCCCTTGTATAATCTGTTTTCCTCTTTTTGATTATTGATACCCCAAAATCCCCCCCCCCCCCCCCCCCCCCCCCCCCCCCCCCCCCCCCCCCCCCCCCCC
>NC_024308.1:9339640-9343846 GCF_000523025.1 Cynoglossus semilaevis
TCTTTTTGATTTTTCATACCCCAAAACCCCCCCCCCCTCAGCCCCCACTACACTCTCATTAGCCCCCACCCACACTTCACCCCCTCTTCTAATTTCCACACCAACACAATCAGTATCTCGTCAATAATGTTCAGCATTTCATTTTGCTGCTTTAATTAACAAATTCAATTTGCTCCAAACTGCTGTGAAAACAAATTAAAAGCACAGTGAATTAAAGGCCCTCAGTTCCAGCGGATATAGCTGAGGTGATTACAGATGCGTCACATGACTGTTTTCTTGTTTATTTTATCTGAAGGGAGAGAGGAGTCGCTCCTAAGAGGAATAAAGAGACCTTGACCCAGGTGACTGTACAGGTTTGAAGAGTGAGGACAGAACAATAACGTCGCCCGTGTCGTACAAGTGGTACCTTAGGGTTCGTTTGGAGTACACAGAATAAACAGGTGTTCACACAGAAACACCGGAGGCTGGCGTTATTTAATTCTTCTCACTATCAGGACAGGTATTTGAAGTTCACTCATGAAATGATTGCTGCTTTCTCAACCTGCAGGGAGTTCTGTTTTGTTGTCTTTTGTTTTTTCAATAAGACAGTGACATGAATTAATGTGATGCTCTTTTAAAGTCAAAGGGAGTTCATATATACAATTATATACATATAATCTGACTAACATTTATGATTGTCTAATATTATGGTACACATTAAACACTCTCAGGTCACATGAGGAGCAGTGCAGCGAAGGAAAAGCTGTTTTGGAAAAAGACCATCATTCCTATATTTGTATTTTGACACATCATAAATTTACATTTTTGCATTCATCCTCTAAGTATTGACAGCAGGACGACTGTTTGGTTCAATAAGGCTTTGATTCAACTGTGAAAACAGCATTCCAGTGCAGTATTATCTACTAGGTATTGTACAGGGATGGTTCACTCTGATACTCAGGTCAAAATTACAACAAGTATCAAACATTGAAAAAAACAACTTCAGCCTGTGAGATCTGATATCGTAGCCCAAATATGAGACACTACTGACTCAGCAACGTTAGCCTGTGGCTGGAGTTGTCTCTGATTAACATAAGAGATGTTGTGGTTTTGTGCTGTATTTCGTGATCTGGCCTGGGTCTGTACAACACATCTGAATATTCCCAAAATCAGCAGATTATGCTGAGTCATGCTGCATTAACCATCGCTCGTTCTGCCTATAGCCCTGTCTTACACAGAGAGGATATGCACAAGTAGAGGACCTGCCTGGATACCCTCCTAACAGCCCCGCTCTACCCATTTGCAAACACGCTCATTAGCTCAAAGTTAATTGAACTGGCCAATAGCCAGCTACCTGTGGTGGTCAATGGAGCTTTATTTAGCATTAACGTCAAATTCATTTTTAGGATCACGCCAGCGTCCTGTGCCTTGACCCTTGCGTGACAAAGTGAAAAGGCAATGAGGGGGGAGAGGCTTATGGTGTAATGTTCTTCGCATGTAAGTTTGTCCTGTTCACCAGTGCATGTTTGAACGTTGTCCTACTCATCAGTGTAGATTTGGTCTTCACACATTCCACTCTGCTGCTCCACTTATCACGGTGTGTTGACTTCCTTAGTTCATCTCTCATTATGTGCCGTGATTAGAAGTTAGCAGAACCCAAACAGTGCATCCATCTGGTCCACGCATCAACATCAGGAAACAGTGAATAGCGTGTGTGTCTGTGAGTGTGTGTGTGCGTTAGTGAATCCCTCAGACTCTCTGTGCCCCTGTTTTCTCGTCTCCAAAAGCAGCTAATTATTGTCCAGCTTAATTACAGTACCACAGCAGCACAGCCTGATTCTGCTTTAAAGAACCATTCAGCACTCAATACCTGATTGAAGTCGGCTAAATGGAAAAGTTGTGCTGGAGAAAACGCTTTAGTCACACTGAATATAGTTTCATTTATGTTCCGAAATGTCTCGCTGTCTGGTTGCTTGAAGATAACAGACATTTAAATTTGTTTTTCTGGGAAATATCGAAAAATAAAAACATCGTCTTTCAAAATGGGTTAAACAAAAAAACAAGGACAAAAAATGTTTTCCAGCTCAGCACACACACAGGCGCTCACTGGTCAGATCCATAAAGACAACAAACCAATGGAAACGTACACGTCTCTTGACCTTCAGCTCCAATTAGATCCCCTGGAGAAACGGATGAACTTTTCAACTTTTCCGTCCTGTCAGTCAATACTGGAGTAGGGTTGGTGTTAAGATCTGAAGATTGAAAGAAGTCAGTGTTAGACTTCACTGTTGTACTTTTAGCAGCCGCAGGTTTCACTTTCAGTCCCAAAAAAAAACCAAAAACCCCTCGTGAAAGTTTGTGGAAATTTCAGGAAACAGCTTAAAGTCCCATACGGGAGAAGCTCACTTTCATTTTCAATCTCCCACATTTAATTCAAAGGACCTCACAGGAAATGATGAAAATATAAAACTTTAAAACAACTGGACTGCTCATATCACAGCGCGGCCTAGACTGGATGATGAGGAACACAGTAGCTTCAGTCTTTTTTTACTGTGTGTCTGCTGTAAAATCCATTCACACTGAGGCAGTAACATGATGGAAAAAACACCATTTCACTTCAATTGCTTTTTTTTTATAATAACTTCACAGAAGAGGTTTAAAAACACCATACACAGGTATGGCTCGTACTTCGTGGAATAGAAAACAACAACCAGGTACTGGAAGCAGATATGTGCAGTATAATGTGTTTAAATCAGTGATGTCCTTTCCCAGTAATCACAGCTGCTAATGCTGCAGCAGTGACGTTTGATCTTTCCTCTGTGATGCTGCACTGTGTTCCTCTGGCCTCTGGACACACGTTTGGTTGACGATCTCTGGTAAATACCAGGTCACTACACCTGTGCTCCATCAGGCCGGGGTCAATCACTGGCCTTCGGGGAAATGATGTTAGAACAGGGAGCGTCTCAGTGTGTGCACGTGACGGATTGTGTGATCAGATATCACTTCAGCTATCACTGTCCTCATGCCATTGATTGGTCCCCAGTGCAACGGTGTCAAGATGCTGTCATTGATTTTTTTTTTTTTTTTTGCTAGGTCATGGCAGATGTGCTTAGGTAGCTCTTAGGCTACCCATCTGTGCACTCATGTTCACTCCCCCCCCTCTCTTTTCATATCTATTTTTCACTCTCTTTTCTCTTGATGTATAATTAATAGAACAGATAGGCGTACACCATGCAGTCACAGACAGTCACAGTTCCTTCTACTGGCCACAGTTTGAATTCATGCTGATATAACGTTGTGTTGTTACTGCACTACTGTACTGTTTACCCACATCCATCAGAGCCCTGCAGGTCCACTGCAGATTTATCCAGGGTCCATTATTTTATGGACCCTAATCATCATATATATCATTACACACACAGAAATATGTGTGTGTGTGTGTTTGTGTATTCCTTCTTTTAGTAAGCCCCATAATACTAATACACCATATTTTCTTTTCACATCTTCCTAACAAAATACTGTTTCTTACCAAACCTACCTGCAGCAGTGAGGGCAGCTTTCTCCACATTACCAACTCCACTCTTTTGTTGCATAGAATTCAGTATTTATAGCACACAGGGAATATTATAAATCTGGATAAAACAGAGTGAAAGGCTACAACCTACAACTGGTGTTATTTCAGCACCACGGACAGTTCCTCAGATTAGCAGTGGATGGTCAGTACAACAGGACAAGATTTCAGTGTTGTCATTGATTAACTTCTTTATTTTCATTAAAGATTAAAAATAATTGAATGCCTGGAACACACTACAACAAAGAAAATCAAGATAGAAGGAAAACTTGTTTTGTTTTTGGTGAATTAATAATATTGCTTAGCTTTCATTGCGTTGCAGTCAAAATATTTTTAAGCGAGCAAATGAAGCTATATTTATCATCATCATCACTCATTAGTTAACTTAGTATTTTGAAAAGACCAACTGACTCTATGTAAAGCATTTTCTTCTACTCTAAATCCTCTAAAAGTAAAAGGACCTTCATTCAGAAGAACAAACACATTAGCCATAGTTAGCTGCTGGGTCTTTTCAATTGTTTTCAATGAATGTTTGAAATTCACTCTTGCATATTTATTAGTGAGTAGAAGTTCTCTCTCCGCGCTCTCTCCTCCACACATTACCAGATTACTGCAGTCCACAGTGTCAGCAGTGTCAGAGTGTGTGAGAGCGGCAG
>NC_024308.1:9343982-9348514 GCF_000523025.1 Cynoglossus semilaevis
GGTGTCAGAGTGGGTGGGGGCGGCGGCAGCAGCAGCAGCAGCAGCAGGGAGGACGGCGTGCCCGGTGCAGGTGGCCCAGGCTGTCCTCTCCCATCGCTCAGGAGGAAGCTGCTCTCTGCTCTCACAAGGAATGAATCTTTTATTTGGTTTGTTGTATTTTTAACCAAGGGCTCATGGTCACGCGACGAGTCCCTTCTCCTTCCTGTCTTCTCCATCCTGCCTGTCCTGATCTCAGCGGCACCACACACTATACCCGATACCTGCGTCTCCACAGAGTAAAATGTTTTGTTGAAATTGTAACCACGCTGTAAAAATAGGGACGTCTACAGTGTCACTTTTTATCCCAATTCAGGTAATCTGCCCTCATCATTAGGCCGCAACCAAACATGTTTAGAAAAGTCAATAATCCCTTTGTCTTGGTCTCACCTCAGGTCACCTCTGAGCTCACAGAAAAAGATGAATCACCTTCACTTCATATTTCAGGATGTTTGTGTAATAACTATGTACCTATGGTTAGATATCAAATGGTAACAGTGAAAGTTCTGTAGCGTGAGTCACAGTCACGACTAAAAGCACTTCACACTACTTATATCCATTCACAGATGCTTTCACTGAACAGAGCTATATGCAGCAGGCAGAAAGAGGGAGAGAGCGAGAGAGAGAGCGAGAGAGAGCGAGAGAGAGAGCAGAAGCAAAGGTAGTGACTCAGATGTGGTGGAGGGCAGGGATTAGATGAGGGGATCAGACGCAGATGGAGGATGAGTAAGGCTACTGACAGCCATTCTCTAAATAACCACCCTATCAACTGACCCGACCCTGGATATGTGATTGGAGGAGGTTTGTGTGAGAGTGTGTTTGTGCCTTTTTCATGGCTCCCAGGAAATCTCTATTACCTGAATTGGATGCAGATCCTTGTGGCCTACATTTGACCTCCCAGACACTGGAAGAAAAGATGTGTGAGATGTGACCATGTGAGAATCAATCATGGATTTATGGTCATTTTTGTTCGTATAGGGCAAATCTATTTTGGAAAAAAGATACAATTATCGTGAATATTCATTAACAAGAGCTCATTTATTTGAAATAAAAACCATAGCTGTCCAAATATGTTAATTGTGTTAAATAATTTACAAACAAATAATCAGTTAAAGAGTTTTAGTTTCACCAAATCACCTCGAGCCTAAAATAACACCCAGTGTTTGTTAGTGGAGGCCTCAGCATCAGGTGTTAAATAAGAGACCTCTGACCTGTCAGTCCAGCCTCACTGAGCACGGGACAGTAATAAGTAAATGACTGACAACCTGAGTGACACGACTGTCAAATGGATTGCAGGGAACTGTTGACTGATCAATATTGTTGCCGACAACAGCTTTGCCAAAGTTTTCAAAGAAACTCTTTCCACGTTCCACAGGCGACCATTTACAATGTAGAGTAATGACTCAATTCAATACAATTTTTTTCTTGACACTTTTCCATATTAATAAAAAGTGGACACGTTATGTCCCATCTCTTTATTCCAAGTAGGGATGAAAGACAGAAATCCCTGATCCCTACAAACACAGGGGCCGACTTATCTGAAAATATTAGAACTACACGTTATTTGTCTGTCTGTTGAAGGAATGCACAGAAAATGTTTTTGTCATGATTAATCATGATTAATTACAGCCGGTAATTGTGTGATATCTATATTTTATATTCTTATAAATTGAATATTAACACTATGTCATTTTACAGTGTTAGTCACAGTATACCAGATCACCAGCAGGGTTTTTTTTATTGTTATTTTTATAAAAAGTTGTTTTTGAAGAGGAGAAGTGAGGTTGTGCAGAGGTAGAATTCCTGCCTGCTGTGGAGTTATTTTCCTCCTTCTTTTCGCTGTAACCACAGGAGCTGTGGTTCAGACAGACATCTGTCATAAAAACTGTCAGGTGTGTGAACTCACCTAAAAGAATTAGTCGTGGTTTGATGCTGGATAAGCATGTTTTAGTCCAACTTTCAGTCAAGAACAAGAGTTACTGTATCGTCCCCTCAGGTAGGACAGCGTGATGATGATTGGAACATTTCCTCTTATTTTACCCACTATAACCATTTTTACTTCCTGCTCCAAAAATATAAAAACCTGTTTCCGTTTACAGCTAACGGTGAAAAAGTGGACACATTATGTCCCATCTCTTTATTCCAAGTAGGGATGAAAGACAGAAATCCCTGATCCCTACAAACACAGGGGCCGACTTATCTGAAAATATTAGAACTACAGCTTAAAAAACAAAAAAGGGAAACAAAGAGAAAACAAACAGTAATATCAGTAAATCATTCACAGGGAAGCACCTACGGAAACTGTCCCTAATCCCTACACTAAAACAAAAACCATGCAGCTAATCCACCCTCTGATCCCATATTACTCAGTATAAGGAGTACTGTGTAAGATTAGATACACTGAAGTACAACTGAGCAGCTCTGTGTTTGTGCTTCAGGTTAGAGGTGAGCTGTGATGGATTCACCAACAGACAAACACATATTTACAAATGACTAACAGATGGGTTATCCAACAGTACAGTACAGTCTCCATCTTTACATTCTGTATTAACTACAGATATAAAAATAATATAAGAAAACAGTGGAAATTGGTTTAATGGGATTTTTTTTAATTAATTGAATTGTTTGATTTGTGATGAATGGCTGAAGTCATTTTGTTGGATTCTTCCAGGTTTAACCAAGACACTGATATTTAGTTTAATTTATAATGGATTCAATTTATAGCAACAGTTTGTGATAGAGTGAATAAAAATAGGAAAACTGCCAAATATAACCCAGTTAATGGTTTTCTTGTTGTTCCCCAGTGAAATAAAGTCACTCCATTTAAAAACTGGTGGTGGCAGTGCAGTAGAACCGTATTGACTTTAAATGAATCTAAAATGAGCCACAGACTGATGGTCAGAGTTGGGTTTAGATTCTCTGCACCGACTAACTCATTTTCTCTCTTTTTTGTGTGATAACAATGAGCAAATATGCAAAGTAAATTCTGGAGAAAATGTTGGAAAATGGCTTTTGTTTTATTCTGCATAAATATTTAATTTTGTAATAAAGAAACCTGCCCTCTGAGCTGCTGATTAGTTTGTAAATTAGGATTTATAGAAACAAAGAAAGAATTATGGATCAATAATAATAATAATAATAATAATAATAATAATAATAATAATTTAAAACTTATTTTTCTTCAACTACATAACAGATCCATTTAAGAAGTTGTTCGAAACTGAGAAAGTACACAAGGTCCTGACCTTTGGCCTGGTGGTCCTGACCTTTAGCCTGGTGACTGAAACACTTTCAGTTTCTTCTCATCTTCTCATTTGTTGCCTTCATGAGGTACTTCAGAACTCAGCTCTCCTGGTCTGCATCCCTGTTGTTTACTGTTCTTTTGGCCGTGGAGTCTCAGAGTTGGCCCGACTCCTGGAACAGCTGGTGCGGCCGTCACCTCTGCCTCCCAACTGCTTTCTCCTTTGTTGACCTGATAACACTGGGGCTGGCAGCTCTGGTTTGGAGTCACCTGTGGTAAATGTCTGTTGACTGTTGCTACTCTTTTCTAACTGAACCTAGAAGTTAGCCTCAGCTAACTTTCCAATTTCTTTTGCAACCAAATATTTGAAATGCATTTTTTTGTGTGATGTAGATAATGCTAAAAAAAATCAAAGAAAATCTTGTGTTATTTTTTCACTACAGTTGGTTCTTTATCGTGTGCAATAACTTGTAGGTAGTAGTACACAGAATGATGCTTTTTTTTTTTTTTGCTTTTTTCAAACTTACTCCTAATTGATTTATATTTTTCATTCTTTACTTGGTATTTTTTATTTCACCTTTTATTTTGTATGTATCATCTGACAGCCTCTCAGTAATCCCACCAATGATGACTCCATTTACATTCTGTCAGACAAAATGTGATTTTTATTTCATTTTATTTGAGTGTCCAGCCTCCAAGGGGTCGTCCTGAGAAATGCTGGCCCTCAGGCAAAAATACTTGGTGACCCCTCTTATAAAATGTTTGTGTACTTTACCACCTATTATGAGTCCAAACATAACACACACTAATAATTCCAGTGTGTTTGAACTGTGAAAATCTTGAATCTTGGAATGTTGGCATTTTAACTTATTCCCAGTGCTGTGGTAGGTCTGACTCTGTTTTTTTCTTTTCCTTCTCTTTCAGTTATGTTTGATAAAGTCTAATTCAATCCCATTTTCTGCCCTAAAATGCTTATGCCATTTTAATTATCTGTGTGTCACCGCACCACCCTGTGTCTCTTTGTGTGTCTGTCGCAGTCCCTCCTGAAGAACACTAAGCACCTTATCCATGCTAAGGACTAACAAAAGCAGCGGGAAGGCAGAGCAGCGGTAGCATGTTGTAATTCTCTACCACAGATTAATTATCTGTGTCTAAGCACCGACGCTGGGAAAAGAGACTCACACTGCTGCTGCTGCTGCTGCTGCTGCTGCTGCTCGTGGTGGTGGGGTCAAAGAATATATATGTTTTAACCCGC
>NC_024308.1:9348738-9373874 GCF_000523025.1 Cynoglossus semilaevis
TGCTGCTGCTGCTGCTGCTGCTGCTGGTGGTGGTGGTGTAAAAGAATATATCTGTTTTAACCCGCGGTCTCATTTAGAAATCATATTTTATTAGGTTGTTGATTCTGTTTTAATTTTTAAGTAATGCAAAGACGTTCGACTTGCATAATTCTGCATTGCCAGTAGAGGGTGCTGCATGATTTATCTGATAATGTAATTAACATTAAGTTTAATTTCATTAGGGACAGTTTGGATAAAACAACATGTAGTTTGTGTAGCAAATGTAATGTAGTATTTTACTATTTATTTTAATGTGTTAAATAATTAAATAGACACTTTGTCACCAAATTGAATGACAGTGGATTTCTTTTCACTGTCATCGTTGCTGTGCATATATCAGCTGTGGTAGTTGACTGGGAGCCGCTGTGTTTCTCTGATCTCAGTCGATCCTGCAGCGAACTGACAGAACAGTCTGTGATAGTCACATGTAAGGAGTGGTCTGTGTGTGTGCGTGCGTGTGTGTGTGTATGTATCTCCCATGTTGTTACAGTGACCTCTACTGCTTGCATTGCCACCCACTTTATCTGTGCTGCACACAGTGCACCACAGCTGTGGTGTTTAACCCAGAAGCCCACTCTCCTCCTGGAACATCCCAGTGTCCAATTCCTGTACAAAAATAATGCAGAATCACTGCTTTTCAGTGATAAGAATTGAGCCACAAAAAAAAACATTCACACATCACATTGTATTTGACATTTTACTACAGGATATTAACATAAATACAAAAAAACAAGAAAAACTCCCAGCATTATTTCAATTTAAAACATTGGCTATAACCTGACTGAGGTATCAGTTGTTACTGAAAAGATGTTTTCACCCCTTCTTTCTTACAAACATACAATAATAGAATAGAATAGAAATGCATGGCATAGTGCCTAGCAGTAACTGAGGACAAACAGAACGGTGGGATGATAAGACTTCCCAGAAGTCCTTTACACGTTTGTTAAAATTGGATAAACGTCTGATAAATAAATGATGACGTCTATGACTCCTATTGTCACACTGTGGGCTCCTACTATGTCTCGAGGATTTGTATTGTTGATGCATGCGATAAAACACATCAAGAGAAACAGTGTCAACTTAATATTAAAATAAGTCAACTCCACCCCAGGCAGTGAGAGTCTCAGTGGGAGACTTGGTGGAGAGGTTCAACGTGAATATAAATGAAATGAAGTCTGAAAAGATGATTCTGCTGTGGCCTCGCCCTGAACTGTTTACCTCCCCCTGTTCCGTCCCCCCTCTCTCTCCCTCCCCCCTTTCTCTCTCTCTCTCTCTTTCTCTCTCTCTCTCTCCCTCTCTCTCTCTCTTACAAACACTTGCAGGTCATCTTATCCTAGAATCTGAACAACTTATTTTTTGGGGGCAACTAGTAGATGAAGAGTGCAGGGTTGTTGATTACTCTGGTGCTCAGCAGTCAAGTGTCTGTGTGTGTGTGTGTGTGTGTGTTTGTGTGTGCTTCAAAAAGTGTGTGTAGCAAGGCAGGTTAAAGTGAGGGGTAGCCAGCTCAATTTTTTTTTCTTGACTTCTTTTTGGCTGCAGGAGACATCAAGTGTAAAATTGCACTCTCTTAAACACACTTCATCAAACCAATGAGGTTCCTCTCTCTCTCTCTCTCTCTCCCTCTCTCTCTCTTCCTCACACACATCCACAGTGCACTGTTCTCAATGATACTTTGACTCAAATCCAAGTCCAAACAGTTCTACGCATGTGAACTACTACTGTTGCTGTTACTTTGTGAGTACTCTGTACTAGAGGTACTCTAAACACTAAATACTGCTGCAGTGATTTGATTAAACATATAAAGCAGGTGAATTTTATTCATTTGGCATCATAAGAAAAACCCGTAGTTTGGTCATGAACCAGAACCTTTTCGCGTAGATTCATGAACCTCCTGAGAGTGTACAGGAAACATGAGTGCCAACGTTTTTACTGAACTTTCATAATAGGATAGAATCGTTTTAAGTGAATTAAATCTGGACTTGTTTCTACAAATACATAAAAAAAGACTAAATCGTTGATGCTTGACTCGTGGCAGCCATGATTCAGATCAGTCTCCTACCAACAGATCTGACACGTCATGAAGAGGAGCGTCAGTTAACATGGACTGTTTGAGAGCAGAGACAATAAAACAGTCAATTAAACATTCAGTGAAATAATACACTGTATGTATTTATGTTATCTTTCAAGTGATAATAACAGTTAAAGACATGTTTTGACCAGAGGATTTTATTGGTTTGATTCGTTACTGGAGACCTTTTTAATGACCTTTGACCTTTGTTTAACTTTGTCTTCTTTATTTTCTTCCAGCAACAACGGCGTCTTGACCTGCTAACCATCACCAACCCAGGTAAGAACACAACCGCACATTAGTACATCAGGTCAAAACCAAAATCTACAACCACACGACCTGTGATTTCATTGGGCTGCTTGAGTTAAATGTCAAGATGACGTCACCTTTGAGCTTTTTTTACCAGAATGACATGGGACTCATAAATTATTTTGCAGTCACAAAATGTCATAAGAGTTGGTGCGTGGCCCCAAGCACAGTTTCAGGGAGTGTGTGTTCACCTGCTCACGGTTGTGTGTGTGTGTGTTGATACTCACGTATCACAAATGTATAGCAAATTTGAAAGCCTTAGCGCCTCCTGCTGCTGTCTCTGGGTTTGCACTACAGGTAACGACCACTGTTGGTAGTATTGCCTTGACACCTCACATGAGTTAACCTGGTTAGTCAAAGTGGTGCTAACTCCACCCAGCTAGGTAGCATGGGTCCCTGTAGTGTGTTTTTCAACCTTGGGGTAGCGACCCCACATGGGGTTACCTGAAATTTAAATTGGGTCGGTAGAAATGTCTAGTTATTAAAACAAAAAAGTATTGCTGAAGCCACTGAAACACATTCAGTGTGTTTGAGAGGCAGCGTGTGAGAGTGAGGATTCTGTCAAGATGAAGAGCAAGGAGCAAACTGGAATAAACTGGGGAGGAGAAACAGATGGGAATGGCAAGAAGGATACACAGGCCCATATGTCTACAGTATCTGGATGATCTAATAGGCTCTGATTAGAGTAAAGCATGTGTGAGACTCATGGAGACTGGTTTAATTTAGCAAGTTTACTCTGCAGCTGTTGCACAGGCCCCTGGCAGAGGAAGGAGTTGCCCCCTGGCCGTCACATTTTCAAGAAGGCGAAAGTAAGAAAGAGATGTGAGAGGAACTGTGTCAAGGAGTCTGGCTGTTTTTGGCAAGATGAGGCTTCCTTTTCATTTCAATGAGTTTCTCTTTTAGAGCTGACTTTATTTAACTCGGTTTTAATTTGCTCACTTGCTTGTTGTTCCTTTGTTACCCTGGGCTACGAGCTACTTTCACATCCTTCTCTCTTACCCTCCAAACTTTCACCAACATTTGTCTAACTTTGAAATCCACTTAAGTTCATTTAACTCGCCTGTTATTATTGGTTTTTCCGCCCACCTCCTTGTAATGAAGATAGCTGTGAAAGTTGTGATTGTCACAGAGGGAGAAGACTTTAATATGGTGAGATTATTTCTTACTGAAATATTTCTGGAAGAATCTGTGCAGATCTGTAGTACAGGTGAGTATATTCTCAAGATGTTTTTTGTCCTGCTCTGATTGGTTAACACAGAGAATAGACATACACCAGCAGCAGCAGCAGGACACTGTGAACATGTTGGGGTTTTTGGTGAAGATGTAGGAACAGAAGGTGAATAATTCTGATAGGTAAACAGACAGGACCTGTCCTCCACACACAGTTAACAGGTTGCTGCTCACGCGCTCCCTCTGTCCTCATCATCCTTCAGCCTACACCGACTCTGTCGTGTCTGTCTGTGCTCTACAATGCATTATATACTGCAATTTCTTCGCAATTTCACTCCATCACGTCGCTTTGTCCTCCCATCTTTGCTCCTTTGTGTTTCTCTCTCTCTCGCTCTCTTTGTTGTCTTTTCTTTATAGCACGAACAGCAGGGGAAGAATCACAGGGTGTGAATAAACTAATAGGGTCTGGTTTCTCCATAATGTGGTGCCAGTGTGTGTGTGTGTGTGTGTGTGTGTGAGAGAGAGAGAGAGAGAGAGGAGGAAACTGACCCTGACGCTCTGTTAGCTTCAGTTTTAATAGCATCTGTTAGCTCTACTGAATAATGATGCTGTAAATTCATACATACTTAGTATTGGGTGTAATTACTACAGTAATACTACATGCAGCAGAATATACTGCAGACTCTACTATAAGTTAATGTACAGGTATTTGTTCCTGAGCCAGGTGTGTTGGTGCAACATTATTGTTTTATCAGTGATATATTTAACTTCAGGACCATTTAAACATATGTTCACTGTAGTTGACGAATGACTGATACATCCCAGTGAATAATGGATAATTACTGTTTACAGGCCAAGGATTTCTTACTCCATCTATACTGAGCACTAATTGAACTAACGTTGAGCCGTAGTCCTCCAACAGTGACGTGATAAAACTGTAATTAAGCTTCCTTTTTTACAATGCTATAAATATAACACATTCTGAAATGATATTCTAACCCCACATGAGTGGTTCCCAAAGAGGCATGGAGCACAACAATGCTAATAAATTGAATTTTAAGTCACTTGGAACACCATGTTGGACGAGAATGTCAGTTTTGTAAGAATTACAATGTTTTTAATGAAATTCAGTGAAGGTTTCGATCAATGGCTGTGACTCCATGGACACAGGCTTGACCAGGGTTCTGTCTGCGTGAGGGTGCACTGAAGAAAATAGTTTGGAACCATAGAATGATTGTATCTCAGCTTGATGAAAGATTTTAAAACTCTGCATTTCTGTGTCTCTTTTCAACTAGCTAAACATTTCCGCATTTCCCAAAAATAAAAAAAATAAAAGCAGGGGCAACAACGACACTGTTTGATGTCCCACCATATTCCTCCTGTGACTCCCACAGAAAATGACTGTGGTTTATTTTTAGTAAATTCTTACATATTCAAATGTATACAGTACTGTGTCTAATGTATGCACTCTCTCTCTCTCTCTCTCACACACACACACACACACACATGCATGGCTACTCACTCTCACTCGCGGCCCTACTCAAACCTCACTCGTCCTTCCTTAATTGGACACTTGAACAGCACACGGTTGCATCTGGCTGCTGTTGAACACAAACTGACATTTCAGACTGCTGACCTTTCCAGCCCCACCACCACTAAATAATGATTAGTCCTGGCAACTGCTCCTCCACAACAACAGCCAGGTACACACACACACACACACACACACACACACACACGGAGCAAACAACCATACCATAGCACAACAAATACACCTGCATGAAGGGTTAGTCATTCTGCAGTGAGAAAATGGGGTGCAGACATTGATTTAAGAAGCCATTGTCATTCTTTTGGCTTATCGATTAGACTGTCCTTTTCCATATCTGCAGTCAGCACCCAGTAACATATTGTACTAAATTACCTCTGCTTGCCTCTGTTTAGTTTCTCCTTTCCCCTTTACGTGCTCTCGGCATTACAGTAGGAGAAAGGTCAATCATATTCATGAGATCTGGGCAGATGTGACGGAATGGTAGTGCGCGTGAGTTGTGCTCGCGCTTGGTGTGTGCACACGTTCGGCCGCCTGGTGCACGCGTTTGCATCTGAAGCACAGAATCGGCGTGGAGTTAAAAGGACGTTCTCAGATCTCTGCTCACACCCCCGTTACTGCTCTCTTTATATCTTTGTTTCTCTGCAGTTTCTGTCAGAGCAGAATTTAAATGTTCTTCGTTAAAGTCTCCTTCCACTGCTCCACTGTTTCCTGCTCTGCTCAGGCTAAACCTGCATCTAGAGTAGTCTTTATTGACATTGTAACACGGGGGTACAATGAAATTGAAATTGTGGCCAGTTGTCAGTGGTCAGAACTTTTTTTAAGACCTGCTGCTTGTGTTAACCCACTCCTGTACACCTTTATTTCTCATTCCTGTGAAAGCTTAATTAAAACACTTAGCATAAAAAGACCCTGTATGTACATACTGTACAGCAGTCATCATCAACTGGCGGCACGCAGGCCAAATCCGGCCCACCGAATCATCCAGTTTTGCCCATGACAAGATTCCAAAATAAACATCACAAAAAAATATATATTTTATTTTATTGTATTTGAATATCTGGCCTCAGGATGTCCAGAACAATACTGACCCTCCAACAAATATATAATAGTTGGTGACCCCTGCTGTATATGATGACAGTAGTCTATGTCATGGCTGAACAGTAGGGATTATCTTATTGTACTTCTTATTCAATTGAGTACCTAAATAATTTCCAAGTTAACCTTGAGTTTTATAGTCCCTGTGTCATTCATTCATCTTCAACCACTTACCTGTGTCAAGGGTTGTACATGGAGCTTGATCCAATTACAGCTGACATTGGGCCAAAGATGTTGTAGAGCCCAGACAGGGCACCAGTCCATCACTGTGAACCCCCCCACCCACCCATGGTCACAGATCAACAGTGGTTCCGAGCTGCTCTCATATGATTCAGAAGGACAATTTATGGAGTTTTTTTTCCAGTTAGTCTTGATCTAGTTTACTAGTTCTTCATTTCAAATTGTGAATATAGTTTAACTACTTTAACATCCATTCGTTTCTACTGTGCCATGACAGTGATTCTCACACTGGGACATTTTTGTGCCAACAGCATATCTGCTGCAATGGGCTGCCCCCTGGAGGCACCAAGTATGTGGTTCCTCTGGGGCTCAAACACAGGACGTTCTGCGTGTAAGGCAGATGTGTAAGCAGGTGTGACAACCGTACACTATAGAATCACACCATTAGCCATATGTTGGCATAAGATCATTAGCTTATCTAACATCATCTGTACATTGAAGTAGCACTACAGCTGAGACTGAAATACAAGACAAAAACACACTATCCACATGCAGACCTTACTAAAAATATGTAACTGACTAATATTTAACTATATACATTTTTCCACAGAGTTGGTGGATGTTAGTCATTCCATTGTAACTGTGGTTGGTAGAACGTGCCGAGAGTTTATTTCAAAACTGCTGAAGCCGTTGTCCTCAACAATATTCGTCAGTCTGTAGTCCCTCACAATCTGTTTGACAGTTGTGTCAGTCAGTTCGTCAGTCGTTGTACTAATTACTGCCCTGGTCTGACGTGTCAGACCAGAAGTCGTAGCCTCCTCTGGATGAGGTGGTATTTCCTTCTTCACTGTGTGTGTATTAGAGCAACGATAAGTGTATGGACTGTGGTATTATTGGATATACAGTGTGCATTATTCTACCCATGCAGTAAAATGTATTCGGAATTATGACTAGAATTAGCTTTGCAAATTAGTACTACTGATTTGTTTAACCTTTTACTTAATTTTGGAAAAATTAAAACAAATTATTTTGAGATATACCACTGTACAGATTTATAGCACATCAAACGCTTGAAATAGGAAAGACAAGACAAAGCAGTATTTGTAAGAAGTACTTTCAGTACCAGCAGATTTACATAAAAATGAGCTGCAACTCTTCGTATTATTTTCTAATTATATCCTTTCTTCAGAAATTTGCATATTTAATCTCCTCTTCCCTTTTTCTTTATCATCTTCGTGGGGGGGCGTTACTTCACTGGCGACTGGTTAAAAAACATAAAACAAACATATAATGAGAAAATGCATGAAATGGTGTGGAGGAGAGGAGTGGGCTCACCATCCTATATACAGTTACAGTTGATTCTGTTGAAGGCTTCTCAGCAGCGTAGCTAAATAAGCAGCAGCAGCAGGATTATGAATGGATAATGAGTGTGATAATAAAGCAGGGAAGATTTGAAGGCCTGTAAATGTGAAGTATTTGTCATTAAACACTCATAAAAAAACTTTTCTTTTATTCGCCTCATTTAGCCAAGACCATATAATTTGGCTTAAAGAAAGTATTTCTTTTGTTGCATATGCTTTGATTGTCACGCACTGTTCACAGAGTCGACCGCGGAGGTTGTGTTTTGCATGGGGGAAAAAAAGAGACGCAAGGGGAGATTGGGGAGAGAAACTGAGAGGACAGTAAATAACAACAGCAGTGTATAGACCCAGTCTGTCCTCCGTCTTAAAGGGCAGTGTGACGGAGGCAGTAAACAGGCTGTGGGCTCTGAGCTTATTTCTTTGTCACCAGCAGAGTCACCAGTGTTGCTGAGCACTGCTGTGGAGCAAATCCTCCCAGAGAGGACTGATTGGATTTTTGTTCCAGGGAGCCTTTTGTGTTAGCAGCATAGGGACTAGATAATAGAGGTTGATGCCACTCTGTCTCTGTGTTATGGCTGCTGGATTGAGTTTTAGGACTCCTTTTTCCTCCCTTTCTCCTTGTCCCTCCACCTGTGTTTGTGTGTGTCTGTCTGCCTGTGTGGGTGTGTGCATGTGCGTACACTGTATCTGTGTGTGTGTGTGTCTTTGTGTTATAGCAACTTTTCTATGTTGTTTTTTTTTTCAAAACCAATTTCCCATTAAGCATAAAAGACTCCTCCTTGTCTTTTCACCTGTGTTTGCATGTGTGTGGGTGTGTATGTCTGTGTGTGTGTCTGTTTGTTTGTGTCCATAGCTGTAGCTGTACACATCAGTGTATCTGGATTTGTATTTGTGCATGTGTGTGTCTGTGAGCATATGTGTCTGTTTGTGTGTGTGTCTGAAGTGCATGTGTGTTTGTGTCTTCTTCCAGCAACTTTTTAACATTTCCTTCAGACCCTTCTGTCCATTTAGTCTTCATTGAGGGGACGGTGTTAATGTAATGGATTATGTGCTGTAATTAAGATCGCAGTAAGACTTTATTGTCGCGGTAAACGTTGATATAATAACCTTTCACTACAAGAATCCCTTCACTGTGTGCAGGATGCCCGGTGATGTCACACTGCATCTATGGAGGTTGTTATGAGCCTCCCACCAGTCGCCAGCTGCTGTGTTTTAACATGTCTAACATTACAGACACTGGAACCAGGAACGTCTACAGCTCAGGAAACCTCCCCGTTCTCTGCACTGCCCCGCTGCCCTCTGCAGAAGTCTGTGACTTTGTATCGACCTTTGTGGGTCTGCAATGCTGAAAACAGATTTACACTCACCAAATCCCAGGCAGCTCAGGGACGAAGAGACTTCTAATATAAATACATTTTTAAATGCCTGAATATCCTGCAGCTGTGTCGGACGGAGGATCCCACTAACACACGACAGTATCTGTGTCTCTGTGACAGCAGCCCAGTGACAATATAGATAGTTATCAAGCTACAAGTCACAACCGGCGTGTCACTGTTGTCAGATTCCTCTTGAAGGTTTTCTCTCCCACAGAACTACATCACAGACAGGTTGTCTCCAGTTTTCACACAAGACATTTTCATCACTAATTATCAGTATCATAAATTCCCTTTAGAGACCTGTAATAGCACTTCTATATGTCTTCAACTGTTACATGTGAACATCCAACTTAAGTCAAATTTTTCAATGCCGTGCAGGAATGTAATTTTAGGACAATTCCACTGCTGTCCACTAGGGGCAGACTATAAAAATCTCTAATTTCTGTCGACATCTATTTAAAAATATTCAGTAGTGACAGTAAAATATGTTCCGCTCTTTTCTACCATTCTAATGGTCCACTTTATTAAAGTCACCAAGATAGAACATTGAGCTGAAACAGCTAGAAAGAGTTTTTTTGTTTTCTTTTATGTAGGAGTGAACTTAAAAAAAACACAGTTGATACACAGGAAAGGCTAAAGACTGCTCTGTCAGCAAAAACAAAAACAAAAGTAATAGAAGAACAGCATGTAATAGCAGGAAAGTGTGTGACTGGTTTGATGTTTTGATGAGTTTGGAGTTTTCATGTTATTGCGTATGCGTGTGTCTGTGGAGATTTGTGTTTGTGTGTGTTCCAGCTGCAGAAGTGATTGTAGACTGATTTAATGTCTGTGACCTTGTCAAACCTTGACAACATCTGTTTGTGTGTGTGCATATGTGTTTGTGTAACTGTGTGCAGTAAACGATTCTACTTTGCAGTGCACTTTGACCCTTCTCTTAGACCACGTATGTCAAATTCAAGGCCTGTCTGTACCAAATTCTAATAGATGGCTTTAATGCAGTGGTCAAATTCCAACCACAAACAGCCGGGCAGCCTAGGCTTATTTGCTATTATCTTTGCTGTGCAGTGTGCTCCCACAGTTCCACGCTGCACAGCACTACACCCGGCCGCCCCTCCTGGATGTCAGGTTGCTGTGGTCTTCTATCGGATCCTGGAGGTTTTTCCTGTTGCCAGGTACATCAGCATTTTGAAGTTATGTGGCTGCCCCTGTCTGTGTTTGACAGCCACCCTGGAGGAAAGGGCAAAGGCAGGCAAAAGGAAGAAGGAAAAGGGAGAGGAATGCCATTAAGATGAGCTGTATTCCCACAGACCAAAGCCTGCCCACCAGCCATGTGCTGCAGCTCACCTGGCTGCCAGATAAGTGGAGATTAGAGTAGGATTGATGGTATTAAAGGCATAAGAAAAAATCTCTCTGAAACCCCTGGACTGCCTCAGTACTTTTAGGATTTCTTGTGTCATATCTGACATTTTGATGCTGACTGGAAAAGGGCACAAAGGCAGACAGTCCGTGAAAGCTCTGTGGTCTGTTACATATATTTTTTCTTGTTTGTTCCCTGCACTCCGCGAGTTGCCGTTGCTACGGTATAAATTGCAGTTTTGTGAGTTCCCTATCTAGTTAGTGGAGAATAATAGTCTGGTGGCACTGGCAAGATCAATACAGGTCCGCAGCAGGAGGTGGAGCGGTCCTAATGAACTGAATTGACTGATACTGAAATATGATCAGTATTTCTTTGGCGGTCATTATCTTCCTTATGAAGAAGATCTATGACTCCTGGGTCGAGCTCTGAGTGTACACATCATGTGGTGCAGCACTGATACTGTTCTAAATAGCTAATGAAGTTTTTCCTTTTTTTCACAATAAGCTTTGCCTTTGTGAACATGTGTATCTCTGTCCTTTTGTCTGTCTTCTGACGCTCTACTGTAGTCAACCCGTCAGCAGTAGGAGCTGATGTGCCTGCATGAGGCAGTGCTGTTCATTTCATGGACTATCACGTTTTAAATTAGTGAATGCCTTCGTCATGCTTGATTAGTAATTCATGCAGAGCTAATTAAGAGGCATATTATGAGAAAGACTAGTGAGAAACCCCTCACACCTTAATAGGAAAATGACAATACCCTCAACTGTAAACAGTTGTGATTGATTGTTGTAACGTGTGGCCTAGAAATACGTTCACGCCTCTAAATCCATCATCTCTGAACCAGACACCAATATCCTCGTTTTTCCCAGTGCTTTGCTGATCTTGGAGCGTCTTTCTAGAACGTTGCCTTAACGATCCCTCTGGCCCTGGCTCTTTAATGCCTGGCATCATCACTTTGCGGCTTCTGGTGTGCACTGCTGCACAGCCTGGTGTTTGTCCCTGCCAACCATCATCACACACGCACCTGTACCAGCATCTGTCTGTTGGCTAAATTGGCACAGATGCTTTCTTTAGATTAGCTGTCTGGGTCGTCTAAATTTACTGCACACAGCTACATTTTTTCAATAAACAGTACAAGAAAATGACTTGAGGAATAACCCTAAGTTCTTTTTTTTCTGTGTATGTGTGTTCTACTCAGACATGCCGACACAGAGATCCAACAGTAAAAGGTTGCATTTGTCAGCGGGAACTTTTTATGATTCCAGACGCAACACTGTCATAATGACGTGTGTACCAACAGTATAATTCCATCATCAGAATCATTACTGCTATTATCTCGTGTCTCCCCTTAATGTGGGCTAATGGATGACCAATAAAGATAGATGAGCTTGGCAGTGTGGAGCTAATAGGGAGGACATGATGTCTGGCTTCTGCCCTGACTCCAGTCTTTACCCAATCAACTACTCCCACAGATACAGCATAGCTGTGCAATCTAGATTTACTTTTTTGTTGCTGCAATTAATCATTATATTATCAAATAATTGACCTGCCAATAAAGATGAATGAAATTTGTAAAAACCAAACCTCAACGAGCCATAATCTTAACTGACATTGAAAGTTTGCATTTAGTTATAAGTATAAAGTAGCTACAGTATGCATTTGAGCATGTAGGAGGAAGAGAAGGAGGTAGAGGATTTGTAAACCTGCCGACTTTTAAACAGTAAAGATTTGCCTCCGCAATTAATGCGTTGCTTAATTGTAATAAATAACTCATCCCGTCTGTCCTTGTAGTGATAAATTAAACATACAATTCTAACCTTCCCAGTTCTTGTACGCTAATGAACCAGACTCTTAAAAATATGATCTTTTTAAAACAAAGGTATGGGGTATCATACATCATAACACAACTATCAATGTTCTTTTTAAAACAAAGGTATGGGGAAAAGAAAAACAAAACCTATCATACATCATAACACAACTATCAATTATATTGTTTAATTAAATTAATTTAAAAATGAAAATACTTTAAAAAATTTATTTGGAGTGTTCTGCATGATATAATAAAAATAGGGCAGAGGTTGTGAAAGGATGGAACACATTGTGTGATATGTGAGATGAAACATAGTGAAAACCTAAAGACTTGATAGCACTTGGTATATTGGAAAGTAATTAATTATTATTCATTAATTAATAATATTAAATAGATAAGAAACACCTTCAGGCTCATTACAGTGTCTACCAGTTCTACATGCTAGTCTTTTATGCTAGCAATAGCAAGGAATTGCAGGTTTTGTGAGGGTAAAGTTAAGACATAAAGTTTCTGTACAGCCAGAAGCTGTTATCACAATGGCAACCATTTTCATATGCTATTTCACACTGAATATTGACTCAACGTGGTAGGCTAATAATACATTACTATGTGTAACAGAGTATTTTTTACAAATAGAAATATGGAGTACACCGTTAACCTCCTGAATTTAGGCCACATATAAATGTGATAGAAGTCTGATAGCAGTTAACTAACAGTCCCATTTAAGGATGTTATTTACCTCCATATGTATTTAGTATATATATATTTTAAAAACCCAGTCTACAGCTATTTTTTCAGAAATTAAAAAATGAGTTAATATATGGAAATAGAAAACCAGTTGAAAATGCCATTTTAAGGTGGAAACACTTCTTGAGTGAATGGACAAAAACATAACTTTGTCATGGTCTTTCGAGGGCAAGTGTGAAAATATTTACAAAATTGGAAAATATTTAAAAATAAATACAGTATATTTCTCAGTTCCCTCTCCAGGGTTACTTCTGCCTTTGCTGCCTTTGCTGCACTTCTCTGAACACTCACTTTATGAGAACGTAGGATTTTAAATTTTGATTGAACTTCTCCAGGCTGTAAGGATGGACAAGTTTGTGTGGACCTTTTAAAGAAAATGCTGTTTCCTCCTTGAATACTGCAAAGACAAAAAAATGACAGAAAAAAGCATACAAAGCCCAACTCCATTCAAACATTTGTGAAGTCAGTCTCCATGAGTGACAGAATAGCTCAAAGTCGTTATTCACATATATTGAAAATTGTTTTTAATCGAATTTCTGCGCCACAAAACAAAATAAGCACATTTTATTCTAAGAACTGCGAGTTTGTTTTCAAATATCTTGTAATTGTTTACTGGATGCTGGGAGCTATTTCACAGTAAACACACTAGAATATGGTAGAAAAAGGCTAAATACAAATGTCAGTTGTGCAGCCTTTTTTTTTTTTTTTTTGCTGAAGGCTTGTTTGGACACTTGGAATATATGGTCATCAGTTTTCTTAAAAGATCCTTTATGGCAACAGTCCCCAACCTTTTTTGTACCAAGGACCGGTCAGCTGGTATCAGCAGTTACTGTGGACCAGTAATACCGTACCATCGTTGAAGGATCATTACATTTGCGAAATAAACCATCTTTTCTGTTAGTATCAAAAAAGTAAAGGGATATGACTTTAATGTGAGGATTATTTTTTAATGAAGTAAATTAGTATTATTAGTACAGTATATTTTATATATAGAAGTACTTTTTTCACTGCGGCCTGGTACCAAATAATCAGACTGGCACTGGTCCCCGACCCAGGAGTTGGGGACCCCTGCTTTATGGAATTCATGTGTTACTGTACTTCGTGTCTTTTTTTCTTTTCTTTTTTTATGGGGGAGGGGGGGTTAGTGCTAAACATAGGTTCTTGTAATATATGGTGTTCTTTAATTTCAATGACTAGACTTACTATTAAGGTTCTTTAAAAAAAAGTGACCTGCATTTTCTTGCTTTGATGTGAAGGATATGGTATTCTACAGTCATGATATATATTGTATAATATTAATTTTAATACTTTTTAGTACATTTGTCTTGATACAAAGGCAACAAGTAAAAACACTGATGTGTTACGGGTAGAAAACCTTAAACTTTATAATTAAGATGACACAGCACGGTTTAAAATGCTGCGTTAGAAGCACTTGGTTTGTATAAAATACCATAAATCGTTAAATGCTGCATACACATAATATTGTATGAAAGCTGTATCAGAGTTCCGCGCAGTCCATTACTCATGCCTTAGTGATCGACCCTGTGGATGTGCACCAGGCAGGAGTAGTAGAGCGCAGACACCTTCCTTAACCCCCCCATGAGTGTGTATATATCTTTATTTTTTTATTACTTTGTGAGTGGGAAAAAACTCTTAATTATATTAAAAGTGTAGGGCCAAAGAGAAGAATATTATGTATGCTTTTGTTAGATTTTTTGAAGACGATATGTGCGACGTGCTGCCCTCGTCTGATGTGGAAAATTTCAGACCACTGCACAAAACAGATTTTGATAATCAGAAGGTGTATCTGGTTCACAGAAGTGAGGAGAATGGCAGCGCAGGCCAGCCGTGCGAAGCACACATCCTTGCCCTTGCAGGTAAGATATTCTCCCTAATAATTCAATGCCAAATTTTAGAGCTCTATTTTTCTATATCGCAGCCAGTAACGTCGCTGTGCATGGAAACGTGTCGCGGCAGGTTCCATTGTCCGATGGGTTATGACAGTGATCTGACACAGATATATCTGTATCTTCGTCCTCGGCGAGTGCTAGCCGCGTATGCTACTTGGATATGCTAAAATAACTTCGGTGCGTTGTTGTCTCTATTGTTGCTACTTCTGTTTTTTGAAACATTTGTTATCTCGTTCTCCAAGTTAGCTGTGGTTGTTTCGACTGTGTTTGTTATTGGGTTGCCGAATGCTTAGTATGCAGCGTTAAGCACCACGACCGTTGTTTACAACGTGTAGCATATTAGCAACTTAGCGCCAATATGCTAGTCAGTTGCGGACAGACTGAGAGCTGTCACCTCATTTTTCACGAAATTATATGACAGCATGCCACAGAAAACAATATAAGTCTATAGTATTGTATCGTTTGTATTTTTAGCCCAAACGCGAATCTGATGCTGTAAAAGGTTGCAGGTAGCCGGTTAGCGGGTTAGCACAGATGGGATGCGGTGGTTCTGCGGTCGTCGCTGTGACACAGACATCCTTGTTTTCATGCTGTCTCAGTTAACATGTGAGCGTCATAACTGCTTTCATGACAACGCATCATTTTGCCTTGTTAAATATGTTTACCTTTATACTCGGTCTTTAAATAGCCATTGGTGTAATGATGTGAGTTCTACATGCTGGAGAATGTGTTCGACCTCACAACACCTTTACTGCGTCCGTCACATCAGGACACTTTGTACCGAAGTAAAGACTTCCATTTTATTTGCTAAGAACAGCACACTCATCCGACTGTGATTAACGTGTCCTTGCCATTAATTCATTTATTAAGGTATCCACAACACGTTTTTTTTCTTCACGATTCTACTTCACAGATACAGTAGAGGGATTCGACCGTAGTATAATGCAAAAGAAGATGAAAATTCCCAAGATGTCCATTGAAAATTCAGGAAACTCCATTGAGAACAGTTTTGGAGAAGAGAGAATCCCGTTGAGACATAAAAAGGTAGGAGTAAAAATATAACTATGAAGTTATATTTAACATATTCTGCATTCTGATATTATCATATGATTTTGATTTTGTAGCGTGACCATGTCACAGACTGATTAAGATGTTCAATGTACAATGTGGTACTACTTTAAAGAATTATACGAGGACCGTGTAAAGTGTCACAATTCAAAAACTTGGATTGCAACCAAGGTGACATACTTTTTTTTAACTTTATGTCGGACTAACACAAAATCTGCACTTTGGACAAATCCTCTGAGCAGATCATTGACATATTTTTTTGTTATTGTCTGTTCAGAGCCAACAGTCAAAAACAAATTAAATTTCACATCTGACATACCCTTTGGGTGGATTTTTTAAATTTATTTTAAACTCCATATGTTGGTTTACTTTGTAACTAAATGCATGGCTATTAATTGATTGACCAACTTTTTATTTATCAGACAAAAGAACAAAGAACATTTTGTCCCTTTGTCTGTTTTAAGACTAAAATGTATACCTACAGCACACCTTGAAAAGTTGAAAAGGTATTATTTACTTAATAACGTCAGTTTTGCAGTGGAATTGAGGCACGAAAACGCTGTTGCTGCTTTTCTTTGATTTTCATCTTTATCATTCCTTAAACATCTTAATCGGCTGCAGACAGGCAAATGCACAAGAATGAGTGTTTTACCTCTTTTTGATTGCAAAACAGTGCTATGATCTTATCAATGCCATTGTAGTATTTTGCAATGGAAACAGTGGATTATTCAAACACATTTTTCTTTTTTTTCCTTAGGCACTGTCACAGGACCATGGACGCCCTCTATCCAACTCCTCAAAAAGCCTTGCTGCAGTTGTGGCTCGCCTGGAAAGAAACGCTGCCAATGCCAACTCCTACATGGAGAGTGAAGAAGACTTTGATGAGGACCGGCTAGCTGAGGAGGGCGAGGATGCCGAAGATGAAGACGAAGATATGGAGGCAGAACATCAGCAACATCATCACCAGCAGCAACAACAACAACAGCATTTAGAGGTGGATACAGATTGTGTTTCACAGGTAGCCGCAGCCATGGTCCCTAGAGTTTTGTACGAGGAGCTAGTTCACAGCTACAGGCAACAGGAGGAGGAGATGAGGAGGCTTCAGCCGGAGCTGGAGAGAACCCGCAGACAGCTGGTACAGCAGGCCAAGAAGCTAAAGGAATATGGGAGCCTGCTGACAGAAGTTAAAGAACTGAGGGACTTTAACAGGAGGCTGCAAGATGTCCTCCTAATGAGATTGGGCAGCGGTAAGAGAGTGAGAGCATGTATTCACACAAACTGGCTTCTACTACTGTCACTGTTGAACAGTTAATGCAGCTGTATATAGAACAACAAGAGCACCATTTCATTTAGATAGTCCTTATGATTTATTCACAAAAAAAGTTACAGTTTTGGTTTAGCACTTCCATGTAATAGAATGATACTTTTTTTAAGCCCAGTGGTTTTAGAATGACATGCTTTTATGGGTTGTTATAACTCTGAAAATGTCTTAACGTTTATAATGGTAAATTAGGACTTATAAATGGGATTGTGTTTTGTTAATTTTTCCCCTTATTTATTTACATGATACAGTGCAACGGTGTTACTGTAAATATTCAACAAAAATAGGTGCATTGTAGAGTTCTTGCTCTTTATTTTGGCAGGTGTGCAGTCAGTCACTTTTGTACCAAATTAGATTCCACCAAATCACAGCAACTGTGTCAGTCAGTGTTGAGGTGGCCAAGTGTCAATTCAACTGTTATGGCTACATCACTGCAAACACGACTGGGTTCAGCCAACACCAGTTAATGAGTTTGGAAATGTGGTAGTCTTTGCTCTAAAGGATAGCAGGTAGAACATCCACAGACCAACACTCGCACACAAACATGCAGCCCTCCCATAGTATTTAAACTTGTTTTATTTGATTGTATTTTGTGTTAGCCTTATGTTGAGATTCCTACAGCTTTGAAAGCAGACGTCCACAAACAGGCAAACCAACGGAGATACACATGCACACACACCTCACACAGTTATCGTGTTGATTGTGTTTGACGCTGTTTATATGTAGTTTACAGAGATTGTAAAGGCTTTGAAGGCTGGGGGTTCCTTTGTGAAATACCTCCCTGCAGGGTTGCACAAATCTATACCTTTAGAGATAGCAGCTTACTGTTTTCAAAATGGACTTTTTCATTCAGAATAGGTGTCAGGTTTGTCAATGAANNTGTCAATGAAGCCGCTCTTGGAAGTGACCTGTACACAGGAATGTAAATAACCATAGGTATTTGAGTAATTCCAAGTACTGTTTCTTAGAAAGGCACTAATGCAAGTAGCTAGTGTTATAGTCAGCTGCACTAAAAATCTGGACAAAAGCACCTGACTCCAGTAAACTGAGGAGGCAGTTCTATAGACAGCTTAAAGATTAAAGTGCCGAGTGTGCTGTTGTACCCGCTGTGAAGTTCTCAGACAAATATTAAAACTTGTCAGCAATCTTCGAACTAAATGTAGCCAGCCAAGAGAGCCAGTTTAGTTACTTGGCTCTCCAAGCCCACACGAGGCACATCCCTGGGCTGAAGGTGAAAACCAAGGACAAACACTGATACTGCACACCGCTTCAATAGTGATGAGCAAAGGAACACTGCACTGTATGAATTAGGATGCTTTATGTATTCTGAGCATTGGTCAGGATGTTGCCTGTATTTTTACCTCTAGAGAGTTATTATAGCCTGATAATGATCATTTTTATCCATTTAAACTAATTATTTATATTCTAGATCTAGTTTCTTTGAACCTGATTTTTTTCATTTTTTGACTGAAAATCACTCAGATCCATGCACTTCTAAAATCATCTCTTTACCTAAAAATTCACTCCACACTAGTTAGTGATGAAAGTATAAAGACAATAAAATGTAACATTATTAACGTTAACTAATAGTCATCTAGTCCTTTTGGGTGGGTAAAGATTCAATAATTTTAACCAAAGATTTGATATTTGCAACTTGTGAAATTTACATGCTATGATGTTTAGTTAGTCAGTGTTAATCTGAGGAAAACAGATACTGAGATTTCTAAAGGAATGAATACAAGTTTGGCTGCTCCCTGATAACAACAGATAAGACCTAATGGTCAAGCATAATATACCAAGTGATATATGATCTAGCAATTGGAATTCAGCTGGATCTACAAATGTACTATTAGCTGGCAAAATCTTGGTTCCTCAGCCACAGAAAAAGGGGATTTCTAATCATTTATTGCATTTGCCTTCTCGATGTCCCTAGTAAACATCTCTGCTCCTTTAACACCTGTTACATAGAAACATCCATGCAATATTTCTTGTTTGCAGCCTAGCTGCTGCTGCAATGTTGTCTTCCTCCAACACCGTGCATCCAGATTGGTGAAAGACACTTGTGGTAACCCCGATTAGCTGTTTTCAGCTCGTATGCTAATGGACATGCTGATGTTCAGAAGTATGACGTCAAAAGCCTGAGGACACAGCAGGCTCTCTGATCAATTCATGAACAACACAGTAATGAAACCCTACTTCATCAATAATCAGTCAGCAGTCAATAATATCATGCATCCCTATTTTTTTTATCAATCATTAGTCACAATTAATCATTTCAACCCTGTTTAGTCACCAGCTTTCGATTGATGTATGGTGATAAAAGTTATTGGATATTCTTGTGTTGCCTTTTTGTGTTTGGTGTCTAATTTACATAACTAAATGTGTCTCCTGTTTTCAGAGCCCATGCATGACAACGGCACTCAGACAATCAAAGCTGAAGTTGTTGAACCCATTGTTGAAGCCCAGGAAGCATGTAAAGAAGAAGCTAACACCAGTTCCAGCTACTCACCTTCACCTAGAACAGTATACACCTGCAACGACGGAAAGGTCGGTACCACAAGCCCTAACACATTAACCTGATCGTGTGTGATGCGTGTAAAGGCCTGTTAGACATTGACTGTAATTTGGGATCAGAAACAACGACAGCAGTTGTTTCCTTGTGAAATTGTTTTACTACTTTTGCAGTAATGTATTTGTATCTTTTTTTTAGGTTTAGTACATTACTACATCAAAAAAAATAAAATGTCATTTTACATTAAAAAAACTATAACTCAGACAATTCTGTAAACTTAAAATCTATATTTAAGGCCTTGGTTGACATTAAAATTTCTTAAATTAGTTGTTTATTTGTAAAAGAGCAAGACAAAAAAATTATTTTGTTTGTTTTTTTCATTACTGAAAATTAAATTCAAAATCAAATTATATTCAAATAAAACAGGTTAAAATCCTGTGTAAAGCCAACTCTGCCTGTGGGAAGTACCAGTTTGATTTTGTAGAAACTGTGGCTGTTCCTCTGCTGCTCTGTAGCTAGGAACATGCCGTTGTAGCTGATTAGTTTTTTTTACGTCCTGCTTGACCTGCCCTAGCAGGTAAACAAGGTTGAGAAGATTATTTTTGTTCCTGCAGTCGCGGCCAACATCATCAGTGTTTATTAGCCTGTTAGGGTTCTTTACTCCCCCCTCCACTGTAACTCAACCCAGGGTCCTGTTTCTGATGACAGGGGGGGAATTGGTACTACAAGCTCTGTGGCCTGCTGCCACTTCAACCGTGAAGAACACTTGCAAATTAGAACTCTCCTACATCAGGGACCCAATATTAATTATTTGCATGAGAGGAATTTAAAGTGACTGACAGGTTAGCCCTGATGAGAACGTGCTTGTGGACAAGTGATAGGAAAGGATGAAGAGCGATGGGAAAAGGGTAAGAGAGGGAGAGAGAGATAAACGAGGGCATGAGGAGAGGGAGGATGAAAACAATCTTGTCTAACTCCAGGGCAGTAAAAAGGACCTAAAGCACATTAGCTGCACAGGGAAAAGCCTTTTGGATGCCGGCCTAAAGACTTTACAGTGATAAGAGAGCAGGGTGGAGAAAGGGACTCACATATGCTCCCTGCTGCATTAACTCTTCTACAAGACCAGAACAGCCTGCCCAGTCTGGCAGTCAGCTCAGAGTGTTGAGTAATGACTTAGGTGGTGATGCAGCGAAGCAGAAAGCCATAGGTTCATACTCCATAGTTAACAGAGCACACATCCAGTGGGTTACCGTAACCAGGGCTTATCAACTGTATTTGTCGAAGGGGCAGAATTTTTCTGGACACACACATTGGGGGCCGGACACTCTAATAAAATTTTAAAAGAATATCACATTTTCTTTAACATTATTATATGATTATTTTGGAATCCAGTGGTGAGCTGGATTGGACTGTTTGGTGGACCAGTTTCGGCCCGTGGGTCACCAGTTGATGATCACTCTTTAGACTAGGGGTGTTGTAGTGACTGTGGTCACACTTCACAATTATATTTCTATTTACTTACAACCACTACTTCTACTACTTGTTGAGCACCTCTGGTCTAGTTAAATACTTTGGCCTAGATGAGAACTGGTCCCTGAGAACTCACGGAAAGGTCATAGCCAATAATTTTAACATGTAAAATGATAATACCATTGTCAGCAATGTCCCAGTATTTTCCACTTCAATTTACAAACAGAATGAAGCAACTTTTTATGTAATCACTATAGCCTAACAGCAGTGTCACCTTTTTCCAAAACAAAATCAACTTCCTCAAAAAAGTCCACATTTTTTGTTAAATGAGTTCATAATTATCTACACGTATATATTTTAATAGTAGATCCTGGCTTTACCGTATTTACAACATATCCATGCTGCTGGCTCTGCACTCAAACAAAGGGGAAAAACAATGTTTTGAGTAACACTACCAGCACTTGTTGTATAAATCTGGGGAGGCATAAAGACTTGCTGCAGCCTACGTGCTTGTGTACATGTTTGCCAGGCGCTGCCACCACAGCTCAGAAAATCTTAGAGGAAACATTGCTCACACAGTAACTTCAAGCAAAACCATGCTGCTTGTAAATGTTCTGCTTGATTGTTCAAAGTTTTCTTCCTCACAGTGTATTTAGGTTATCTTGTTATCGTTTTATATATAATAATCACCTTGACAGATTACAGCGTTGAGTTTTCTTCTGCTTAGGTACACTTGGGTGGTGGGATTTGGGTGGAGGAGGAGAAGTGGCACCAGCTGCAGCGCACACAGGGAGACTCCAAGTTCACCAAGAACTTGGCAGTGATGATCTGGGGAACGGAAACCTTGAAAAATCGCAGTGTCACAGGAGTGGCCACCAAAAAAAAGAAGGATGCACTGCCCAAACCTCCACTGTCACCCAGCAAGCTCAAAATAGTCAGAGGTAAGACTTTTACTCCTACCTCAGCTTTAAAGCCTGATCTGATTACAGAGAAAAGTTGTTGTTTTGAAAAGTGTTATGTTATATTGTATTATAGACTTTTTTAGAGGATATCTGTCATTTTATCTTAGATGTGACTGCTAACACAAACCTCTTCCCCAGAATGTCTGTACGACAGAGTGTCGCAAGAGACAGCTGACAGTGCAGAGATCACACAGAGATTGTCCAAAGTGAACAAATACATTTGTGAAAAGATAATGGACATCAACAAGTCCATCAAGAACGAGGAGCGGCGAGAATCCAAGCTGCTCATCAGACAGACAGTCAAGATGGAGAACTTCACCTACGATGGCATGTAGTGATCAACTGTTGTCACACCAGCGCCTTCAATCCTCCCAGCCGTGGTTCATAGATTACAAAGGAGACTTGATATGAGTTGTGGAGAGCGTGGGGTGTTTGTTACAAATCAGGAGCAGGTATGTTTGGATTGGTTTTAACGAGAATGAATTATGAGCCTTCCCAGCTCCTTGTAAAACAACCAAAACCTTCATCAGTGCCCAGTTTTTCTTATTTTGCTGACAGACAGCTTTACCTACAGCCAGTAGAACACAGGTGAGTTAGTCTGAGATGAGCAGGTGTGTGTGTGTGTTTTTATTTTAGGATTGAATACGGAATTGGTACAAAGGCACGATTTATTGTGCTATATGCGTTAGAGTCGCAATAGATTTAATGTGATTGTTAAATTATTGTTCTGTGTCAGAACACAATTTTGCATCGGAAACTTTTAAAAAGTAAGCGCTGCTTCCCCCCAAAAAGTCTTAAAAAGCTACAAAATGGTGATGATGGTGATTGAGATGATCAACAACATCGGATTGAATACTAGGTTGGATTATTGGTGACGTATTCACTGTTAGAGACTCTGTTGTCTCACATGCACAGGTCTTGATTACTAACAGCCATAAGACTCTTTTTCAGCAGATTCTGTTGTCAACTGTGTGTTTGTGTGTGTGTGTGTGTGTGTGCGTGCGTGCGTGCCTCCCCCTGACCTGGATATACAGTATGAGGCAATCAAAAGCTGTATATACCAACCCTTTACTGAAAGTTCAGTACCGTCAACTAAATGAACTAAAATCGTGAATCTGGAATTGTAAAAAAATGACCTTAAAGGCCAGAGGACAAAGAAAACACTTGAACTGTTTCCATGTTGAAACTTGATTATATTTCCAAAATATAAACTACAGCATTTCATGGAAATAAGGCCTCATCCCATTGTTTATTTCAATGGAAAATTTAAAAAATTTTAGCCACCTAATACAAGCTGTATCCTCCAAAAACATGCAAATTGCTGTAACAGAAAGACAAATCACAGCAGGTGAATTTATGCGTTTCAACTTTTGTTTTTTTATCCATCTGAATCATTCATTTGGAAAAATTGTCAAGAAAAATATTCAAATGTTTAACTCAAAATTTGCCACACTGAGTTGGTTAATTTTAGTTACTACTGTGAACCTTGATTGTGACTAACTTACTGTCCCTCGCTCAGTGAGGCTGGTCTGACATAAGCTGGGCGTCTAACTTGAATTTAAAGCCCCCACAGACACCTGCTTGAGGTTGAGATGGTATTTTAAGCTCTAGGTTCTTCAGTGAAACAAAAACTCCTTCCCTTTTAAAATGGGAATACAGGCCACCCCTCCATTTCTGTGAAATACAGTACTTCAAAGTGGTACCTGTGATTTATTACCAACAAAGGTTCTCAAAAAATGAACAAGATAATTTGTCAAAGAACATTTGTCTGTGGTTCTGTTGGCTCAGAAATCGTATCCGCCTTCAGGCACAGTTTTTGGTTGACTTCCTCTCTTCATATACAGTTTCATGGAGACTTGTTTCCTGAAACTATATTGAGCCTGTGTTTTAGGTGAAACCCAACTCATGCAGCTGCGGTCATGTACGTTCAGCTGTGATTGTCGATTTTACACACGCACAGAATTCTCCTCCGGAATTCATGGGAACTTTAAACTATTAACGCTACTTAATGACAGGCTTTAAATGTTTTCCTGCATCGTGCCGAGAAGTTCACTGACATCGATGCAGAGTGTTGAGCTACAGCTCAGTCTAACTGGGAAGTAGCATTTATTTTGTAAACAGTGAACACAGTATTTTTTTCCTTTGTCCTTTTGCCCTAAAATAAAGATTCAAATGAATAACCAAACTACAAATCTTAGTCAGTTGGTATAGAACTTTGGTGAATTGTTACAAATTAATTGGAAGGGTATAGAACTTTGGTGAATTGGTGAATTGTTACAAATTAATTGGAAAGTGAGTTTTTATTTGTATTTACTTTTATATTTATCTTTTTTAATGAAAAAACCCCCAATATTGTCAATTACTGGAGTGAGCACAAGGCAAAGGTTTTTGATGACTTTTGAAGATGTTGTCCTTAATCAAATGAGACACTTTCCGACGATATGACTGTTGAGCGGTTTAGAGCGGTTTAGGCGTGACGACGCCAGGAAAAGGCCTTAAATGGATTTGGCAATCACCGGGCTCTGGTCGGGCCTTGGGTTTTGTAGTAAGCTGTGATTGTAGATTGTAATAGGCATGAGCTGAAATGCTGAAGCTTCACCTGCACTTTGGTGTGAGAATGTATGTGATAGATAGGTACCTGTTTATATGCTGCTCAGCTGATCAGAGCCGTGCGACTTTCTCGCCTCGATCCCGGGGAAGGAAAACAAACCGCACACGACGATGCGGGTGAGAAAACGAAGATTTGAGCGGTGCTTGGTGAGGTCATCTTCATGTGAAATCAGTGTTGACTGTGGGTAAAGCTGTCTGAAAACTTGTGCTGTCGATGTTGTC
>NC_024308.1:9373915-9395460 GCF_000523025.1 Cynoglossus semilaevis
TGCCACTGGGGAACAAAGTAAGGTCGCTCCAGTGACAGCTTCAACCGAGCTATGCCATCAGAACTTGGAAAATTGTTTTTCTTTTTTTTTTGTTTTGAGTTTTCTTTTTTTTTCCCTCTTTCTCTCTCTCCAATATAATTCATTCGAACCAAAAAGGTTTTATGTGGCTGTCTGCAGGCTGGAACTAAATGCTGCAGATTGAAATCTCAACTGTGACCTATAGCTGTGGCAAACTGTGAATCTGCTGCAGAGCTGCCCATCAAGCCTTTCTCCCCCTCGTTCTCCAGATTCTCTCTCTGTTCTTTTCTCGATTGTTTTTCTCCTCTGTTCCATCTCTTGTTTTTCTTTTGCTATCAGAAAAAAAGATCAGATCAGCCTTTTGTTAAGCTATTTTATATTCCTGTGAAAACGCAGTGTAAATACAACACAGGCTTTTTATATATATATTTGTTTTTCCATTCAACATTAATATTTCCGTAACCTGTCGCACCTTTAAAGGTTTGAGCTCTACTTTCTGTACTAATTCCATATTACATTAGATTTCAGTTTAGGCTATTGTTTTTACATGTGGATTGTTAGCTTTAAGCTTTATACTGTATTCACATATAGATCAGTGGATTAGAGTACAGTACAGTAGTAATACTACAGTACAACAAATAAAATAGAAACGTCCCTTTCTTAGCCAAAGTTATCTCTGAGTTTAGAGAGAGCGAGCCCTTAACTGAAACTATCTTAACAATGTGATATTTACTAAGTCTGACTTGGATTTTACATTTAAATTAATCTGCCCCAGATTAAAATTTGTATCTTTTTGACTGATGTAATCTGACAGTTAAGATGCAGTACTTATATTGACACAAAACGTTTATATTGAATGCACTTTAAATCACTGGGCAGTTTCTTCAGTCATAAAACAAAATATATTTGTTTTCTTAGTTCTTTTTTTTAAAATGTTTATATAGATTAAGGTCTAACAATCACATTGTTACCATGAAGCACCTTAAAATATTTTAGTTTATTGTTATGTTATATATCTATGATGACATAAGAGTTGTTTGTTTTTTGTTATATGCGGCATCAAATGCTCCAAAGTTAGCTAAGGACAATTGAAAAGATGGTAAAATAAGTGTTTGAAACGTATTTCCAAAAAAAAGTTACCTAATTTTTACCTGGATTTTTTTTTTACCTGGAATTGATGAACGTGCACATCATGGCCTTGTGAACAATGAACAGCTGACTCGGCAAATTGACAAGCAGACGACAATAACTCTTGTATCGACATCATATGAACTGTGCAAAAAAAAAAGACTGGAATATGTGTTTTAATTGGACGTGTGTACGATCATGTGGGTTATGATGTCATACGATGACTTGTGTGGAGATGTGATTTTTACCAATGTGTGGAGATCGTTTGTTTGACAAACTGTCAGGATGATGATGGAAAAGACAGACGGAGACAAGACTAAGGAATTAGCAGCATTTGCACAAAGAGAAGCTCCATGTGAGGTCACGGTCGTAAATCTTGAGCAACCGGATGGTGACATATTGTTGATGTCCTTGTTCCTAAAAGTTGAGTTTTCAAACCCTTGGCTCCCCCACCCCCTCTGTACAAAGAAACGTGAGCTGTATATCTGCAGGCGTGTATTTAAAAGTGCACGTGCTTTAAAAGACAAAAAAGACTTTTGCCTGGGCAAAGGCACCTCGCTGAAATTCTGACGCGTTGTTGCGTACTGTGTTTGTGTTTGATACCTTAACGTCAGATGCCAAATGGTGTGTGGTTTCAAAGGCTGGTTCCCTGGAGCGTGGTTAAGCTTAATCAATTTCCCTAAGAACCTCTTTTTTTTTACTTGAAGGAAAAGCTGCATGAAAACTCTGATTTCTTTTTCTTGTTTTTTTGTTTTTTTGTTTGTCTGTTTGTTTTTAAAGCCCAGATTTGGTTTAGTCTACAATGACAAAGCTAATGTCTTATCAGATGAGACCAGTGACTTGAAAAGCCACAGATGTGAATGGAAACCTTTAACCAGTTGGAGTCCACAACAATGCCAAAACTTTTATTACTGTTACATTCGTGTGGTAACAAAAGGTGAAGCTCAGTTTTTAAAACTTCTCCGTGTAAAAAAAAACAAACCTCTAGGTCGTCATTCCCCAGATTTAAAAAAAAAAAAGAAAAGATTGGATGGAAAATGCACACTTGTCAAGATAATGGCGAATCTTCTTCCTGTTGTGTGTTTTTGGTGTGTGTTGCTTCACAAGTGAAGTTGCTCTATGTTGCTTTTTCAGACTTTGATTGAGGGGTCGCAAGCAGGGGGGTGATCAGTTTGTAGCTTCACTGTAGGGGGGGGACAAGATGAATAACATCTGTTTTTGAGCGTAAGGCTTTTTTGGAATTGCGCTTGTGTCGCAGCCACAGATACACTGTCAGTTACTTAGAAGCAAGACAAACGAGAGAAAGGCGTTGAAAGACCTATTTTTCTCAAGGTACCAGTAACTTTGTATACAATCCACAAACCGGTTCTACTTCATCTAACTTCACCGTCCTACCTCATTGTTACTCTGGTGTTTGTTTGTCAGTGACTGTAATCTATGTGTATATTAGTAACGAAAAAAAAACATATATATATAGGTAAAAGTAAACCTGGTTACTCTCAACATTTATAGCATATAAAACCTGTAAAACACCTCAGTACAGAAATATCATTCTTAAGAGAAATCACTTTTATTACTAGCTTCTACATGCTGCTGTAAGGGGGCGTCCGTGTGTGAGGGGTGGTCTCAGAATATCTCTCTCTCTCTATATATATATATATATATATAAATATATCTATATTCCTTCGCTCTTTGCTATGTCGTGCAGTCGGTCAGTGCTCGTGTCCTGTCTCTGTATTGCATTCTGAGATTTCTACTGGTTGACGGTGCTACCAGCAAACAGTTCAACAAACTGATCTATTGGACCTCAAATGGTGCTGTTTTCTATGTTTTACACACGTCTATGTGTTAATCAGGTGTGTCGACCGCCGCCGCCAGCCCCTCGGCTCAACCGATTTTAAGCCAAAATGTTTTTTCGCTAAACCAATAACCCTGCTTTTACTGTATCAGCTATTATGATATCCATCCAAATATTGTAGATAGTTATTATATCCTCAGCTGTGACTTTTCAGAAGTACCTCAGACTTTGCTGACTTTCAGTGGATGCATCTGCTTCTAGGACCTGTCGTCCACCAATATTTACATTGTTGCAGTATATTTTCAGATATATGCATTTTTACGGTTAGATCAGGTTACACTATGTGTAGTACAGGATTATCAACACTTACACTCAGATGACCATTGGAATACCACTGTTCACTGGTTACATGTCAGGTTGTCTTAATGGAAACCTCAGTGGGACTGGGCTGTGTGTGTGTGTGTCACCATAGAAGAAGTCCTCAGCTCAACGAATACACATCGATGTACACAGTGTGTAGTTCTTTACACAAAACTCAGATTCTGTTAATAGATGTTTTTTTTTTTTGTTTTTTTTTGTCAAAATATGAAATTTGTTTGACACAAAAGTTGCAGCCATTGCATTGGTCGGGTGCATTGTCATCAGTTGCTAAGAACTGCCAATTTTGAAATCAACAACTCTGTTCACTTGCCATCCTGACCTGTCAGTCCACATTTGTTCAGACTATCAATGTGTCAGTGATTAACATACTGTGAGTTAGACCATGAGGTACAGACCCATGTGTATTACCTGAAGTATGATGCATCAGAGTGCATTGTATTGTTGGTCATCCATTGCAGTGATACCAATGGAATCTTCTCTGCACCAAAGTCTTTATTGTGTGTCTTTGTTTCCTTGTCTCTCTCTCTTCTTCTTTTTCTGTCTGTAAACATGAAATGTTGCTGAGCAGTTTGTTCCTGCTGTGAGCAGACTGTACACAGAGTCAGTTAAATGGAAGCACTTAAGCCATCCATTGGACTGTTTTCATAACGGTTCACTTGTAAGGTTGTACTCTGGGCCTCTGATGTGACCCAGAGCGTTTGGTGTGTAATTGAATTCCTATGCAGGTGTGGAGATGTAATCACCGTGCGTACCATATCACCGTTGGGTGGAAAGGTCAACCACGGAGGTCGGGTGACAGGCCGGTGGTTGAGAAACCTTAACATGCGTTTGCACGTTCTTGAGTTTGAATCAGAACCTAACGGTGATGTGACAGTTTCATCTGGGACTATTGCTACATTTCCTCCCCATTTCCTCAGCCATTCAAGGCTGCCTGGGTACAACAAGTCTGTGATCGTTGTAACAGCTCTGCGATGACTACAAGGGGAAGACAGGGTTTTCACTGTATGCAGTATTTCCAGCTGAAATGATCATGAGAGAAAATAAAAAGAATCAATACTATTGCAGTAAACGCTCCTTCACCCTCCTAGAGGCAGAGCCCTATGAAAAAGAAAAAAAAAAAAAAAAAGTTGTGAGTATATGCGATAAAGAGTGTACTTGTCTTTGCTAAACCGGCCACACCTCTGCTATGCGAGCAACTCTTTTGACGCTTAGCATCCTGTTCTGTGTTTTTCTCTTGCTGCATTCAGGAACACCTGTCTAATGCATAGATAAACAGAAATAAATCTTTTATTCTATCAGCAAAATCCTCTCCTGTCTTTTTTTTCTTTTCTTTTTTTCCCCCGTAGCTTCTCACATAATTCAGAAGTGTTTGGAAAAGTCATATGTTCCTAACTGACGTGAAGCCCTGGAGTTTGACCAGCACTTCTTTACTTTAAGGAAGTCACTTATTATGTACTGCAGTCTTGTGGGTACTATTGGTGAATACTTGCTCAGAGAGTCAACAGTGAAGTTTTGCTCAGTCTTATTCTCCGAAGTCTCCAGTAGTTAAGTTTTAGGAAAGTTGACTAAAGTTCAGAAAATGTGTGCGCCACAGTTGCATTGTGGGATTTACCACATATACTGTATATAAGGGTCTGAAACGTCTTCATTAGACATATCAAAATAATAACGTGCACATTGCAGCCACCAACCAGTTGACATTTAATCAAGGTGTCGACCACTGAACCCCAGTGCTGTGTCTCACTAATTCGCTGAGTGAGAAAATGGTTTGTTGCCAATAACATAATGCTTTACTGGTGAAAAGAAAGTGAGTTATTGTACGTTAAAAGTGGAGAAAGAGTGAGTCGGAAGGAAAAGAAATGAATAAAGTGAAATTAATCTACAAATTTAATTACTTAAATAGAACTTGTTCATTTTCTGTAGATTGTTTTTCACTGTAACTGACTAATGTTTAACTGATTGTCAGAGGGCCAGAATTTTTCTGGACAGACACCTTGGAAGACGAACACTCGAAATACAATTAATTAAAAGTGACATTTTTTGTCTAACATTGTTAACTGATATATGCAGTATATAATATATTTTATTTTATTGCAGATCTGAAGGCAATTTTTTCTTCATAGTTGGGACCACGCCACATTTTCTCTTTGATCCTTACAATTTTGTAAGTGTAAAATGTGTGCTGGATTCGGCCCACGGGCCACCAGTTGGTGATCACTTGTTCATAGATTCAGTTGCTGCATAAATGTGATAATTGTATGGTGATTAATAATTGTTGTACATCGGCAAAAACAACCGCTGATAAAACTATTTTCCAGTTAATGGTTGGTTTCGATGCTAGATTCTTGTGTTGTTGTTCACAACATTCAAACACTGTGATTATTTTTCACCTGCTCCAGTGTTGTTCTGAACAACAACTCCCCCCACCCACTGGCACCTTTCCCATACTGCCAGACTTCAATTGTAATCATGCATCAAACTGTTTTGTGAAGAAATCACTGTAATGTTTTTCCGTCGACGTCTCCCGTGCGCCGATGTTCTCCTAAAAGGGACATTTGTGAATTTTTCACTTTTACACAGTAATAACTTTTCATTTTTTCCATATGGAAGCTTTAAATCCAACAAGTCAGGGTCAAAACTGTTCAAATGAACCCTCAGCTCGGCACCTGCTTCAAACTTTTAAATGTGTTATTGCGACACTGGAATAGCACTTAACTAATGTCACAAGAGCTAATATTTTCAAATTGATAGCCATGTGTGGAAATGGGTCTCTTTAAACTGCAGTGACTCTAGAATTAATTCAAATTTCTCAGCAGAGAGAAGCCAAGTACACTCAGTATCACCGTGATGAAAATTTAAATTAGAGTTGGAGTTGGCCACATGCTGTTAGAAATGTTCTTTTTGAAGAGTCACTGGCTCAGCTCTTAACTTTAGTTAGCTTTACAGAGGTGTTTGAAAAGCCGGTCTAGTGGCGGCGCAGATGTTTGTCGTGTTCCTCTCCAGCTACACCGGCGAAAAACTTTTGGGCTTTTGCAGGAGAATTAATTTAATGAACTACTATACGTATTTGTCTGAATGTGGAGGGGTTTTTATTCGAAATCAAATGTCTATTGGTTTGATTTACTCTGTCGTTTACTGGAAACATAAGGAGGAAAGCCTCCTTATGTTTATGACATTTAAATTGTGTAAAAGAATACCAGAGAGCACCTCCTGTCCTTTGACTCCCTGTACAAGGCCTCCTCTATCTCCTCCTGCAAGAGTTCCTTTCAAGAGTTCCTATTTGTATTTTAATCGTTAATCCTCCTCTTGTGAGTCGTTTTGGATAAAAGCATCTTTGAAAATAATGTTCTTAAAAAAAAGGTGACACAAACATTTTAGTGCAAAAACTTGGATCATTGTCTGTGAAGTAGAACTGTTTGATGCAGCCCTTGTGAAACCACACGTTTGGTTTAATTCTTCAGAAAAGGAGGGGGGCGGGGGGGCAGAGTTTCTCTGTGCAAAGAAAGTACTTTGACTGAACCACTAACAAACAGAAGCACAGCCAGCAGATTCAGTCTGCTGTGAATCTGCCACCTGGTGAAGAAGAGGATTTCCAGAATCAGGTAGAAAGTTGTCGTGTGGCAAATACACATCCAGGTATTTGTTCAGCATCTTTGACTGGAATCAGTTAAGTGCTTTGTGGCACCAGTGTTGATGTAGCAAAGTTAGAAAGAAGTACGTGTTGCTAACGTACTTTGTGGAATTTGTACCCAAACTGAACCACCAGATTTGGTTTCACTCCATCCTGGAGTTTGACAGAAAGTGGACCAAAGCCACTTTTCCTCATTTCCTTAAGACTGAATTCTGCTCACTCCTACAGCCTACCACTCCCTGTCTGCCGTACCTGATTCATTTCCATATATTATTGCCTCTGTAAGCAAATGCGTTGGACGGCCGGGCTTTTTCCTGCAGCCCAAAAGGGACTTTTCAATATCATTATCGCAAAAGCCTGCCACATGCTTGTAATGTATTGCTGCCGGCCTTTATTGACAGCGCAATGATTCAGTGGTGGTGATGATGGATTGGCTCTGGCTCGGCTGAGCTGGGCTGAGCTGAGCTGCTCCAGACCGGGCTGGGCTCTGCAGCCTCGCTGTCTGTCGCATTAAACAGCAAGTGTCCTCCTCACACACTGCAGTGGAGAGAGAGAGAGAGAGAGAGAGAGAGAGAGAGACAGGCTGTATTTATGTCGCACACCCAAGAGGCTTGTTTTGGTTATTTCTGTTCTTCAGTTTGTGCTTTCTGTGAAAGTTCCTGAATCATCATGTCCATTCTTTAATTCATTCAATCAAATAGAGTGGTTCCCAAAGTAGGGGGCGGGTCTCCTTAGGGGGTGCAAAGTTGCTGCAGGCGGGCAAAGCAAGACAAATGAATTTCAATTTCAATATTTTTGTTAATTATTCGACTGTGGAGAAATACACTGACTTATAATTTAATTTCCTTTCTCCTGTGAGAGTAGCAGCTCTTTGAGTTTTTAAAGCAAAGTCAATGTGCTGGGGAGAGGGCAGTGGGGGGCTTTGACAATTGTCATTTCTAAATTGGCATAAGTCTTCAATTTTCAAAAAAAAAAATTTTCTCAGTATATAATATGACTAAGAATTTAACAATTCAACACATTTTAGTTCCTTTTGCCTGACAAAGATTGTTTTTAGTCAAACTGTATGAAAGTTGTCAAATATATTGCTCAGTAGCAGGACTGCAGTAAGGTTGACATATTTCTCAGTATTGTATTCAGTAAACAAACCAGAGGGCAGAGAAGAAAAGGAACTGCAACAGGAGGCAGTCAGAGAGACAGGTCGAAGACACAGTCAGGACAAGTGTCCAGTCACATTGGTTCACTATGGCACAGAGAGGAGGGACAGGTAAACACAGGGAGACAGGGGAGGAGTCAGGGTGCCTTCAAGGAAGCTGGGAAGTCTGAAATGTCAGACCCTTGACCAGGACAAGTGCACTGGAACGCTACCAAGGTCAAAGGTCGTACTTGTGACAAATTGACCTGACCCTAAATGAGATGCAGCAGACTGACATGTTAAAAAAAAACAAAGTCAGCTGGTTTAGTCAACATATTTTAGAAAAGTGCATTTTAGCAGGAACTTGAAGACAGTTCCACTGATGAATGTGATAATAAAACAACGTTGGACTCCATGATTTTATTTATGTTCGACTTAGTTCCCCTGAATCACTCTAGAACACTCCGAGGGGAATAATTCCCAGCTTCCTTGAATGTAGCATTAACAAGACACAGGTGGAGAAGGTGAGAAAATCACTGTGGAAGGAAACACGAGAGCCAGGACAGGTGGACACAGGGACAGGAGGAGGAGACACAGACGATGACTCGTGATGTAAATGTGAGTTGGGTTTTCTTGTTTGTTTGTTTTTTTAAATCCAAATATCGCAGTGTTGTGTTTGAGAAGTGGCTGAGACTGATGTGAATGAACCCTGGTTGTTTCACTGGCTTCTCTGCTCCACCTCATGGACTGAGAGAAACTGCTGACTGTTGTTCTGTTTTAGTACAGAAACGTTCCTCAGAAGTTTTTCTTTTCTTTTTCTCATTTCAAACAGCCTACGTGGGAACATACTTCCACACACATACACACCCACATGCATGCTCCTGCGTGGCCTCTATTAATGCAGACGGCCCGTCCAATTAACACGATCCAAAGCAATGATGAATTTTTCATTCTCTGAACATTTAAGCTCATTATGGCCCAAATGAAGCAGGTTCCACAGAATCAGCGTGGCCGCGGCTGCCAAAGGCGCCCAATGTCACTGTCACAGTGCCACTCTGCACCAACACCCTAATCACTGCAGCTGCTTAATATTCATGTCCCACCGCTCACAGTCGTCGCCTCTCCCCCCCCTGACTCCTCACCTCTCCTTCTCTGCCACGTCCTCTTTTCTCCTCTTCTCCTTTTTACTCCATTTACTGCTTTTTCATGTAACATTAGCTTCTCTCCTCTCCCTATTGTGCGCAGTGAAAAGTGTGGTCCAACTCCCCCGCCCAGACCACCACCACCACCACCTTCGGTTCGGTCATTACAAATGTAGCTGTGGCTAAATTGAAATGCGCTAATTGTGCATGGAGTATTTTAATTATAATCTAATAAGTTAAATCAGAGATTCTGTCGGATTTCAAGGGCAATCATCCTGTGTCTGGTACTGTCTGTCTGCCTGATGATGGCCGTGTTTGTAGTGAGACGAGATGATGTGCAGCACTTTTAAATGGAACTTTTAATTTCACTGGTGATGTAGTAATTTGGTTTGTGGTTTAATTACCTCAAGGACTTCAGCGACGTTTAGAAAGCGGTGTTCCACCACCATCAAGATGGAAATCACTCAAAGCAATCACTACAATCCACCCACTCTGTGGAGCTACTGCTTTGATATTTTTACATATTAAAATCCCAAGTAATTTGATTCATTGCAAATAAACACAGGTGAAATACGCATTAGACATTAGAGGAAAACTTGTTTTGTCATATTTAGGCAGGTTGATTAAGCTGATTAATCATGATTATGATAAGTCACGATTAATCGTGATTGTTATGATTATGATTAATCATGATAAATTCACACCTACTCATTTGTGAATCAGATTAAAATTCATTAAAAATAAAATTAAAATAATTTTAAACTCCTACTCCTCCTTTTTCACTAGTTCTGAACAACTCTTAAAATAAGTACCATCTCGCTGCAGACACCAGTACACATTTGAGATCAGACTCTTGGCCAAGTTAAAAAATCAAAATATATTTGGATTATGTATACATATTTATATACAGTATATTTCCTTTTAATCTAAATGACGAAACGTTTTTATGTCATTGTTTGCTGGACGAGTCATTAGATCTTAGCACTGGATTATCTTTAAGACTTCCTAGCTTTACAAGTTAAAAAGATTAAAAAGATTATTTTTTTTAATCAAAGATGAATCTTTCACTGCACATCACAGTTCTGCACGTTCTCCTGATATATTTTTGGTCAGCAATCCCTCACAGACCAAAGGGTTTATAAAATGATGGGAGGCTTTAACAGAAGACAGTTAAGGGTAAAAAGCTGAGAGAAAGAGGACTTTTTTTTTTTATCTTCTACCAGCGGTCATTAGAGAGACTTTATTTTTAATGGTGATTTGAAGCCAATTACAGTGAATGGGCCTGAAAATCATCATGAAAAGACGGTGGGGTTTTAGAGGAGCTGTGTGTGACAGAGTGCAGCTGAGTGAGTGACACCAGTGTGTCTTCACACTGATTATTGAAGATGGAGAAATGATAGAATTCCGAGCGGAGCCATTATCTAATATTTTTGTTCTAGTTACAATCTGCCACCATCAATATTACCATATTTGACAAGCTACGAAAAAATAAAATATGATGTATGTAATATATAAAAGAAATGACTAACTCGATCATACTGTTAACCCTTACTTTTACTGTTTAAGAGGTAAGGTAAAAATGTATGTAATGTTTAATTGTAACATTTCATATATTTTTTTAAATCAAATTAGCAATATTTTACAGAAACATTTTACTGATGTTTCAGTGACTCAGCTGGAAATAGAAACTGCTGAGTGTTGCTTTTTAATAAGAGTGGGACCCTACTGTGTGTTTTCACATTAGCCTGAGGCTAACGCTCCGGCTGAAGCTTTAGTGTCGTAAATGCTTTATTAAAGTAAACTTTAGTGTCGTAACTGCTTTATATTTGTCAATAATGAGACTTTAACAGTGATTTATATTTATATTTCATAACAAAGAGGCTGCTGATTTACATTTATGTCATTTTACTTTTATCTACATTTTTTTAAAAACCTCAGTGAAGGATTCGCTCTAATGTTTGTGTGTTCTCCAAACCTCGGTTCTCCGTCCTCTCTGCGTGTCTGTATTTAGAGTACTGAGATCTGAGGTGACGTTTGGTCAAACACCAAACTGACACTTGTCTCACTTTGTCATTGTCACCGTGGACCCCAAGTCTATCATTATCACACACACACCACACACACGCAGCCGGATGTTGCCAGCAGAACCCGGTAATAGCTCGGTGCTAATGAGCGCCTTGTTTGGAGCTGTTAGATGACCTGGGGCCGGTCACACTGACATCAACTGCACGTTCACATCTGTTGAATTCACTGCGTGGTCTGTACGTGTGTGTGATAATGAACATTCGTTTTAGCACTACATCTTCGACTAGTGCAGTAGAGCACTGTCAGCACAGCGCTAATATTCGGCTCATAAAAGTTTTCTCTTTAAACTGATCTTATTCTGTTTTCATGACTACAAATAAATGAAGTAACAACATTAGAGTCGAAATGTCTTTGGTAAGCAGTGAAGAGGGAGACAGGAGTTCAACGAAGCTTGTTAATCAAGTGAAAAACCATTATGGGATGGAGAGTGCCAAGGTTCAAACCAGCAGCCAACAAGGTGCAAGTGATTACAAGTGTGAAAAATGACTGCAGCAAAGTGAACTCAACCAGTAATAGGTACAAAATAAAATAAACAGAATTTTAAAAATATATTTATGTATAATTTAACTTTATTTGTGTGTAAACATTGAATCTGCAACAACTAAAGGTTAATATTACAAACATGAGAAATTAAATTGGAAATAAAACACACATCAGTGGTTTTTGTTCCTTATGTTTCTTTATCTGTAGCCTTTCCAGTTTCTAGCATAGCGAATACACCACTAATACTACAAAGTAGTATATACGGGCTATATACTGGGGGGGGGCAACTTTAGTACACATTTGATATGATTTCGCGGACCAAAAATAATTACACTCCGGGCCAGGAGTTTGACACATGTAATTAATATTGTCACAGGGACGATGTTTTTCATGCCTAAAAATAAAAATGATACAGAAATCAGAAATGGAAAAAAAACACTAATTATTGCAGAATGAATGCTAACACTGTAGTACTGTAGTCATTTGAAATGTTTTAGTAGAAACTAAATTTCCATCAAGCTTTATGTGCAGTGTTGTTTCTTCAGTGCTGCAGCCAGGGTGGTCTTTTCAGTTCAGTCTATGGTGGTACTTTTCTCCATGTTTACAGTAACATCGAAACCCATTTTTGTTCCTTGTTCAAAAAGTATCTTCTTTTTGTTTGTTTGTTTTTGAACGACCCAGACCGGTGTTTTCCGAGCGTGCTGTCGGTCCAACTTTTCCGTGTTGACAGAGTGTGATCCTGCTCGCTGTGTGGAGAAACTCACAGACGTAGCAGCTCATGTCGGAACCAAGCTGTGAGCGTGTCGGTGTGTTTGTGTGCTTAAGTAAAGGGGAGTCAAACTGACAGTTTTGCCAGCAGCCTTGCACCTGCACACAGCTGGGTGTTGTAAAGGGGGAGAGGGGGGAGGTCAGAAGGACAAGGAGAGGAAAGAGATCTGACACGAGGTGTCAAGGGCAGATCAGGAAAGGCTGGTTAGCAACGGAAGGTGGGAACCTGGATATGCGTGGATGTGACAAATAATTCCTGTTTGTGTTTTGGTGTGTGTGTGTCCCTGCACCACCACTGGAAGGAAATGTGCAGCAGTGTGACAGGTGGGACTGGAGAGCCGTTTGGATTGATGCGTTCTTTCATAGGTAACTGCCAGCAGCAGAGCCCAGACTGGGCCTCATTTGTCAGACTCAAGGAAACGGCGTTACAGTGTGATGTTTCAGTCTGTCGCTGGCACGCACGTCGACAGCTCTCTTCTCCTGGATTTTAGGATGTGTGTGGATGTGTGGAGCTGCAGCTACTGTAATGCAGGGCTGAATGTTCTGGATGTGCTCAGGGGTAAAAAGGGCAACAACAGCAACTGTGAGGAGTTTGTGTCACTGTGGTTTTTTTTTTTTTCTTTTTCTGTTCTTCACCCTGGTTTTACCTGGAATCACTGCAGCTCTGATTTCCCTTCTCTGTGGTTGTAGCTCCTCTCTCAGTGCTTGGTATTAAAAATAAAATCTTTACCCAGTTGTCAGTCAATGAACAGGTTTGTCCAGTTAACACGGCAGCGTTTATTGGCATGGATTTGACACAATCCTGCAGGATTTTTGGTCGTCTTCAAATCTTGGTTTCTGTCTGACCTTGGATCTCAGAGGTCGTACCCAGCGCAGATGTTCCTGTTCACTGTTCCAGCCTGGTTTTGTCATTTTATAAATGCTTTTTATTTTCAGCTATTGAATCTATCTTTTTTCTGTTCTGAATCATTTTACGAAGCATCCTTGCACAGCCTTCACGCAGCATTCTCTCCTCTGTTGTAGACATCAGTCATTTCTGATCAGCTACAGAGCTCTTGTAGAACTACGATGTATTTCACTCACCATCTTTCCATTCCTGGCTCAATTTTGTGTGGCTCGGTCTGATATCAGTCTGAATTTCAGATTCCAACATGAAAAACAACAACTATAACCCCCCTGAGCCAATACCAATGCCCCAATTCTCAAATGTCCAAACTTCTCGGTGTGTTGCAGGGTAAGCTGTTTTGGAGTCTTATCAGGAACAGTTTAATTTGTGCTAACACCAAACCAAAGGGTCATGGAAGAAGGTTGTTGGTTCTTTTCCAGCCAGTGACGGTGAATCATGCAGGGGTTTTTGATATTGTTAAAGCTCTTTATACCTGTAACGCTTTCAGAAAGAGAAGTGTTTCATGTAGAACTGCACCGACATCCAGTGGCATTGACCCTGACTGAGAACCTGCAGTAAAGATACAGAATAGACTCTCAGACCACTGTTTAAACTTGGAGATAGAACAGAAATACATACGACTCACAGCAGGGCCAACACTGGACAGTGTGAATTATTGAGGTCTGAGGCATTGATAATTTAATACCCCAGATCTGTTTGACAGGTGGTGGTTCAGGTCTGTGGTCTGACTCTGGGGTAAAACAACAAAGGCTCTTCTCTTTTCATCTTAAACACTGTATGCAGGGATTTAAGGCAGTGTCTGACCTAGTTGAGATCATGGCAGCGGAAGAGAGAGTGAGAGAAAATGAGACGGACAGATGGAGGAGGGTTAATTGAAGCTGACATCTGTCCACTGTTGCCGTGTCCCCAGATGACACATGGCTCTCGCCCATATGCTGGTGTTGCTTCACCCACTCCGTCTCCGTCCACAGCCGTCACCTTTAACACGAATGCGCTCACGAGATTTCAAACCATAGGATGAAGAGCTACGACAAATAGATTCTGGATTGTTTGTGTCTGTGTTTCTACATCTGTCACTTAGTTTATAAGAAAGACAAGTCATCGCTATTGGTGGGAATTAAGGAAAATGTCGACGCCACCCACACCGTTCATCTCCGCCCTCTTCAGTTCACAGTGCACTGTAAACACAGCTCAGCATATTTACCAACCTCACACTCGTCCTGTTCATCTCTAAAGTGTCATCGTGTCTGTCTCGTGGTGGGGTCGTGTCCCAGCAGGCCTGCTGTAGACTGGCAGAGTGTTGATCTGAGTGTCTGTCAGTGGGACTGGAGGTCTCCTCTCCCAGCCCTTCTCCACAGCTGACAGACAAGGTCAGGGACCCATCCCGTCTGTCTCTCCCAGCTCCTGACAGTCTTTCCTTTGGGAGTCAAACCCCAGACAGCCTCGCACTCCGCTAATTAATAATGCATCACCGTTTTATATCACGCTCCTTTGGGGCAGACTTCTCAGTGTGTGATTAAGCCACCTTTTCAACCACTCTGCCAATCTGCCCTCTTCCATTAAATATGAAGGTACCTTCATACAGTACTCGCTACACCACACCTGGTTGTTACGGTCTGGTGTTAGTGGTTACTACCACTTGAAGTAATGATTGACTTTCCCATACATCTCAGTACTACATTATTGTGACAGTATCCGTACCATGGCCACATGGTGGAGGAGTGGTCAGTGCTCTGGCCTTACAGCGAGAAGGTCTGTGATCACGAGCATCATCTCTGTACCCCCCGTCTCCCCCCCTCCACCCCCCCCCCCCCCCCCCCAGAGGGCCCCGACACTTACTTTTATAACCACTGGGTTATTTTGTCAGCTACGTATACCTATAATTTTGCATTGGTATTTTTTATTAGTGTTTTGATTTTTTCTGCCTCACTCAAAAAAAAAAACATACAGATTTGCATTTTAATTCATTTTAGACCTAGTCCTAACTGTCCCTCAGTGTGGTTTCAGGGCGTTGAAATATGACTCACCCCTCTGTCCATTTGCCAGCTGAGGAGAGAAACTCACTGCCATTTGTTTCGGCCCCACACTTCAATTCCTCAAATTGGGAAGTACCTGCAGTGAGTGACATAGCATCTCCTGCGACCTCAGTGGATGACTTATCATCCTATCTCGGTGGCTGAGTAATGTGCCTGTGGCCAGAATAGCTACAGCGCTGTCCGTCTGGGCTGAGGTCGAGAGCTGCCTTTGGTGTCGAGGTGTTGTCACTATCACAGACTTCTCCTCACAGTCTCACGCCTGATGTGCAGACAACCGAGCTGCCGCTCTGAATAACGTGATGGACGAGCGTTTGTTACAACCGCGGTGTAAATGCTCTCCAGCCGCCTCCTCTGAACTGATGAATTTAGACTGTTTCTGCAGGGGGTAGGAACAGGCGATCGCACACACTTAAAGCACACGTTCTTCTCTACATCACTTGTTCTTGATGTTTCCTGGACATCAGTCCAGTGGTATTGAAAAAGAGGAACGGAACAGAGGAGTGTCAAACAGCACTCCTGTCTAATCCTTTACTCTCTCCCTGTTCCGATTCATTCATCGATGAAAAACACGAAGGAGCCGAGAAGCTCTGTCTGTCTCTGTGCTGCTGATTATAATTAATAAAGCTAACTTAATGCACGTGTTTGTGTGTGTGTGAGAGAGTGTGTTTTCCACAGATCACTAATCTCTCTGAAGTCCTGTTTGTTCTCTAGGTTTGCCCCCACTACAAACATTTCTCTGATCAAAGCCGTAGAAAAAGGCCTGCCACTTCAAACAAAGTATACACCGAAACACGCAGACAAACCCATCCCAGCAGCTCTATAGACCACATGTTGTCACGGCAACCACATTAATCCAGAATGTTGTTTCTTTTTTTGCAGGAAGTGAGTAAATCAGGAGCAGGCCAACAGAGATGCAAACAAAGTCAGGAGCTGGAGTATTATTAATACTCAGTTATAATTCCACGTCTGAGAGTTTGAAGTACTCGCAGTAGTGTGCAGTAGAAATGAAGGGCTGTGGTGAAACAAAAGAATGCAAATCAGGGTTTAGTGTAATACAAGTCTGTGTAGGGTTTCAAAGAGCGACTCGATCAGCTTCACTAAACGTCCTTTTGCCCTCTTCGATACATGTTGTTCAAAAAAAGCCATTTTATATTCAAGGTTGTTTAATTTTCTGCAGAAGGCCTTGATGATCTGAGGCGTTTTTGTGTGGGTTTCATCCGAGCGCTGCACTAACAGCAGGTGTCAACGCTGTGTTTAAATCCTTTTAAGTTGACTTACAGAGACATGGTGAGATGGATAACTAATTTGTTTTAATCAAGTAACTTCACAGGTCAAATCATTTTAATGAGCAGACACCAGAGCTGGAGCCAGGAGCCAAAATCCATCTTCAGTGTCAATTAGCCTTTTGAGTTTTAGCTTTGTTTTATTATTTAAATAAATTGATAAATATATTATATATATATATACGTATATATATATATATATATATTCGTATATCCATTATCCTTATTTCATACCTCTCACTGCATGTAGACAGTGGAACAGAAAATAGTATAATGTCTTGATAAAACCAAAATAATGATTATAATAAAACCCAGATTTGCACTAGGCTCCCTCTGCTGTTACGCTAATGGCTTTTTTCTGTATATTAGAAAGCAGCAATTATAGCAAACACTAGCCTGGCTAAAAGCTTCTTTACCGTCTATGTGGGAAAACAAAAATATATTTAAAAAATCAACAACGCTGTTGTTTAACGATTATCATCAAAAAATAAAGCAGAGTAGATACAAACTTAACTTTTTTCCTCCCCCCGCATAACTGGCTGAAAACTGTATGTAAATTGGAGCAGCAGACTGTACAGCAGACCGTGGTCAGTTTTTTTATTTATTTTTCGGGCCTAGAAAAAAAGAGATGAGGCCAATTATCACGTTGTCTTTGTTGTTTTGTTCCCTGTGCCCCGGCGGACGGTTGATTCGAGAGCTAAGTGGCTGATAAAAGCATAAACATTTCTGTGGTTTAAAATAAATAGCCGAGCGTCCATTAGTCAGGTATTAACAAGGTAATGGTCTGTTACTAAACTGCTGAATGACATTGTCGCAGCTACAGAGGTGCGATGATCCTGACAGGAAACACATGACTACACACACACACACACCATCCTCCTGTGCACAAATGGTTTATTATCTCAGGGGTGTGGACGGAATGGTATCAAGAGAAACTTTGAGGTTGAGTGAGGAGGTGTAAGAAGAAGAAGAAGAACTGGGTTGAAATGAAACAAAAGAGAAAATGGACTAAAAGACAGAGCTCGGAGGTTTAATGGTGGTTATTAAGATCAGGCTCTGTAGTGTTGTTTACCTCAGACCAACTGTGGCTCAGGGATCATTGATAGGTGGGAAGAGACTGAGCAGTGAAGAACTACAGATGTTTGCTGCCTGTATGACGGTGTCGGTCTGATAAGCTGCAGGTGTGGCCTTGGTCTCTCTCACCCTCTCTCTCTCTCTCTCGTATTCTGTTTCTATACACTGGGTCCTTGACTTACATCAGCGCTACAACACCACGTAAGTTAATTTTCACTGTAAGTACATAACTAAATATGTCACTAAACTGAACTTTATACATTATATGTTAGGTTACTGATTAAATGCATGTAACTCTAAGGCACAATATGATTTATTGTTTTAGTATATAGTCACTTCTACACACCATAGAATTCAATTTATATATATACGTTTTTATTCTATTTTAATTGCTCATGATCTACCAGTACTCCCTTTGCAATCTGTTTGGGAGATCCCGATCCACTTATTTGGCACCCCCTGATCTAGGACATAAAAACATCAGAAAAGTCTGACCCACGCCATAATAAAGGGCAAAAAGACAAAAGAAAGTGAATGTAAACTGGGGACATGGGAGATGGTGACCACAACACGCCGTGGGTGATGGGCTTCGTAAACCGAGGACCTCCTGTGGTTCTGCTGTTGCACCGCAGCGGTCCAGTGTCATTTGAAAAATAACTCCATCGTTACCATTTGGCTACATTTCAGCTCCAGTCCACGCTGCCATCTTTTTGTTTATATTTGGTTTTGTCCAAACACAGAATCCGGCAGACACACTTAGACACAAACAAACTGGTACAATGTGTTGCAGCGATAGGCCAGCGCAGCAGGGACTGTATCCCTGTTAAATCCTTCCTTTGTCTCCTTTCTTCCTATTTGCTACTCAAGACGGCCCCTTAAAGTTCAGTGGCACATTCTTCAAAAGATTGCTATTACTGGACGACACTGATCCTGTATCACGCTGCGTGCAGACCAGCCGTTCCCCTTTTTTACGCTCTTCTCCTTCTGTCATTATTTTCAGAGGGTAAAAAGGAGAAGTTGTGGTTTCAAAGAGAGCTGTGACCAGTGCTTTAGAATCTGCAGCACTCCATGTTTCCTGGCAAAGCACTAGAAGTTTGTATTTCGGCGCTAACAGGGTCCTTTGTTTCTGATCCATGACTGAGCTTCTTCTCTGGACCTTAAAACAGTGTGTGACTGAAAGTGTCCTCGAAGAAGAGGCTGAGGTTGTTGTTGTTGTTGTTGTCTCAAGCCTAGAGCTATTATAACAATAGGTGTATTTTATTTTCTATACATCTTCCATATTTCTATTTTATATTTGAATTATATTATACATATTGTCGTTGCTCTATTACTCAGTTGATGCATGCAGTTTTTTGGCGTACAAAAAATGTTTGTCTCGCTTCAAGCTTTAGTTGCGATCTTAACAGTAAGTGTAGTACAAATGAGCAGCTGACTGACACAACTGTCAGGTGAATTGTGAAGGACTGTAGACCATTGTTTCCCAAAGACTGGCTCACGACCCTCAGATGGGTCGCACATTTTTTTTTTGTCTCACATCATGTTTCCCAGGAGTTTATGAATAATATCTATTGACTTGGGTCGCGAAGGTGATTTTTGTGACTTTTAAAATACGGGTCCCCAGAAAAAAAGTTTGGGAAACTCTGCTGTAGACTGATTAATATTGTTGAAAACAACATCTTTGCTGAATTTAAACATCACATAAGGGTGAAAAGCACATATGTCAAGATTTTGTTTAACAGAGACATTATAATATATTTGAATAAATATGTTAAAATATACAAGACTAATGATAATAACCTTCAGTATGAATTTATGTCAAGGTCGTTCAGATGAAGTGACCAGTTAGAAAAATGTTGATCCTTTAACATTTCTGTCTTTCTATTCATCGATTTGCGGTGTCGCCTCCCAGTGGTAATTAAGCGCTCATCTATTATTATCACTCCCCTTCAGCTGCGTATTGATAAAAACACAGCGTTTGACTGTTTTTCAATGCCAAAGGATATTTGACCTGCGTAGATGTTGAAGTGAATAAGAAGAGACTCCACGACCTCTGAACAACTTTTTTACGCTGACCTTCACTTTACTTTTCAAGCCACTGCGATGCCGTGGACACTGTGACTTCCACAGTGTCCAGTGACATTGACCGTAGTGATTAGCGAAGGAGCAGAGCAGCCTCGCTAACGGCCCCTTTTCAAGGTAAAACAGGTTAAAGCTAATGGTTAGACACTGCTTGACAGCCTGATGTTAAAGGCTAAGGTTGTAACATTCACTGTCATCTCTGTCCCTACTTTTAACAATGTAGGACAACCACAGTGGAAGCCAAGGTTTACACCACAACCGTTCAAAATGACAGGACTTCAGTACAGACTGCAGAGGCAACAGAGGCTGGACGTTATCATTGGGCAGAAAACCTAGTGTTGTATTGTTGTTCCTTGATGAAAAGAATTCACTGCCATCATGTTGGTGAGTTCACATGTTAGATTGTGGAATTGTTGTCAAAGAAGGTCACCAAAACAAATGGAAAACTCAGTGTAGTATAGTGTACTTCAAAAATAGTTTTAAGGTAAATACAAAGTGTAAATAAAAAATACATTTTCTGTCTTTCCACTGAAAAATACAGGGCCTGTGAGTGCTTTGAAGCATTTTACAGGGTATAATAATTTTTAAAAATTGTGTAATATCCTTTGAAGTTTAGTAGTAGCCAGCATGACATACTTGAGTTTTCAATAGCACAGAAGCTTCTTCTAAACAGTACGTTTTGTACTTGTTGGAATAAGAAACTGGATGACAGCTTTCCATCAAAACAAAACAAATATGAAGCTTTCACCAGTACAGTACAGGTACTGTCTAATGTGTTACTTTAGGACTATTGTTATTAGGTCTGGTACTTGATACATATTTTTGATTAAGTCATTACAGCAAGTAGGTGACAGTAGAGCAGCTAAAGTTTGGTTGCTAGCTAGAAAAAGATACATATTGTACAGCACACGGTTTATTGTACAGCTGGGATAAGAGCATGGGTGTGTGTAAGTTCAGCAACAAAGAGTTTTATTATCATGACAGAACTTCAAATTCACAGTATCACCTCTACGCAAAACATGTGGCTGCAAGAGAACAACAGAGCTAACGTTAGCTACAACAGACCTGCTAAAGGCTAACAGCCTTTAGCTTTAATCCAGATCATAGGCCTCAGGGAATTGAAATGTTGAATACAGTTTCCATAAATATACTGCGAAATATATGCAGAATAATATAAATGAAAACTAAAAGTAAACATTTTTGTAATTTTACCATCTTTTAATTAGGTACATCTGTCAACAAAAACAAAAATAAATTGTCAGTCATCATTACCATTTGATAAAATCCCATTACTGGCTAATCATTTTACAGATAATAAACAATGACTGAATGTTTTAATTGAAGTCTCTTATAAATACCAATTAGAATCTTAATAATCTTCCTGTATTTTGTATTTTTATATTGGCTTTTTTTAAAATTTATTTACAAAACATAAATATGTTTAAGTCATGGCCCTGGGTATAAATATTAGTTAATGAGAGTATTTGCGTTTCGATGTTCTTCTGTGTAGTATATGTGTACTCTGTTCTAACACTAACTGGACCAGGACTGACAACAGAACCGTTCTGCTTCACGGTCACTTCTGGCCAAAGGCATG
>NC_024308.1:9395492-9400657 GCF_000523025.1 Cynoglossus semilaevis
AAGCCCTGTAGCTAAGCAGCTTGAGTGTTAACGTCGAAGTAACACTTGTGTTAAGGGCAGAATATTCCCTTCCTCTCTGGCTGCCTCCATTGCTCCTGAGTCTGTTAGCGTGTCTCCCTCTGTCACGGCTGTCCTCCGTGACCTCCACTGTCATCTAAGCTGCCCTTGAGCAGCAGAAACCTCTCCATTTCACAGGGACCCACCATAAGGGGGCTTGATTGCAGCAAATTGATCCATAATCACACGGCACTCAGAGCTTTTTATCCTGCCGCCTCTTCATCTCAAAAAGGCCCGCATTGGTGAATTTACATCCTGTCTTCTCAAGGGTTTCCTCTCCTCACACCTCGCTTCCTCACATTCTCTCTCTCTCTCTCTCTGTCTCTCATTTTTGCCTTTGTGACGCTACTATTTTTTCTTCTTTTTTCAGCTCTTCCCTTTTTGTCTAAAGATGTGTCTACATAACAAATGATTCTCTCTCCCTCTCCCTCTCTCTCTAGCTCTCTTAACTCCCATCCATCTCATCACCAAATCTCTGCCTCTGATTGCTCTTTAGCTGCACGCAGTCTTTGAACTACAGTGATTGAGGAGAAACAGAGAAACTGTTGGACTGGTGTAGGGACGAGAGAATTGAGTTCATGGATTCCCAGGCTTGACAGGACGCAGGTATAATCAGACGCTGCAGAGGTGAAGGTGATTTAATCCTTCTGAAACTCAGGGAAGTGAGACTTGTGATGTCAACGTCTGTCTTTCACCTCTGTTGCCCTGGTGTCTCTCTTCCTCCTATGTTTTTGTCCAATTGACAAACAACTGTTTTCTTGCTTGTTTGATATTCAGGTTAATGTTAACTTGTAAAGGGGGGGGGTTATCAAGATGAAAGATTTGTTTTTCTTTTGATGCAGCGCTGTCTGGTACCAGTCCATGGCCCAGTATTTGGGGACATAGGCTGAAAAACTTCATGTTTCAACTTCAGGAATTTATGATGGGATCTAACATCCCACCCCCCTCCGACACCCGCTCTCTCTCTCTCTCTCTCTGTCCTCCAGATGCTGTGAGGATAGGTGTGTGATATGTAAAGTGACAGACGATGCTTTATAGATGATGTGTGAGGAGGCCTTGGCAGTGTCCCTGCCTCCACACAATATTATAAGTTGACTGATGAATAAATCTGGGCCATGCCAAACGCCTCACACAAACGTGAAAATGTAACCCCGGTGACCTGGTCAAACACTGATGATAGAGAAGCAGCATCATAAAAGTCATCTCTCTCCAGAGCTCCACACCAGTGTCCTAATCCCTGCATCTGTGCTGGTCTTCTCTGCCTCTGTCTGTTTGTCCTTGAGGTGGCAGAGTGACTGGTGTCTGCCGGTGGAGTTTCAGGGGAGGAGGAGCGGTGTGTGTGTGTGTGTGTGTGTGGGGGAGGAGGAGCGGTGAGTGTGTGTGTGTGTGTGTGTGTGTGTGTGTGTGTGTGTGAAGAAGTGCAGAGCTCGGATGCTTGTTGGGGCTCAGTCAGCTGGGCAGTACACGGTGTTGCGACTCGTTCCAAGGCTCTGTATAAATTCAGCGGCGGTGACAATTTACAGCTCGCGCCCATCCTCAATATGACGCACTGAGCGGGACACCAAGCGTGTCCTGCTGCCATCTCACTAAAGTGAGGCTAATTTATTACAGTGTAAAACCCACAGGGCAGAGAGAGGAGGGAGGCAGAGATATAGGGAAGCCTTGGTGGAGACTTGTGCTTTAATGTGGTTTAAAGCTGTGGACACTGTGACTTTGTTACTCTATTGTAGCACAGTGCGGTGTTTAGTAGGGTTTGAGCATATTTAACTTCCTCACAATCTGCCAAAATCTATTGGCATCCATATTTACAGTTGTATAAATATAAACATGAAACAGTTTTGACTTTAAAATGATAGTCATTAAATTTAATGTCAGTCTTAAAAATGTCTCTTTACATGTGAAAAGCTTTGGACCTTAATGTAATTCAAAAGCATCAACGTCTGCCTCCTGTCAAATCAGATTTACTGCAAATAAATTTAAATGTATTTTATTCAGTTCTGAGAAGGTCCTGACAGAACGTCTGTTGTATCTTTTGAACAGGTATGTTAAAAAAAAAAAACCCCGAAGAGATTGAGTTAATTACATCACGTCACATCTTCACATCACTGATGGTGTGACAGAAATAGCGGAGCAGCATATTCAGAGTTGACCTTCAGAAACTATCACATTTATGGGCTTTCTTCCACGGGGGCTTCCCCCTTTTCCACTACCATTACCATACTTATCAGAGCTGATTGCTGCTTGACGTCCTTTTAATTCTTTATTTCCCATTTTGACAAGGCGCTCGAGAAAAAGAGCCGTGCGGTGCAGCTCGTGACTTTGGCAGGTGAGAAATGTGCTGAGTGGAGAACTTTGATTTGGAAGTGTGGGCATAAATTTAGCCTCCGCTTCATTCTCTCACTGATTGTCAAAACCACCTCCCACCAAACTCCACACCCACTGAGCTGCCACACGCACACTATCACACACACGTACTTTTGTTTCATTTTTGAGGCCTTTCTTCCTGGTAATTAGACTATATGTTGTCTGCTGTGTAACTTAAGAGGCTAGTACTTGAAGTAAAATAGTGGAGTGGAGTAAAGAATTAAATATATATACACAGTAGTGTGTAGTAGTCTGGTATTATTCTGGTAGTTTAAGTGTATGAACAGAGAGCCTCAAGGTCTGCCCCTGTGCAGGTGGTTATAAAATAATAATCAATACAACTGAATTTAAATAGATTACATTAACATTATCTCCATCAATGATGTGTGTAATTTCTACAACCATGCCCATCATTTTTTCAACACAAAAGTTCTAGACCTACATCTTATCTCATGTTAAAATAAACACATTCAATGTTTTTTTTCTAATTATGCTAAGCTAATCCTGCTATCCTCCTAGCTTAGTACTTCTTTACCAGTTATTTACAGCAGCTAAGAACATTTTATCTGTATTACTTTTATTTGTATTTTTCTGAATTTAATATTTCCACATTTATTTCCAATGACTAAAAACCCTAAAAAGGAAGGAAGGGAAAAAAGTCCTCAGATGGTCGTCGGATGAAGGTGCTATGGACTACATTTTCTTTAGTTTTTCAAAACAGGCAATTCATTTGATTTTAAAGCATGAGTCTAAAATTTACAATAACTTAAAATTTACCTCAAGTAAACACTAAATAGAGTTAAGGGTATTCTTTAGCTATTTCTTTTGGCAGCTTTCTGTCCTTTAACTTGATTGTGAGAGTTCATTTTGAAAACATTAAGAGAATCAGACGTTTTAGTTAAACAGGGATTTAGAAAAGAAAAGTCCTCAGATGTTGTCATGGGCTGTGAACAGTTGTGCCCAGCGAATTTACCTAACAATCAGATTAATTACCATTGTCTATTTTTCAAGCACTAAATAATAAATCAACCAATCAAAAATACAATCAGAAGCCAATCATTTATTTAAACAGTCATCAAAAGAAGATAATATTAACCACACTCTGTGGTATGAAGAGAAATAAGAAAACACATCTTGAAAATAAATACAATTAAACAAAGTTAATGGGTTAGACTTGTTTGGGTTGAGTTGTTTTTCTTATATAAATGGACAGTCTGTGATGTTGATTTGACTCCTGTTTGGAGGACACTGCTGTCGGTGAAGGACACTGATATTCTGTCCTCCTACAACTATATTAAAAAAGGAAAAAGCTTTGCCTGGAATAGTTAGATGTTTTTTTTTGTCTTTCAGTCTTATCCTTTGCCCTTTCTTGTTTAACTTTCTACCACCTTCCAAAGACAGACCGCCGCGTGCTGGTTTTTACTGCCATCTAGGGGTGAGAAAATGCTGCTGCTGCAGTTACCTGCTTGCGGCGTTTAAATATAAGTTGACCTTAACATTTGTGTTTTTGTAACCTACATTTAAGCCAAAATTAGATTTCCAATTCCATACATCCCTGCTGTAGCCTCTGTTCCTGCCCCAGGTTCTCTTTGGAGGCTGGACTGCCTATAGAATAGCAGGAGTTAATTTTGTGCTACAATGCTTGGCTGGCCACAGCCAGCTACAGAGGGATGCAAAGACACAGAGCCATAAACACAACAGCTACTTGGGGAGCATTCACAGAAGCCTGGAGGAGACAGCGTTCACACATACACACACAGACATCCACAAGTGTGTGCACGCACGTTTATGGGACAATGTGGGATAAACAGTGGATTGACTGTAAGCTCCAGAAGGATGCTGGAAGATGAAGGAGCAAGGGCACAGTATCACTGAGACTAAATGTAGCATGGCCACATCGGTCGGGACCGCGGCAGCTGGTTTGCAGCATGAATTTCTGGGATTTTGTTGTTGTTGTTTTTGTTTTTCTTGTGTCTTTTCTGATCTCCAGCTTTGCACTTTGAGCGTCTGTTTTGTTTCTTTTCTTTTGTATTAAAAGTCTGTGGTGCTGCTGCTGGCCTGGGGTCGAGGCCAGACTAGAATTTCTAAGTGATAGAATTTCACAGCCACCAAACACCCAGCGGCCGGCCAAAGCGCAAGCACTCACATTTACAACAAACGGCCCGCCCTCCACGGAGACTAGTGAATGGCACAGCCATTTGTCTCCGTGAAGGGCAGGGGGGCAGTGGGAGGCATGTTGGGGGGGCAGAATAAAATCAGAGAGAGAGTTAAATTGAACAGCAGTGTTTTTTTGTTGTTGTTTACCACCGTTAACAATGCAAACAGACACACACTCGCCTTATGCTCTCATGTACACACCGTCACACACTCTGAGGCAAATTCAAATGAAGGAGAAGGAGAAGGTGCACAGGCTGTTGATAATTAGCATTTTCTCTGCTCAGCACAGGAGGGCGGAGGAATCGATAATATATTAATTTTGTGTATCGAAATGAGCCACACAATCACTTTCATCAATTAGAAACAGCAGATTGAAGGAGAAACACCAGCCAGGAAAGAAAAAAAAGTTTAACCCCTGCAGTGTCTTTGGTATCGGCTAGGAATGTACACTTTCTTTCTGTAAAAAAATAAAAATAAAAGACAGCAAAATATATGTAGGAATGAACCCTGATGCCCAGGTTTAAATGTTACCAGTGGAGGTTAAAATGAAGCCACATGCTAAAAGAAAAACACTGAGAGTGAGTGAC